>NC_137643.1:7445557-8645557 GCF_963383615.2 Lipophrys pholis | reverse complement strand
GAGTAAACGAAAACTATGAAATCTATCAAAGTGCTGGCTCCGACGTTGGTACACCTCCAGGACCGTGATGTTGTCATTTGGTTACCGTGGCAGCAACACACCGACTCCCAACGCTACAGTCAAAGCCTCAGTAATGAAGCACCAAAGTGATGAGGAACCAGTCCGTCTGTTTGCTGAAGCTTTCCCTGCTGCTATTGAGGTGAAACTCGGGTGCCCAGGTCACGTCACATGGAGGGGCTGCGCTGTGTTACTCCTCAGTCCAGAGTGAGTAAAGCTACGACTTGCTGTCAAACCGAATGTTTCTTTGTCCGTCTCTGCGTGTCCCCGCGTCTTTATGTGTATTTTTGAGACAGAGTCCAGAACCACCTGGAACAAACTCGCACTACCCGTCAGTAAACCTACCTTCCTTCCTCACACACATAACACGATTTTACAGTGACTTTGCTTTTTTTTTTTTTTTTTTTTTTTTTTTTTAATCGTTTCCCCCCATAACCGTTTCCTGACATGTGATTCCAGGAACAAACCTCGGGGCCAAAACTGAAAATGTGACATTGAGCTGTTTTTAATAGTGTGTCGCCATTTGAGAGTGTAGGTGAAACGCCACAGCCAACGTCAGAAGTCCTTTCTGGGGGGATAAAGGGAAGTGCTCCTCATGAACTCGTCTTTCTGCTTCCATCTTCACTGTGTAGAAAGTGCTGACCCCTTGTTCGCCGAGCGCCTCTGGCACAGGAAGCATGTTTTCAAATGTCTAAAACCGGCCCTCTGTTTTTCTATACTTTGGGTAATAAATAGCTCATTCATGAACAGTGTGATGTTATTTTTTCCCCTCTGACACACATCTCCCCACAGGCTAACAAAAACATGCAGCAGGACAGAGAGCGCCCGTTAAGTTTACACTTCATGAAGTCCCTCCTTCATGTTGCTGGACTGGAAACACAAGTCAGAGACTGCAAACTCAAATATTTACTTTCAGGATTTCTTTATCAACGAGCTAATTTTCAGACGCTTAAACGTCGCACAAAAAAGTAAGCAAATTTGTGTTTGGTAGATTATTTATTTGAACGGGTTGTTTATTGTTTTTCTAAAGCCTCTTTATTAACATTTTGCATGGTGCCACAGACGACATGCATTTGTGGAACGAGCAGCAGAGCTCTGTGGGTCGTTCCCATGAAAAATGTGCCTAATCTTCTCTGTATGATCCTCCCAAGCTCGCCACCACTTAAAAAAGGCCAGACGCATTGTTTCAGCAAATAAACAAAGTAACACAAATTCTCTTACAGTTTTTATTTCAGTATTAAAATTGGCCCAATTCTCCACTCCTCGTTTCTGTGCATTCTTCTGCTCCTCTTGTAGAATCCGTGGAGCAGTCGGGGACTTTAGCGGACCACTTTCAGGCCTCTTGGCCACACCTGCTCCCCTCTTTAACTCATTACCACCAATTAGGTGATTGGCCAGAGATGGTAGGGGCCGGCTGAACGCAGGGAGATAACGCACCTCTGAATAATTCATCCCTGCACTGAATCCCGTCCTATCTCTGGCAGTCTCCTGCTCTCTCACCGCCCAGACAGCGCAGATCTTATTCCTGCTGCTATTCTCACGTCGCTCTCCTTTTTGGCTCTCTCTAAACCACAGGTGGTTGGAAAAGAGACAAAGTCCACTTTACACCAGAATATGAATAGAGAGTTATTGTTTTGTTGTTGTATTTTCACTTTTCTTAACTAAATAGGCATTATTTCATTTGATAGATCTTTCTTTTTATTGATTATTTTGGGTATAATAAAGAACATCTGAGATGCCCTTCTAATTTTGTTTCTTTGGTTAAAACGAAATATTATTTTATTAAAATAATTTTTAAATAGAGGACATACATTTGTAATATATTAAAATTATAAGGCATCTTTCAATAGAGTATCATTCAAGTACCTCAAGGTCAAATGTTCTCTTTTCTGGGTATCAAAATATGGCAATCGAAATTTTTATGCACGTGTTTTTAGACTCCAGTGGTGATTAGTTAGTGGTCTATGTTGGTCTTTTCCATGTGCCATGTCAACTTTTACTGTTGTTATCATGTATGTAATGTAATAATGTACATGCGTATATCAATAATGCTGCAATAGTAAAACTATGTGAATAAAGAAAAACACGATTTGCTGTTCCTGTGTAACGTTCAAATTGTACACAATGTATGAAATATCATCAAATCACATATCGTCATACCTCACAGTCTAGATTATCTCACAAGTTAGATTATTTGAATGCAGCAAACCCACACACAGTACCCCCGCTACTGCCCTCACTGGTGTTTGCTCCCAGACGTTGCTTGGACATTCCAGGACACCACGAGGTCTGGCAGCCGCCACAAAGTATGATTGATCGAATGAGTGAGACAGAAAGAGAGTTAAGAAGAGGCAGAGAAAAGGGGGAGGAGAGAATAGATATAGTACAGTAATATATGTTCAGTAATATATGTGTGGTGAAGGGAAACTATCAATGACTACAAGGAGTTAGTATCAGCCAGACAGGGAGATAGATAATGAGAAAAGGTAGTAGACAAGAGACAGAGAGAGGGAGCTGAATAATGAATTTGAGAGACGAGAGACAGGGACAAGGAGAACCAGAACGGAAAAGAGAGAGGAATCGTCTGTGAGGTCTCACCACACACTTGCTGACATTGCTTTAATCTCGGGGCCAAGAGAAGACCAGAGAGTCCACACTTACCCATGTAGGCGCACACACACACACACACACACACACACACACACACACACACACACACACACACACACACACACACACACACACACACACACACACACACACACACACACACACACACACACACACACACACACACACAGACAGACAGACAGACAGACAGACAGACAGACAGACAGACAGACAGACAGACAGACAGACAGACAGACAGACAGACAGACAGACAGACAGACACACACACACACACACACACACACGCTGTTTGGGTTTTTTTTATAAAGGAAGTGAGAAAAAAAACCATGAAGTCAGACAGGCTCCTGCATGACATCACGCCATCGCAGCAGTGAGGACGGGTTGATGTGGCAGGTTTATGTTTGTGTTTCACACATTCCTTCACTTTCCAAAAGAAAACCTGTTTTGACATTGACTGAAACCTCTTCATCATCTATAACCGTTCATCATGTTCGATCGCAATCGTAAAAAAAAATAATAATAATAATATTTCAGTGCAACTGTTTCCAAAGCACAGGGAAGCAGCAGCACATGTAAAGTTATGATGGTGGCGAGAGCAGCACACAGTTTTGGACACTTTGTTATGGAGACACCTGTTGGCATGGAGTCACTTTTGTTATGAACGACGACGAAAGTAAATGGCAAGTAAGACACAATATTACAACTAAATGATAAAGCGAGAACAGCAGAGAAGTAGATGAATCCAATAAGCACAAAAAAACCCAAAAAAGAGTAAAGCAACAACAGAAGAAATGATGCTCCGCTACCTCCGGAAGCCTTCAGCAAACAAAACATTTTAGAGCTAAATGGAGTCTAATGCAGACGAAAAAAAATAAAAGAAATCACAAAAGTGACAGGCCGTCTGTGTGATTATGGCTTCTGTGTAAATATTTGATTATCGTTAATGCTTTGCTCACAGTGCCACCGGGCAGGTATTTATACATGCATACATTATACAGGAATACAGCGGCGCAGACAATCTTGCACTTATATCTTGGAAATGTTCAAAAGCCAATCAAATGCTTTTCTGACAGCATGCGCATGCAGCCACATGAGCACCGACTCATGGAGACCCACATGTATGTGCAGACATAACTGCAGGTCTTCTGCAGGCGAGGCAGGCCTTCTAAATACTGTCCTCCATTGTGATTTTGTTTGAGCTGCGTCTCCATGGCGCTGCTTCCTCACATGTTTACAGTAGCTGCCATTATAAATTAAAATGATCTTAACAACACTTAAGCCAAGCCGTGCATAGGGGAGCAGCAAGGCAGGGACAAGAAGAAGAGCGACACTGAGACCTGGGCTTTCCCGGGATGGAGAGACGAGAGACAGAGACACGGGGAGACAGATAAGTGAAGAATGAAAGAGGGGGGTTCACCCCAAACAGCTTCTGTATTAAGAGCCAACGGCAGCATCTCTACCCAAGTATACGCGTCATACCTGCACAGTCATGCAGGCTCCTCATCCTGGGAACTGGAGTTTATCGACCGTGCTGACGAGCACGATGGAGTAAAGTTGCAAACACTTGGGCACAAAGACATTGTCTTGTATACAGAAGTTGCTCAAGGCTGAATCTGAATGAATCAATAATCAACCAAGGTCTGAGCACCTATACATAATGAATGCATTAAAAGATTTTACAATTATATCTTTTGTGTTACACTATACAGCATTTCAAAGACTAAAAATCTACCTCAAATGACCTGAACCATGCCCGGGTTTTCTCTGGGTTTTCTCTGGGTTTTCTGCCACAAACCAAAAAAACAAGCATTTGAGGCTGATAGAGACAATAAATTGTCCAAAAGCATGAACGTGTGTGACTTTCTTTCTCTCTAACTTTGCCCAGTGATTTCCTGTGATCAATGGTGATTTCAGAATTTTGCATTATGTAGTGTGTAGTGATTCCTTTAGTAAAGTGTACTATCTGGTAAATTTGACAAACCATCAAAACCACGTATTTCCTGAGGGTTTTTTCCACAAATTTTCCAGAAAATCTAAAATATGACGAAAGAAGACAAACAAAAAGTGGGTACGTTTGTGATCAATAAATTACTTATTTTTGGCAATACATCTTGCAGCATTAGAAAGCCTGATATTCCCTTGTTAAATCCCTTTGGGTCATCCATTGAGGCCACGCCACCCTGTGACACTGCCTCCCGCGGCGTTGGTCACATCTTTCCCATGGACACAATCTGGACTCATTGAGGGACATCCTGCTGAGGACCAGGTGCATGTGCGGCCATTAGGGCCTCGAAACGAGAGTAAATAGCAACAGCAAAGAAAAACAGTTTCCCTAAATTTCTCACAACATACAAACATATTCAGCTTGGCTGCTCGTCCAACAAATGCATGTTCTTTATGAATGTGGAACCATTTAAAAAGGGACAGACTTTCAGACTGCACGAGAGTTAATGTCAAGAAGCATCGTTCAAATCAAAGAAATGATCTACCAAACCCAGATTTCCTTACTTTTTGTGCAAAGATTACATGTCAATCTGCCATTCCCTCCCTGAGGAGAGAGTGCACATGCCAGTGGCTTGTAAAGACACATTTGATTTGCTTCCTGACTCAGCGGTCCCTCCTCTGACTGAAGTAGAATCAATGGCTTTGACTTTGGTTTGGAAAATTTCATTGAAAATCACTTTGCGCTGAAGCGATAGATTATTTAAACCAACTTTCTTCACGCAGCAGCTAAACTGCATACCTTTAAATTTGTCTTCACTCACGCTTAAATGATTGGGCTTCATTTGAACCAGTAAATAATAGAAGAAGTCCATCCTGCATTTTGTATACACCAACATTTAAATTTCTTAGCAGCATTTGGCTTAAGAGTTAGTTCCCACATTATTCAGCATCTGCTGATGATCGGCGGCGCGCTGTGCAGCCTCCCATTAGGGTCGGACTTTTAAGTGTGCTATTGAGAGATAATGGCTAAAGTTATTGATTTACTTTCTACTTGCCTTATGGTTTTCACAGCTGCTGGCGACACACAGACCCTGCTCTCTGAGCACTCTTCAGTCCTCCGACTCACCAAACACCTTTATCAACCCATTCACCAAAATCCTGCGATGGTTATTGCCGCTACTTTAAAATCATCAGAACTTTTTTTTGCAGACCACATTCACATGCAGAACTGCGAGGTGCCAGGGTTTGTTACGATACAGGAGCTGCCAGTGCGCCCAAGCCGACGACAGCTCTGTGCCTCTGTATACAAACAAGACTCAGCAGAGGCGTTGTTAGTGGCACAGCAACTGAGCAGCATTCACTGCAGGTGAAGTCACAAAGGCGCTTTCACATTACTTGTGACACATTTCCAGTTAGAACAGGGGGCAGGGGCATCAATTGAAGGCTTGCAGAGATTTGACCGGTCTGTGTAAAGTCAGTGCTAAAGCAGTGACTTTAACGACCTCCAAGGAAAAGGTGATGGAGGAAATCTGACCACTGTTTAAATGTTGATGTCTGAAACACGTCACAAGTAAATGATTCCAATGAAATCTTGTCTAATAATGTACTTGCATAACCTACATGGTGTAGCTGATCTCTGACTTTTCACTTTAGACATACAGACAATGTTTATTTAAAGCTTTCTTCAATATTTTGAGACCTTGGACCATTTTGTGGCAATTCCTCCCGTGCAGCTTTCTTCTTTTTTTTTTTAAATGAAACTACAACAGACATAGTACAGTATTGGGCAAAGAGGGGAAATACAACCAAGACATGCACTAGACACGGGTTGGAATCTTGGAGTGGTTATGGTCTTGATTGGTCAATAAACCGCTGGCATTTCCCTTCAATGCTCCCAGTCAAATGCCACAGAATTCCTGGCCCACATTGCTTTGGTGACATTTACTTTACATAAAGTGTTTACTGCAGATTATGGGGTGACAACAGTCCAACTATTCACTTTGTGCAAAATAATAAAACCAAAGAATTTCTGTGGATGAAGGAATTCATTGTGCTTGGGTGCGTGCACTAAATTTCTAATTCAGCACATTTACATTTTCTGCACGGTCAAGTAAATAAACAACAGTAGTTTGCTTCCTCTGACGGTAATGGTGTGTGTGTGTGTGTGTGTGTGTGTGTGTGTGTGTGTGTGTGTGTGTGTGTGTGTGTGTGTGTGTGTGTGTGTGTGTGTGTGTGTGTGTGTGTGTGTGTGTGTGTGTGTTTTCTCTCGCCCCGCTCCTGTTTGAAAGCGAGCGCAGGGAGCAGGGCTGAATATTGGGGAGGGGAAACCTGATTCCTGATCGGCCATCCCAGGACAGACAGTCTCCTCCCAGGAGAAACACATTTTGCCCCGAAAGGAGAAATTAATACAGCAACTAACCTCGAGTCTCTGCTCTCCCCAACTCACTCCTATGTTCTCCCCATCTCATCCTCACACAAACACACACACAAACCATACATCCCCGGTACAAGCCCTTTCTTCCTTTGAAGGACGATATTGCAATGAACACCGTCTTCCTCAGTCCCTCCAACACAGCAGTGTGTTCATTTCTTCAAAACGACTGTTTTTGAGAACACCGGTGATGATGTATGGAAAGGAACCGTGTGTTCTTGACATGGCCAGCACATCTGTTTTGTCCTACTTGTTCTGTTTTAAACACACTACCATTAGTGAACATCTACTGTGTTGCCACGTCCTTGAGAAAGACATTATATCTCTGCCAGCTGTAGCACTGGCAGTAGGGGGCAAACTGAATTTGTTGTTTTTTTTCCAAAAGCAATCAATAGAGTATCAAATTATTTATATCATTCATCCTAAGCAACTAAAATCAAGCTACTCGCTCCTCCTTCGCCATATCGTCTCCTCCTTCCTGTGCTGCTCCCAGTCGGTCACACTGTTAGTGGGTAGCAAGTCACTCTATGGAAAAATAAAGCCACAGGGAAGCCAAGGAGGTTAAAACAGTTGGAGCAGAATGTAGCAGGTCATTGAAAGTGGCATGCGGACTTCAGACAGAATGCGGTGCAGACAGGTCAGGTGTAAAAAAAGGGGATGGAGATGACCTGAAGATCTTTGAATGATGAAACCATCAGCAAAGCACAGCACATGTGCAGCGAGAATCACTGGGAAATTCCCTGGTTAAGAGTGGTTGATGCTTTCAGTTAATTAGAATAAAGTGTATAAACACCAGTCTCTCTTTTACCTGTTTTATTATTATTATGATCTTTATATACTTACAGGTTGTTGTTTTGTTTTTTTATTTGAACCGAACCACAACAAAGATAAAAATAAATAAATAAAGTTTCCATTCAAACTTTTTGTTGCAAAAAAGCCTACATCTGTCTCCTAATCATGGATAATTATATTATTAATAATATATTTTGAACACAAGTCAGGTAAAACCATTTGATCAGAAGATTTGCTACGACTGCAGCCTCTGAATCGAGGCTGTCGGCATTAATGCATTAACAGCAGGATGTTCAAAAAAAAAAACGCTTTAATATTTGAGGGGCATGTTTTCCCATTGGGATGTCAACTGAGAGTGGTCTATCCTGCTTTATTGCTTTATCTTTGTCCCTTCCAGGCACCAGTAGAATGATGACCAACACCGACTTTTTCAGCGGTTTTCCATGGGGTTTATACGTCACGTGGGACACATTGCATTAAAAATTTAAATAACTGGGATTCTTATATGGAAATCACGAAGACGTTTCTGATCTGATCTGAACTATCAAATAGGAGAAACAATACAATTCTTATTTTATTTTTACTTTGTGTAAAATTTGACCGCAGCAATGAAAGCTCGCGAGCACCAAATAAAATCATATAAATCAAATGAAAATTTAAATCTCTTCAAGTAAAATGTTTCATACTTTAAGTCTAATAAATCCTGCATACACAGAGGCTTTTTTTTTTTTTTTTGAGAAATGGAGTGACCAGTCAGAGGAGGACGAAGAAAACAATGGCGAGGCAGGGTGGGGAAGTCAATTAGACAGGGCGGTGCAGCAAATGTGAGATGATGTTCCTGTTCAGGAGGAAAAGAAAAGAAAAAATAAAGAAGGGGGGGGGGGGGGTGAGCAAGGCATTTGGTCCATAAAGCATTCTTAATGGAGCAGAATTTACACAACCTGCTGAGGTGAACAGATAAAATAAATAAACAAAAAACTGCACTAGTGAATTCATGACAAGCGTCCAAACTGCAGTTGGTTAAAAACGCTGCACAAAGTGCAGAGTAGCTCTCTCTCCGCACCATTTCATAGTGGCACTTCTTTTAGCCCACATTTCTTTCTCTCTCAACAAAACAAATTTGTGTTCTGCCAAAAAAAAAAAAAAGAAAAAAAAAAGAAAAGAAAAGCCAACAATGAACTGAAAGGCTTTTTTTCTGTAATTGCTAAAATTATTAATAGACAAAATGTCTACGGTGAAATGCATTGGTTATTTTGGGGGGGGGGGGGGGGCAGCGGGTGGCGATTTTAACAGATTTTGTGTTGCATGGTTGAAAAACTGGAAAAAGCAGAGCAAACAGTTTGGATGACCCGGGTGAGAAAGCAGATTAGCTGGCTCAAACTGCGTTCAGACGGAGGGGAAAACTGCAAGAGTAGACAAACGGAGGGAACACATTCAATCAACAAGCAGTCTGAGCTAAATGACTTTAATAATGTCAGAAAGGCAATTCACCTTTAATGAAAAGCTTGCAACATGCAATCTGTGTCCTGCACGGAAAAGATGTGTGAAGAATTAACAATGACCATTAACCTCTCCTGGCAACCGGGCCGACCGTCAGCGGAGAGGTTCAGGACAGCATTAGGCTGCGAGTCCTGTCGGTGGTATCTCCCCGAACATCTATAAATAATGTGGCTTTAAGCTCAAACATTCATAAACAGATCCCCTCGCTAGTGCATAAAAGGTTCAAGTGAAGGGAATCCCACACACCATGGAGACCTAAAGGTCTATGAGGCAAAGACACATCTGACTGGAGAAGCTGAAACCGACCAGATAATAAGCGTTAAAGTGCTTCCCTTTGCATCAAAATATGCAATTTACTCGAAAGACACTGTAAGCACAACATCCAAGGAAATGTGTTATTGACACACAATTAAAGTGGAAAATAATACCACATTTTTAGTGATGTCATCCCACTCTTATTGAAGACTATACATCTTAAAATTGGAGCAAATGCTTATAGAGAATACTGATTAATTAACTTATATTTGAATATTTAAAAGTGATGAATTTGATGATGATGGGAGCAAAGAAAACATCTTATAACACAGGAAACCTCTTCTGTTATCTTTATATCAACATGTTTTTGTCACATTCAGTTCCATAAACATAATCAAAGGTATGCCATTTTGAAAGAATTTCCCTCTGCCACAAATTATGTCTTTTCTATTCCATTCTTTTCTATTTTCACATGAAGAGTAAACTGGTGTTCTAAAAGCCACAGACAATAAATTGATATTTCTTAAGCAATCGTTCAGGCGACCTGAAGTTTTATAAAACATTTCTATATCTAAATATTCCTCTTCACTCAATATTCATATGCTACTCAAAGAGATCACGCTGCACAAGCTCAAGCCTGAAGGATTGTGGTATAATTCTGCTCTACATCTCTGCACATTGGAGAAGACATCAATAATACATGACCGGTATATTTTTGCCATCCTTTGAACTAATCAATCAGTGAGCCTGACCAATGGTCTGTCTTCACTCCTTTACATTCCTCTGCAAACTCGCACTGCACATTCAGACTGGTGCTTCGTGCTGCGTCAAGCATGAGAATGAGAAAGAGTCCGAAGCAAATGTGGCGTCTTCTTAGATTTCCTGGCATTGGTTGACAACGGCTATTATGAAGTGATCACTGGCGGCCTAATTTTACATCGGAGCGCCGCGGCCCGAGAAGACCTCGTGCGGCGATGAATTGATATGACCATAACAGATGGTCTCATGCGAAGGTCTATATCTAGCACCATCTGTGGTGGAAACGGCGAGGAGGCCAAAGGTGAGGGGAAACACTGAAACTGATCCTTTTGAACGTTGCTGGTCATTCGCCAAACTCATAGGGCAAGTTTACACAAATTCACACTCCACCCGAGTAAATACACTTGGCCATGACGGGGCAAATAGCAGCGCTCAAGTAAATGCTTGTTTAGAAAAGAAAATCAAAAAAAATAATCACAAACTGTGTACAAATCAAATCTGTCATTTAATTTGGCCAATTACAGATGTCTTAAGTTTGTGCGCTCTTCTCTTGTACCGTTGTTTTATCGGCGGAAACCAGCAATATTTGGAAACTGAACGAGAAGACCAACCCACCTGCTGACGCTGTCGGTTTACTACGGGCGGAACAAAACAGAGAGTCTGGATTCAAAGAGGTCTTGTGCTTTTACTGTGAGTGACTGACTGCGTAAAGGTGCAGTTACTAGAAAAGCAGCTCTTAACAGTACATCGGTCCACGCACCGCTTGACCCAGAGTCTCTGTGAGCAACGAGAAGCTGCCGTGTTGTCCAAGCAACGGATGAGCTTTACGAGCAGAGGAATCCTTTGAGGACGGAAGGTTTTTACTGAACTTTCCGGGAACTCGACTGTCTCCTTTAACAAGTTTCTCTTTTGTGGCCATTCCTTTTCTTTTTTTGAGGGAGTGAGGAGAGGAGAGAAAAGGAATGGAAAAAACATAGAGCCATCCGCCAATTAGCATACGGCTGGTACACTTGCAAGGATGTTAACTTCCTCAACAAGCTTTAACTCGGCAAGAAATACAGTGTCACTTGTGCAGTTGTGACGGAAGCAAGGAGGACAGTGAGGCGTGGTGGCGCTTGAGTGGATGTCCACGGAGAGGCATAACTGAGCTTTTCACACACAGACTCCAGCGTACACCTGCAAGCAGAAGCAATGCATCTGTTCCACGTCCCCCGTTGCAATGAAGTTCTAATTAAAGGATCAAGGAAAGTCAGCACGGCACCCTTCACAGCACTGTGTGGCTCAATTTAATTACAATGGATCAAGGCTTAATTGGGCCTGGCTGTACACTAAGTTTTCCTCGCACTTGGTAGTTTTCAGCTTGGTGAGCAAAACTCGTGCAATTAATCAAAAATGGATGTTTGCCTAAATTTAATACAACTCCACTGAAATGATGCACTTTGGGTTGACACATTTTTAAGACACACAAGTAGTGCAAAGATCTTTTTATTGTCGGGTGTCTGTAAAGACGGCAGCGTGAAACAGGCCGTCACAGGAGCTGCTCCCTTCCTAAATCAGGCCAGCTCCATCTATGAGGCCATGGCATCTGAAACATGAGCTCGGCACCTCCAAGTGCACGGCCTGCCTCCCGAACAGAGAAATAACAACAATGGCAGAGTTGCTATATACCACAACACCAAGTAATGTCAGGGAGAATGTCATCTGCAGCTACGCTGTAAAGGCCAATGCTCTTTAATGAGAAACACACCAGGTGGAAGAGATACATGACGCACCGACATGTGACATGAGGACCTGAATGTGCCTGCAAGACATGTTCGCCGTCTCGAGGGAACACGAAAAGGGAGAAACTGAAGAAGTCGGGAGTTAAAGACAGAGACCGTGTTTGTCTGCCTGCCCTCACCAATGCATTCATGGTATATGATGAGAATACATATGAGAGCCCTGCAGTCAGTGGGATTCCCCTCTGCTACAACCACTAATGGCATTGGCAGGCAGACAGCTGTACTTGTCTAAACAACGACACGGAAAGCTCGACCCGGTCCAAGGAGCTCCCACTCACAACGCTCTGTCCACTATGTGCCAGACGCAGACACAGCTGGAAGACAGCTGCTGGTTCACAACTGCCTCACTTACAAAGGAGACTGAAATATACTGACACACTTAGTCAAGGGTAAATATGCACTGAGTGAACTCTGACTTTTAAAAAGACACTTAGAGTTACAATTCATAACTCCATTACACCGAGGAGGCTTCGTTCAGATCTAGAATTAATAGGAAATAAACAGCTTGGATTTATGTCTCGGATTAAATAAGTGACTTTTGCATCAGATAGCTGTTAGTGTGTCAGAGGGGAACAGTTACTACAACCAGTGACTGCTCCGGTGTACATGTTGTATACACTACAGAGTACACAGTACATGTTTAAAGCCACCACTGAATAATTACCACTGTGGGCATTAAGCTTCAGCAGGGATTTATATTTTGTGCCTATGCTGGCAGCGTTTTGTGTTCTTACTTCACCTGTTTCAAAAATAGGGCAAAAAAACTAATCTGTCAAAGTGTTTTTATCACTTTTTACTGTCATCAAAACTTTTTTAAGTCCATCCCTTACACCAGTCAAACTCGTTCCTCAAACTCACAAAACTCAAGAAAATAATTAATTTAAAGTGGCTGCAAATGACAATTAGCAGATATCAAAATGTTTACTATGGTTAAAAATAAATAAATAAAAAATTCCCCTCCCATGGATGTGGACAAATTAAATTTAATATCCAAAGTCCCCTTGATGATTTAATGAGACAGAGAACAGGGAAAATTGAAAAGCAGGCCCCATGTTGAGATGATGTATGGCATATGAGCGAGCTAATTGCCTTCTAAGCAACTCTGCTTGGTTAATTGGAAGATCCATCAAATAGTTGTTGGCATGCAGTGATCAAAAAGCAGGACTGGAAAGTTCAGTGCAGTTGTGACTTGATTCTCTGACTTTATGGGAAAAGAAAAGACCAAATAAAAATGGTCACAGGTGAAAAACAATGATAAAACTCACATGAATGCATGGTAAATGAATGCCCATCCTCTCGGTCTCTCCAGCACGTTGTACAGGCAGTTCTGCAGCTTTCGGAAGCGCTTGCTGGAGGCGGACGCGTTGGCCCGGGGTCCGGGGGGTCCGGGCAGCGGGGTGCCCAGCAGCCCCGTGCGGTGACACGGGTGTCCGCGCTCCGGGGTGGACGGCTCGCTCCTCTCCGTGTGGACGGCGGTGAGAGCCACGAACTCTACCCGCCGGTCGTCGCTCGGAGCCGGGGGCACGAGCATTCTGATGCCGCCGTTGTTTGAGGGACTCCCTAACATCCTCGCGATTATGATTTGACACTTTTTCCTTTCTTTTTCTTTTCTTTTCACTGGACCACCCGCACGAGCGCGCCGCAAAGTTTGGACCTCATGCCGCGGGTTGAAAGTGGACTAAAAGTATAGTCAACCTCTAAAACTCCGACTGAACATCATCACTGCGTTTGTTTGTTTGAAATGTTAAAAGTTATCTGCAGATCAAGTCACAAAAGACGAGATGCGCCGCAGTTGGAGAAGTGCGTCGCTCTGGATCGTGACCTTCAACGAGCATTGTTTAGAGGCAGGTGTAAGAAGTAGGTTAATCAGCCGAGATTCACTCATGAACTAACTGCGAGGAAAGTGAGGAAACTAAGCTGCAGCCTGCCTGCCATCCCTCTGCAGAGAAGAGCGCACAAAACTGGCTTCGATCGTGTAGAATCATCTACCCCAGCATATTAGGAGTCATTGCGATGGACCATCTAAAAAAACGACTTCAGGAGCCGCAACTCTTTCAAGAAGTCAGTCAGAGCTCGTTCCCGGCAGTTTTAATTGGCCGCCTCGCCTGGACCGCTACCATCAGCTGGCTCTCCCCTCCTCTTGAGTCACCGTGGTCCAGCGCACCTCCGTGCGTGCAGGCGGGGTGGAGCGCGCAGAAGTCAGGAACATCAGTGTGATGTCAACAACCGCATGCGACCAACTCCAAAAAGTCAGAGGGGAGGAGGACAACTAAACGCCCCCCCGCGCAAACAAACAAAAAAAATTTAATAAATAAACGTCTGGTTTGTAAACGTTTTATAAAGAGGAAAATCTTCGTCTCCACGCGCGCAGAAAGAGAAGCAAGGCGAGGAGTTGGCGCACGGGATGGGCACGAGGCGCACGCACCGACGGAGAGAGAGAGAGAGAGAGAGAGAGAGAGAGAGAGAGAGAGAGAGAGAGAGAGAGAGAGAGAGAGAGAGAGAGAGAGAGAGAGAGAGAGGTTTTCTTGTTTATGAATCTTTCCAGGAAGAGTGAGTGATGCCTGACAGAAGTCTGCTGATCGCGCACCTGAACGCGCCGCAGGAAACTAGCCGGGGAGAAGAAAGATTGTCAGGCTCAGCAGAACAGACATCATCTCCGAGCTGTCTAAAATATGCATTTTCACGGTCAAGTGTTCTGAGTATCAAACCAACCTTAAAATGAAAACGTTACTTTTGTTACCTCAGCTTATTTTATTCTCTCCCCAAAATCAGTGCGACTGAAAAGCTGAGTGTGCTCAGAATAAACATTTTATTATGGAAAAAGAAAAAAAGAACTGTGAACGTGAACTATTTATTTTAAAAAGTAATACGTGGTGATTCCTGAGGTCACTTTCATAAAGTTTTGACAGTTTTTCCTGTAAGTTACATGTTCACACAGCTTGAAAAGCTTGCTTACCATCAACAACCCGCTTATTGTATGAAAGTAATCAGTTACAGCTTCACATAAACATCAATGAAGAAAAATGTAAAGTGAATGTTCTCCCTGTGAACAAGTACCCCATTTACCTCCCACCGAGGCCATTTGGTGAGCCTTAATTGCCCCTAGGTGTGCACGTGATTGAGAGACAGTGTTGTATTTGACCCTTTATCATCAAATTTGAACTGAACTGATTTACTGGTGACTGGACCAATCATATGTCCTGCCTTCACTCACAGTCAGGATTGTCTTCCAGTACTCCAGTGTTATAAAAGATGGATGGAAAAACCTTTTCTCTCTACCTGTAACTTCTGATAGACTCACCTTATTGAGTGTCCAAGGTATAAATAGTTCTTGATGACATGGGCTGTATGTTTGAGGTTTGGTACAGACTCTTTTTTTTTGCTCATCAGGCCCACTTAATGGTATTATTTAAAGAATAAATGTCACTTTTAGTCAACATCTTTCAAGAAGTTTTGCACAGTACCATACACATTTTAATTCAGCCAGGTCACACGTGAGTTTTGACTTGAATCAGCTGGTTCACTTCATCAGGGCGGGAGAATAATTGGATCCATGACTGAAGTTTGGGACGGCGCAGGGAGCTCCCACGCTGGCCACCACAGCCCGACACTCTTCAGATACACACTTCTAAATGTACAAGGGTGACACACAGAGTGCTGCGGTTATGACATAAATATCGGGTTATGGTGCCCAGTAGAGAGATCACCTGTCAGCGGGCCTCAGAGGAATGCATTGTGTGGTGCTCCCCAGCCTCCTGTTCCCCCCAGCGGGATCATCTGACCACTGGAGGTCACATCAGCAAATTATTAAAAAATAAAACAATTCACAATGATGTGTTTTATTAAAACTCTGTTTAACTAAAACAAGTACGAGATCAAATGTAAACCTGGAAATACAGCGAGTTCAGTTCAAAAGCCCCCCCCCCCCCAGCTCCTCCTCACTCCCCCGTCTGGCATCGGCTACAGTACAATGAAGTGAGATGCATGATCCTTACTCTTCTCACCGTCTAACGGGGAGACCTCAGGCTTAAACATGCACTCAGCATTGTGTACGTTTTACGGGGGTCAGTAACGACAGCGGACGCAGGTCACTCATGTTAACCCTCAATTGTTATGCTGCAGTTTGTGGAACAAGCAGGTCTGAGGTCTGGCATGCAGGAATGCAGCTGCAGTGTTTCACAAGTCACACATCTTGACATTATTCCCATGGCCCTCTCCCGTTATGTAACACAGCATCACTAATCCTTTGGCTCTTTACTCAGTGTTGCACATATAGACTCCACAGACTCTGGCAATAAAACAGAATCAACAGTTGACAGCTGGACTTGACAGGATTGCGTTTCCGCAGAATGGCGACTAACGATGTGACAAATCAGACCCAAACCTTGAAAGGTGGAATTTTTCCAGACAGAAGTGTGAAGCCCGTCTCTCCTGAGCAACATTCGAAATCATTTCATTTGAAGGGAACTTTGGTCATTTATAAAACCTTTAATTCAAGTTAAATATCTTTGATCTAATGTTGCTCAAAGTGAGATTCTTCAATTCAATATTTTATGATTTTTTATTTTTATTTTTTAACAAATGGACTCATGTACTTCAGCGATTCAGTCCAAACCGGTGATAAAAACAATTCTACCAAAACAGTTACTGTAAATTTTGCTTGAGCCAAATAGTGAAATATACAGAACTCGATCATTGGTACATCTGGTGTTTGATCTCCAGTAATGATCTTAAAGAGGAAGAGAAAAACTTTTTTTAATTATATTTTCTATTTTATTTAAAAAAATAAAAGATTATTATCAATAAAATCTTTGATTTAGCCTCCTTAACAATCGATCCTCATCCCCACCTCCCATAATCTAGTGTAACATCCCTATAAATAAAGTTTGTGAGCAGACGACTGGCAGCTGACATATGGATTGTTTGTGACGACCAAAGTCACTTTTTCAAGGTTGAAAGAAAAGTGTGTTTACATTTTTTTTTCTCTTCATTGTGAATGAGAAAGGAGACGAAGAATTATATCCAACAGTATGAATCTTGAAGATTAGAACCCCTGAAGGGACCAGGTCCAAACGTCCTGTACCATGACCCTCTCTGTTTGCCTGCTGGCCTCTCGTCCGACTACCAGACGTCCAAACCAGGCCAGGCGGTAACGGAGGATAAAGGTGTTGACAGACCGGCCAGCTCTGCTTGTACCCTCAGGGATTAAGAATCAAAGTTTCTACATGGCAAAGCCCCCCACCCTCCACCCCCACTATTACAGCACCCTGTTTAAGGGGTACTTTAGTGCAGCGTGTCCAGAGTGGCCTCGGGGATGAAGGCTGTGACGGAGCACAACAGCTGAAGCAGAATCAGGGTCGGCCTGTAAAATGTGGCCCGAATGGTTGAAGGCACAACCGTGCGAAAGCAAACTGTACGGAAGCTCTCTGGTCCCGGACACTCGGTAGCGTGTCTCGTAAGAGAGTAGAATTACAGTTGGGGATGACCCAGCGTGGACCTCGGGGACCCGGTGTTAAAAGGCGGTCTATGTTCTGCTCCCACCTCTTCCCCTCTTGACTGTTTCCTTCCTTCTTCTTCTTTTTTTTTTTCCCACCACGCTTTTCACTCTGAGCATTCACTCACGCCCCACAGAGCCCATTGAGCTCCCTGAGTCGACAGCCACTCAGGGCATCTACGAGAACTTAAAAGTACTCACATCAGCAGTTGTGTTCTACACGGAGCACGGGGCATCCAGCCCCCACCAAGCTTTCACTTCCGCTGCGTGCTTGGACGTTTACTTACTTAATGGCTTTCCCAGACCGTACTCTTGTTTGTGTTTGATTCTTTTCTCTCTTCTTCTCTTTAACACAGATCTTTCTTAATGGGAAACCTCAGAGGAGCGAGGAGAGAGGAGGCGGCAGGGGACGGGAGGGGGGGGGGGGGGGGGGGCAGATGGGTTGTTGATACAGTGTCTGCTGTGGTTAGTCGATGTTGTTGTGATTCGTCTGGTTACGGTCATTGGAGAGATGAACTGACATTGTCAAATGATGCTGTGCTTGAAGCGAGAACCCCCCCCCCCCGGTGAGACACACACTCTGATCATCACGTAGACGCTGCAGAAACTTTTTCCAGGCAGTCTTAACGCACCAAACGATGTCACCACCTTCCAGTCAGCAACACCAATATGGACGCGTCAAGATCCGGGGACTGAGGCAGGAAATCACAGTGTTGTCGGGTAACGGCCTCACTCAGGAGCTCATTCATGAACACTCAAAACACTCCTTTGTACCGTACTACCGCGCTCAGAGGCTTTACAGCAGCGGCCGCGCAGGTTTCCCATTGCAGTGTTTTTACGGACAGAGACTGAGCGGGGCGGAGGGGGCCGCGGGTGTAGACACTACCTCACTTCCGCCGGTTGAAAACAACCCTGAATATACAACTCTGAGTTATAAAAAGACTCCGCAAACACACTCACGCAGACGCAGGAGGAACAAACGAGCAGTGAAAGTTGTAGCAGCTCAACTGGTTTTCTGAACAGACTCATTTTAACTTCATGAAGGTTGAAGGTTTGAAACCCGGGGTCCTCAACCTTGATGTCTCACTTCCAGCAAATCACATTCAAATGGAGCCGCAAAACACGACAACAGCTTTAAAATGAGGCTGACGCTGATATCTGAAAATAAACGGTCTTATGTTGTAATCATTAAGTTTTAATTAGAATTTAGGATGTTGAACACGACATTATAGTTTCAGCTGATTTCGTACCAGATTTGAGATGTTTCAACCTTTTTCAGAATTTAGTTTTTTAGACAATTTGGACATTTTAGTTGTTTTTACCATTTTTTAAACCCCGGTCTTTCTTTTAGAAAACATAGTAATTTTTGTGTTCTTCCAAAGATCTTTTGGCAGTTTTCTTGCCCATTTCTCACGGTTGCATCTGTTTTTCACCCGTTTTAGTCATTTTAGTTGTGCCTTTTTAGCCCAGAGTTAAAAGTCTATTTGAGTGCGTAAATAAAATAAAAACAAGAATAAATGTTTATTTAGGTATAATTTTGTGAAAGGCATATGATTGATTTAATCAATCTGAATGTTTTGAGTCGTTATATAACGATCTAGAGCACAGTTGAAAATAGTTTGCAAACAGCTTGAACAACATATTATTATTCTTTGGTCTTATTCTTCACAAACAGAATTTTGACCCGTAGTTTCTTCATAAATTGCTTAAAGCTGCTTTACATATGATAAGCAGGTGGGCGCTCCTGATGAAGCGACATTAGAAATCAGACTTACACCACCTGATCATTAAGTTGTCACATTAATCTTAAGCAACTGTACAACGCCAGTGCCTGGGAACAGCTTATGTTACAGTTTGATGATGATTAAAAGAGAACATCCTGACACCTAAGATAGAGAGAGTAAAGAGGATCAATGAAAGTCCACCCGTGTCGAGGGTTTGCTGCAAACCTGGTGAGAAGAGCCGGTGCTGTGGCCCAATCACAAGGTCCAGACCGCAGCCAAAGCAGTCAGCCCCAGTTTATACGGCTAAAGCTGCCTTGATCTGACCAGACGAGCCAGCCAAGAAAAATACCAGCAGACAATCCTTTTCACGCTCGACTAAAGCTCAAACATTCTTACAATCCTCGTTCCTCTTATTAGAAAGAGCCGAGCATGAGTCTGCACTCATTAATGCAGTTATTGTTCGGTGATTAAGTCGATTTAGGAACGGGCCCTCTGGTTTCAGTAATGTTTACTTGGGGTTCTGACTACTGAGGTTTAACCTGACGACAGTGAAGTGAGCGGTCCATGTAAGAGGAGGTTTATGCCCCCCCCCCCCCCACACACACACACACAACTTTGACTTTTCCCATTGAATGTGAGACACTTTATTTCAGCAAAGTGGGGCGTAATGAGCACCCGTCATCTCCGCCTGCCTCATTTCTGTTGCACCATAATTACTTCTCTTCCTTTTAAGATTTAGGTCGGATAAGGAATGCAGTCTGATCTCGCAGGAGCTCAGCAGTCTCCAGACAAATAACTCGTGACTCTATTGTTAACCGCCTGCCCTTAGTGGCACATGAAGTTTGCCTACCGCTCCAGGAGGCAGCAAAAATACGATTAGTGGTGTTCATACATGTCAGGTCTGTGTGCAACATGGGGGACTTTTACATTTTTGACTGACACTTGCATTATTGCACAATTTAGGTAGCACAGTGTTTCCTAAATAATAGTCCTGCTAAGAACAATAAGCTTGGGTCAAGGACTGAAATCAGGTCAGTCAATTCATTTTGCTGAATCAGTGCTGCCCTCCAATGGCCGTAGAGGAAACAACACAATTGTGTCCTATATTCTCTTTAAATATTTTGTCCCTCTTGGTGGCACTTTGCATTAAATCTTGACCCTGCGCGCCAGTGGGAAACCAGAGTTTGAATCTTCGCTGAGGCAGGAAGTTTCACCGTGTGTGGTGCAATGCAAGCTGCAACGACTTCCAGTGACCCCCTCATACGGAAGGGAGTAGTGGAATCATTTCAGAGAATCTGCTAGTTCATGAAGAAATGTGTCTCAAGTTTCATAAATATGAAACAACATTGTAAATTATATTCTGGTGTCTGTAGGTGACCTGCCTCCACCTGGAACAATCTAATCTGTGGGAGCGCTGCTCAGTCTCTCCTGCCTCCTGGACGACTGTCCACAGCAGAAAGATGTTAAGCTTTCCTAAAACAAACATCAGAACCTGATGACACAAACAACAACAAAAAAAAACACAGAACAGGAATCTTCCAACAAGTTGTGGTTTTTATTGTTTTATTTGAATTTTTTTTCACAAACAAAGTTTGCTTACAAAAAAAAGGACGTCAAAAATAAAATTGTACCTATCTATTGCATGTCATGCTGGCAGTTTGAACTTCATGCAAAAACAATAACAACAACACTGATAATAATCATTACTGTACAAAAATGACTTGAAATAGGCCAATTTCAAAAAAAAACAAAAAAACCGATCGTATTGAAAAAGAGCGAGACAGATCTATAAAAAGTTTGTTTTGTTTGTTTGTTTTTTGCTCCAGTCGTGTGTTTGTACGTGAGACTTAAACCAGGGCACAAGACTTCAGACTCCAAAACCATAGGAAAAGAGAGAGTTGTATGAAACTGCATAAAGGCAGAGACGAGATTCTCTGCTTTAAAGACTGAGGGATGAGAAAAGAAGTGAAAGGATCAAAGAATGGCAGCGGAAACGAGAGCGTGGGTGATTCACACCACATTACATACACAGATCAACTATACAGTCTGAAGCCCTTACAACATAAATCCATGCATCAATAATGTGAAAACATCACAATAGAGAAAATACCAACAAAAAAAAATGCCACCGAACTGTAAAACCTCTTCTCAAGATCCCTTCTATTGAATTGTTGTAAAAAGTGATATCTGAGGTATATGGCTTCATTTCGTCCATCAACTACTGAAACAATGAACTGGGTTTGTTTGTTTGATACCTAAAAGAAACACTAGAAGAATCTCATGGCTTCCTTCAACCACAGATGTGCTAAGAGACGCTCACATAGACAAAGATGGACACTTTTCTAGTTAGTTTTCACTTGAGCGGATCATAAGGTGCCAGTATAAAAAAGACAAAGTCATTTTTTTTCAAACGTTTTTACATCTTTAAGCAAGGTTATGCGCTAAAGGAAAACAAAACTCGGTCGGTTTGTGTGGAAGTGGATTGAAGTTTTCTTCATACGAGACATGTAGCAGAATTAGCACATCGGGTTTAAGCAGATAACATAGGATGGATAAAAAGTCAGTCAGTGTCCCTTTGGTTGTTGATCCACTGTACTAGATTTATGACAAGAAATAAGCATTTCAGATATTCAGGTCCCTCGTTTCAATTAGCATTGCTTAGATTTCAAGGTTGTAAAGCCTCCTTCGTCAAAGTAGATGGCCTCTGTCAACGTCACATGGGGCTGGTGTGCGTGTCTGAAGAGAAAGACTGCGGGTGGGGGCTCAGTCGGCGCTGACCTGCGTGACCTGTGTGTCCGCTGTCTGGTTGGTGGACTGGATGAACATTGGCTGGCCCAGCTCCTGTCCTGCCGGCATCGTCACCTGTTGTATCTGATACAACTGCTACAAGACAGAGACAGAGGTTCAGGGTCATCTGTGCTGTTGCATGTCAACTGGATTCAATCCTGTTTTGATGCAAGATGCTATTTAATATCATTAATTTGACTCGATCACAATTAAAACTGGGTGTTTTTTTATTATTACAAGGCAGACCCCAAAATAATAACAGTTTGCCAAAGATCCCATTAAAACCAACAAGACTTTTTACCTGTCCATCAGTAAACTGGTTGAACTGCTGCTGTCCTTGTACCTCTGTCTGCGTGATCTGAAAGTAAAACAAGGTATTTTAAAAATTTGATCCAACTCTAACATAATGTAAAAACGTTTTTATATTTGCAAAATGTGTTGTGTGAAGATGTTTTGTTGATCACCTGCTGAGTGTTTGCAAGAGTCTGGATCTGCCCCTGGACCACTTGTCCTCCAGAAACCGGCTGGGCAAGACGGATGTATTGAACCTGCCCCGTATTTAGATGCACCTGCAGTTAACCAACACAAGGGGGGGACAGAGTTCGGTTTGGAACAAAGGTCATATAAATACAGAGGTCACAGCCA
This sequence comes from Lipophrys pholis, assembly GCF_963383615.2. NCBI lineage: Eukaryota > Metazoa > Chordata > Actinopteri > Blenniiformes > Blenniidae > Lipophrys > Lipophrys pholis. The sequence continues at coordinate 8,622,757 of NC_137643.1, read as the reverse complement.
TTTTCCTGCTCTTGAAAACAACAACTTCACTTTCTGTTCTAGGATTGTGCACTCTCAAAAAACTTGTGTTTGTATCTAATCACAGTGAAGGATAGAAAATACTACAGTACTACAATGTGATGGTGAAAACCATGTGACCATATCTTTTCTTCTCTTTGGATCAGACTTACTCCCCCCGAACGTCTAGTCCTGATGTTAACAGGCTGGATGTGGGTTCTTACCGGTATTTGCTGGATCTCCCCTGTGTTGGTGATGATCTGCTGCATGACCTGCATGGTCTGACCTTGAGCTTGAGCTGTCTGGGCTTGACCCTGCGGTGCAGCAGCCTGGACAATCTGCACCTGCTGACCCTCACCAACCTGCATGGCGACAGGTGCGCTCTAATGGGAGGAAGAGCAAAGGAGACCGAGAGCGAAAGAGAGGAAACGGTGAGCACGACATCACGCAGAGAGTTTAACTGTTGTCCGAGTGCAGGCGGGTGGTTCAGTATTCAACTGCAACCAAGTAATTTCACACAAAGCAAAAAGCCAGGAAATCACCCATTTCCTGGGTGTACAAATTAACTCCAGAAGCAAACCGCTTTTCCTAAAAATGTAGAAGTCTGATAACAGATTGGCGTGCACACAGGACACGGGGGGACTTAAGGTGACGAAGCAGGTTTCAAGTAGTTCTCTTGTGTCCGTCACATAATCCAGGAAAGGCCACCTGATCTCGTGCTGTGGTCACCCCTACAGACCTGAGCAGGACAGGGCTTATAGGCGAGCGGTCACCTGCAGGGCTACGGCACCAAGTGGTGCTTTGTGTGTACGTATAAAAGTATGTGTGTTTACCGTGATGGGTGTGCCCTGTGATTGCACCTGCACTTGCTGTAACTGCTGCATGGTGGCACCTTGTAACATCTGATGGCCGACAGGACAGAATGAGAAAATGAGAGAAAGACACACAGTAAGAAAGCAGCGATTGCAACAAGTCAACACACAAAAGTAAGCATGAGTGGTGTGTGTGTGTGTGCGTGCGCAGAAAGCTTAAAAGTTAGAGCAGAAAACAGTGACGTGAAATTAGCAAGTGACATTCAAGAGCGTGTTCATGACAATCCCAAGTAAAACTGTGACGATGACAAAGAAGCCGAAGAGAAAAATGATATTTAAACTATTACTTGGTACAGTTACATTTACAGCAGTTCATGTAACTGAAGACGTATAAAAGATTTGATACAACAGTGAAAACTAGTAACACTAGTTGTGTTCAGACACATTAAAGAAATGAACTGAGATCTCATCATCACCTTTTTTTGTAGTTTTTTAAGAAAAAAAGAAAAAAGAAAAGCTCAACCTTTACTTAGAATAAGACTCAAGGGGGAATATTTTCATCCATTAGAATAAAAAGGAAAAGAATTACAGTGAAGCATCAAAATCCAGAAGGATCTTAGTTCAAAGAGATTTTCGAGGCGGTGCCTCATTACAGGCCTACGATGAAGTCGCCACAGGGCGAGTGTCAAAGTCTGACTTTGTAACGTGAATCACTCCGGGTCGAAAGAATAACAGCTCAGCTGAACACAATCTGCTCAGGCAGCATGAAGAACCACAGTGGCACAGCGACACCACATGCAATGACTAAACGGGAAGGAAAGAGAAAATAGCTGGAAGGCACTATTGATCCAGATTCGAGGAATGACGGCGAGCCGGATATTGGCCCCAATGCCATCACATGGTCACCTTTCCATGTGACCCGAGCCTCAACCCCCACCATCACTTGATTAGAGACAAGTAAAGACTTTCATCTTTTAACATCTTACTGGGAAGAGACTCCTGAGTCGGCATAAACTCCCCGCAACATCATGTGACTGTGCAGGGAACCAAGTGAATGCAATTGTGTGTGTTGATGGAATTTATTCACAATGATGTGTTACTTTATTCAACAAGTAACCTGCAAGAATCAACCATTTAAAAAAAATCTCTCTTACAGGAGTAAGTAGGACATCACAGAAAACTCTTTTTCAACAACAAGTTCAAAACTGGTGTTCGCTCTGCAGGACTTCGATGAGTGGGTGTGCACGTGTATGTGTATGTGTGTGTGTGTGTGTGTGTGTGTGTGTGTGTGTGTGTGTGTGTGTGTGTGTGTGTGTGTGTGTGTGTGTGTGTGTGTGTGTGTGTGTGTGTGTGTGTGTGTGTGTGTGTGTGTGTGTGTGTGTGTGTGTGTGTGTGTGTGTGTGTGTGTGTGTGTGTGTGTGTGTGTGTGTGTGTGTGTGTGTCTCTCCATGCGCTGGGTGTGTCTGGAGGTCCGGTTATTCTTTCTGGTTGGAGAGCGGGCCGCTTCTATATGTGAGCGAGGACTAATATCAAGAAGGCCAGCCAGGATTACCCAACAAATGAGACTTTTGCAGCTGGATTAGCAGGATTGGGTGGCGCTAGAACAAACAACTGAAACTTCCTGTGAGAAGTAAATGTTCATGGTTCACAGACAGAAGAATGAACTTTATTTGTCCATAGTATCAACTGGGTTTGAGTACACTTTAAGTATGTTCTTGCCCCATTGCTGGATGATAAATCCTGTGAAAAAGGCTGTTTTATTATAAATGTTAGTGTTACCTGTCCTTGCTGCGGCTGCGCGATGATGATTTGTCCAGGTTGGATGGTCGTGGCTGCTTGTGTTGCAGGTTGCTGGCCCTGCTGTGCGCTCTGCACCTGTACGGCTCCGGGCTGCTGGGCCAAGGTGAAGTAGTACTGCACAGGCTCTGCTGGAGCTACAGACTGACGCATCTCCTCCTGAAGATGCAACGTGCAAACATACACACGCCCCAACACAAAGTACACACACACACACACACACACATTGGAGGCCTATCAGTTCATTACATCTCCATGAATTATTTTTGCAGGTGTAACGGTAGAGGAGAGCAGTCTTGATAAATAAGTGATGGGACGAGGCTGGGGAAGAGTAATGTAATCTGGATGTAAGATCCATTACAAGCATCATACCGGTCAATAACAGATAATGCAGGATTGCTCGGGCCAAAATGATCAGACATTCCAATAAGTCTGCATTTATCATCTGGATTGTAGAACTCACTTCTTTAGGTATATTTCTGAAGCCTAATATAATCCAGTACAACAATGCAGCCTTTATAAAGGTAATAATGTTCAATTTTGCTGGGATTGTCAGAAGCTTCACTTTCACTTCACCTAATATTCAGCATTTCTACATTTATTTATTGGAATATTGTTCATTTGGTGAAGTCGGCATAAAGCAGTGACTTTTTGTGTTTATATGAAACTAATAATGAAACTAAAAGTACGTCTTCCTTATCCAACTTGTTCTTGGCTCAGCTACTGAAATAATTTCATATGTTTGTTCTCATTTACACACGTCAATCCAGGTTTTAATATTATGATAATATCCCGATTAAGCTCTCGCTTGGATCATTCTGTTTTAAAACTGACTAATGAGCGTGGCTTCATCTTGATGAGGTTCCTCCATCACCAGAAGCGTAAACACCCCTCTCCCAGCTCCATGACAACACAGCTGAGAGTGTAGGATGTTTACATGCCTGGAGACAGTCGACTTGACAACAAATTTAAATGTCTCATTCGATTGTCAGCTTCTGTTTTATACAATATTTTTCTTGTCAATTGTAGTCAAACAAACTCCTAGTAAACAAACAACAACAACATGTTTGTAACACTTGACGCTATCAGTGATGTTTAGCAACTAACTGAGACAATCTGGTTTCACCGTTGAAGTCACTGTTGGCCGTCTGCGGCAATAAGATGCTGCAAACATCCGACTGAAAGCCCTCACTGTCAAAACCTCAGCTTCCAGTCAAGGATGTTTACAGCACCTACGAGTTGCCAACTAAAGGAAAAGTACCTGACTTGAATAATCAAATGAGCAGCGCTTTGGCCTTCCATAGAGTTTTTGGAACGGTTTTCCATAGAGCTCTCAAACAAGATCTGCTTTCCTACCACTGTACCGGTATTACGATTGACAGCAGTGTTTGCTTTGTCTCACCTGACGTTTCGGGGGCTTCAGGTCATCGCGGGGAACGATGTCAATCAGGAAGTCAAACTGGTCGAACTTGGTTATTGCCATGGCGATGTCATTCCTCTGCAAGCATGAAAGTCACAAAATCTTAACCGAAAAGGTCAACGCTTAAGTCTTTACATGCAGCTACCGATGTATATTTTTATTTGAATATGGCACAGGGTCTGAGGTCATTGCTTCAGAAATAGCCACACAAGAGGCTACAGTGGGATTGAAATGCAGTTCCCAGTAGTAATGAAACAGGTGTTTGCTTTCATAATTGCGCTCAAAGAAAGAGATACTAATTTTAGACTTGAAGTCAGTGGTCCAAAGATAGATTTATTTAGATAACTGGTTAATCAACTGAGTCACATTTCCAGTAAAAACCCAAATACTTTCAAATTGCAGATTAATATTTGTACTGTTTATTTTTCAATAGCTTCATAAACAGCAAACTGAAATGTTTGGTTTTTGAGCGAGATAGAACATTTCACATAACACCTCCGACTTAAAGAAGCCATCAAAGGCAGTCATTAGTTCTTTTGATTTTTTATAAACAAACCCCCCATAAATTGAGAACAATTGCTTTATGAGAGAAAATTTGAATAATTAACGGTGTTAACTTAAATGAAATTTAAACAGCCAATAAGTCAGTTGTCAAAAGCAAACCGTATAGTGAGATAAAGTTATAAATCTGTGTGTGATGAACAGGAATGACATTTTCCTGCCCTCGTGAGCACACGCTATGCTTCCATACCCCTTCCTATATCCACAGCAGTGTGCTGTCTCTGTGGAATTTTCCACAGGATATTGGCTGTTGAGACCCCCCATTGTGGCCCTCCCTCCTCTACAGACTATTTATAGCAGCTTGATTAATATCTGGTAACATCAGGTCACATCTACACTTGTTCTATTGATGAGCGTTGCCATGGTGACCCCGATCGGCGTGCCCCCTTCACAATAGGACTCAGGTTCTACACGTGTGTGCTTGTGCAAATAGAGGGGAGGAGGGGAGGACGGGTGGCGGCACTGTCCCTCATATATGCAAAAGAAAATCACTCGTTCACAATGCGGGTGGCGCTGGTGTCTAACGCGGCGACGTCTGTGGTGAAAAATACGGTCAACATGTACACTTCTGCAGTAGATGTTTCTATTTAAAGCAGTGAAGAGCAGGTCTGTCATTAAGAATAGAGATATAGCAAAACTAAAGCAAAGTGAGTACACTTCCAAAGTAGGTCTTCGGTGCGAGTCTTCTCCAAGACGAACTGTGATAAGACAGATTACATTGTATTTTTTCCTTTTTTTTTTTCTTTCCCCCCGGCCTCTTTTTCTACCTGCGTTGGCATACACACACATATCCATGGACTGCTAATCTCTCTGAGGTATGTGAATGGATAAAGTGGACTTAAGGGCTTTCATGTTCTGCCCCACAGTTTTCCCCTTTTGACATCCAGGTGAGACAAGCACTGGACTTATTCTCCCGACTGTTTCCATCAGCGCTTTCCTGTCCTCTGCTTCCTTTTACTCCTGTAGCTTTCTCGGGCCCATCTTATTCAATGTGAGGATGGCAGAACAGGAAAAATGGCACCAGGGAAGAAAAGTGGGTCACCAGCGCCCGCCTGGCTTTGCTTTTAAAGTCAGTGGAGGGAGAAAGAACTTAACAGAAAGATAGTCCTCAAGGGGATGCTGGTATAGGGTCTCTGCTTGTAAACACATACACACACAGGGCTGGCACTGAATGAATAGAAAGCAACAAGCCAGAAAAGACTGCAAATTGATGCGAGGGTGTGGGACAAGAATTAAAAAGAAGGTGGTAGAAATACATAGAAGTAGGGTTGAAAACTCACAAATCAGCTAAACTGTGATCTGTATGTGGTAAAATGTGTCATTTTAGAAGATTAAAAAAAGAAAAAAAAAAGAAGGGCTAACACCACTCAATCGTGTTCCTGACCTGTAGTGTGCGTCTCTTGTTGTCCTCAGTGTGGATCCATGCTCTGAGGGTGAGCTCTGTGATGAAGATCTGAGCTGCTTTGGCAAACAGGACAGGAGCCTCGGCACTGATCATCTGAGGAGAGGAGATACGGTTACACCTGGTTAATTTTACGCTGACAGACCACCAATCACACATCATCAAAAACATAAATCAGTCAGGACCCGAGTCTCAGTGGGGTTACAACAAGGTCGCAGATGCTGCAAAGTAGAAAATGATTGCACTGATTCGTCAAGTATTGCATTAATACAAATGTCCAAAACAATCGTCGTCGTTCCTTAAATCCCCCAAACATTTATATATGTTAAAAATCCCATATGATCAGAGAACATTAGTAACAAATCTGACTGTTCTGCAGGCCACAAGTAAGCCTACACAGCACACAACATGACAGAATACAAGCACAGTATGAACACAATAACATTCACAAGCAGTAAAAGCTGCTGTGTCAGGGATGACAGAGGGGTCGCTCCTTCAGATATCAGTGATCTCCTGATCTCTTTACCACTCTAAGCTGCTGCTTAACTAAGGGGATAGCACAGAACCTTCAAGCCACACACATGTTACAGTGCTTTTTTTAGAGGGTATGAGCGGTCACAGCATAATGAGGGGGGAAATAATCACTCCTCCATGAGCCATAACTGCCTACTTGAAGACAAACGACAAATGTTAAGAGTTGGGAACATTCCTCTGAACAGAGTTCATGCAGACATCTGCAAAAAGCAGGCATAACAGGGCAGACTTTGATGTTTGTCGTTCCTAAACGGGATTATTAACGATGATAACAAGGCAAATAAAATTGTGTTTCCACAGCTTTACAACATGAACAACAATTTGCACCAACGTGGGGCCAATTTAAAATACTTGGTACCCTACAAGAGGATAAGCCCAAAGGGATCTTTAACAACTAAAACAGTTCAGCTACTTCTACTGACTGCAATGTCATGCTTTCAAAACTGTCTTGCTTTTTTCCACTACATGCTCGCCATTATTTCTTCGCAATGGTTCCTCCGTTTAAGGTCTCGTCTTACCTTGACATCCTCATCCAGCTTCATGATTTTCTTGATTCGAGCTAAAGGTAACTCTTGCACACGAAAATCCTTCTGGAAAAAAGAGCACAAGGAATAGGGCACAGAGAGTGTTTTGTGTATAAGTATCGGAAGACCATATTAAATCCTTGAATGTGCTTGAAGACTTTTACGTTTGTTTAACGTACCAGAGTTAAGTTCCTGATCTCCTCCATGACGCGCGGCCAGAAGGACTGCAAGGTCTGCTGGGCATCGCTGCCCCCAGCGCCAAACGCATCTGCAGACATCTTCTACTCTGCTGTATGAAAGGAAACAGAAAGATGAAGGAGATTAAAGCAAACAATTAATCATTGCAGAAAAACACAACACATGAAGACATTCATCAGTCTGGAACGAGTCAAGGTTGCACAGCAAGTTCAAACCGGGCCTGTGCAGCTCTGAGCTCCGTGTGTAAGAGCCACATATCCTATCACAGCCTATAATTAAAATACGCTGAAATCTAAAATAGAGACCAAAGGGGTTACTATTCTTATCCTCATGGGATGTTGACATGCCTAAAGACCCCACTAGCAGTCTGGCTGCATGCTCCCTGATTATGAATGGCTTTCTCACCTTCAGCACATAGCTGCAGCTTCTCGATAAACACATGCGTATCATGTGCAAGTCAGTAGCTGCAGGTGACCCCACATCATGAGGACAATGCTGAAGTGACCTATAAGTCAGCAGTGATTTGTGGCCCGCTGGAGCTATTTTATGACAAACTGACAAAAGAAAAATGCTCACACATCATCGATATGTTGTGAAGAAAAATAAACAAGTTATTGCTAACAGATACTTGTTGATGTAAATGCAAGTGGTCTGACTGTTTGAAAGAGGATCCAGCATGTTACTATGGCATGTCAGGAATCTGCTGGGGGAATATTGGCCTGCTTGTCTCAACATGTAGAGCTTGGAGTGTCTTTATCAAACTCTTTCACTCTCTCCCTTTTCTCCCTACCTTGGTGAAAAGACTCGACAGAAGGGAGAATAATAGGAAACGTGAGGGGGGTGAGGGGGGGAGAACAAGAGATGAGTGTTTGGGGCTACTCAAGAGAGACGAGATGTGTTTGTGTGTGTTGCTGAGGGAGGGGTTAGTGCCTTGTCCAGTTCAGCATTAATCCAGCACTAAGACAAAGTGCCAAAGGCTTTAACAGGGGGAGGTAGGAGACAGGGCCACAGCCAGAGCTGCTGCGCAAACCTGCTATGTGGGTCAAACAAGACAGAAAGAGGGAGACACAGGGAGAAAAGGGAGAAAAGAGAGACTTGACACTACAAAAAAAAAAAAAAAGCAGTGTTAGGCAAGCGGGGGGTGGTCTCATCTTTATCATGTCTTCTTTTCTTACAGTGGGCCCACAAGCATGAATGGCTCCATCCGTGGTCCAGCTGACAGATGAGAACAGTATGAGGGACAGCCGCTCAGACAGTCCACTACAGCCTCCTCTTTTAGGTTCTGGTGCAGCTTCAATATAAGGGATTGTTGTCACTTTGCATCTACAGGAGCTCCTATATAACCATTAAGTGCAGCTGTAAAAATTTCACAACAATAAATCACTGATTCAGGATGAAGGTTCTCCATGTGAGTGATGTTTTACAGGAAAGATCACTTCTCTGGCAAATGTAGAAGTTACTGAATAATAGAGAAGAAGCGTTGCTGCATCCTGTTCTGTCATTCACTTTCGACAGACAGTAGCCTAAATCAATAAGACACAACACGGGACACGTGGGGGGGCTCTATATAAATCAATCGGGCCGCTTGTAGCTATGGCATGCCATGCTAGTGATTGACCTTGACAGTGTCTCCCCTTCCCTGTCTGACGCTCCAGTGTCCAGTTGCATTTCAAGGTTGATTGAAAACCTGCAGTCTCCAGAACAATCCCAGCATTCCACGGGGCAGGAGTGGCTGATGGGGATTGTAGTTTTTTTAGACGTGTGCACAATTGTGAACTGACCTCTACACATATGGCTAGCCTAAAGAAGAATTTGCAGGCATTGTGACTCCATAAAAAAGAGGAGCACTTTAAAGAGCAGAGTGCAGTTTGCTTTTTCAGCTGAATAGCACCTTACCAGACCTTTCAGCAATTAATCAAGTGTTAACCGTGAACAAATACTTTTGGAACTATTTTACCAAATGGCAGCATGATAAGAAAACAATCAGGCAATTTGTTTACTCTACAGATGACCATTCAAATTTTAACAATGGTAACAATACTGTGGTCCTGAAGGATGATGACTTCAAATGAAAAACTATTTAATCATCAAAATAAGACAAAATACAAGCTGCAAAAATCCTTCCTCAGTTTCCACACATAGTCATAACCTCTCTACTAAAACACTCTGAAGATAGCGTGCTGTACTAATATCAAACCCCTGTTCTCTGACCTTATGACCTTCAATGGAAAATGGAAATGCACTATTCATATCTGCAGGACAGGACCGAAACAAAATCTGATGGTGAGAAGAAAGGAGAAAGCAAGGTGAGGCAGGCTGAAAAATGAAAAAGTGTAATAGAAAAAAAAAGGAGGCTAAGTATCAACATGTCCTTGTACATAGCTCCTCCAGCTGGCAAGTGTGTTCCACGTACAGTATACCTACATTACCACTCGATCAAAGAAAAATTTGCGTGTCGTGTTAGTCACAAGCGAAGGACATTATGTCTTCTGCTGATTCCGTGCAACACCTTTCAATGACGGGTTAAATCAAGACATGTAGCACTGAGCAGGGTCATTCTCTGCAACAGGAAATCTCTAAAACTCCCTAAATGCTGATAAATGTCAACTTTATAAAAGATGCAACGGGTCTGAAGGTTGAAGCAGGTGACCTGAGCAAGGTACAATGGCGTGTTTCAAATATGATAAGGGTAATCTATTTCTGTGTTTGGAAGTATCTCATGTTTTACTATAAAAAGAAAAATTTGGAAATTGGTAATATTTATAAAGTACTTCTTATGATTACCCCTGAAAGTGGGCCTACATCAAATGTTATGACTTATTTACTATGGTTTGAACCAGATACTGCAGATTATTCTGTATGACTGAGAACAGTTCATCTCTGCTGTGTTGCTCTAAGCTGCTAATGTTGGCTATATTAGGGTACATGATGCTGCTCCTCTCCTCTCCTCTCCTCTCCTCTCCTCTCCTCTGCAGCTCTGTTGTCCTTCATCAGGTCAAGGCAGACGAATGCTGGTGTTTGGTTTCCTACGAACTCTGCTCTACATGTGTGTCTTTGAGGACAATTGTTTGTTCTATGTTGACTTCTTTTAACACTCCCTTCATCCGTCCCACGTTGTTCAGTCTCTTGACTAGCAGTTTCTCTTTGTCACATGTGCATGTGTTTTCAGCTTTTCCCGTCTTACTTACTTTCACCTGATCCTGCTTCTTCCAAGCACTCAGAGAAAGTCAATGCTGCTTTGCTTGCAGCAGCTGAATCAGCGATAATGTTGTTCTTCCAGTCCTGTATCTCTTCTCTCGAGTTCCCTCCATCTCATACCCCCCCCTCTAGCTTTCTGGCACGTCACATCAAGTGGCCACTCACAGCAGCAACTGTGACTCGCTCCAACTCTGACATCACACCACTTTACATGCGACTTCAATTCCGGTCCAAATGAACCCGATAGGACCTGAGATCAGCGTGTCTAGACAGATAACCGGAAAAGACAAAAAGACAAAATAGTATCACTTATTAATTTGCTCTTTAAGGTTATTGAATGGAAAAACAAAAAGGGCAATGGAGCAGAAGTTTCTGTGTCATTTTAAAATAGATAACAGAGACGAATTTGATCAAGCTGGATGGTTCTGCAACTAAAAGCTCACTTAATGATCCGGCCACTAATGTAAGTTCTTCTTCATTTTGCTGAGCATAGGTGAAAGGGAATGAGTGGCGAACATTTCCCTGAGGTGCTTTGATATCACAATCACTGTCACAATGGTGAAGAAGTCATTGCATCCTTGATGTTTTTTTCCCCTGAAGCAGGACTGACACTTCACATTAAAGCAGATGTGCACTGGGTGAACCCGACCCGCGAAGAACCAGCCACGTACGATAAACCAAAATTAATGCGAGTGTACGTGGCAAGTGGCTTGTTTTGCTTTAAGCGTCTTTTTACAATCTCACAAAGTGAAACCATCAGCTTTCAAGGTGATCAAATTGGGAATTGAAAAATGCGAAATATGTATCATTCATTTTCTTTTCTTTTTTTAATAGTTTTATTTGCTTTATCCAGATTTACAAAATTGAAAACTTGCTTATGCAAGTAAAGTAAAAATTACACCTCCTCATCATAGCCATAAAGTAATCTTTAACACATTCATTGCTCCAAACATCACTGTTACAAATGGTTATGATGAACCATTATAAACACAGAGTTATACAAGGAGCAAATATATGACAAGATGGACTAATTCCCAGTCTATTATAAGTTAAGAAGTAAAGTAAATTTTTAAATGACAAAGATCAGGAAGATCCCAGCTCTGCTCCTTGCAGCAAGAGATTTGTTTTTGTCAGAGAAAAACCTGCTGTGTCAGTGTCCATGGTTCAGAATGGTAAGATTTAACTAAAGGTCATTGAAGGTTGAAGTCACTCAGATTTTTGAACAATCCATCAGAATTGAAAAAGAAAAACATAGGGCACAATTTATGAACCAAACAAGTATTGTTGGACCACGAAGCAAACAATTATTTATTGTTTCCAAGCGATGAAATCAAAAGCAGCTAATGTCAAACTACATACATACATATATATATGGAGATATATATATATATATATACACACATATAGATATAAAATTCTAATCATGGACATGAATCAAAATGTGTGGGGTTGGGTTAAAAATGCTCAACTTTCTAAGCACTCACCTTGTTGAACCCATTTACAAACACCACTGAGAAACAAACTGGCATGGGCAAAGCAGGCGGGGTAAATGATTTACTTGTGCAAAAACAAAAAAACATTAAGTTCCCAGCCAGGAATTACAGATTAACCACTAGGATACACGTGCAATTTTCACAAATGTTTCAAAATGCTTTATGATTTCAAAAAAGAGAAAAGACATGGCTTTGAACAATGTGTTCACTCTATATGAGATGCAGCGCAACATTTAGTGTTGCTGGACCAGTGAGCAGACCAAACAGCCCAGCAAACTTTGCCCTTGGTTCTGCTTCCAGCCAACTCCAGGAAGTGCTAGTCACTGATCTCCCAAGGTCATTCAACAGAGGAGAGAGAGAAACCAGAGAGGGAGGAGGGGGAGAGAGAGAGAGAGGGGGAGAGAGAGAGAGAGATGAAAGAGAGAAGGGGAGGGCAAGGGGGAGGATAGAATAGGACAGGTTTTTCAACTTTCGCTGCAGCACTTAAGTGACCCCAGTGGTTCATACTGTGTACTGTCTAAGAAGCCTAGTACAATAATATCACATACTATACATATTAGTTGTGTTCCGCATTCCCCTTTGAATCACACTTCCTCAGTGTCCTCTCATCTCTCTCCACATGTTTCCTTCGTCAGTGCTGACAGAGAGACTGCAGGAGTCAATCTCACATTCCTGTGACCTTCATCCAAAGCTAGGCCCAGTCTCTGGCGTCAAAGTAGGCAGGGCTAAAGGTACCTGCATATTGCAAGCCGGAACACAGCTGACTCCCCCGGGCTGCCCACATACTGTCTCTAGTGACAGTGTACACATATAAAAACCAAGCGGGGCAAGGGCAAAAGCGTAAACTAGCGGTGGTAATGGTCACCTTAGTGATAAGCTGAAAAAGCCTAGTTATGCCTGAGTGGTTAGCGTCTTTAGTTTACTTTTCCTCTTCTGTGTGCCTATGGCAAAACGTAGGGTACAAATGATATTCAAATCTCATGCAGACAGCAGCCAACCCTGGGATTTGGCAGCAAGGGCTTCAACTTAAGAGTTATTTTTAGTCTCCCTCTCTCACTCTCTCTCTTTACCCAACGGGACTTTGTTTTGTGAAAGGCACCAATGGAAACTTTCAATTAGAGAGTGAAGGGAGAGAAGAGAGTAAGGGAGGCAGAGGCAAGTGAGAGAAGAGGCACCCTCCAAAGATTCCATCAGAAGAGATCAGATCAAACGATTATCCTCCTCTGCCCCCGAAGCTGACAGGCTGACAGTCTGTCCCATCTGGGCGTCTGGCACTGTCAGGGAGGGGGCCTGGGGGGTCCTGAGGTCACTGAGACCAGCTGCACCTCCACCCCTGGGGACCTCCGACACCAACAGTGACAACAACACTGAGAATTATCCTCTTGGAGTTTTTCATGTACAGCCACTCTTGTTTCAACATGGATGCCATTGTTGCAAGTTGGCTCTGCGTCACTGTCTCATGTTAACGTGTCTGAGAGAAAACATGGGGTCAGATTTGCCACCTGAGGCATTGGAGCAACACTAGTCTCTACGACATCAGAAAAAATAAAAAACAGTCCACTAAGTTAGCATCTCAGCACAAAGCCAGTACCTGGCAGCTATGCAATCAATGACAGATCTCTCAGTGAGTGTCCAAATCTGTGTTTGTACGCACAGTTGTCTAAAGTTACAATACATGACATCCAAAGACAGTCGGATTTTACATTGTTACTTTGACTAGAAAAGAAATGCAATAAATACACAACTGCAACACACTTTTTTTTCTTCGCCCGTCTGTAAAACTGTCAATGCTTCACAGAAGTGACAAGAGAAGGACGAGGATGAGAGATACACACAAAACACACACCACCAATCTCCCAAGGAGAGTACTACAGGACAGGAGAGGGAGGGGGAATTGAGGACGGCTGTAAAGGACAGACACGGTCTCACTGCTGCGTAGCATGATGGAGAGTGAGACGTCCGAAAGTGAACAGAGATAAACTGCTTTCCTCGGAAACTCAAAGCAACTTCGCTCGACGAGTGTTCTCCATGAGTGTGTGATTTCAGCTGTCAGACTTACCCCTGTGCCCTTCATGGTGAACAGTCTGCCCTGCTGGAGCACAGCAAAAACCGAGGGAAACAGATAGCCCTGTCCAAGTCTCCTTGAGAGCAGCAGCAGAAGCAAGCAGAGGTTGACAGAAAAAAACTCACTCATGCTCCTTCACTTCCTCCAGTACTCTGATCGTATCAACAGACAAAAGGCACTTTGGCTTCACCGGACGGCTTTAAAAAGACTCTAAGCCCGGACATACAGCGAAGATCAAGCCCCTTCCTCTACCCCTCCCCCTTTCTCTCTTCCACTCTCCCTTTACACATTGCCCCGTCTCCTTCAACAGCCCCCCCAACGTCCTCCTCCTCAGACATACAGTCCTGTCTTTTCTGTTTCTTTTTTACTAAGTCTCCCTCAACTTGCTGACCTTCTCTTTTGCTGCCCATTTTACTCTCTCCCCCCTCTCCCTCTCTTTAGCCAGTGACCCAAATGTTTGTCTTTGAGATGACCCCTGGCCTGGTGCAGAGAAGAGGGTGAGAAGGAATAGAAGAGCAGCACAGCAGCAGCAGGCAAATAGTACAGCGGCACTCCCGACTCACAGACAAAAATCTCTAGCCTCCTTCCCCTTTAACATTCAAGAGTAATCAATCTAGCATGCTACATGATACTCAAACCCCGCCTCACGACCGCCTCCTGCCTCATTCTTATGCTTGCAACCAATGAGAAGACAGAACCATCCTGCGCTATTGGACACTGCACACACCGATCAGCCTTGACACGTCCCCTGCTCCTCCTCTTTCCTCCGCCCAACCCCCTTTTACAGACAGCCAACTTCCTGCTCTAAGTTACCTTGAGCTGCAGGATAGGGGTCAGGGAATAGAAAAAGGGAAGAGAGAGTGGAGATAAGAATAGCTGAAAAAGAGCAGATAAAGTTGTGGAAAGCTCTCAGGGCATGAGGGAGGGTGTGCTGGCTGTGGCTTGCCTCGGCATCGTCTCTTCTCAGGCGGTCCTCTGCCTCTGATGCTGTTGGACGGATGAGAAAGGTTCCACGGCTGCTCTCTGACAACTGCTCTCTGCTTATTTACAATGTCAAACTAAATGTCTCCCTTGGCCCCGCCTCCACTCTGACGCTACAGGCTGACAGTGGAGTGATGCAGGCGGCCACGCTATCCCTGACTGGCTCAAAGAGGTGCCAGAAAGGATGCCGCATGTTGCATCCACATGATTTAAAGTACAAAAGCATATCAGGCAGACTCCCCGTCTCATACGTGTGCACAGTCCCACATGCACATCCACACACATGCACATTTTGTCCTTGCTTTCACATTTATCCTTGCTCACAGTTACAGGTACACTGCGACCATCTAGCCTCTACCTTATCCACTTGCTCTCATGACATTCATTGTAACGTTGATTTTATGCAAACCATGAAAACAAATTTATATGGTATCATTATTTATTCAGAGTGTAAAGAATATAGTATAGCACTTTAGTCAACTAATGATTAACTCACAGATATTTATGCAACACAATTCCTATAAAATCCTAATTAAACTATAAATCAAATCTACACAAAAACTGATGAGACCGATCATTATGAAACCTTAGCACCAAGAAACAAGACACAGCAGACTGAGACGCAGTTGTGGGAGAGTAGGGGAAAAAAAGTGTGTATAATTCTTGTCCTATTTGTGGATAAACAAGACCTAAGTGATATGGGTGAAACTCTGCAAACAAAGATATTGTTGTCTTGACCTCAAGAAATTTGCTTACAGCAACATCCACAATTTAAACGTCATCAAAAAACCACGTCAGCAATGTCACACAATGCCCTTCTTGTTAACTCATCCCGGGTTCAATCTGAACACTTTCTACCCTGAAACACCAATGCAGGGCACTGCTGCTCATGTGCATAACTCATGATGCTAAATGCACCACTGACTACATCAGTGATTTCTGTTCGGAAATAAAAACTCAGGTCAAGCTTCAAAAGCTAAAGTACTGAGAAACGTCGGTGTGGCCCAGAGCTTATGCTGCATATGCCTGCAATTTTCTAATACAACAAGCTGAGAGAGAGAGAGAGAGAGAGAGAGAGAGAGAGAGAGAGAGAGAGAGAGAGAGAAAACCTGCCATCAATGAAAAACCCAGGGGGGGAGGGGAACCGGAAGGATGGAGAAGGACAGAGAGGAGAGTGGTTACAGGATGGGAGGGGTGGGACAAGTGGAGGGAGAGCGAGAGAACAAGATAGAGACTCAAGAGAAACAAAGCAAAATGTTCCCTTTTCTATTTTAGTGAGGAGCACGGGGACTAAAACAGGTACTACTGACATCCAGTTAATGATTGGAGTGAAGCTGCACAAAGATTAACCTCTTCTTCATGACTGGCCATGCCTAAACAGTCTCTTTTGCACTGTCGCTGCATTCTGCCTACCCAAAATGCCTCAGTAATGACACCTGGCAAGGTCACCATTCAAATAAGACCTTCCCATGACCTGCGCTGCCCGTAGCAGGGACATGTTTGCTCTCACTGATGCTGTTTGGAGATAAACATATACCAACCAGACACTGGGTTTCATAAACACACAGCACCCTCCGGGTAGCCAGGCCAACCAAGCATTCACCCACAAACATGCAAAAACACATGACCACCTTCAAAACTACGTGCTTATCCGACTCCTAGTATTTACTCAACTAAGATGCCTAACATCTCAGTTTTGTTTTTCATTACAGATAAAGCAAACATACAAAACAGTTGTGCAAGGAAAGAGCATTTGCATCCCAAAAGTAATACTGTAAAACTGCACTGTGGAAAGGCTGGAAAAACAAAGCCGTACTCTAACTTTCTCTTAAATACTGGAAAAGCATGGGAATTGCTGTAAATATTTTGACGAGTCGATAGTCACAAAGGATACGGGAGAAACGTGGTATTGTTTCCTATATGTAGTATGTAATTCAACATGTCAGAAAGAAATATTTGTTTTCTAATCGTGCATGTCAACATATGCATGTCCAACTAACTGGGGTGTATTCTGATACTGTGGCCGAATTAAATATTTTGTTTGTAATCATTAGAAAATACGGTGACCTCAGTGAGAAAACAAACAAGAAATGCACACATTGTAAGTACGGGCTTGCCGTTTAACTGCTCTGCCTTCACAGTGATGTTGTACTTGATCCACTACATATTAAAAGCCGGAAAGGTTGAAGAAAGTGGCTGACTGGACAATCGAAAATCGACGCTACCCATCAAGCTAGCTAGCGGACGTCAGGATTTAAAATAATCCCACCAAGGTCCGAAAAATACGAGGAAATTGAAGATAATTTGGTGGTGCAATTAAACCGCATCTCGAGAAAGCAGCCCCCTAAAACACACGTTTAGCATCAATTGCTAACGTTTGGATCGCCGTTGTGGACCGTGAGTTGGTGCTAACGTTAGTGAAGTTAATGGTAGCTTGTCGGGAACGCACACAGCTGCTGACTGCTGTACAGCACAGGTGCTCGATTTAAACTTCCTACTGACAACGACTCTTGCGGTCATTGTGAAACTTTGCGAAGCTGGGAAAGAAACAGTCTAACCAATAAAGACAACGTTTGGATCTGTCCTTCAGACCAATCAAACCTCGGACTAGATTCCACCAATCAAGGTTTTTAAGGGCTAAGTTCGTTGTGAAACTGTCGCCATTTCGGCTCCACTAGAAATAGCCACTTCATCCACCAAACATGTTGATGAGCGCCAAGATGGCGGGCACGCAGTGACAGTTTCCTCGCCGCCTGTGATCCTTTCAGCGGGCCACCAATAAGCGCCTCAGAGAGCGGGGAGGGAAATGGCGCCTATGTTCAGCTTCCAAAACAACCGTCTATTGGTCAAGAACAGCAAATGAAAAGGAGCGAACTAATTGCCCCTAGTTCCACCCGGCGCGGATGCCGTTCGCGTAGACATTCTACCCACAAATAATATTTAAGTTCTTACTTACTTTCTTTAACGGGTTGTAGGTGAAGTCCAGCGCAGCGTATTATTTATTTTATTTAGCTAGCAAGGGGAAACAAGATGGCTGCGATTCGAACCGGAAATACTCTGGCGCACGAACGCGATGACGTCGACGCACGTTCCCCTGGGAACGGTATACATTGCGGACCACGGTCGGTCGTTAAAAGTCAAACCTATTATGTTCATGAAGGGCAGTTTATGCATTTTTAAGATATTCAAGTTGTAATTTAAATCATAACTGATGTGAATGTCCTATATAAGCCCTATGCTACATTTATTGACATATCTGCAGTACTCAGTTTATAAGCTGATTTCAGGTGACATTAAATGTGATGCAGAGTTAAAAGTTCACCCAATCTAAAATAATACAACTCTTTCAGCTGAGGTTTAATTTAAGTAGTCTGGAGATTTAGATTTTAGTGAAGAAGCATTTATTGCTGACACAAACAAAAGAATTGAACATTTGTCAATAGCAAATGTCTTCAACATTTAGTCAACATAAATTGTATAATTTAAGGAATCTAGACATTTCAATTTTAGTAAAGAAGCTTTTTAATGCTGACACAAACATAAGAATTGAACCTTTCACAAAACTCTTACAAATGTCTTTAACATTTAACCAATAACTTTGAAAAAAACTCTTCAATGTTTTCGGAACAATTTTCTTTACATCAGAAAAGTCAGAACAGTTATTTTTTTGACACAAGTTCCAGGAGAGTGAAGGCAATTTTGTCCAGGCTGTTAGAGTGCCGGGGCCCCCTGTTCATCCTGGATCCTTGTTCCATGGGGAGCGAGGAGTCATAAAACTCCTTGACAGCAGGCTGGTAGTCATGGGAGCGCAGAGGTTCTTGAAACCTTTCAGGATAATAGGGAGGCTCATCTACATGGCTGCTGTGTGCCGTCTCAAACATTCCTGGAAAAAAAAAACAGTGGGGCAATTGGAATAAAGCAATGTTGATAATAACCACATTTAAGTTGTATATATAACTAATGATCATCATCTCATTGTTTTGTAATTCAATGTGAATATAAAGTGTGATACCTCCATAGCGGCCTCTGTTTGAGTGTCTGGGTTCTGCATGTAGAGGGTGAGGATATTCTTGATGCTGCGGTTCAGGTCTGTGCTCACGTCTGTCACGCATCGGCTCACGATGGTCTGTATCCTGTCTTGGGCTTCTCTCATACAGACTTTGTCGAGGCAGCTGAGGCTCCGGCTTCGAGTCGCTGTAATTTCTGAAGACGCCAGGTCGGTTTGGGCTGTTTTGCTACAGCAACAGAAACAGGTGGTGTTGAACATAACAGCTTTGCAGAGCGACTCAGACTAACTGTAATGCTTGATCAAGAAGAGTCGTACTGTTTCTTGCTCCATTTTCTTCGACTTGAATTCCTTCAGAAGGCCACAAAGTTTGTTCTTCAGGAAGTCGGCTTCTTCCGCATTCTCGATTTCAATGTTTTTCTAATCAGACAAAGAGACAAGAACAAAGAGACCAACTTTTAGTGAGTGGAACATACGGGTGTGCTTGTGGCAAATATTCAGGGATATGATCTGACCAGCACATCAAAGACACCATCTGAGTTAGAGCCTCCTCTTTGGTAGCCTTCAGTATAATGTGGATCCTAACAGCACAAGGGAGGACAAGTTAGAGACAATTTAGAAACAAAAGAAATATTACAATCATAATCATTGCAGGGTGATTTGAGGGTTACCTCTGCTCCACTGTACTGGTCTGGATACTGCATCCCGCCGCTTTCACGTCTTAATGGTGCGCCGGGTTTGCCGCTGAACTGTGGATCAGCATGTCCACTGTCAGCACTGAACCTGAAGTTAGAGAATAAATAAGTGAAAGAAAATGCTATAGAAACAAAACTGCAGCATCTTGTCATTAAATATAGAACCCACTGAAGTTAGGAATGTATTTGCTTTCTGGAGACTCACATCTCTTTTGTCATTTCCAGTTCCTCTGGAGTGGCGTCAGAGAAGCGGCTTTTTCTCTTTCTTTTACCGAAGCTCTCACTGGTGGCACCGGTCAGGAATCGCCGGAATGGCTCGGGGATATCAGAAATGGCCCGGGTAACTCCCACTTGTCTATGAGAGGCAGAAGCTGCTGCTCCCTCAGGGTGAGTGTAGTCGGTGGCCTCTTCTCTGGTTTGTGGTCTTTTTTCATGGTGATAATCTCGGAAAAAACTGCCTTCTTGTTCACTATTCATAGACGGAGAAAAGGTGCTCCTCTTGGCCTCTGGCTCACAAAAATCTTGCACGTCTTCTCTGTACATGCCGCCATGTCTACGAGGCTCTTGCTCTCTGGACCATTGATGTTTTTCACCTTCAGGCTTGTAGTTCAGAGAAGGAATCTGCCCACGGCCACGTTCCTCAGAATAAAACTCATTGGGAGCCCCTCTTTCCGGGTAGGATCTTTCATAAGGAGTTTCCTTCTCTGGGTAATACTCTCCACGTTGAGCCTGGCCACAGGGCATCTTCTCCCTAAAATCCTGCATGGGGGCCCGCTCACCTGGCTCGAATGGAGCTCGTCCCAGTGGGTCTTTACCAAATTCATACTGAGCGCGATGATCAGGACCTGTGAAGTTGTCTCTGTACATCTGACTTCTCTCCGGCCCATCTTGCATGTGGTTGTGGCTGACCGTGTCCTCCCATTGGCGCGGTCTGCCTCTGTTCATGTATGGGTCGTCTGGCTGGAATCCAGGTTTATTCTGCAGATCTGAAGGGTACGTCCTCTGATTAGGAGACTTGTACTGGTAGTCATTCAGTTCTGGCCGAAGCGGGGCCACTTGTCCATGTGGAATCTGTTCAATTGGTCGGTCCCAATTCTGCCTTTGCCTCGGGGAAACTATAAATGAAAAGCAAACAGAACAACATATTATTGAAGAAAAGCATTTTCCCATATGGCTTTGATGCATTTTATTAGATTCTCTGACCGGTTGGATGCTGGTGAAGGACTTCAGTCCTCCAAAAATGTTTACTCTTTAGTAGGAAACTGGTTCTTTATGTCGCCACCCTTCATCAACAATTCACCAGGTAAATAAAGCACACTGCAATTCCAAAAACTTCTTGCGATATGTTTGGGTTGACGCTGACTCATCGGTCATGTTATTTCGGTGCACAGACACAGCAGACTCGAGCTAAAATGTTTGATTAATGCTTCAACAAAACCTGTTCTGGATGTAAGCGCTCTCACTGAGGGACTTCAGTGACATATCCACATCGGCAGTGTGGTGCGGAGCTTCGCACTCCTCAGTGAAGCAGTAGAGAAAATAGATGGATCCCTAAGATCCAGTTTCCTTTTTTTTAAACATGCCACCACTTTAACGTGTCAAAATATCCCGAGTGTTGAAAAAACATCGACCAAAGATTTTACTTTTCAATGACATTCAGATTTTCTCTGAGATCCTCCAGTACATTGATATAAAATCCTCTAGATTTGATTCATCCAGAGCGACCGTACCTCTTGAGTTGCCCGAATTCCCCATTTTCGCCATTGGCTGAAACACACAACCACAAACAACATATAGTCTTATCTTTTCAAGCATATTATACATATTATTAGTTAAATATTGAAAATCTGCAGACAATTCTTTCCCCACCACTGGAATTCCTCGTCCATTCTGTCTTTCTGTTATTTCTGCCTTGGCTCGTATGACCCTTCCCCCTTGGGTCACGTTGGACTGTGTATCCCAGGTCACCAGGTCAGGTCGGGCCGTTTCCTACATCAACACACGGGTAATATATTCTCACACTGTTTCATCATTTGATAAAGAGGGAAAACGGTTTGTTTTTCTCAGGATTTTTCTCTCAGTAGTCATCATTACCACAAATTTCTGCCGGTGTTTACGTCCGATCACATGATGGACCATTTCTGGTAGGAATGCAGTCATCATGCACAGGTTGCAAACGTATTTTGGCCCCGCTTGTACGTCACCAGAAGGTATTTCTTTCAAAAAGCCCAAGCCTGTGAGATATAAGAAGAAACAAGTGAAGTGGGCTGACGTGAACACAAAGTCAATAAGAGCTTTAAAGCATTCTGCTTGATATTCACCAATGATGGGCTCATCCAGCTTCAGGTAGTCCAGATAGTGTGAAACATCCCTAAATCTGGGCAAGGTGGGACGTCCGACCAGAACTCCTGGAAAAAAGAAATCAAACAATGGAAATTAGCAAGAGAAAATGATCCAAAGTTTTTTTTTTTGTTTTTTTCTAAATCAACCAGTGCATAGTCCAATCTGTTTTCTTTCTAATTAAATTGAGTTACACTCTACCAACCCCTTTCCAACCACAGTTTCAGGTTTGTCTTTTCCAGATCCTTCCAGTTGCTAAAAAAAAATGGGGAGTTTAACTGCTTCATTATGTAGTCATGATACCCCACACGTAAAAGCCAAGGGGTGTGAGGGAGTGATTGGTTGGGGCTGAAAAATTTAAAGTCTTAAATTCAAGCCATGTTATTTTCCTTTTTAAATTAATGATCTCCAGTATTACACTTTGACAATGTTGGTCCTGTTTCGGCGTACTTACATCAAAAGGGGGGGTGCAGTCTGGAGTATCACAAGGCACTATGTCGCGCCATGCGATAATCATGGTATATGATTATAAGAAAAACCCGACATGGGACGAGCACGCCTTGTCCTCCTGGAACTTCCAACTTTCCGCAGAAATCTCATTTTGCACACGTCATTGACTTGCTTACTTCATCATACATCATAAGCAACTGAAACATCTTCACACTGTCCAAAACAAACCTCCCAGTCCTCTCAAACCAAAATGTTTTCTCTCTCAGGAAGGCTCATGTCACAAGTGTTTGGCTCATCAGCATGGAAAGAAGAAAACCACTATTTGTAGACAATAAGACCCGAGCTCCACTTTCCGGTTCAGAGTTCACCTCCCAACAGAAGGTTGGCTTAAAAAAAAAAAAAACGACACACTTTTCAGTTGTCTGATGCCCGGGGCTGCTCATCATCAGCCATAACACCAACGGCTGAGATGCAGAGAGGTTCATTTGCATCTTTAATCATCGGAGCCTGTAACCAGCGGACTCCACATGGTTGCAGCCGAGCGTTCCTGCAACAGAATGATAAAACGCCCGCTGCGGTAGCACATGCAGCACATACCTGCTCGATCTGAAAGCAGTAATACATGGGGCGGTCTTGTCGGCACAGATGGGTTTGTTCTGTCTAATTCGGTGTAGGTGACAGACATTTGAATGACAGGTGAGTAAATGGTAATGAGAAGTTCAGAACGTGTTTTTTTGATTTCGGGAGAAAAAAAAAAAAAAGGTGTGAGAGCTAGCAGGCTGCAGCTGTCACTTAAAGCATGACACTAGAAATGTACAGAAGTGCTGCAGGAAAAAAAAAAAAAAAAAAGGGTAGGTGAGATTGCTCACAGCTTAAGCTCAGACCTCCAAAATATATTTGAGTATCACATGTGCTCAAAAGGACCACACAAGGCATGAAGGCCAATTAAAAAATCAGTCACTGCTCGTCAATTGAAAGTGTGAAGTCTCCAGACGGCTGTCAAAGCAGTCACTGTGGACCTGCGTCACATCAAAAATCCGTCACGTACGAGTTTGAAACATGAAAGCCTTGAGAGGTAAAATCGGCACGTGTAAAAGCTTGGACGCAAAGTACTTCGCACTCTCGCCCCATAGCGGGAATCCAGGTTGGGTTTTCTGTCAGACGTTTCTAGGTTCTCCCTGTGTGCCGATGTTTACTGTCAGTTCCTCCCACAGATCAAAAGTGTACGTTTTCGATCAGCTCCAACGCCCAGCTGACGAGTGGGATAAAAATGGTTTAGGAGACGAATGGACGATTCCCATTGACACGGGAATCAAAACGACTCCCACCCAGCTGCAACGGCCTCTTCGTCCCAGTGGAAGCTGCAGCACCGAGCAGGTTCTAGGCTTTACCTGCATCCGCAGTCAGCGGTGAAGTGAAAGTATAATAGAGAGCAACAAGGGTTTGGATTTCCATGCTGGACTACGAAGTTGTAACCCTGATTTTACTGGCTTCACCAATTATCCAACTTAAGAGACCCAAGATACAACAAAGTAGATCCCTTGAGACCAAAGACGAGCTCTTGGTACATCATGAGAGACTGTTGTAGAACTTTTCACCCCCACATCTCAGTCAGGTTTGTCACAATCCAGCCTCCTTACCACGAGGGAGAAACACACCAACAGGAGGAAACGTTCCACTTCTTGTCCTTTTGTTTGCACTGTGACTGTTTGAGGGGCTGCTGAGACTTTCAGGATGGCGGCCATGATGTTTCGTTTGATATCGGATGTCCTTTTCACAGATTTCAATACCTTTAATATATCCGTGCCCTTTTGTTTTTCCTAAATGTAGGGTGCAAAGCTACTATCAGGTACAGTGATCTGACCTGTGGATGTGTAAATTAATTCAATTCTTATGCATTAAAAGAAAAAACCCACATGGGCCTCCAGCTTCAGCTACACTGTTTAAATTATTACAATGCTTTCAACCAGATGAGCTCCAATTGTGACGTTAGACCAAAGAGTCTGGATAGTTTTTCCATCCAAGTCATATTTGTCTCCTTTTATGCTGACTTTAACATAAACATGATCTATTCAAATTTATTTTTGACTGATTACTAAAGCAACTATTTTTTACTAATAAAGACAGATCTAGAATAAAATGCTGTCCATCAACCACAATAAGGGATTACAACAACGACCTTCAAGTGTCATTGAATATACACAAGGCCATGACAGAAAAAAAACACAAAAAAAAAAAAAACAGGACAATGCGTGTTGTTGAAGTTGAGGTCTACTTACCCTGAGCAAGTAAGGAATCCTCTTTCTGCCAAGAATAAAAAAAAAAAAAGCAATAAATGTAAGTCAATCAGTGCGGGGTTAACAGGACAGTTCCTCTGCTGCAAATAAAAAAAAAAAAGTCAGAAATGAAAGTAAACATCCGTTTACTGAACACATGTTTAACCAAAACCACAGCTCAAATGAGGCGCAGGAAAGACACAGTTCTCACCCGTCTTCTTGGTGCAAGTGTATTTCAAAAAAAAAAAAAAAGAGTGACAAATTGACTTTGTCTTGCAGATTTCTCTTTCAAACAGGCAGAATAAATTAATCCTTCTTACTGTAAAGGTTTACTAACCGTTCCAACTCTGTGGCGATACTGTCACTGTATTCAGGTGTTCTGGTCAGGACTGTTGTACTTGTGTACCTACTGGCGGTGAATATGAATTTGGCAATAAGGTCTTTGCCAAACGACGACGGTCCACCTGTATGGTGACTTAATGCACCCAGTGTACAAAGATGACGTGGACGAATGCAAGAAGGCTTCTGCTCCCATCTGGTCCCATTATTTGGGTTCATTTAAAGTTTTCCAAGCCCGGGAGTCAAGTGGTGCAGTTTGTGAAAGCAAAGGGTCAAGCATTGAACCAAGACATGGACCTTCAGAACCGATGGTGATTGGTCCGGCATTCCATGCAAAAACATCATGAAATTCATGCAGCAGCAGCGTCTCAACATCACAGCACAGGAATTGCAAGAATCTCACTGGTCCTGTACAAAATAAAAGTTTGCACAAAGGAGTCACATGTTGGTGAAGTGGTGAGCAAGAATATCTCCGGTTGTTGAGGGTCTTTCTGTGCAGAGTTTGCATGTTCCACCTGTATGTGGGTTTTCTCTCAAAGTCCAAAAGATGGATGGATGAATGGTTTCCGTAGAAACAGGAATCAATAGAAGCGCCGACCCAGCAGGAACGACCCCCCTCAAGTACATACATTTCCTGCACGCTTGGATGAATGTGACTGTGCCGTCTCTGACATACTTAGGAACCCACCAATGTTTATGGATCCATGTGCAGAGCTTCCTTGTTGTTCCTGTGTGTGCATGGATTTACTCCAGCTTCCTCCCACAGGTCCAAGACGTCCAACTGTTCACACGTTGGGTTGTCTGTTTGGACACTTCACCGACTGGCCAGCACAAAGAAATGCTTTTGACATCCCATCCTGCTATACGCAGTCAAAGGTGTACTTTGACTTCAAATACACTGTAAAACACATGAAAGAGCCCGGAAGTGTGAAAATATGCATGCTGAACATCAGCGAGACGTTTTCACGTGCAGAGAAGATCGCACACAGGACTGTGTTCAAGAAGAATTCCTATCAGATACACCTAAACTCCACAATTAAGTAATTTGAGCAAATGACCAACTGGAGTCAAATTATTCTGGTGTTCTTGTAAAAGTAACCAGGATCTTCTGGTTGTTGGGGAAAGAAAGTAACAATTGGGCGAGAATGAAAGTATTTTTTCCATGAAATAAGTTAACCGGAGTCGTCCACATATGACAACAGAATAATTCCTTAATTTATTCATCCACTGCATGTCTTCTCACCGACTACTGAAAAACACCCAAGTGGTTTTCATGATGTCCAAAGCTTTGAAAACTGATTTCCATTTGACGGTGATTCTTCATGCTCAACAGTTTGAGCAACTTCTTCCAGCTGTACTTGCTGAGAGCCACACACTTTGTGTCGCGTTGTCATTGCAGTGATTGTATTCCCGCTGGCAGGAACCGAATGTAACTCTTCAGGTTGTGATTCAATCTCATTTCCAAAACGCAAATGTGAGCAGGTTTTGGTGTTAGAGAATACTTTTCCAAGCCCAACTCTGAAACCAATGGAGAAGATGTCCCTTTGATTGTCACTGATGTGGTACTTACTGCACCAGCTCCTCCCATCATGCTGAAATCCATTACAACTGACTGCTATAGCCACAGTGAAAGAATTCCCAAACAGATCTGAGAGATATTCAGAAAGATAAATATTGTGTTGATAACAGCTCTGAAAGAAAGTGAAACATTCTGTTTGGACACTTCTTCTTTTGTGTGGGTAAGAACATCTTTTTGAACCTGTGGAGTTCTGTTACTACATGATATGAGAAATTAGTGAGTGTGGGTTAACTCAGAGGATAAGTTTTATTCTCCAGCAGTGGATGCTTTAGCACTGTTCGTATGTGATAGGACTGATTCATAATACGACTGTAAGGCCAACTTTCTGTCATTGAAAAGGAAGATATGCAGTGAATGTGCAGCACTGTCACTGATTTTTACATGTCCAAAGCTTTTATTTCTAAAATACACAATTTCAGAAGTTTTTAATATATGTACGACCTCTCGGGTATGAAAAGAACTTCCAAGCACTGCTTTTATGACCTACTTCTATGTCAAGATCGAAAAGAAACACGAGAAGTTGTCAAATTTAGACTTTGACATTCCAACATGATTTAGGGTTTAAGTTTTTTGTTGATGTTTCTTCCCTAGCAGTTGCACCGTGTACCTTTAAGTGTCCTGGTGTGGTCACATGTATCTTGTACAGGGTCTCGCCCCGGATGGATTTCTCACAGATCTGATCAGAGAGAGATAAATTAATTAGTTCACAGTTATAACACACATCAACACATATATCAACACGAACCACATCCATACAAATGGTCAAAGTGGTTAAAGGAAACTGGGTTATTCCAGATATCCGGGAGCCATTGTGATATGTGTTCAATCAACAGTGAGATCAATGTTTCATCTTCATTAAGAAGCTGTTTGTCATCTTACCTTGCATTCAATGAATTCCACCTCCTCGTCGTACGGAGTTTCGAAATGATCCATTATTGAATCAGAGTGGCTCGAAGCTAAATTAGCCTAAATGCTAATGTCCGTTGTTCATCTGTTTACATCAGCCGCTGGTCAGTAATTCGCACGGTGTTAACGTGCTGTGGCTGAGAAAATATGTTTTCTGTGCTTTAAAGATGTTATTTAGTTATGAGCTTTAAACATCTGCGTGGTTGTGCTGAAAGTCAACGAGACTTCCTTTGTTTGATGCCTGTGCAGCTGTGAACTGCAGCGCAACCACACGGCTGGGAGGTGTAATAACAAGAACGTTTCCCCGAGGCGCTTTTTTACCGCCATCTACCGGTCAGATCGATTTACTGCAACTAAAATCAACAAATTTGCAGACCAGGCGGGAAAGATGTTTGCCTTTTAGGTTTTATTTGTGTCTAAGAAGCATTTGCTTCACATTTACAAAAAAAAAAACAAAAAAAACTTTTTTTTTTTTTGGTAAAGTCTGGCTCTGGAAACTGGGGCACTTCTTAAGCTGTGTGAGGCATCTGCACAGCATTCGAGAGATTTAGAGATAAAGCAGTGATGCACCACAGTAAACAAGACAACGCACTCCCTCACACATTGTTTTCCAGTACACAGGAGACTTCACATCACAGTCATGTTGAATAACGGATACAAATCATAAGCATTTATGAGAAGGAGCAGGTATTGCTCCACCATATTTACATGCAAACTGTAATATAAACACATGGATCAGGTTTTTACACGCTTGTGACACCAGTGGACCATCTGAGGGTGATATTAATACATGTTTTAAAGAACATGGCATCCTGCTAAGCTTCCCAGTGAATGATTTCAGCATGAAACAAATGCATTTCTCAAAACCAGAAAAAGAAAAGCCATGATAGTGATGCAAAATACTGCAAATTATTATGCAGGATCACACTCTGGTGCATTATCTGAAGTCACTATAAATACAAAAATATCCCACCAGCTTCATTCATACCGCTTTGAAGTGGTAAAAGTTAGATTATAAGATGCATGGGAGTGTGTGTCTCGAGGTTACAAATTCAAATTTACAGTGTTTTACTTTTTTAAAAATCCAAGGATGAGCAAACAGACAAAAAAAAAAAAGGATTTTATAAAAAAAAAAAAAAAAAAAAAAAAAATGAAGATAAATAACAGGATGAAGACGGAGTTTGGGGACAGAGAGACATGAGATGTTTCCGTAGCAAGAGAGCTAAGACTTCAGTTTGAAGAGTTGTAGAGTCTCCCTGGAAGATTGCCAAGACGTGATCGCAGTTCCTTCCGGACCTGGGTCACCCTCCCCAGCTTACGCTTGTATTCCTAAAAACAAATGCCACAAAAAAAGTCTTGTCAAAGATTGTGCAGCCTGACAAGAGAAAAGTGAATTAACAGCCCAGAGAGCAAAGCAGTGGAAACAAGTTCTTCAGAAACGCGCACACATAATGTAACCGGAAGATTTAACTAGTTAGAAAATGACTTTCAGTCCGCGGCACGCCGAGTAATGTCAAAGTGAAGTTTGCAATTCTGATCAAAAACCTTCATTTAAGTTTGTTTTGCTGTTATTTATACTTTTCATGAGATGTTGCATAGGCCAAGGCATTAAAATGGTGTTTATATATATGATTTTAAGTCTTTCTCAGCTTGTGGTGCTTTATAAACACCACGAATAACTGATTCTGATTCCTCCTGAGAACACACTTATAGAGCAGTAAGAGTTTGTTGCCGCTCTGAGGTAGACAACATTAAAGTAAGAGAACGTGAGGAGCTGAATGACGTGTGGCGTGTGAACACCGAGTAATGGGAGGTGGACAACTGAAAGCCTGTCAAAAAACGGATTTCAACTTCTTCATCCTGAATAGAAACAAATATCTGAACTTGCACTATTGTTTGTGTGTGTGTGTGTGTGTGTGTGTGTGTGTGTGTGTGTGTGTGTGTGTGTGTGTGTGTGTGTGTGTGTGTGTGTGTTCAATGCATGTAAGACCTCAGCCAATTCTACATAATTAACTCAAAATTGCAATATTTCTAGTCAGATTTCAGAAAGTACTTTTGGTTGAAGCTAAATAAACCTTTCAGCCGTCATTAAACAAGTCACCTTGTGTAGAACGTCTTCACCGCGCTGAGGTGAAAGTGTTAAAGCGAAGTATAAGAAATCACAAAATCATTTCCAGTTTTCATTTTCAGGGTTGTTTTTATTACAGACGCCTTGGAGGACTGAAGACACAAAGTAAGAGACTGTTTATCCTCTGGGTTTCCTGTGGACGAAGGCTGCACAGATAGTGTCAGTACAGAAAAAAAAAAAGAAAAACCAAAAAGCATTGCCCTGAGAGAACAACAACCTATTAACATCCGACACAAGTTGTTTTGGTAGATACTCACCTGATGAGCAGGAAATGCCGCGCAAACCGAGCTAAATTAAAGAACGTGATGATGGCAATCCTGACATGGCTGCAACATTCTCATGTACTTTCTGGATTCCAAGTCCAGACTGAGTTTACGACCAGATGTTCTGACTGCACGCAGGCAATATATTGGAAAATGCAAATATATATAACAATGACTCATGACACGAATGTGAGAAGCACGAGACAAACACCGGCGATTTTTTAGCATTCGACAGGAAGGGGGAAAAAAGAAAAAGAAAAGTTAATTACGCACTTCTAGTTTCTGCTCGTTCTGGGCCAAGCCGTCCTTCTGGCTCTGCAGGAAGACGGTCAGCGTGCGCATGAGCTGCCTCCTGTCGTCGATCTCTGCCGCCAGGCGGCCGCTGTAGTCCGCGAGCAGCATGCAGGCCTCCTCCACCAGGCGGGAGAGCCGCTCCCCCGACTCCTTATCTGAGGCACGGAGAGCAGAAACACAGAGCGGGACACCAGGCTTAAATCCAGCGGTCAGTCGC
Source organism: Lipophrys pholis (assembly GCF_963383615.2). NCBI lineage: Eukaryota > Metazoa > Chordata > Actinopteri > Blenniiformes > Blenniidae > Lipophrys > Lipophrys pholis. The sequence continues at coordinate 8,592,282 of NC_137643.1, read as the reverse complement.
CACCGCCGCTCAGCCGGGAGTCGATCGGTTCGAGGTGGATTCTATCGGAGCAGTTTTCTCGGCACGGCGCTCATGTTCAAGCCAACTTTCCCTACATACACCTAAAATACATAAAGTCAACCAGATGCAGTAAGACGCACGACTACACAGAAGTTTGATCCTAGAATTTAACCGACGCACTGGATGGGATGGACGCAGAGTTCAGGAACCAACTTCTTCTAAAGCTTTCTTCGTTCAGCCACACTTTGCTTTACGGGAATAGAAAAGGCAGAAAGTTGTGAGGAAAAACACTAAAATAACATTTACTTGGCAGGTCAAGAGACGACGGAACTAAAAAAAACAGACACAAGATGAAAGCTGTGAAGATTTATTTTTCATTTCATGGGGAGGCTTCAAGGTGAAGACGAGTCTGTTCTGCTTTTATGCATCTAATTCTTCCTCCACCTTCTTTCAACGGGGTTTGCGTGTTTGTTTTCTTTTTCTTTTTCTGTTGCCTTCTTATCTTCAGTTTAAACATACATAGCAGACTGAACATTTGTTTTACTGTTGAACTTGTTCGCTGTATACTTGCTCAAGAAGATAAATACTTGATGGGAAGTAGGACACAGCCGCGAGGGGATAAAGGTTTTCGGTTTGACGATCAGTCGGTACCCGAGCAACTGTTCTCTGCGTTTATAAATGTGTACGTGATACTTTGGTTGGAAGAAATATTCCAATTATACATCCAAGATGTATAATTTATTTAAGACAATTAAAGGGCTGGCCTGAACGTCAACGCTCTGCTCAACGAAAACAACAAACACTATCGAGGACATTATTTTAAACTGAGCTATATTTATATCTCAGTGTGCTGCTGAATGTTCAGAAAAACAAGTGAACTTCACCGAGTTGTGTGTGTGTGCGCGTGCGTGTGCGTGTGTGTCTGTGTTGCCCACTTGGCGTCCAGCCACCGACCTGTGATCCTGTGCAGCAGCGACGAGTCCTGCACCTCGGCAGGAAGGGAGGAGATGCGCTGCCGCAGCACCGAGTCATTGGAGGCGGCGTTCTCCAGCTCCTGCAGAGCTCGAATTAACTCTGCTGTCTGAGGGAGAGCGTGCAGGACACGTGCGGGGCGGTGGGGGGGGGCGGGGGTGGGTGGACATTCAAATACTGCAGCGACGAGTAAAACACCGACAAATTTAGGCCCCGTTTACACGATAACGTTTGATGTGTGAACACCTAATCCGTTTAAAAAAAAAAAAAAAAAAAAAAGGTGTTTACGCCGCAGCAGCGGATACACGGACAACGATGTAGTTAGTATGCCGGGCCACTGGAGGGCGCTGTTGCTTGATTTTGTAACGTGTGTGATGTGTGCAGAGAGCAATACGCTATAGACGTGAAGAAAATGGAGTAAACCCGACTTCCGTATGGACTGATGACGCATCGGATGCTATCAGGAGAGAGTCTCAACTATAAAACTACTGATCTGGACGATAAAACTAGAATATGGGCCGCGGGGCGTACCACTACAGGTCCACCGTGTTTGTTTACAAGTGGATGAGCAGAAGGAAGGAGAGACAGGTGGAGACACGCGCATGTGCAGTAAGGGCGCTCGTAGCCTCCGTCAGTCTCTGCAGGAGGGAACAGCGACCGTGAAAGAATCTTTCCACCGTGGGAGCCGGTGTAAAAACACCGGTGTCGTGTGTAAACGGACCGCCCCAAAAGTGAAGACAGTTTTACGGAAACACTCGTATTCGTTGTCGTGTAAACGGGGCGCAAGAGAACTTGATGAAAGTTGAGACCTGTGGGGGCTCGGACGGGGAGCTCTGAGAGGCAAAGCCCTCGTCATCCGGTTGGATCTCCTCATACGATCTCTTCTTGGCCTTTTTCTCTCCGTCTGAAACGACACAAAAAAAACAATTAATCGCGAGGAACGGGAGACGAGTTTTGTCTGCTCGCTTTCCTCAGCATCAGCCGTGATGCGCAGACCCGGCGAGGTGGTCGAGTGTCACGCCGGTTTCAGCGTCGCGTGGACTTACAGAGGACGTGCGAGAGCTGATCCAGCAGGTTGTTTTCGTACACGGCCCTCTCCTGCCAGATGGACAGAACCCGACCCAGCTGCTTCTTACAGCCGTCCTCGCCATCTCTGGACAAACACAAACACAGACAGCAGGTCAAACGGCTCCGTCTGACGGATGTCAGGGTTGGAAGACAAAGTCCTGAATCTCAAGAAAGACGTCGTTTAGACGGATTATATATCCGTATGCATAAATCTAATATTGAACTGTAACTTTCAAGTATTTCCAAAAGCAGACAGTCATTTCTTGTGCTTATTTTAATTCGGATTTGAGCCGAAATCTCACCTGTTTACGTGTTTAAATGCATCGACGATGACCGGAGCAAAGTCCTGGGTGAACTCGGGGCCTTTCCTCTTGCTGTTCTGAATGACGTCGTTGGCCAAGTACAGGAAGGTCAGCTTGCGTGATACTTGAGCTGCATGCGTTCGAACATAAAAATAGACACGCTGGAGGTCATTTTACCACGATTTACAAGGTCCAAACATAAACAGAGTGATGGCAGGCTTCAATGCAGACGACTGTGCTGATCATCATTTGCTTAATCTGCAGTTATATGATTACGAGCAACTTTTAGCGTAGGAGAAGCCGCCGTCTCTTCCAATGAATTATTGACGTAAACGTCTGTTGTTGTTGTTGTTGTTGGACAGGCCAGAGCTGACGCTGAGGACTGAGCTCCGGAGAGTTTGGTCTCTGTCCCCACGGCTCACAACTCTCCCTTCATTCCCCAGACACGGTCCCAAAATACACCCTCCACTTGAGATATCATTAGCTTGTTGATTAGCACTCGGAGGAGAAGTGTGCTCGTAATAGCTACGGCTGCAGACGAACCCCACATTAGTCCAGCAAGAAATACTGTTCCGAAAGGGAACTCTTAAAACTAGAAAGAATTCAGAGATTGTGTTCAGTGTGAACAGTTTCACCATTTCATCCTGATCTTAATTTAACTGGACTTTCTAAAGACACCGTTTGTGTGTTACACGTGTAAACATTTGGTTCCAGTTCCTGAATCTTGGATCTCAGTTCAGAGAAACCTGGACCGACCACAGGAATGAATAAAAAGAGATAATACCAACTGTTACGTACATATCATCATCTTTGGCTGAAAACCTCCTCTATCAGAATGAGTCATCAAAAGATAAGAAACCACACGCAACCGCAAACCTGCAGTGAACATGCATGAATGAATGCAAATAAAATCAAAGGGGGAGATCATATCGGGAATCGAATGAAAGTAAATAAGGTCATTGAACCGCAGAAGATTTTACAAGATGAGTCGACAATAAAATTTTAAAAAGATGTGGAGTTGGGAAAATAATCACATCAATGATCATCTAATCCTAAATATTCAGGATATGAGGAATATTTTTATTATATTCAGGGTATTAATGTGTTCAGATGCAATATAAAACATGGAAACGAAGCCCCAGGGGGTGTATGGGCCATCCAGATTGTTCCTGGGTCTGGGTCTCCCTCAGTGCAGGTGGCAGAGTTGGAAGAGGTGTTTGTGTTTAATGTGTGTTCAGGCCAGTTGGGTGCTGGGGATTTAGTGTGTGAATTCAGCTCCTTTCTGCCTGTTGTCTTGGTCTTTGTGTCTAGTTTATGTTCTGCTGTTTGCCGCTCACCGTCAGTGCTTTTAGGCCACGATGTAGAAAGTGTTGTGACAACAAGCGTGTTGGTTATTTTTCTGTTCTTAATGTTGTATTTGTGTTGAGTTGTGCAAATTATGCAAAATTCTGATTGAGTTTCCTGTTTCTCATATGTACTGGGCACCGCATGTGATTTTGTATTTGCCTAATGTGGAGTATTCTTCTTGGGTGGCTTCAAAGTTCTTCTTGATCTTATGGTTTACATTGACACTTAAATGTGAGTATGTTGTTATAAGTGGGTGTTTTTGGGGTCCCTTTGTTTTGCTTCCAGTTTGTCTGGTCTCTCTCAGGAAGCTTTGTGAATATCCCCTCTTTCTCAGTGCTGTAAATAGGACTTTAGTAGCCTCCTCGGAGTCTGTAGTTTGGCTGCAGATTCCGTGAAACCTCAAGAGTTGAGATTTCACTAAGCCTCTGAAGGTTAAGGTTTAGGGTTAGGGTTAGGGTTAGGGTTAGGGTTAGGACACAGACAATGGACAATCCTAAGGGTTAGGTTTGGGACACAAGTGTCAGTCCAATGTGCAGCGCTCAGGGTCCGGGTGCAAGAATTGGTTGATCCCGAAGAGGTTAGGGTTAGAACACAAACATTGGTCGATCATAAAACACTAAGGGCTAAAGTTAGGTTGACGGTTCGTTTGCAAGCACTGGTGGATTGACAAGCGCCAAGCGCGAGGGTTCGGCAGAGCTTTCCACAGATCTTTAGGCAAATAAAGGATTCCTTATATGCGCAGTGTGATCGGCAGATTGCGCAAATCGTCCCAAATCGAATGCTTTTTAACTGCATTCGATTCAATATACTTAAAGAGCAGTAGATTGAACTCAAGTATGAGGAAACATCACCAGGACTGTACTAATTCATTGCAGTATTGCGAGTACACGTTCCACCCCTCATTATTGTGACGATAAGATATCTTAGATAGATGGAACCCAGTTTTGTCACCAGACCTCCTGGTTATTCGGGGACAAAGCTGTGAGGACATTGTTGCTGACAGTGAGCTAGCATTAGCCGCCGGAGGCACGAGCGAGCTTTTATAACGCAAACTCACCTTTCTTCAGCTCCTTGATCCAAACACCGACAATGGTCTTGGAGTGTTTCCTGTGGTGGATGAGCCACAGGGACAGCGTCTGCACACTTTGCTGGGAGTTGCTGAGCTCGGACAGTTTCTTTTCCAGAGCCGCCTCGGAGAACGCTGACATCTCGGCGGAGGTTGGGAGTCGAGGCGGCGGCGGTTGCGGCGGCGGCGGCGGCGCTGGGAGAAGCGGCTCGGGGCTTCCTCCCAGATGTGTCGTCCACAACACGTCAACCGCACACTCCGGGAACTTTAGCCATCTAGTTTCAGTGTTCCACGCCGCCTCCGGTGCGGTGAAGGCTGGATATTTAAACCGCGCACCTGCGTGCTGTCCGGGGTCTCTGCCTCCTTGTTTGCAGCGAAGCGCAGCAGCCTGCGGGCTTCCGTAATCATGGCGCGTTCAAGTTAGTCGGAAATTACAAATCTGAAATGCACACGGTGGCTGACTACAGTCGTTACTGGATTTGTAAGTCTCATCTCAGGTTTTTTTTTATTTGCACTGGATTCTTTTCACCCAGAGAATTAACTTCAACACATGATCTCTATTCAGCAAAGGTCCGATGTTCTGCTTTTTGTTATGAATCACGCAGACCTCTCAGGTCAAACCAGCTTTATGTTTCCAGAGTCATAAATAAACATGCATAAGTTGTTTTTATACACCAACAACTTAGAGGAAATGTACTATTAACGTTATTTGTGTAATTTATGTAGCATTCCTTAAAACAACGTAACACAATCCTTCACATCAACGAATCAGTACAACAGATACAACTCAATTTAAAACCACCCAAAATAAAACAGTATAAATAGAGCATTATGTTGGGACAGATTTTAGTTAGATAAAAAAACAAACAGATGATGAAGATGTAATAGAGGACACTGATGAGGCTGGCAGGATTTTCTCCAGCTGGTTATTCTGGAGTGACAAGGCCCCGGCAGAAGTTGCTCCTGGTTTGTTATCAAGTCCTAGATATTATTAACAGAGGCTAGTTTAGATTCCGTTCATTGGTGTGAGCGTCTGTCTGTCATATGACCTGTCCAGAGTAAATCTGCCTTCACTCACAGTGAGTTTGGATTAACTCCTGCACCCGAAGATAAGAAGGATGGATGGATTATAATAAAGCAGTCATGTGCAGCCTTGTATGATTAGGACTTCTATTACATTGACTTTGAATACATTTTCCTCATCTTACTCTTTTAAATCTTTCTACATTTTTAATTGAACATTAACGGTATTGGTATAAAATCTTGTGATACAACTTGTGCTGCAACCTGGACACATCATCAGTGATGTTATCTGGTGTTTGAGGTCTTTCGAACATCATCTTATCTCACCATTGTAACGCTCCCCGTTTTCTAACCCAACAACTCTCTTCAGGCCGCTCTTTGGGATCCCAGCAACAGATGCACACAGTCAGACCAGTTTCAGTCTTTATTTCCCACTATGCAGGCTTTTACAGACTGGCCTTTGATCGAGCAGATTCACACAGCTGGTGCTCTCTGTCTGACTGAGGCGTCTCCTCTCTCCCCAGCCAGCTGCTGCTTGTATGAAGGAAATGGGATCAGTTAATCAGTAACAAGCATGTGCAAACAGCGTGTCCAAACACTCTTCCTTGAGACATCCTACCACTCATCCCTGCAGCTGAGCTCACCCAACAGCCCAATACCAAATGCTGGTGTATTCCACACACACACCACACAGTAACAACCAAGGAAAACATCTTTATTGGTAAAAACGTAAAGCAGGAGCTCAGCACGATTCCTCTTGTCCATCCTCTCCGGTCTGTTCAGACGTGTTTTCTTCATCGGTGGTCGCCATCAGTTCAGAGATCTTCACGTAACACTCACATTCTGGTGGGAAGAGGTTCCTCTGTTATGAAGAAATCAGAATATTCATCATCGACTGTGAGAAAATATTCCACATTTCACATGCAAGCAAGGAAAATCCCTGATGTGCAGACTTTTAAAAACTAAAACCCCTTTCTCTAAAGAAAAGAAATCACTTGAATCCATTGATCAGTTACATCTCATAAGGATTCAAAATAAACTATTTAAAGTAACCAAATGTAATGACAGTAGTTGGACAGTTTATGTTATGAAATGAATTAGTGTGACAGTGAAACCAACCTGCAGACAGAGGCGGGGACGGCCTCGCCCCTCACCTTTCACTTCAAGTAAAGCCAGAAACAGAGGCAGCGACTTTTCTGTGATTCTGTTTCCTGCACAAACACACACACCCACACACCCACACACACCAACACACACACACACACACACACACACACACACACACACACACACACACACACACACACACACACACACACACACACACACACACACACACACACACACACACACACACACACACACACAAAGATGCTCACGAGCTGGTAAAAACATTCACATAAAAAAAAGCAGCATCTTCAACATTGTCACTTGAGAGTTATGGCTTGATGTGTTGGGGTGGAGCCGGCCGTCTCTGACCTGCCAGGTTGAGGGAGCTCAAGGTCGAGTTTCCGGGCAGAAGGAGCTGACCATCCCTGCGATACAGCGACGGATCCAGCAGAGGGTTCACTATCTCCTCTTCTGCCTGCTCACAGAGGACAACATGCAGAGGGCCAACGTCAGAGTCTAAACCTTCAAGAGTGAATTTGTAGCAGCGCATTGTCACACACAAACCTCATTCAGGGCAGTTGATTTATCCTGTTGATGATAACATATTAAATATGTTAAATTATAGTTATATTGCACTATTCTATTCTATTCTATTCTATTCTATTCTATTCTTTTCAATTGTGTTTCCAGTACCTCCAGTGAAGTCACTTCTTGCTCTTTGGCCCTTGACTTCCCACCTTTACTGTGTGGCCTCTTCATATCCTGAGCTGGGAGAGATGGAGGAAGACAGGAAAAGATCAACACACCTGCTGCTGTCAGGGAATCATTCTTTGAGTGCAATGGAAGCAGTTACAGTTCTTGTGGGGCTTTTGGCTGTCTTTGTTTGCAGCTCGTTTGTCCTCTTTCCTGGATATATCCTGTGGTTTGACATATAAAGAAGTATATGAGTATGATGTAATGACGTTGCAGATTTACAGGCAGCATGTGACCTTCTTCTTGGCGGAGGACTTCCTGACACTGAGCGAAGTGCTGCTGGACACCGAGGTCAAGTGGACAGCAGAGGATTGTGCAGAATCAACCCGAGGAGATGACTGCAGAAACACAGGAGGACTGGTTAATAGGTTGTGTGACTGGTTTTTCCATGCTGGACACTTCCACCCTTACAGACTGGGTTCTTTGCAGGAGCATCTTCCTCCTCTCCACCACCTCTTCATGAGTCAGAGCAAATTCACCCAGGACCTGGAAATGGAAGCAATGAGCGGTGTAGGCCTCTAAAATTACACAAGAGCATGTAATCAGTGGAATATGATTTAAAACAGATTAACTCCCTCATTTAAATGCATTATGTGTCAGTGAGAATCTTTGATGTAAATAGATACCTCAGCAAGACGAGCTGCTCCCGAGTCTCCTATCTGATTGTTGGATAATGACAGAATACCCAATGTGCGATTCAAGCGCAGGCCCTGGGAGGCAAAACAGAAGGAAGACACCACCTCAGAAGTCACGAGGAGGAAACGGGAGCAAGGTGGCTCCACTTCCGCGTCATACCTGTGCGATGTGTGAAGCGCCTTCATCACCGATGGAATTGAAAGCCAGATTGAGAAACAAGAGATTCTTGTTAGCCGATGCGGTGGTTGAGAGGGCGGAGCCGATCAGACGAGCACCTTCGTCTCCTATCCGGTTGTTTCTCAGGGACAAGTGAGTGAGGCTGGAGCAAAGAGACACATGGGGGCGGCAAGGTTAGAGAGAAATAGTTTCATGTGTAAAACCTGCAGGAAGAAAACTGGCTGGCTGGCTGGGTGACTCACAGACTGTCCTCAGAGAGAAGATGGTGGAAGGTTTGCTTGGGGAGAGGGTTTCCTTCCAGCATCACCACCCTGACACAAGGCAAAGGGAAGGGAAGGAGTTAGTAAGTCACAACGAAAAGGTTCTGCCGTGTAACATTTTCAGAAGGAAGGCTTTATGCTGCTGCCCCCACCGCTTCAGACGACATTTCTCGGTCACTTTACAATGTTTTCTGACTCAATTTTACGTTCCCGTTCCCCATTGCCAATGCACATGTCTTCAATGTGCAAAACAAAGCCTCTTTGTTTGAATGACAGCAGCATGTGCTCACCTGAGGCTGGAGCACTGAGATATTGTGCTCATGAGGGAGATCACCATTTGATCTGTCAGTCCTGCCTGCCAAAAACTGGCCGTGATCACACAAAACAAACAGGAAACAAAGCAGTGACAGCAGTAACAGAGTTAGTTGCAACAAGAGTGCTCCTACGTGCGGCACCTTATCATTACTCACTGGAGGATCTGCAGCTGGCTCACAGAGGGAAACATTTTCAGCAGCGCTTGGAAAGTCTGTTCGTTCAACTTCCAACCTGAGAAAAAAAAAAAAGAATCATATTCAAAGATACTTCTAAATTTTTCCGATATCTACAGAAACGTAAACTTGACTTTTTACCAGGGATTTTGATGTGCTTGGCACTGTGGGGGCCTTCGTCCTCCAACATCACTTCTACACAGGGCGTACACCAGGAGGACGCAGCTTTATTCTGACGCTGGTTGTCTTGTGAGGGTGAAATGATAATGTCAATGGGTGAAAGGAGGCAGAGATGATGAAAAGAAAGAAACATAAATGATGTGCGTTGATGCAGCACAAGCAGAACATGTCGATGTGTATGCACCTTTAGTTTCACAGGTAACAGATGCTGGCTGCTTGACGCTGACATCGAGGACATTCTTTATACCCAGAAGAGCGCAGAGGGCAGGAAAGTCAACCTCTACATTTCCCGAACATCGATATTCATCTGCAGGATGGTGAGATGAAGGATTTTAACACACAACTGTCAACAAACCGAGGACAACAGATGAATAATGTTATTTACCAAAGGTCTGTACAGGCAGTGTTTCATCTGTAATGAAGGACAACACAGTTTAGTATGGGAAGGGGGTGAAAACTAGGCGTTACCATGTCACAGCATGAATAAAATTCACAGAAAATTAAACGTTCAGTCTGAATTTATATGCTAACCTCGTTTTAATTTCAGGTGAATGGATGTGCTTCTTTGACTATTGGTTGGAAGCTTTCTTTTCTTCACAATATCTTCACGGGAATAGAAATATTGTAATTGAATCACAAAAACACAGTTTATTCTTATATTAATGATCCCACTATTTCAAGTCCAAATATATCACAAAAAAAAGATAAGGAGCACACAATTGAAAGTTTCTCACTATCATAAAGTACATTAAACATTGATTTGAAAAAAAAGTTATGCCCCATTGATGACGATTTTCTAAAATAAGAAGTTTATCTATTTGTAATTCTCTAATTTTGTTTATAATGAAAACATATCAACAGTAATTAGTACTGTATAAGAAACAATGACATACAGGTGATCAAAACGGGCAAGAAAATCCTCAATTATACAAATTTTGATTTTCTTTTTTGTGATATATTTGGAAAATGAGTTTTCCAAACTGAACAGTGTTAAATGACTTGTAGTTCCAGTCAGGAGGCTGCTACCTTGTTTTCTTAATACTGCTGATAAAATAATAATCAATATTTAGTTTATTTACCTGTATTTTTCAAAGCCTCTTCTTTCTCCTTGTTTTGTTTTCTTCTCAACATTCTTGTGTGTTTCCACGAAGACTGTTTCGGGAAAATTAATATTCACATGAAAATTCCCGAAATTGTGTGTGCCTGCCTCTCCTGTGATCTCTTTCGATCCCCGACGATCTGTTTTGAACATAGAAATAAGAGCGTCTGTGGCGTCACTATGGAAACAGACACGGGCTCACTGGCGGAAGTATCGCGATATTTCTGTATCATCGCGAGAGTTTGAACATAAGCGAGAACGTCTACTGTGTGGAAAAATAATATAAGTTTGCGGGGTTTTTTCCATTCAAGAGAGCAAAGAAAATTCTTAGTCACCTCGTCATCATTCTTAGACTCAATGAACAATATTTCTCTTTTCATACTTAGTTGGTGGGACCACACGGCACATTAATGACTAACTGAAAGAAGATGACATACATTTTCAGAGAGCCATGGATCTAAACACGTTTCAGTTCCCAGCTTAATGAAAGTTCAATTATTTTACATAATCCCATCATCTTATCTTACCACAATTTAATTGTATGATTTAGTTAAATGGCACTATTTTACAACTCTGGCCCACTCAAGATGAAATTGGACAGCACGTGGTCTCTGAACTAAAAATGTGTTTGACAGCAAATGATTAAAATTACCCAAAACGGTTCGAGTGCTTTTCTTTCTGGAGTTTGCATCTTCACCCTGCGCATTTGTGTTTTTCCTGCCGCAGTGTAAAGACATGCACTTGAGGTGAGTGAAGCTCCACAGAAGATGGATAATAAATCGTAAGTGTTTTAAAAGCTTTCTTTGTGAATCAGCATTAGCTTCCCATAAAATAAACTTTGTGTGAAACAAAAACAACACGGGGGAGTATATTCACAATAATGTAGTGCTTTTTATTAAAAAAACAAACAAAAAAAACAAACAAAAAAAAAACAAATATAAAACAAAAAGTAAAAACCAACAGCATTTTTCATGACTTAAGAATCATAATTACAAACTTTTAACGAGTGGAAGAAGTTGTTTTTTTTTTTTTTTTTGTTGACAAACTGTACACATCACAAAATGTCCGCCAGTCTGCCATTTACAATGCTTGCATCTTATTTTGTGATTGTCTAAAAAATAACTAAACAAATCACACAAAAACACACAAACACAAGTACAAGCATCATACAATGACCGCTATCACAAAACGGAACCATTTCCTATTTGAACGAAAAACAAAACAAAAAGAAAAAGAAAGAAAAGTGAAACCCCAAAATAAAAATAATAACAATAATAATAATAACATGATATCGGGCTGACAGCTTTACTTTTTGTTTCTGTCGCCATTTAAAAAATATCATAACATTTTTATGTTGGTTTGTTTTTTTAGTGTTCAACACTTTGCAGCAAAAAACAAGGAGTACGCTTCTCCTTTAAAAAGTCATATTATTAACAATGGTCAGTGACGGAGGTTGTGGTCGCTCAGTCACTGTCATGTCCCAATGCCTTCTGTGTCCGTTTGACATTCTTCTCGCTCATGCAGTACATAGATGAATTTCATTTATAGGCAATGAAAACTCAGCTTCAGTTTTTTATGTTGTCGGGACGTTTACGGTGAGATTTACTGGACATTTAAAAAGGAAAAAGAAAAGAAAAAAGAAAAAAAGAATAATCATTTTCCTCCAAGCTCAAGTGTCTTCATTATAGTAATACAAACGGAAGAAATTATAATATTATCATTATTATAACCATAATACATTTAGGGCTGAGTCCTGTACAAGTACAATAATAAACAAAATCCATTTTTTCAAGATATTGCTTTAGGAGACACTTCTCAAAGTAAAGTGTGTGTGTATATTTACAATAACTTGGCACTGTACAGCTTCCTGTTCCCTCTCCCCCTCCGTCAGTGTCTCGTTCTCGTCACTTCTCTGTCAGTTTAGCGCACGGGGACATTTTGCAGGCTGTCCCTTTTTTAGCAGAGGCATTTTGGGGGAAGAAACAAACAACCAAACCCAAAAAAAAAAAGAAAAATGACGAAAGCTCATCAAATATCACTATTTCTTTTTAAAACATTCTCCATGGCAACCAGGAACATAGTCGAAAGACGAAAAGAAGAACAAGATCTCGAGTCCCGCCCACCTCCCAATATACAATATACACCGCCCCGCCCATCTCACAGAATATAAGAAAATATGACCGTCACGATACATTTCATGTTAAGTATTGTTTTCCATAGTTTTCTTAAAACTTAATTGCCATCGAGCCCTTATTTTTTTTTAATCGTTTTCTTTTTTAAAAAGGTATATTTTTTTTTTCATGAAATCTGGCAGAGTGCAGACACACGATAAGTGCGTATGCGCGCACACACGCTCGCACGCAAGGCGGTCGGAGAGCACGGCTGTGTAAGGCGTTACAGTTGAAGCCGGTGCACCCCCTCCCCCCCCTCCCCTCACACCCAACCCCACCCCTCCCCGCCTGATTTAGTTAAGCTGGTGAATCATGTTACTTCCAAAAACGAGGGGCGAAGCTGACTTGCCTCACGAGAAAATAAAAATATTAACAAGACACTTTTTTTCCTGAACTGACAAAAAAGCGCACACGTAACCTTCCTCCGGCTCCCTATGCTTTAAACACCAACACACCACAAGTGTGTGTTTGTGTTCATGTTCAGTTTTTTTTTTTTTTTTTTTTCGTTTTGTGTGTTTTTAACTCTAAAAACAAACACACCACAGGCCGCCTCTGCTTTCTAGATGAGTTACTACAGTATAAGAGGAAAAAAGATAATAGACTTTTTAACGCGCTTTTTGTTTTTTGTTTTTTTTTCCGACTGCATCATCCAATACTGTGTTAGTGTGTTTTCATTATAGATACATTACACAGAGCTTCACAATATCCATGGTACCAAAAGTGCAGTTCACCTCCCTCACACTCTCTCTCTCTCTCTCTCTCTCTCTCGCTCTCTCTCTCTCTCTAAGAGCAGCATCTGAGCACGGCGCTCATCCTGTTGTCTTCTGTGCCATTTTCTCCTCTCGTCTTGCTCCTGGCGCAGATCCTCTCTCATCACTCACATTGTTTCATTGCAGCTAGGTCCCACTAGGGGGAACAATTTGTCAGCTTTCACATCCCCGCTGACTGAAATGAAATGCCCTCCCTCCTTCCCTCCGCCCCTCCTCTCGTCTCTAACCCCATTCAGTACCACTTGTTTCATTTCTCTTGCTCGCTAGTGGAATTCATCTACCCATGTTTGTAATGTTCGATGCCTTTAAGTGCATGGGTGATTTCTCCTATGGTTGTTTTGTTTAGTTAAAAAAAAAAGAAGAAAAAAAAAAAAAAAGAGGTTTTGCATGATACTTAAATAAGCAAGAAGTCTGGATCAGCTCTCTCTGTTTGATCCTTAAGAACGCTGCAAAAGCTGAAACAGCCATGAAGTCAGCGCTTCCAAACCCCCTCCGCCCTCTCAGATGTGAGATCTACAGTCTTGGAAGAGGTAAACTGGAAGAGGCCTCCAGGGAAACATTGTGGTCCTTAATAGTTGGATAACCAACAATGCTCATTTCCCTTTTCGCTGTCTCTCCATTTTCTGCCCCTCGCTCGCGGTGGTGAAAGGCAGTGTGCTTGACAGGCACGTACAAACGTTATTTTCTGCCGACAAAATCGCCGAACCCGAGCGTCCGCCGCCGCAGCCGCCGCCCAGCGCCCTCCTCGAGGAGATAAGTGACATCTATGGCTGCAGAGAGAACGGGAGGGACAGAGAGGGATTTAGGAGCGTGCACTCAAACAGGGAACAGCAGAAGTGTGTCTCTTTTTTTATTTATGTGTTCAGCCTCAAAGCGCTTAAAATACGACAGCGCCAACAATCTCCTTTCTAACAGTAAATCTCAAAACACGTCTTTGTGGTCTGTCCAGCAGATTTGATTTTAAAGGATAAAGGAAGACCAGGTCATTAATCACAGCCTCCAAAGCGGCTTTCATTGACTAAGTGCGATAAGAGGTTAAAATTGATGGATTTTATGTTGGACAATATAAATACGGAAATATCTATTGAATCTGTGTTCATTCTTTAGAATAAATGAACCAGAACTGCAAATTAAGACAAAAAAAAAAATCAAATTTAAGCAGGACTCGTGGTCTAAGTGAAGTCTATGAGACAAAACTGCAATGTGTTAATGTTGTGTGTCTGGTCACTTTTCTTAAACAAAAAGTTGAGCATTCAATTTGAGAGTCGTATAAAAAAAACAAAAACAAAAACCCCCAACTTTTGTTTGCCACAAATTTACTCGATGCCGTTTTATCTGCGTCTCACAACCAGTGGAGCGTTTATGATATGACGGAATGTTGAAGTGAAATCCGAAATTTAAAATGTACCAAAAAGCAATAACTTTAATATAATTTTTGAAGAGAACATTAGATTATTTTATTAAGGATACCAACATTGCGACCGGGGCAGCGATCAGTGACGCGGCAGTGAACGCTCACTACGAAATTCTAGCAAAGTAGCATTAGCAACATTAATCTGGCGACATATTGTGCATGTGAGTGTTGAGATGGCGCGTTACAGCGACCCTGGATGATCTGTTGACCTACCCCCCTGCTTTGTTCCCGGTCCCTCACCATTCTTGCTGGGAGTTCTGTGCAGCAGATCCAGGAGGATCTTGTTCAGTCGTTCCCTCTGGGCCTCCCTCCTGCCCAGAGGCGGGTGGTGCAGCGGCGAGGAGGCCGAGGATGATGGGAGTTCAAGCATCTCTCCTATCCTCTCGGTCGGACCCTCCTCCAGCTCTTTGCGCTCTTCCGCCACTTGTCCTTCCTCCTCCTCGTCCTCGTCTTCCTCCTCCTCTCCCTCTCTTTCTCCCTCTGTCCGCCGCGGTTTGGCTGAAAGGAGTTCCGAGTCGTCTGGCGCCATCTCCATGTCATCCTCGGCTCCTCTTCCTTCCTCCAGCTCTGGCGGGAACTCTTCACCCCGGTCGCAGGACGAGCCGTCGTCGTCGCAGCCTCCGGCGTCTTTGGGTCGTTCACTTTTCCAGGCTGATCGGCCGCCGTTCCTCTTGTAATTGTCCGGAACATAATGAGGCTGTAAAATGGCAAAATGAGTCTCTGCTTGAATAGGTTCCACACGCGCTTTTGGTTTTTGTTAACACCAGTAAATGTGCAATACATTGGAAGAACTCAGTTGAAGAACAAAGGAAAGTTTTGGCATGCCCCCCTAAACTCAATGTGGTGAAATATATCAATCCTGCTCACCGTGGAAATAACAATTGAGTGAATTAAAAAAACAAAACATTCAACTAAAAATTAAGTTCTGAGTAGGAAATTGCTTTGCCTGAAGCTTCGCTATTATCTCTGTGTGCTCGCATGAGAAACACATTTTTTATTAGGCTCATTTTGCCAAACTAAAAATAAAAAAATAAAATAAAATCAAAAATCACATGCAAGCAGCAGCGTTCCAATTAAAAATCAGGAATTTGGCTGTGGTTTCCTGCAGATAACGATAATAATGTTTTTCTCATTTGCTTCTAATTTACCAAGTCTGCACCTGAGATTGTGCAGCAGCCGTTCTGAGCACAGTGAGCGAGATATGGTGCACAGCCAACGTACGGCCCCGGGCTGTAATATTACCCACACTCTTAAAATAACTCCCCAGTGTTTATAAATCAGTAACAGATCCCGCCGCTGCAGCCGCCCCGCTCACCGAGAAGTCTCTTTTGGGGGCGAGTCGCTTGGGGAAGTGGTTGAATGCATATGGCTTGGTGCACACTGGGTAGCGGTTGCGGTGGATCTTGTAGAACAGGTGAGCCGACTTGTCCAGGCGGTAGTCGCAGATGTAAACGTCCTGCTCTTTCACACCTTTCGGCCGCCCTGTTGGACAAACACATGTCGTCAGAGGAATATAAAATGGAAAGGAAGCATGCAAATATTAGCTGTTGTTAAATAGTGACTGAAACTTCAAATCAGAGTTTATGTTTTGTGATTCAAAGCAGCATGTTTAGTAGGACTGCTGTGTGTTTTCGTACCCTTGCAGTAAGTGTAGAGATCGAGGACGCAGCAGGTTCCCACTACTGCCTCCAGGGGGATGATCTCATAGAGCGGCATGCGGAACAACTCGTTCTGGTAGAAACGCCGTGATGGAGAGTGATGCGTCTCATGAGGACGGAAGTAGTGATGACCAAAGGCGAACCGCTCACCCCTTCAGTGATCACAGGAAAAGTTGCCCGTTTAAAACACGATCACAGCTACAGGTACACTTCTAAACTCGAGAGTAACTTTAGTGCCAGTGGAGACTGGGTACTGACTGTTGTACTTACTTTTCGTTCTTCCAAAGTTTTTCAATTCGGAAGATGTCGAGCTTGTCTCGGTTGACGTGAGACAACAGACGGTAAGACTGTCTGACAGGCTGACCCTCGGGTGTGCGTCTGCTGTCTCTCATCAGATACACACAGTCACCTGTAACACAACACACACTGACAGCTTACTTGTCTGCATTGATATACATCAGTAGAAAGTGACGGCTTCAATGGCAGGTACTGTGGAGCATCTAACATCTCACATTTCATACAAGTTTGCAGGTAAAAATTATGACGATTTTTCGCCTGAGTATTTTCCCATATCTGGTAGAAAGTTCTGAGCCAGTTAAAACACCTCACTGCTCCTGATAACCTCTGATTTGTGGTGTTGCCAAGCTGCACCTTCATCACAAACAGCCATTGTGTGATTTCATATAATACTCTGTACACGACATCCAAAGCAAAGGCAAAAACATTTGAGGCTCTTAAAGCCAAATATGCCACGAGGAGGAGCAGTGATTTCAGGAGAAGGGCTGAAGAAGCCGCACGTTTCAAGTTCCAGTTCCAGTAAAATGTTTAGTCAAACCTTCTCATTTAATGACTCGTGGGGAATGACCCAGGTCCTCATGACAGACAGTTTTATCTTCTTGTTTGATGATTTTTTATCACAACACTTGGAGATAGTGATATGTATCTTCTGGATTGACAGATCAGCATGTCAAGGTAATGATCGATGGGCTTTTTTATTTACTCAGTTGACTTGGTCTGACCACATTGTGTATTAAAACATAGCTAAAATAACCATATTGACATTCACTGGGTACCAGCCCCATTTCTGCAGACCAAAACTGGTAGTCTCACATGTTAAGAAGACAAGGAAATCCACAAATGAACTGTTGACAAGGATTCACCAAATATTTAAAAAACATTTCCGAGTGTTCTAAATACTATACCTTGGTGTAACAGCAGGTCGTCTCTGAGGAGGCAGATGTAGTAGATGGATCCAGCCTGAGCGTAGCTGGGCTGAGGCAACATGGGAACTTCCTGTAACGACAACAGCATATTGAAGCAAGATCAGCAGAAGGTGGCAACAATTATAGGCTACTAAGAGACAATAACAAACTGGGGAATAACAGCCATTCTTTGATAGGAGGGACTCACCCTGTCCACAGGCCGAGGGTCACACTGCTCACATAGATAGTGCTCCACCTCGGTCTCCAGCCGCATACAGTCAAAGTGCTGCCACACCTGACAAAACAAAACACAAATGCTGAGTCACGTGAATGTGGAAAAAAAAAAAATGAAACTCAGAACAAACTTTCTGAACTTAAACTTCATCATAGATGCTTGTGTCCTTGTTTTCTTTGTCTAAAAATAACAGATAATAAACACAAAGCACTGCCTGCAGTCTCCCAGGAAATCTCCTTGACAAAGTACTCTTCAGATTGGCCTCCAGAGAACTGCACTCAGTGAAACAGGTGTAACCTGTGAGCCGTTTCTTCCTGTGGCACTCCGTTTTATTCTCACCATGCATTTGTCGCACTGGATCATCACGCCTTCGTCCTCGTACATTCCGCAGATGCAACGGATGACGTCGTCGTCCTTGTCGTGAGACCCCGCCCCTCCTCCTCCGTGGTGGTGACCGTGGTCGCGCTCCAGCGAGTCGGAGCTGTCGGCTTCACTGGCGGTCTCGCCGACAATCTCGTCGATCTGGACTGCGGCTTCGTGACGAGCGCTGTAGTAGGCTTTCCTCAGTCGACACACGTCCCTGCCCACCGATGACTTCCTGCCATAATATTTCTGGAGGGAAAAGACGAAGCAAATGGACCTGTGTTATCTTTTTGCTGAGAGTGAGATTTTTAAGTGACATAACTGTAAAGAATGTGAGTGCGATTGTGTGTTATGAGGACAAGACCCCACAACCAGTGGGTTTGTGACTTATAGAAAATCAAACATAGCACAAGAGTACACATTTGACCCCAGAGATACACACTCATCATTCAGTGACTCACTCGAGGCTTCAAGTTAATCTGCCTGAAGGTCTCGGGGCGATATCCTGTAGGCCAAAGGTCATTCAATCCAATCCAATTTATTTATAAAGCACTATTAAAAACAACTCAGTTGACCAAAGTGCTGCTCACCCAGAACAACACATGCTCACCCAGAACAACACATTCAAAACCATCTTTCCAGTAGCCAAGCCTCCCTAAGCAAGGCCACACCACCACAGCCCCTGATGTTAAAATAATCCACAATCCTGTCAAGCTTTTGTTCCCTCTGTCCAACAAAAAAGACCTCCAAGTGAAAAGGGTGTCACTAATTTCCACGTCCACTTCAAACTTCTCTGAGTGGAAGAGTAAGCTACCCTTAGAGCGCTCAAGTGGCTCTTGTTAAAATGCTACGCTACACAGAAGTAAATCAGATGGGCCTGCGATGTGAGTGGAGAGGATCCGCACTCATCAAGTAGCACCCAAACTGAGTGAGAGGAACAACGTGTTGGTAATACACAGTAACAGCTTAAATAATCGTTTTGATTAGGTTTCTTTATGCTGAGAGCTTTAAAGAATCTGGGATCACCCTCAAGCGACTCAAGTGCTTCTGTCAGTGCTGGATTAGCAGCTGCAGCAGCGCTCATGTTATCATCATATTTGACTTAGGCGTGACTTGAATAAACCAACAGATTCATGATATTCATTACCAAACACCAGTCTGACTTATTTGTGTGACAGGTGCTACTACAGTAAACACATCAACTCTAAGTAGTTGAGTCTTTGCAGTCAGTTACACTTACATGCAAAAAAAAATGCCAATGTAAGGAGGAAGGTGTGTCTACATTTTCCACTCCTTGATTCCATAGTTTCTATCAAATGACCAGTAAAGTTTGTAACTATTCACTTTTGAAATAGTCTGTACTTCCACCAGCAACAAGTAGCACTGAGCTGCCAAATAACAAGTGTGCATTCATGGTAGCAGTCAATGTGACACCTGCCTACCTCAGCGTTGCGAAACACTTTGAGCATGTCCGTGTCAAATGCTTCAACAGTCTTATAATGGCCGGTGAGGATTTGCTTCTCGATGGTGCTCAGGTCCAGAGGATCAGATACTTTCTCGTAATACTGGCTGTTCCTGATGGCACACAAAGACAAGGGGATTACTTCTTACATGAAAAAAACAAAAACAAAAAACAAACCCTAAAATAAACAGCACTTCCAGAATATATTACATGCATTTAGGCAAAATAAATATCACATCCAAGAGTCGTGGGTGCCAAATCACTGATTATGACAGCTTTTGTATCACTCAGCTGAGGAAGAGCATTCAGTTGTTATTGTTTTGACATCAACTGATTACCATCAATTCTGGACAAGAATCAACACAGACTGTTATGGCTCAAATGTGTGACGAGAGATAAAACTGTTACAGTGTGTGGGTGCTGCACACTGATGGAAAAGATAAAGTACAACTGCTGTCTGGGAAACACTCAAATATTATGAATGAGCAAGTCGACATGTGGGTTTGCATTCTTACCTCTTCCTGGACGGGAGGTTCAAAAGTGGAGCGGCGAGCGTCTGGCCAGCTGAGTCTGCGGTCAAACAAAAGGAAATTAGAACTGAGGGAATAGTCCGTATTAGCAGAAAATATCAAGTACAATATGTCGTTCACTGTTCTGTTCTTAGCTGCGCACCCACATTACACGGAAACACACTGACCCTTATAGCTGGTGATCATGTCACAGATCTCCTTGAAGATATGTGCCAGGCGAGCAGTGCGCGTGACCTCCGTGTTTTCCTCCGCGGCAGCGAGTCTCCGCGTGCGCACCGACCGCGACGTCTGCAGAGCTGAGAACTGCGTCAGGAAGACATCTGGAAGATGAGACGCCTGCATTAATGTCTACGCACGTTTTCAGTTACAAAACTCAATAGTCAAATCACTTACACCCCAAAAATTAAACCAAATTTATTTTCAGTGGTTCCAACAAATACATATTGAGGTTTAAAGCAGATTTTATAATCAGGTGATTTAAGTAGCTTTGATAATGTAGTAGTTTGTGCCAGAAGGTGGTCTGACTATGCTCACAAACTGCTGATCTTACTGGTATTTTCACATACAATCATCTTCAGTGTTCACAGAAAAACATTCAAGATTCAGAAATATCACATAAGCTGTTTATTGTAGATGTGTTGGTGATAACAACATGAAGAGGAAAAGGATCAGATTTGTTCAAGATGCAAAACTAACTAAAACTACCGCTCATCCAAAAAGGTGTACAGAAGACCGTCTCTGAATGGTCTACACGTCAAACCACAAAAATGTGATCTGCCCATCGCGGTTCACCTAATATGCCTGATGAGTGTCTCCCGTTTTGCCTCCGGCGTGCACACTCACCTGACTTGATGTTGCCGTCGTCACGAATAACTCCTCCCCAGCGCGTGTACAAGGAGAGGCTGCCGGGGTCCCGCTCTCTCTCGCCTTCCCTCTTCAGCAGCTCCTGTTTCTCCCTCATCTTCTCCCAGTTCCTCAGGAGAAACACTCTGTGCCTCAGCACAAAGTTTCTGGTGATTGAAGGAGAGACGACAGGAGCGTGAAGACAATGTGTCAGTGTGCCAACGTCAACTCACATCTAATGTTTGATGAGTGTCTCACGATGGATTGTTTTACATACTGCTACTATACCAGCATATAATGTAACAACAGAAAAAAAAAAGCAAAAGCAATTAAATTAAAATCATTTCAATTCAGGATTTCAGTAAAATTACTTGTGTAAATAAATCTTGACAATCTGTAACAGATTCATTACCATTCTTCCTCAGTCGTGTGATTGTGTTTACCTCTCTCTGTTGGACATGGGCTTCATGAGATGAGGGTAAAACTTGTTGCTGTCACTTGATTCTTCCTCCTGAATTAAAGAAAGTAGCATTAATTGTCAAATTCAGTTTTCAATAAAATGCATTCTGAAGATTTAAACTTGACGACTGGAAAAGTCCTACATGCAAGACATTAGTTTGTATATTTTACCTTTTAGGTCAAAAGATTTGAGCCTAATCCAAAATCCTATCCTTGAAGGTATTCTCAGTTACTCTTTTAGAAACCTTGTGGCCCACTAAGAGTACCTTTGAGACAAAGAAGCATTGTGTCCTACATAGAAACTGCACCTGGCATTTAAGAAGACAAAACCAGACGTGGACACACATCTTCCACCATTCAGGCAACAATTTAGACGGTTAAAAGGTTGAGGCAGTTAAAGGTTCACTATAGTCACTAATCACTACAAGGTGAAGCTGCTAAAACAAGCAGGTAAAGACTACTTTATTGAAGTTTACGTTAAATTTACCTCTCAGACATGCCCCCCCCCCCACTTGAAACTGTAAACCAGGGGTGCCCAAACTCGGTCCTGGAGGGCCGGAGTCCTGCATCTTTTAGCTCTCTCCCCGTTGCAACACACCTGATTGCAATGAGGGGCTCGTTATTGAGCTTCTTCACAACCTTGGTGATGACATCACCATTAGATTCAGGTAAGCTGAAACAGGGAGAGAGCTAAAACATGCAGGACACCGGCCCTCCAGGACTGAACTTGGGCACCCCTGCTGTAAACTATGAACGAGACAAAATCTCTTCTATGTGGACTAAACACTCACCCGCTTTTTCAGCTGGTGTTTGGACTTCCTCTTCTCCTTTAGTCGACCCAGCCTCCGAGTGCCTCCTGTCTTCGGGGGCAAGCCATTTATACGCTGGCTCTTCCCTCCGATGATGCCCCGGCAGGTCTCTGAACCACACTTGCACACTTGCTGCAGGGTCACGGAGAAAAGATTTGTGGGGCGGAGGGGGCAGAAGTAAACAGTAGGATGTTAGTGAGATACTTTGATAGAAATGAGGCAGTATGCGTCTCAGTTAACAATCTACCTGCTCCTCCGTATTGAAAGAATGGAAGTTGTAGTCGTAGGTGAGCTCAGTGCCACTGGTGATGTCCTTGAGAGCAAAGAGACCGATCCTGTAGACCCCGTTCACCGACCTGCACAACAAATGTAAAAAAAAAATAAACAAATAAAATAATCCCCGTGAATATTGCACTCCAAAGTCAAAGAAACCAAATGATTTAGAAAGACTTTTTCGAAAGACTTGGAAAGAAAAGCAGTTCACTGATAACAAAAAAAGAAAATCGAAATGTCCAACATTTTAACTATGATCTACAAAGAGGACAGCTTTTTCAATAGTTTAGATTGTCAGTTTCAGATGGTTGTCTAATCAGAGCCCCTCTTCTTTACGTCAGGTTTTACGTCATGAATTCATGCGTGTTTAGATTATTGTTGTTAAGACAATAGCATTAAATGTCTCCTAACGCGCAGCAAAAACTGAAAAAGGACTGGTGTGGCCAAAGCTCAACATGTCCTTTCCCCCCCTGCTCTCCAAATGAAACAGCGCCAGCTTTTCACCATTCTTCTAAGAATAAAGCTCACTATTCTGTTTGCCAGCCACTTGATAATTTATTCGTTCTATAGGGGTAAAAAGCTAGTTCAGCACATTGTCTTCAGGCACTACAGCTGTATCTAAGAGCCGGCTGCATGTAATCTCTCTTCTGTGACAAGATGAATGACTCGTCGGGCTTTGTGCTGAAAATCCTCCATCCTCGTGGAGTCTTTTATTTCAGCCCAGCCACTCTACATTACAAGCACACACATACGCCGCAGACCAGTGCCCTAGATTACAAGCTGCTCTGTGCTGAAGGGCAGAGGGTACAGAATGGTACTAAACTCGTGCAGGTCATTTCTTCTTTAATACTGAACCGCCGTAGACTTCCAAACACCGGCGACACATCTTGTAGAGTCATGGCAAAAACTTAAGTTGCACAAAAAATGGCTTCAGCTTGGAGAGACGGGAACAGGGAGCTCCACTCAGCCAGGTCTCCAATTGCTGTGGATTTAGTCTTGCTGTGAGAACAAACCCTCAGGAAACAAGTGAATTGTTTTGGCAGGGTGCAAAGGACTTTAAGCCATTAAGGTCTCTGAAAGCTGGCAGAGAAGGAGTGGGGTGATCTCATCAGATTACCACCACACGACCACATTAATAAGGCTGGAGTTTCAAGGTAGGGCCTTCTCATTTACAGTGAAGCGCACCTGCTGCACGTGCCCCTTCTATGGCCAGCGTGTAGGTTACACAAGCCAAGGCAACAAATATAGTCTAAACTACACTGTGACTTCCTATAAAAGACTGAATTGTGGAGCTTAATAAAAAACAGCATCTTGAAGAGGCTTTAAAAATATAGATAGAACTTCTTAAATTTTGAGGGTATTTAATTCACAGTTCCAAGCAGTAAGGAGTCTAAACTATTATTGCTGTTGTAAGACTTTATGTGGCCAAGTTTAATCTCTACACTCAGCATCTCCCTTTGTATTCTCTCTATTTATTTTGCTATTCACAGAAAGAATATAAAAACCACAGTTCACCCAAATCATCCGACACAAAGAGATACCAATTACGCTAAGCTATTTAGATAATATCCTGATCTATTTTCCAGTTTGTTAACCTTAAGCGACTGAAGCTTTTAACAAAGAAAATACTGAATTATCACACTGGAATGGTTCCCAATTAGCTTTTCTGACACGTCCACAAAATTACTTGTTTAATACGATGCTGTAACATCCTCTGTGACAAATGCAACCAGGCATGTCAAACTGTCACAATATAGAGAAAAGTAACAACTTAGACTTATAAGTTTTCCATGATGAGAGCAAACACAGCACGCCATTACGGCTATCAAAGCCAATAAACTTATGATATGTGAGGCCTGACTCAATCAGCCATCAGAACCAACTTGTGGCAACTGCTCAAGCTTAATCCTCAAAAGGTTTAGCCTAATCTGGCTTCTGGTGAAAGCCCAATCCTGCCACAAGAGCATTAGTATGGAAGTGGTATGAAGCTGCCATGACACCCACCATTTCTGCATCTCACAGTTGGGGTCGCAGCTGTGGTTTATGAAGCGCGCCTCATTGCCCATCCGATAGCTGTCAATCACCATGCCGCTATCAAGGTTTAGGCAGTACTGGCCACTGTGGGCGAAGTACTGCTCCATCATACGGCTCCTAAAAACATGCAGAGGGACGTTATTGGAAGGCTTTCACTCAAATTCTAATTAAAACTTGAGACAAACAAAATGGGAGAAAAACAAGACATCTGTGCAGAGTGACAGTGTTGACTGTCTCACCTGAACTCCTGCTCACTAACCACCTCTCCCAGGTACTCAATGATAAACTGGCCAGAGCGGAGAGTCTCCTTGGTGCGGATGCCCCAACCCTTTCCTTCAGCGCGGAACCGCTCCAGACACTGGACCCACTCGTGTCTCTGGATATGCTGGTTGTCACAATGCTCACCACATGGGCATGTGCTCGGGGAGCACTCGGCAAAGCTCATCCTGTGGTCAAAAACAATGAGAAATGAGGTCGAGGCTTCTTTTATACTGACACCATGTTTGAAATCCGCTAAACAAACAACTTTACAATGGTATTCTTAGAGAAATACAGAAGTAAATCAAAGAGTTTGCAAAACTATGCTTTCTTTGGAGGCTTCTTACCTATTCAGGCAGTCATCCAAGCAGCCCTTTTCAGCAGAGCTCTCAGGAAGTCTGCAGTTGCATGTAGTTGTTTCGTAGCCAGAGAGAGGTTTTACATCCACATACACGTCTGTAATACAAACAAGTCATTAGCATTTGGCATTTAAAGGTCTTACCACATTCATAAAATGTGATTTGCAGTAGGGATCTTCACTGTTTTGCAAACAATGATTAAAGCTTATGAAGTAGTCAGACAAATACTACACTTTGACTGGATTATTAAAAAACAAACAAAGTGAGATACTCACTTGATCTGATCTTTTTATAAAGGGGGACATCAGGCCTCTTGTAAAGCTTGAAAAGCAGAAAAGTACATACAGATAAGTACTCATACGACTATTATCGAGCTTCTAACTATTCAAACGATACATTGGTCTGTCATCGGAGCATATAAAACACCCAAAAAACACTGCTCGTAAAGACTGATCACCTGATCGTGTTTCCACAACCACAAGATGTCATAAGGCAACTGGAAATCAATGCGCTTCTGCCTCAGGTACTTCCCTAGAAAAGAAATGTCAGGAAATTAGGAGAGCTTATCAAACTGAAACTTAAGATGATTTCCTCAAGGAAGGATGTAGGTTTCATTATATTACAAGGGTATACAACAATGATCATGCTCCCAGACAAAGGACTAACAAATAGTTTTTCAACTGCTTTATGTGCTTTCTGATAAAAGTAAAACAGCTAATTTAAATTCATCTAAATATAATAAGAAAATGGAAAAGGGCCAAAGATTATTACATGATCTACAATAATGCATTGGATACTGAAATATAACTCACAAAGAAATCTGAGATGTAACCCAGTTTAAGACTCACCAACATGGATTGGAGCAGGAAACAATCCATAGTCATGTTCCCCAGGTATGTACTCTAGCTTCTCTTTCTTTAGCTGCAGGAGCTGAGTCCGAGGGCTGTGGAGGAGGAAGAGAAAGAAATGTGAAGGCGACTCACTCGCAGTGCAAAAAAAAGAAAATTAAATAAAGGTGTATTGCAATCGGAAATAAACATCAGCTGGGATTTCTCCGCGACTCACTCCTCAGTCTTGTACACATCAGAGTAAAGCCCCGCTTTCTGGAACTTCTTCTTTGGGGGCCGGGCAGGTCTTTTCTCCCGCTGGGTGGGAATGGGGATAGGTGGAGCTTGCTCCTCAGGGACAGCGCTTGGGCGCTCCGGGGAGCTGGGGCCATCTGGCTTGCTTTCCATTGATCTAAAAATAGAAGCATGACTTTTCATCTAGTAAAAGGACTTAATAAATATTTCTGTACATGCCAGAACTCAATTCTGTACCAGAGCAGAAAGTTTCTGTTATGGATGTTCATTTGCAGTTGCTTACCCATGAAAGTGCTGGAGCTCATCTTGATTGAGCCAGAGTCTTCCTGTCACAGTTTTTGGCCGTGCCATCAGGTTGCCCAGGGTTTCCTCTCTGTCCGGCAGTTGTTCTTCAACCTCCTGTACCTCTCTGTCCTCTTCCTCCTCTTCCTCATTACCATCTCTTTCCCAGTGCTTCCTCTTCTGACCTTTTTTACTCTGACCCTGGACTACTGACTCAATAGCATCAATCACAGTGTCGCTCTCCCAGCCTTTTCCCCCAGCTTGCCGTTCTCCCCCTCTGTCTCTGTGCCGAGCCTGATTCAATTCAGCCACAGGGGGTGGAGACGGTGGCGGGGAAGGTAACGGGTGTTTCCTGGGACGTCCGGGGCCCCTCTTCTTTACTACGTTGTTTCCCGTACGGGCCTGTCGCTGCAGCTTCTTGGCCCGGAGGATTTTGTTGACGTGGTGCAGGCTGTGTTTGGATGGCTGTGCCCGATGAGAGTGGTGGGGCAAGGAGGCATCCAGGCTACAGTCCTGAGAGGGAGAGAGGCAGGAAGAGGAGGAAGCTAACCCGTGGGAGTGAAAGAGTGAGGACTGGTGATGGTGTTGATGCCGGTGGTGCAGTGATCCTTCTGGCTCCTCGGAGGGAGAGAGAGCAATTCCTCGTGTGTGAATACCTGATGATCCTGAAAAGGGAAACCGCAAATTATTTTGGATACTAACGCTACAAATCATGGACATGATTGTCCCTGATGAATGGCTTTTGGACTCAGATGTCAGCCCTCAGGAAACTGTATGACACAATATTATGTATATTAGTCACCTCTGCTTGTCCTTAGTATTCCTATACAGTTATCATCAATTCTCTTTATTTCTCAAATAACTCATATATTTCAACAAAGGCCCTTTGATGGACAGAAGAACTGACCAGGCCTCAAATATAGTAGACAGATTGTAATATTAACCATTCTGTCTACTCTCATGTGCTTTAGCAGGAAAACGTCCTTAAATTCTGTTACCTTCAGTGATGCCTAATGTTAAAAATGCATCTTTGATCCATTAATTCTTGAGTGTTTTCATCAGTCTTGAAAGAACATTGACCATCTAGTATTCTACTTGTAATATCAGAGTTTATTCTTCATTTGTTCGTTACTTAAATTACTTTGTTCAACTGACTGAGAATTATTTTTCCTAAATAGAACCTCCTGTTCTTTTTTTCCCACATATATTTTTTTTTACCATTCTCAAATAGGTTTGTCATTTTTATGATAGTAGATTTGAATAGTAATGACACAAAGAGAAAACGACACGGTCAAACCAGCACACTGTAACACTTCGTCAATGTGTAAAGTTCTCACACAGATGAAATTATGCTAAACTGTTACAGAGTGACTCATTAAAACACATGGTGCAATTTATGCATTAAACATCAGTTCGAACATTACGCCTGTGCTATACTTCTTATAATAGCGGTTTAACACGGCCATTATGTGCAAAGACATTTGTCCAGGATGTGTGACATTAAGGACCCATCACATGATATTCAGATGTCAAAGGGTGAGACAAAATCAAAGAGGAGTAACCCCCCCCAATTTACAATAATTAATTTAAACTCTGCTCCATTCCCATTCAACTGTTTGACAGTTTATTTTGTAAATGTTATAAAATGTTCACACTTGGATACAAATCGACCTATTCACACCTGCTTATTTTATACCAGTTTTATCCTTGACCTCACAGAAACACTTTTTCCTCCACATCACTCTCTGCAAAAACCTCTCTACTAGTGTGCATTTATTTACCTCTGTGACTACTTGCTTGTTTTGCATGTGTGCGACCACTCCCCACCCTTGGCCTCCCCTGCCTTTGCAGTGCCGTCTGTGACCGCTGACTGACCCCACGTCCTGTGCTCTAATCCAGGATTAGCCTGGCTTGGTTTGAACTGCACCATGCTGCCCCAACCGGGACCGTTCAGCTTGTCATCTTACTCACAGTCATGCATACAAACATGAGGTCATACTCACAAACACTGGCCCAGCAATTGCTCAAACACAGACATGAGCGCCCCATTCGTTGAGACGTTCAAACTCAAACCGATGAAGCCGAATCACTGCGGAGGTGCTGTGTTTTGCATCAGCAACGTGAATTCAGCCCAGGTGCTGTGTGTACTGATGGCTAGGACGAGGCCTCGCTTTGTGGGCTTTTGAGGGAAAAGTCTACTAAATATAGCACACTAACATAATACTCCACCCCTTGTGTAAGATGAACTCTCGTAGAAGTGCTGTATCAACTGCAGCCAACTGTGGCCATACTCCTCACTCACGGAGGAGCACAGTTAAATAATTACACATGCGTTTTTTTTTTGCCAAGCCCATAACCACTAGTAAGAGCTACCAAATGTCAGACAGTGTATTCACAGGGGTTGTCAAAGAGTTTTTGAAGGGGGGGACTTCTTTTTTCTTTTTAACTACAATAAGTGGCTGTTTTCATTTCATGCTCTATTTTTTCAGATGGTAAACGGCTGAGGACACAGAGATAGAACTGATCATAATTGCATACAACTGAGGCATAGATGGCTCTAGTAGTAACCTCGACACAAGCGGTCAGTAAATATTGAAGGATTTTCAGGAGACACACATACTTCAATGTGTGGATACCAAGCAACGATTGAGAGCCTACTTTATGCTCCACGTGGCAATGTCTGAAAGGGTTATTGGCCAAAAACACGACCCAGGAATCAGTGCAGGATTTAATTGATTGAAATTAGGCACTTTAACCACAGCCATGCGAAGCCATAAAGCTCATCAGACAATCACCAATAAAAATGCACACACAGTACTTACAATGCAATGGCATTAGACTATTTTTGGAAAATGAATTTGGTGCACAATTAACTCTGGTAACTCTCAACAATGTCACATTTGATTAAGGTCAAACACATTGGTGAACAGCCCATCAAAGTCACAAGCACAGTGAATAGTTGTGTGAAGAATGAACTATCCAATCTATTATTGTAAATAGCTCTGACCTACTATTCTTACTGTATAGTATATGAAAATATTCATTCAGATATGTTTTACAGTATTATTTAACCAAACTATGACTTACCCAATTCTCTCCTTTCTGCTGAGGTTGAGCGGTCTTTCCTCATCGGCCGGTCCAAGTGGGAAAAGCTGGAGCTCTCTGTAACTACCTCAGTCTTTTTACTCCTGCCTCCCTTCAGTGAAGTGCGAGTGAGAGCGGAGGCAAATAGATTTGTAAGGTTTGGAGAATCATGAGCTCCTACATCCTCTGTGGGGGTGAGGGGCTCCTCATCGTCACTGTCTGAGCAGCCTGCTGGATCTTCTGCACGTCCATCTGAGAACGAAACCTGGCCAGATGCCAAGT
Source organism: Lipophrys pholis (assembly GCF_963383615.2). Classification (NCBI taxonomy): domain Eukaryota; kingdom Metazoa; phylum Chordata; class Actinopteri; order Blenniiformes; family Blenniidae; genus Lipophrys; species Lipophrys pholis. The sequence goes on along the minus strand of NC_137643.1, from coordinate 8,562,231 downwards.
GACTCCGTGAAAGCTTAGAGTAGTCTGCATCAGAGCTGCCCATCCTAAACCAAGACTCGACTGGGTGATGGCTTTTTGAGTTGCTACCCAGAGCAAGCCTGGAAGGTCCCAAACAGGACATGGAGCTCTCTTTGCGCTTGTACCTTTCTGCTGAGGAAGATGAGGAAGAAGAAGGGGAGTTGGCAGTGTTTGTAGCAGCTTGTTTGCTGGCACTGGAGCTGGGAGTATCTCGTCCAAAGCGACATCGCTGTAAAGACTCCACCATTCCCATACCCCCAACTCGCTCCCCTTTACCCGGTGCTCCACTATCTGAAATCCCTGCACTAGCTCGGCTCCCTGATCCACTTCTTGGTGGTTCCTCCCTGTCCTCCTCTGCACAGCGTTCTCTGTGTTTGTGTCTGTGTTTATGTTTGTGGTGCCAATTGAAGGAAAGCTCAGAAGACATGGGTGGGAAAAGAACAGGAGACCGTCCTCCTCCCAAAAACTCCTGTCGAAGCAGTTTATGTTTTTTTTTGTGAAATTTGGAGGGGTTCAGCAGGAGATGTGAAGGGTGATGATGGTGCATGTAAGATGTTGGGGGAGGAGGGGGGAAAGATGGTGAGTGGTGAGAGTGGTGGGATGGGGCTGCATGGGGTGACTGATGGTGTGGGTGGGGATACAAAGCGCTTGTTGGGGGGAAACCTCTGTAATAGCTCAACCCCAAGGGCCCCGACGAGTAAGGAACACTGTAGGAAGGGTGGTAGAAGCCTCCACTGGAGAGTGGAAATCCAAGCCCAGGTACAAAGGGAACCTCTGACATGGACTCCCTCAGTTTGGGAGGTCTTCCCCTTTTCTTCTTCATGTCTGGCTTTCGAACATAGTGCAAAGGATCACAAGAGTATGCAGGATGGGAGTAGAAGCTGCCAAAATTAACCCTGAAGATTGTAGGTAGGAGGTCTCTGTGAACATAGTGATGTGGAGGAGGGCCAGCGGTACCTCCTATCCCTCCAGCAACCCTGCTCCCCACCCCTGGCACTCTGCTTGAACCGGGCGCCATGCCTATTCCACTGCCGTGTCGGTGCCCTGTAGTACGATGAGCTATCCGTATATCACTTAATCTCACGACAATCTCATCCAGCTCTGCAAGAAAGTCTGGGTCAAGCCGCCGAGAGCGCAACTGCAAATATTTCTTCTTGCGTTTCCTCTTCTGTCTTTTAAGCTTGTCATAGCCAGGGCATCCATGACTACGACGTTTACATTTGTGCTTATGCTTCTCCTTGTGTCCTAATAAGGAGGAAGCAGGCGCTGCAGGGTGAGGTCTTCGGGGATCAGGAGATGACCTTGTCCCATGAGGTGATGGAGAGGGTGAGGGATGTTCCATAAGCACAGCGGAGTGTCGACGTCTGCCTCTGGAATTGAGGCCTATCCCTGGACCCATTGTTGAACCCATGACTCCTGGCATTAGTAGTCCACTGCCCATCCCAGGTGGCATCCCAATTCCACCCAAACTACCTGCCCCACCGGCTTTCTCACCACGATCAGAGGTGCTGTTATTGTCAGTTCCTATACCACTGTCACTGGGCACGGTCTCCTCACTGTGTGACTCACTGACTGGTGACGGAGTGGCTTCTTTTAGCTCACTGAGGGGGGCAGGGGAGGTGGGATGAAGTGGTCTAGGAGGGGAAAGCTTATGATAATGGTAGTGCTGCCTGTAATGATGGTGGTGGTGATGATATCCACGGCAAGATGACTTTTTCTGGGAAGCTGCAGTGGCCATAGATGACGTTGAACTGAGCACTGGGTTGCGAGGATTAGGGGCTGAGAAGGTTGGAGGTGGAAAAGAAAATGTATTGTGGCTGTGATGAGTGCTAGAATAGTGAGAGTGACCTGAAAAGTGCACTGAGCCTGGCTCCACAAAGCTGGCATCACTGATGGGACTGTGACCTCCACTCGACTGTGAAAGGGAGGGGGAAGGAAAGACCTCTGAAGAGGAGAGCTGGTGCTGTTGCTGGGACTGATGGTGATGAAGAGGGGATGTGGTGTTTGGTGACAGAAAGGATTCTTGTGGTGGTGTTGTAGCTGTGACATGTGAGGCAGCTTTTGGTTTACGGCCTCTCCTCTTACCCATGTATATTGTGCCCTTTTTACTGACATTGATTTGTGGCCCTAACTTCCCCCCAAAAGAAGCAGCCAGGGAGGACAATGATTGTGTTGCAGATTGAACACAGCCAACTACCCCACTATTGGTGGTTTTAGGGGGGTCTTCTGTCCTTGGACCTAACAGGAATTGACTAAGAATACGTTTTCGTTTCACACTTTTCATTTTGTTGATCTTGCCAATTATAGTTTTCATTATAAGCTGCCCATTTCCTTTGCTGCGGAACCTTTTGTCTCCCATGTCTCCTGGTTCTGGAGCCAATGTTGGAGGCTGACCCTCTTGGGGTAATGTAGGTGGAAGGCGCTTGGGACGTCCACGTTTTCTCGGCATTGGTTTAGGAGGGTTCAGGTCTACCTCTGGGTGAAGAACAGGTGGGTCCTGTTCTTCTTTGGATTTCAACATGGATGAAAACACCTTGGAGGGGGCCAGCTTCATAGGGAGGTTCCCCCGGGTTGGAGCATCAAGTGTTGGCATTTTGGACTTTGGCCTTCCCCTTTTTTTCGGTTGGGATGGGAACAAGTGTGACATCGGACTTTGTAGCACAGGATTTGGTTTGATTTTATTTGGGTTGGGTGGCCTGCCTACAGGTCTTTTAACTGGGGGCGGTAGAATTTCCAGGCCAGATGATAAAGGCATGAGGGATTTGCTCTCACTGAAGAGACTGTCATTTCCTATTCTATGACTCTGAACTTTGTTCATCATACGGGACCAGCGAGGTTTCCTTCCCCTGCGTTTTTTAAGGGGTTTGCTGTCCTGTTCTGCAGGAGAGTCTATTGATGAATCTGGAGAATCGTCTCTCAGAAGTGTTTGTGAGCCATCGTCATCATCATCATCATCATCTGGATCCGGTGGAGAAGGTGCCCTTTGTCTGACAGACTCAGGGGAGCTGCTAGCTCGACATGGTCGAATGATGTCCTGGTTGGGACTCCGCTTACTTGGACTAGAGCTTTTACCCCTTTCAACTCGCAGTGATTGATTATTTATCCCCTTCTCTTTCCCCTCTGGCTTTCCTAGGCCTGTTATAAGGGGGCACTTGGTTAAATCTCTAGGGCTGTCCCCGTCCTGCTCCCTCTCACTTACACTGCTTTCCTCTGCAAGGGTAGGGGACTCCCGTGCATGATGTCCTTGTGAGGGAACCGGGGAGCCCAGGTGACTCACTGCGCTGACTGTCCACTGCTCGTTTGAGGTGGAGGAAGAGGATGAAGTAGGACAAGATGGGGTACTCATATGGGGTAGGCAATGAGCGGGACGCGACTGTGATTTTGAAATGCTACTGTTGCTGTTGTCATTGTTGCTGTCCTTTGACATAGCTGACAAGCGGCTATTGCCAAAGGTGAATGCTGGGCTGCTGCTTCGACTACTGCTGTTACTGCTGCTGCTGATGTTGTTGGTACCACTACTGCTACTAGCTTTTCCAGCCCCATCAAAGTCCTCCTTCCTCAATGGTGTCAGGGTGGAAAAATTTTCTGTTAACATATCTTTGTTCCTGGAACCATAGGGCCGACCGGGTGGTCTGGACACAGGAGGTGGTGGAGAAAGATGAACCATTCTTGAATATGTGTTCCTATTGGCCATGGCCCTGTCTCGTTGTTTAGCCGTAGGTGCCATAAAGCCTGAGCTTGGGAGAGGAGGAGTGGCATCATTTTTTGCAGGTTTGGGTGGCTTTGGAGTTTTTGATGGTGGGCAGGTAGCTATAAGTTGAGCTAATTTCTCAGTGACTGTGGGCGCACCCCAACTTTGAACACTCTTGTCTTTGTCTTTCTGACTTTCTGTGCTGTAGATGTATTGAGGAGGCTTAACACCCTCAAAAGTGGATTCCTTTGATGCAGGTAGTGGTGGAGAAGGTGAAGATGTCCGTGGGTTGGGTTGTGGAGTTGGGGTTTTCTTTCCAGTAGAATGGGTTTTGCTGTCGGAGGGAGGACGGTGAAGATTAAGGGGTCTCTCAGATGTTGTGGTAGCTGCTTTTGTGTCTGACTTTGAATCAGACTTGCAGTCTATCTTTGGTGGACCCTGGAAAAACAAAGAAAAACGTCTCAATTAATTACAACTTATACATATAAAATACATTTTCAACATTTAAACTTCAAAATTTCCTAATTTCATGTTTTGACTGAGGAATACTACATTTTAACAAAACTATACTCAGTAGATAGTCATTGCAATCGGAAAGGTTCACAATTCTTGTGACAAAAACATTAACACACACACGACCAAGTTTCACGATCAAAGCCACAAAGTTAACTGCACTTAATAGCTTAGAATTTTGAAGCACACAGACAGTCTTTACTCATAACATGTATTGAAGAATAAAAATTACTGTTCTCACTTTTGAAATCTGAAATCTTTCTGAAACTTTATCTAATTTGTTGAGAATTTGGTGAGTTCTTTTTTTTCCTCAATCAAATGTCAATACATTTTAAAGAATTACATTTCAAATGTCTTCAACGTAAATTGAAATTGTCTGCACATTTATGATGAAACCAAAAACTGTCTGATGAATACGAACACCATACATTATGATGCTAGAAACTTAATCAAAGTTTGCTTGACTTTGTTTTACATTTTTACATTTTCACCTCATTGATAATTTTTTTAGTCTAATGCTGTTTCATGGACAAGTCAGTGCGGGGAAGTTACATGCAACTCAATTACAATTATCAGGGTCAGATTGGGGACAGAGAGGCAGAGCTAGAGAGAGAGAGCTAGAGAGAGAGAGCTAGAGAGAGAGAGAGAGAGAGAGAGAGAGAGAGAGAGAGAGAGGGGTCATGCAGGGATGGGGGTGGAGAGGGCCAAGCCAGGCAGTGAAAGAGGATGGACAACGCAGAGGAAAAGAGATTGAAAGGGGCGGTGCGAGGTGAATAGAGGCGGTCAAACACAAAGAAAACTAAAGGACAATTTATGCACTTCTCTTTATTTGTGCAATAACATGGGGATTACTGGTATAGCTTTGCTGTCAACCACAGCCTCACTATTGACTGGGAGGAAGTAGGGTAAACACACACAAAGACACAGACACAGAAGCACAGAGGCACAGACGCACGCACACACACACACACACAGACGCGCACACACACAGACGCGCACACACACACACACACACAGACACTCAAATGGAAAATATCAATAACAAATATTTCATGACTGAATGGTCACTTTTTGTGAAATGTCAATTCATTCCTGCATCAGCTGACTTAAGATTATAGCTGTTCTTCCTTACCCTTTTGGCTGGAGCACTCCCATTCATTTGGGAGGGTGACAGGTTGGCAGAAGGTGAAGCAGAAGGAGGTGGTGTAGGAGCTTTAGTAGAAGGAGCCGATGAAGATGATGAAGCTGGTGGTTTGTTTACACAGGGACTCTTTTCCCTCTCTTTTTCCCTGCCTTGTGAAGGGTTCTGGGTCTGACTGCCCTGCCCATCGCCGGTTGTCCCAGCACGGTTCCCACGTGCACCGCCTCCTCCACGGTTTGTATGCCGCACAGTCGCTCTGAAGGCTGGTCGGCAAACATAGTTCTCCAAGATCTTTGGGGGCTTCTTCATGCGCTTTGCTTGGAGCCCAATTTTAAGTTTGACGTTGCCCTCAGACAGACTGCTTTCTTTGATGGAAAAATGAGACTGGTCGCCACCAGCAGCCCCTGGCCCTCCAGCACCTGCACCTCCTGCACCAGCAGAGATGGCCACAGCTCCCTCCTTCTCTCTGTCCCTCTTCTTGTCATCCTCCTCTTCTTTCTTTCCACCCCCTCCCTCCTTCTCTCGCTCCCCTGCGGCAGCACCAGAGAGAAGAGGAGGAGGAGTTGCGGTTCTCCCCTGACTTTTTTGATCCATCAGAACTTCCAGGTGTGTGCAATTTTTTTGGGAGTGGATGTTGTGGAAAGCAGGTAGAGTTTTTGTCTGGGGATGGGCTGGGGATGAAGGGAGGGGAAGGGAAGGGGGACGGGGGGGGAGGGGGGGACTAAAGGTGAAAGTGAAGCTCTCCTTGTTTTGAAGTGGCTTCTTTTCCTTCCTTGGCTGTCCAGCCCTCTTTCTCCGTCCTTCAACTGTGGGACAGAGGCAGGTATAGAGAGGAGAAAAAAGGAAAAGGAAAGCGAAGAGGAGAGGAGAAAAAAAATCCACATTAGTCGCTGAAGTAGAACATAAACCAAACAGAGACAGTTTTAAACAGTGCCCTACAACTGATAAGTATAAAATGTCCCACAATGAATGATGGTGGAAGGCAGATGGAGGGCAACAATTTTTATCATCTATTTGCTTGGAGAGTGTCCTTCGTCCTGTCTGGGTGACTTTTTATGTGCTTGTCCTCAGCGCCTCCAACAATCTGTGACCTATTTACACAGCGCAAGCTCCTCTACCTGAGAAATCTAACCTTAGGCACAGGGACTCCAAATTGTCCAGCTGCAATCTACAAAGCCCCCGTGGCCCAGAGTCAATAGTTAATCCCACAACACTGCCACATCCTTCCAAGTGTTACAGCGTAAGATACCGAATGAGCAATCCCTGAAGCACCCTCATTAACTGCAGCAAAAACGGTTGTCTATGACAGTGGCAAACTGCTCACACCCGACATCAGGACAGCAACGGAAGAGAGCAGCACGCTTCTTAATTGTGCTCCTTAGAGGACATCCCAATTCAATGAAGTTGTCTGCAGCTCCCCGTGGTCACTGAGTGATTTAATGCCGATTCGCCCCCAAGCAGGTGCTTTCTCTGGGTGAAGTCATTTGGAGGCAATTCAGAACTGTGACCTCAGCACATTGGGTCCTCTGGGACTAGGCAGAGGATCCGGCCGCCTTTCCCAGCAGCAACTGAGGGTGAGTGATAGAGCGTCAATGTGCCGGCGGTTTCTCTTCACCCTACATTAGTGAAAAGCACTAAAGGAGCTACTTAATGGAGCCTCTGGAAAGTCGTCACATTGGTAAAGCGACATAATGAGAGAGAAAAAGGAGTCGGCTCCACATGCTGTCTTGCACCATGTTTGTTTTGGATGATTGTGGAAAACAGTAGTAGAGATTGTTTTTTGTTGAACCACACAGTAAACACATTTTTAGAGTCTCAGCTGAAAGTCCCTCACGCCCTCCTTTCTGTTTACTTCAATTATTCACTCCACTTTGCCTCAAAACTTCAGACCCTCCCCACATACCAAACTCAAATCACACCTCCCTCTTTTCTTTAACACTCCATCAATCTCTGTGCTCCTGCCCCATTTTCTTTAAGCCCTTCCATCCTCTTCCTCCTCTATTTCGCAAACTTGGAGAGCACTGGCAACAGCACACAAACTAAAGTCACTGTGTTCCTACTTTAATCAAAAACACATTTCACCCATCACCCACCCCACCAGCGCTATTCCCCATGTCCTTCTTACACATGGTGACAAATGCTCCCCTCAATCTTTTATACCAAACGCTCGCTGTGATGTGAGGCGCTTCCGTTGCCTGACGGCAGCTGTTCCAGAAAATAAGTTGCTGGAGTAGCTAACTTTGTGAGAGGCTACTGACACAAGCGTTTGTACATCAAAACAATCAGCTCACCTAAACATTTACAGAACATTTCCCTCTTCTTGACAATGCAACAACATTCACAATCACTATTTTAAGCCATATTTTAGGACTATGCATTGCATTGATGTATTTTTGTATTCACTGTTCCACAAATTCCAAATATTTTCACGGTCAAACAGCAGAACAACCAAATGATCAAAGTCAGTCATAAATTATCATTGTTAGTACAACTACCAGAAGGTAAAGGGATACACCAATGGCGATGAATGTTGAAAAAATTTATATAATCAATAATGCATATTCAATAATCAATATCAGGCCAATGAGCTAAGGAACCGCAGAGCAAGGAGGAACGTAGTAAACAACTTCCCTCGCACCCTCCCATTTCTTTCCTCCCCTTACTCCCTCCCTCCTCACTTTTGCACACGTTGTTCATAACTGCTGATTTCCCTTTGGCCATAGCAATAGTATCCAACCCACCCACCCCCAACATCATTCACATGAGGGCTGGCGTCTGCCCCGAGAGCTCCCTGTCATTTCCAGGGCTTTTACTCCATTGGTATGAGGGCAGAGCTATGATCAGGGGGGAGAGGGAGGGGGCAGCCAAATTCCTTTACTACTTACTACCAGTGGTTTATATCGTCTAACAGAGGAAGGGCTGTGTAACTGTGGCAAATCATGACTTAACATGAAAGAAGCGGTTATACACCCGAAGACAACAACTTCCATCAAGGCAGCAACAGAGCGGAACAGATTGGCAGGTGTCAGTCTGGTCCGCACCCGTCACACATCCTCTGCTGCAGCTCAGGGAAGTTCACCAACAAGCTCCACATACAGTGCACAAAATGCACATGCACTATTTTATTTGAAAGTCATTGTGCATGTCATGCAAAAAAAAAAGAAAATTGCAGTTGACCAATTAAAGGTGTCTGCTTTCATTTTCATGAACAGTCAACACTGCCTCTCATGGGAATAACTTAAGAGTCTGCAGAGCTATCACGTTGATTTTCAGTGCAGTTAATCATATGCATTATTTACTCATCCCTGTACTAAATGTCTTGATCTAAAGGAAACCCAGCCCTGGTGGCATGCCCCTGCAGTTTGTCAAAGTACTCTTGGGATGAATGCACACCGTGAAGAGACCTGAATAATGAAACATGCTTAAAGACTATAGAAAACAGCTCTATAAAACGTGATTGACTAAACAGGATCCCTCACTCTCCACATACTATCAAAAACATCAAATCTCTTGCGTCCACTCACCTCTGAAATTGTCCAGAAACGGTGTTCACATCATTTGGCTCTGTGTTGTCTTGTCTTGTGCATCAACGTGGAGGCCTCATAATTATATTTTTTGTATGTGATATTATCTCCCAACTGCTGAAATAGCAAAACCAAAACATGATCAGATTCGTGCACCCATCATGTGCAGCCTGTCAAGATATGAATCTGAAAAACACATCACGTTTGTCCTGCCAAATAGGTTATAATAAGGACGGTACAACATTTCTCAAGCAAAAACAAAAATCAATGCACACAGCTGGGGCGCCTAGAAATGCTGTTAACCTTGGCAGCTCCATAATAACACAAAGTTGCAACGGTGGAGCGTGTAAAGCATAAAAAACCCCACAATACATATCCCACTAATAGTTAGAAGAGCAGCCGTCAAAGCGGTAAAGTAATAGAGCCAGCATAGTAGCTTGATGCTTATTATTACCCGTGCATTACGAAAGGTTTGCAGAATTGTATGAAAGATTTTTGTAACCAGATCGGAGCTAACATCCATCCAATAACAGACAAACCCCAGTGCTACATTCCGTATCAATGGCAGCTAACTAGCCATCTATCAAAGCAGCTTGTTTTCGGGGCGATTCGGGCTAATAAATACGCCCTATGTGGCTATAACGTGAAACGGCAAAACCCCCCGAAGCTTTCGTATAATCTGAGTAAAAGCGGCGAATGTGACACAATCCCGGGGAACAAGTGATGCACATAATGTTGCGTCTCCGTCACATTCTCGCAGGCACTCGTGTTACTACATTTCAGCTACGACGGCTAGCGCTGCACTTAGCCGAGGGAGCTAAGGCAAGAGGAGGGGAAATATATCACCACACGCTACTCCAAAAGGGGGGACACACAATTCAGAACGACTTGGGAAAACACACCCGAAAAATGCGGAGAGTTATAATCCAGCGGTGGGGAAATAACAGATGCAGGCGCCGCGTAGGTTATTTAAAAAAAAAAAAAAAAAAAAAAAAAAACACTAACTGTCAACAAAATGGCGGCTGCGTTGAATCAACAGAGACCCGAAATGGATCTCCTTCTATTTCTTCCTCCTCGGTGCGAAAATAAAAATCCGCTTCTCCTCGGGGGGCGACTGGTATCCGTAAATATCTCCCGAGATGCTGCGAAATCCGCTCCGACACGCCGTTAGCTGGGCCTGGATGTGTCAGCGCGGGCCTCCCTCGTTAATCGGGCCTCCATGTCTGCTCAGCCCGTATCGCTACTGTGTCAGTACAACACGGGCATTCTCGGTCCCACCGAGGAGGGAGGGAGGGAGGGAGGGAGGAGGGAGGACCGGGGAGGGCGGAGGAGAGGTGAGGAGAGAGCAGCAGAAGAGAAGTGCAAATGTCGGTTATACGCGGGTCCTGCGGTCCGTGGTCATTGAGGAGGAAGAGTGAGAGAAAAAAGAAAAAGCCCGTGTGTGTGTATGTGTGTGTTTTGTTGTTTCTCTATTTCGGGCGGCCGTGTGGATGGAGGGTGTGTTCGATGGAATGTCACAGCGGCGCTGCCTGCTCCTCTCAGCGGCCACACGGCGGGTCAACGTAACGCTACAGAACCGCCGGTCCACGGGAAAACAACGGCGGATTTACAGCCTATAAATAAACCATTGTGCTCCGCGTGGATGTTGCTTCGCGAATCTTCAAGAAACATGTTCAAGACATTACTCTTAATGAGCAATTTTAACTGTAAGAGGGGTCATTTTCTTTGGTCATCACAAACAGTAGCAGGGGCATCGGGCAATGGGGGCAGCAATTTCTTAACTACAGGTTAAAAAAAGAAAGAAGCAATATTTTATTTTTTTAAATGCAAAAAGATTTTCCACAACAAATATAAATACCATCCATCTTGTATTGTGTTCAATCAGCAACCATTCTGTCACATCCATGGAAGTTTACAGGCAATTGACAGTTTTTGATTGTGGGAATAAACAAGGATATCTGGACATAACCGACACACAGTGAACACACAAAGCCCAACTCAGAAAGACTTCAAAGCTTTAGATCTTCCATTTAATTCTATGTTTTATCAACTTAATTGAAAGTATTGTTGGCCGTCCATCTCTGTCCATCCATCCATCGATCAATCTTCTTTACAGATATCTCCAGTTCAGAGTCATTGACGCTGGAACCAATCCCTCCTATGTATCAAGGGTGCTCGTGGTCCATCACAATAAAGGACAGTCTTTCACACAAACCAGCAGAATTACAATCGCAACAAGCCATCATCAGTAGGGTAAAACTATCCTTTCTCACAAGGGTTAGCTCACATTCCCTATGAATGGGTGAACAATCCAATGCTTGGTGAATTCTACTTTACAATGATAGGGAGCGCTGCCATTGAAGGAACAAAAAGCAACTTAGGATTCAGTCACTTGACCAGGGATGCATAGACAGCTGGGTATGGAAAATTAGGAATCAAACCAAAAATCCTGGTATTAGAAGTCAACCTGCTCCCCTGAACGACAGTTGTTACAGGGGTACGCTACGGTCCCCTTTAATCCAAAAGCCAGTAGATGGACTTTAAAATGAGAACATTTTTACCAAGTGTTTTTTCTTTAGTGAGTGAAAAGGCTAACGTTTGTTCATCATTTTGACAGGTGAGGTTCCTGAGAGCAACAGTCATTTACACCACAGTGATAATATTAGATACAAACAAAAACCTATATAATAACATATGACATAATGTCCCCAACTGAAAATTTTGGATAATGTTTGAAATATACTGTGTTCTGGTAAAATGTTTACTGGTTACAGAATTTCATGGTAATTTATATGGTGATGTTATAATTCTACCAATACACCTTTCATCGGATGAGTCGGTTCAGCTATGAGAGCATTACACTTCTGAAACATGTGTCATTATCATTGAAAAATGAAAATTGGAATAAGTTACAGAATTAAAAATTATTCTGACAGTTTTCTTAACTGAACTGTTGTTCATTTGTTTCATTTTAGAAATATTTGTAAATTTTTTAATGCAGTCAATTCATGCGGCACTTTTGAAGGAGACAATGAAAAGTTACATCGTTAACTGAGCTGCATTAGGATCGAAGCATCAATATCTGTTGGTAGTGTTGGGTTTTCTATCACTTTTGTTTGAAACTGGCAAGTTAGTTTGATACCTAAACATTTTTCTTTGCGTTTCAGTTATACGTGTCATTTTACAACATCTAAGCTGATAATGTAACACAATGATCGTTATAAACAATGACAAATAATTGATCATGTTAATGGATTAGTTGCAGCTTTTATGCTGTAGCCTACTGTTAACCTTTGCACAATTTACAGATGTAGATTTTATATTCTGTATGGAATTATTTGTGTTTTTGGCAATAACTGTTTAATAATACACGTAGTTGTCAAGTCAAGCTGATGTTATCTTTGAATAGTTGTAAAAGTTGCACAAAATCCACAAAACACAATAATTTCAGTCGCACGCGTACTGAAATCAGTGAAATCAAACTGCCATAATAATCCATGTTAAACTGTACGTTTCTGTCTCTCAATAGCACATAATTTAAAAGAATCAACAATGGATGAGGGTCACAGGATCAGGCTTTAATAGCAGCTTCAAGTTGGTAATAAAAAGTAAACAAAACCTGCATTAAGAGACTGTCCTTACGAAGAGAATAATGGAAAAAGTTTCACTCCATAACTCTGCGAGTTCCCATCATTTTGACAACCACTGGCAGCTGAGTGGTGATTAGTTCATAGCATCAAAGTCAGTCATTCAGAAAACCACCTCGCAGGGCAGCGTAGCGAGAAGGACACACCAGCTCTGCATCTTGTCAGCAAAGTGCTCGACAATCCTTTTGTGTGAGGTGTAGCAGAAAAATGGTGCGTATGTAGGGAGTAGAAAACATATAAGTCCTTCGGGGGGATGCACGAATCAAGTGAGGGTTGAGGCTGCAGACGATGACATGAAGCATGTCATGCTTTTTTTTTATTCTTTTTTTTTTTATTTAAAAGCAGTTTCTGCAGTGGCAAATGTCTGCAGTGGGAGGTTTTGGGTCTTGAAAACAGTAGAGGAGGTAGAATTGTTGCCCCGTCTGTCAAATCGCTTGCTTCTCTTGCTGCTCCGTCCTGATGGAGCGCGCTTCCGGGTGTTGTGACGCCGGCGGGAGGCTGTTGTCGACACCGTCGAGACTTTTGCGGCACACGGGGCAGGTGTCATGCTAAATGAGAGGAGATGACTTTGTTATCTTTCAATCACAAAAGGGTTTATGTGTACTGATATGAGAAGCATAATAAAAAGACCAACAATTTGTCTATTCAATATAAGAGACGTCAAAGCTTCACCAGATGGACTGTCACCCTGTCCAGGGCGTAACTGGCCTTTGCCTGTAGTCAACTGGGATCTGCTGCAGTGCCTTGCAACTCGCTATTGGATTATACAGTAGAGAATATGGGTGGAAGAAAACCTTTAAACTCTCCACATCCTTACCAACTCAAGCCAAGGAACTATACATCCACTGTGGAAGTAATGGAGACAGGGAAGTTTCCTGACGGATTCTCCTATCGAATATTCCTCCCTGCAAACTGGACACTCCAGTCTGCAATCTGATGGAAAAACAAAGGAAAACGTGAGTGTATGTGTGTGTGAAAGCAAAAGAACAGTCATTAAATGTTTTATTGATACATTACATGTGCAACACAACAAACAGTGCAGCACGGGTCTAAAGACCACTTACCACAACCACATGTTTATACTACATTAACTACTAAGAGCTCAGTATAATGTATAACTGAAACTATTTTAGGTCGGCCAGGCTGAGTGGTATTGTTCACGGATCCATTGCTTTGTCTGTTAGCCCCTCTGTGAACTGAGTGAACGACTACTTTAGTCTGTATCCAAGCCAACGTAACATTACTTTGTGATTTACTATTGCAGCTCCAAGCTGCAGCCTTCATGGCTAAGTGGTCTCCTCTCTACACTAAAGATAAGATGAGATGGGGAGGGCAGGAAAAGACAGACGTGGGATCGAGGATAGGAAGGAAGGATGAGAAGAGGAAAAGAAATGCAAGAAATAAGGAAGTAAGAAAATAGGGAGCGAAATGGACGGTATGAGAAGAAAAAAGATCTGAGAAACACAATGACACTGTATCGACATCTTTTTGTTCAATAATAGACCCAAACAAATTCTGATTGAATAAAATAAACACTAATAGCTGAATAGTTGGCATGATATATACTGGAGGGATCCATATAGTGTGCCACCTGGAGCTCCCACCTGTCTGTTCTTGAGAAATGCAAACTGTTGGCAGGGATGAGATCATCTCCTTTTCTGCTGGGGGTGGACCTGTGCTCTCCAGCTGTCCTAATAACTATGCAAAAAAAAAAGAAAAAAAGAATGAGAATGAGGTTGTGTGGATGTTTAGGTTGACAGATGGAGTAACAGCAGTCAAATAAATGGGATATCATTGCATGTAATTAAGGCAGATTTGGAGATAAACACATAACTTAGGTAGCCAGGACCAACTGAAATTACACGGATCCTTTGCGTTTCATTAAATATTACAGAGAAAGACGGAAGAAAAAGAAGGAAAGATCATGCTAAAATCGAAGGTGGCAAAAGTGCTCACATTTGACATTTCTTTTTTAATGCATCTTGAGCTTTTTTCTGAAGGTTGGGGGATCATTTGCACATATATATTTCCATATATACATTATAGTCATTGTTATTGTAATACTATGTTCATCAGCATGAAAACACCTGCTTAATAATTAGTAATGATGATGACTCCTCGTCTCCTTGCACTTTAAAAAGCCAAAAAAAAATATGAAATCCATTTAAAAGTTTATTTTTAGAAGTAATTTTTTTATTTAAATAATGATTACTCTAAAATTTGTGTACTTGGTTCAACTGGTACTGTCAGCCGGGTTTAAAACAAGTATAATGAGCCAAGTTGACGATTGTTAAGAGGAGAAAATACAGATATCTCCATGAACTGTACAGAGTTAAAGAAAAGAAATGTCCGAAAAATAAATACTCAAGTATAAATAGCTGAAAAACCTATTTAAGTACAGTAATGAAATACAAAAAGAATGTTACTTGCCACCTCTGGCCAAATGGCTCATCACTGACCTCTGTGATAACAGAGTCAAGCCCTCCCTGACCCCAGGCGTAGTCTCCTGGGTTTGAGTACAGCTGTAGCATACTGGATCTAAGAGACAAACCAAAAGAGAGAGACGAAGAGAGGAGGAGAAAGACTGCCTCACAATGTAACATCTCAAAAGCAAGTGATGCCAATCAAAAATGAAAAAGTGCTTACAGTGCAGCAGGTGCACCGCCGGCGTTTCCATTGTTGGCAAACAGGCCAGTCAAAAACTGCTGCACAATCCTTGGAGGAACAAAAACAAAAAGCAGAGATATCCTCTTAAGAATGTTTCCCTGTCAGGAGTTCAAATGATGCGCGAGGCTGTTCTTTTTAGTCACAGCAATCGTGAACGTGCAGAAAAAAATGTTCTTCCATTTTTTTTTTTAACTGAACTGTCTGCACTTTGAAATCAAATCAAGAATCGCGATAAAGAGTTGAAGACTGCATCGTCGATGTTTCTGTGTACCATGTCCACACACCCTTCCACTGCAGGCCTTTGCTCTGGCCTGGATGACCTTTGTTGTTGTTCAGCGCTGGAAGGCGACGCTGCTTGCCGGGCCTCCGGGGAGCTTGATGTCACCGGAGACGGCCGACTCTGGTCTGCAGATACCTGCTCGCTGTCGTCTCCGTCGGACTCGGAGGACGGCGGATGCGACAGCAGAGCAGAGCGCTCCATAAACAGCAGCTGCCACAACTTGGAGAGAAACCAGAGAAGCCGAGTGTCAAACAACGCTTTGCAGAAAGAGAAGTGTCCTCATTAAAATGACATTTGTAAAGACTTACGTCTGAGAATGAGGGTGAATTTTCACTTTCAGCAGAAGCTGAGCTGTCCTGAAACAGACTACACAGCAAATAATCAACTGTCAGAGGGGTAAGATGACAGCACTGTGAAAGTTACTGAAAGTTAATAGTTCTCTCAAACAGATGTGGACTTACTGTCTAATTACAAATAAAACGGTTAAGGCGGAGAGTAACTGCCACCTTAAATTTCTGTTATTTATAGATTATCATGTTGTCATTTTACTGATACAAGTCAATTCAGATCATAAAGCATGTGGCCCCTCAGCTAAGATAGGTTTGACACCCCAGAATATATTTATTTCCACCCTCTTGCATTTCCACCATGTTTAAAGTCTGTTTTAATGCCTTGCCCCCACTTACAGCATAAGCAATGTCAAGACCAAAAACTGAGAGTTACCTGGAGTCACCTGCCACCTCCTCAATGAAGCCAGAGTCACATCTTGGACAGACAAAATCCTAAAGGAGGAACAAAATG
Source organism: Lipophrys pholis (assembly GCF_963383615.2). NCBI lineage: Eukaryota > Metazoa > Chordata > Actinopteri > Blenniiformes > Blenniidae > Lipophrys > Lipophrys pholis. Next base: position 8,545,949 of record NC_137643.1, on the reverse strand, counting down.
TGGACCGTCAAATTTTCTCATCTGAACAATGTTGACCCAGCTTTGGGGATTTGCTTCAATTAGTGAAAGCTGATTCATGTTTGGATGTCGGAGTTCATGCTAAAGATTTTCTGTAGATTTCCTTGAGAATAAAAAAATTATACCCATGTTTGTGAATTTGAGGAAATAGGTGGTGACATTGTTCAAGCAAGGTACAATGCCGTATGATGGTTTCCATTTCTTCTATTATGATAAGCCTGTAAGTATACCACGCTGGACACCAAGAGTAACAAGCTGTTGCTATAAAACACAGCATGTCTACTGTTGCAGTGCTGTCATTACATTTTTTGAGTGAACAAACTATAGCCTGATAATAACAGCCTTATCTTTGTTTTTTTTATCAGTGTGGTCTATCACACATTGATTTCTGACATATACAACTATCAACATATGGAGACGGTAACGCCCTTCATAAGTCATGAACACGGTTTGTTTTTTGTTTGTTTTGTTTTTTAACAGCAACAATTCAAATCACGAAGTGATATGTGCAGACAAGTGGTATCCGATCAACGTTTCACCAGGCCTGGCAAATGGCGCGTGACGAATCCTTAAAGTGCTCCATCATAACAACATCAGTGCGTAATTGTGCCGTGAAAGGAGTCAGCTGCGCAGCAAATGCGCCCCAGTGCCCGCCTCCCTCCACTGCGCTCTCATGTGTCGTGTGGCCTGGAGAAATACACTCCAGCACATTGGTTGTGTCTCTGAAGAGACAGTCTGAGGAACAAGTGGCAATAATACGGCACATGTCTGGGACCGTGGTGGTGAGAGTTTACGAAGCCCCGGCGGTGGTGAGCCCGGTGACACCCACTCGGCCCCTCTTGCGTCTCTCACACGCAGTTGACAGAAGACAACTGGACACTAAAAGTCGCCAACAGTGGCACTTCTAAATATGGCAACGTTGAATGGCCAGGTTTCTCTCGCTCGCTCTGGGCTGACAGTTTGGAGCGAGCCCTTTTACGCACGGACAAAACCGCCGCTTTACTGGAACCCCACGTGGTCAATACAGAGCAGATACTTCAGATCAATCTGGTAAATTTGAAAGTTTATTTATAACAGAAAGCGCACTGACAATCTTGTTCACGCCCTCGGGGAGATTAAAAAAAACCAAACTTGGGCAACGTGCGTGGAAGAAAACAAACTCTCCAAAATCGACTCACCGGGAGTTTGGGGTCTGTCTCACATTTACAGCAGTGACAGAAAAACCGGTGTTGTGGGTTATCCGCAGCCTCCGCCATGTTCACGGTGAAGCGTCGCCCCTGACGTCGCAGTGACAGCCCATAAAAGTCTCAGATGGGTTTGTCAGACCATTCGGAGCGGAGCAGGGGGGCTTGTCAGTGTTGTCAGGGTCCACAAACTAAAAGCCTGCATGTCATATCACGGACTCGTCCCACTCTTCCAGTGTCCATGTTTTATTTACAATTTGGGGAGGGGAGAGGTGATGTCTCAATACAAGAGCTTACACAAGTAAAGCAACAAGTGGACAGAATATGACATCAAACATGCAGTTTTCCCAGAGTTTGCTGGGTGTCGCCAGGGAGAAGAAGAAAGCTTGAAAGGATCATGTAATTCTACAAGCTCATTGCAGTTCAAAAACTGATAATCAAAAGTAGATTAAAAGGATGAAGAACGAAAACTCGTAAAGGTGGTATAAGGTGAAAGAATAAACGGTGAAAATGATTTAATTAGAAACTAAATCTGATTTAAAATGGATGATGTAACGGAAAAAACCCACAACATTTTCTTTCACTCACATCAGAACTATATTTTTATGGACTTAAAGCGACGTTGACATTAACATTTCACACATTTTCATTTATCTAATGTCCAATATGGATAAGAAGCAGCTTTATTCGTGTCCAAATCCTCAGAACTTGAGGCACAGGGTGGTGTACTGGATTGCAGCATGAATATAGCGGAGGATGGTGACGATGGAGTGGCTATGTTATTAGGGAGTGGAGTAAAAGTGCTGAAACAATACATTAAAAGCATTAAGCATACAGTCATTTAGCTCCCATCACATCTTGGTGATGGGAGGTCTGTGTTGAAAAGTGTCACTGTACTGTAGTCAAGTACATTAGTTTGATTTTATCACTCAAAAGCGAGGGTGGTTTTTTATTGTTTTGTATTTTATGAGCCCATTTCAAGCTCAGGCTGAGCTTCTTTTCACCCATAGTCAGCTGGGATCAACTGCAGATCCCCGAGACCCCAATCTGTACTAAACTATAGAAAATGGAAGGATTGCTCATGAATGCATGGAGAAAACCAAAACTGTACCTATGTGCATAATAAAAAAGTTGAATCCAGTTGCTGTATCAGTTTGAAAATATAGCAAACTTGCCCTATATAAATTTGTTATAAGCAATCACAACAGTAGACATATTACATGATTTACACGGAATAAGAGACTTGAGCTCTTCTGCAATTTAGCGGAGATGATTATATGCAGAAAACATTCTTTAAAGTTAGACTGCAGTATGAAATACCTCTAAAGTCAACATGCCCATGAATGATAAATGGAAATTTAAGAAGGCAGAGCCAGATAAAAAAAATTTAATCTTAATCTCTTCTTTTGCCTTTCTTTTCTATTTAAATGGAGAAAAAAAAATGGAACTCAGTTATCAGTTACTTATCGTTTGGTAAAAGGAAGCAATATTCAGTAAACACATTCTTTGAAAATCCTTTTCTCCATGCAAACATGATTAACTTTATGGAATAACAAAGGCCATAATAACAGTGAGCTGTGAAAGCATGACAATCTTTATTAAAAGCAAGTCAGTGACGTGTAATATTCAGAATAACCACGAGCAGCAACAACAGAACAGTGACGAATACATGAACCAAAACAACACTTTACAGAATGACAGGTTTGGCAATACAGTAAGTAGGCATTCTCATCTGAAATGATCACACACAAAAAAAATAAAATAAAAATAAAACCTCAACTTGTTAGTTTACACTCAAGCAACAAAACAAAAAAGTAGTGCTGGTTAAATTTTAAACGCACTTGGCTACAGATCAGATGTAATGATGGCAATTTCAGTGTTCAGCTCCACTTCTTTGACCGTTTCTAACGTGGCTCCACATTAATAATCAATACCCACATCTTTTCAACACGGGAGCCATCTGGGAACTTCTCTCTCTCACTTGGCACACAGCTCGTCTTTTCATACAAAACCCCCCCCCCCCCAAAACAAACGTGTGTTCACAGACACTTCACACTGCGTCAAATTTCATCCAGCTTCAGCATCTTGTTTGGATTTTTGAATCAACACTTACGATTCGCTGACTCAGTTTGGCAATATAGCGAACTTGTCCTGTACACCTTCAGAAATCAGACCACGTCCCCTCAGTCTCATGCACATGCCTGCAGGTTAAACTTGGCCGGGCGGGGGGGGAGGGGGTAATTATAAAGACTTGGCTCCCCTCTCATCGAATTCAGATCGCTGGCAGGGAAATAAATAGCAAACTGATCCCCTATCAAGCTGAAAGGGACTCTTCCTCCACCCCCTCCTCCTCCTCCACGTCTTACCCTCCCAGCATTGTTTGTCCCTCTCTATCGAGGGGCAGTGAAGGCCCCCTGGGCAGCGTTGGCAGCAGCCTGGCGTACGGCCTGATTGGACATGACTCCGGTGGCGAACTCGGCCTGGGCCTTCTGAAAGCTGGCATCAGTTTGCCTGTACAGCCCGTGGATCTGGAGCAGGGAAGAAACGGAGTACAGTGACACGCGATACGGGCAGCAATTCATCATCATATTATGCACATTGTGAGGGTGAAAACGATACGCACAACTCGATATGGTGGCTCTTCTACAGGCTGTTTGTTATCTACCGACTGCCTCACAGTGGCTGGAGCACCTGGACTTAAACAGCACTGATGTTTTTTTTGTTTTTTTTTAAATGGAGTAAATATAGTTTGACAGCTTTGCTTTGGCTTTTTTTCCCCCCAGAGTGAACATGACACACTGCATCAATTGTCAACCCTTGCAAAATCATTCAGATGAACGGTTTATACTAAAAAATTCCAAATTTCTTGACTGGATTTAAAAATCTAGTGCACCTGGGTACAGATTATATATATATTAAGCTGTCTTATTCTTGTGTTTGTTTTCTGGCTGCCAATCAGCCTCCACTCACCCTGTCCCCAACCAACCAACCACCTCCATCTTCTGTTTCACTACATTACACGGATCTTTCTCTGAGGGCTTCTTCTTCATTTCCAACATGCTTTGTCCAATAAATTCACTATGGCTCCCTTTTCACCTCTTTTGCACACTCTACATACCTCTGGATGAATCTACCTCTACATGAATTTTGTCCTGTCTTGCCAACAATTTGTTTAATCCATCACCTCTTCAAATATATAAAAATACCAATGTTGAAATGTGGTCAGTTCAGCCACAGTGCAACACCAAATCTCAGCTTCTTATGGTTCAAATTAATGCTACGAGTGTTTTAGGGGTTGACTAAAATCCAGTATCGACACTGGAATCCCGGTATATACGTTGTTCTTGTAACATATTGAAATATTTTGTGCTGGCGCACAACATTTGTGCTTGATGATGAGCGAGATCACAAACCAAAGTATCAATGCCCGGAGGTCGTTCTGTTTTATTTAATGGCACAACACAAGGTGTCTTGCCAATTAGCCCGTACAGGCAGAACAGCAGGCACACTTTGTCAAGAATACGGCCCTAATTTGAGTTACTACCTGTGACTGCAGTCGACACATAAACACTCGTATTCACCTTCTTCAGCATGACGACTCCCATGGCAGTTTGGGCAGTAAAGAGGATGGAATTTATCATCATGATCACACCAACGGCGACACTGGTCTTCAGTGCAGCCAGGCTCACAATCCAGCCACTGAGGGGTAAAAATGAAAAGACAGAAGAATGAAATACAGACAGAAAAGGGAAAAGAGCCTAATTTTTTAGTACTTTCACATCTTTGTGCATCTTTGTACTAAATTTAAAGTTTTGGACGTGTAGACATCTCCTTCAACAAAGGTTGAAAGTTTTAATTTACTCATATTTCAGTGAGCGCGACACGAAGGAGGAAATCCAAGCCAATTATATTTTCACCAGGTATTTATTACATGTTCATTATCTTCATTCTTTCCACACTGAGCTCCAGTCAGCGCGGACTGGACTTTGTTAACAAAATCAGGTATTAGCAGAGGAAATAGTTGTTCTGATGGCATTTGCACCTTCACCTGTTGTCACATCCGGACCGAAAATGAAGTGGAAATCACATATATGACAACTACAGTCTAATGAGGCGTGTCTGTCTCACGAATTAGTGAGACGCTTCGAACAGAGCAGCAATTCCCGGGGACAAGATCTGACGGGATGTTTTCTTATTAACTATTTGGTGGGTCAACAAGTACATGGGACCTTGACCTTGAGAGTCCATGAAGATTAGGCCTATAGATGTTCACCAGCACTTGTTGATATAACTTGAGTCTTTTACAGACAAAATATTTCAGAAAAGTAAAATGCCGCGAGCCACAAGAACTTTCACTGGAGACGTGGCAAGATTTTACATCCAGACGCTCTTTAAGCTCGGGTCCCACAAACAGTGCAGGTTGCATTAACAACTCACTTTTCTCTTTGTAACTTATCGCGGTTGAAATTGACAATGCCTGACACGGCGATGATCCGTTTTCTATTCGTACCTGAACCCCCACCCGGGGATGCCGATGGTCATGATGACGTAGACAACCACTTGGGCAAAGAAAATGAAGAAGAAGGCGAAGAAGTTGAAGGAGCTGTCACTCCTGGAAGGAGGAAAAATATTATTACGGAGTACGACTTGGTTTAATTTCTTGACCGCACGGAAGGAAGTTTAAAAGGCGAATAATGAAATACTAAAGCTTCCCACCTGAAGGCTTTGTACACTGGTCGATACCAGCAGACAAAGGAGCAGGGCGCGAAGAGGAGAGCCCAGAGGATGGCGAGGCCCAGGCCAACACCGCCAGAGGGGTCCATACAGAACATGGCCAGGGACGAGACCAGGTTGAAGAGAAGCGTACAAGTGCCGACTGAAGGCAAAATAAAAACAGATACAGACAAAAAAAGAAGAAAGAATGAAAACAAATGTAGTTTAAGGTTCAGTGAGCTCTGACTCCAAACTCATCTAAAAGATTATATCACGCTGGTTTTTATATACTGCGAGTACGGTTCATGGCTGGATGCTTTTGTTGTCCCCGACTGCGGCTCAAGTGGACGTTAAACTCATTTTTATGTTTCATATTAAAAAAACAAAGTCAGTTTATCCTATTTTTAATGCTTTATCTCACACGGATCTGTTGTTGTGATTTTGTTATCAAATTCGTACTGTGTGTCCTCAATAAGAAAGTCTCTCATCATTTGATAATCATTCCTGTATTTTAGCATTGATCTAGAAATTCTAATCAAGTAAATACAAATGCTTATATTTATATATATATATATGTACGGTCGAAGTGCTGCATGGTGGAGTTTAAATTGCTCTCCCTCTGGTTGGCAGCCTTTCTGTGGGTAGTTTGTATATTCTCGCTGTGTGTGCATGTTCTTCCTCCTGGGGACTCAAAATTTCCTCCCACAGTCCAAAAACATGTGAATTAGTGAATCTAATCTGTCTCTGTGTGGGATTAATTATCTGCCCTGTGATGAACTGGTGACCCGTCCAGGGTTTAGCCTCTTATATTATCACCTGAGACCCGCAACACTGAATGGTATAGAAAATGATCTGATTCATAAGTGTGCATATCTACAAATATTAAATCGATGGTCTAGTAAATCTATCCGAACTCCACAAAAATCAACGTTATACAATAGTTCTAGTAGTACATTTATTGTATTCATAGGATGATTTGGACCCATTAGCCGACATTTTCATGTCCGTATTTGTGTTTGCATAAACTATGTGGATATATTTTATAATTTATATAAATGTCTATCAACAGAAGCTTTCGGGATAATCAAATCTCTGGCAGCTATTCAGATAGAAAAAAAGAGGATTGAGAAGTAAGATTGGAAAATTTGAGTTTTTCATCAATACAATAATGAGCCTTAATAAGACTTTTTTTATCTGGAATGATATGGGAATTGCAAATATCTATTAGTTTAAATTTTAAAAAAGCCAAAAAATGGTACATTTAACATCTTTCTTTCCTTCACACTTCCTCCCACGTGCCCAGTGACAAGATATGGGGAAACATCTTGAGTTTTTCTTGCTTAAAAAGAAAAACCGAACTAAAAAAGACCTTTATTTTTTCCTCCCCTCTTCCCTCAAGCTGAATAGGTCTTTGTTTAGATGCCCCTGGTTCGTGCCCCAAAGTCTTCACTTTAGCAGTGACGTGTGAGAGTCTTTGTACAAACAGTCGAAGTCTTGCGCCGTACAGCTCAGTGGAAGTCACACAGGCATGAGTCAGCTCCGACTGCCTTTCAGCGGTGGCTTTTAAGTTCTCGAGGTCAGTCGGGCTTTAATCTGATCACATACAGCACAGAAACGTCACACCAGAAGGAACTCTAAAAGAAGTTGATTAAACCGTAGACTGCTGATGCAAAAATGACAAGAGAAACAAATAAAACAGGAACTCACACATCCAGAAGTAGTACATGATGGTGACAGTTCGCTGGAAGCGCTGGCTTATTTCCACACTGATGTCCTGGTAGAAGCAGGGCCCCACCGGGCAGAAAGAGGGCAGCGGAGGCCAGTTATTCTGCCGGGCTGGAAAATAAAAAGGGTCAATAAAAGTGGTTTCTCCTGCTAAAACTAAATAGAATTAATGTAATCCTTTAGTTTGACACATTTACCCTTTAAAAGTCAAAAAATAAGTATTTTTTGATATTGTTGAATTGCATGTGATTTTTATTCTTGTTAGGAATTGTAATTAAAAACACAAAACTATAACAAAAGGTTGGAACAGGTGAGTTTCTAGACTCCAAATCACAGATAAAATTGTCCTTTGAGTGGTGCTGCCTGCCCCTCCTCTCATGTCTTACAGGCTCCAGGTCCGAGGCTGTGCGACTCAAGTTCCCGCTCTCTCCTCTCCAGCTCTCGGGCTTTCTTCTCCAGCTCCTCCTGCTTCCTCTGGAGCTCCGCCGTTGTGGCGCTCACGACGGTCTAAAACAGGCAAACAGCCGGGACGTGAAGCATCAAAACTGCACATCAGGTTTCAAAGCGTTTCGGTTGTAAATAATAGAGAGGATTATGTAAAAGAGCCGGCAATGCAAGAGACTCACAGCAAGAGATGCTTTGAAAATATGTGAATGTAGTGAACGGCGTTTGTGTCTCGGCTGCTTGAACTGACCGATTGCTTAAATAGACACTCGTTGCATATGTACATGTCTGTGGACGTGCGATGGAGCTACAGTTCAGATCCCGAATCTTCACAGTCCTACCTGAGAGTTATAGGAGCCGTAGTTCCGAGGCTCGGTGGGCGTGGTCCTGCTGGGGGGCGTCTGTGCCGGCGCCGAGGGGGCAGAGGGAGAGGTGGCTTCATATGGGGGCGGGGGCTGCGACAGAAAAAAACCCAAAACAAAACACAGACGTCAATTAGATGAGTGAGAATAGGAGCAGGAACAATATTGAGTGAGTGACATAGAATGGAAAAAGAAGCTTTTAATGTGTCATGTACGCAACGAGGGCTGAGTGGTAAAAGGTTACAAGAATAAAAGGAAAACAGAAACGTGAAAATAAATAATAGGAGAAAAAGAAAAAAGAAGGGAGGGGGGAAAGACATAATGAGGAGAGAGGAAAACTGAAAGTACTTAATTGGGTTTTATTGGTTTAGATAACTAACAAGATAAATCATTAAATTCCTCAAAAAACCTTTAAAAAAAATGTAGTTCTTCAAAACACTTTCTTTGTATTCATTCGCGGGTTTTTTTTCAAAGAAAAATTGTCAAAGTTTTGAAAGTGAAAGAATTGTTATTGTACAAAGCACGAGATGAGAGTTGAGCGATCACATCTCAGTGAAATTTTTATGTTTATTATGTTTTTATTGCTTCTTTTCCATTTTGTCATGATAGAATAATATTCTTCTCTTGTCGTACATTAAAAGCATCTTTAAACTGCGGTCTTGTCTTCGGCTGCAGGTTTCTCACAAAGTCTGAAAACTTCTAAAGCTTTCAGAATTGCCAGTTGTGAAAATGCAGTTTAGAGAGAGAGAGAGAGAGAGAGAGAGAGAGAGAGAGAGAGAGAGAGAGAGAGAGAGAGAGAGAGTTGTGCTTCATAATCACTTCTTCGCTTACTTCAAAACATAGCGAGCAGGTCGGGACTTCCTGTTGCTTCTGCATGAGCGAATGAGGCTCCGCACGCAGGAAGTGCACATGGATCTGAGTCCGTTCACTAGCAACAGGACTCCAATGATACAGCCAAGGCAGTTTCCCGGCAACATCGGCGACATTTCGCCGAGATGTACTTTAAAGTGCAAGTATGTAACTGCGCGTGGAACTGTGTGATCCGGTTTGGACTAGTCTGATGAGTCATAAGGACGTTAATGAGGGTTACAGTTTCAGAACTTCATCTACAGATCTTCATCAAAAGGACATTTTTTTCTTTCCTGCCTTCTAAGGTCAGAGCTGCTGTGCACATGTCTGATTCCTTCTGCGATTTACACGGAGTTAATAAGCGAAGTGAAACTAAAAGGTAGTTCGGCCCGATTAACAGTCCAATAAAGCGAGTCTGCGGCAGCTAAAAGTTAAACACGGCGAGTTGCTTCATGTACACACAGAGAGAGAGTCTGGTGTGTGTCAACTGCAGTTTTGTTTTAATTAAGCCACTTTAAAGACGCGCTTTAACTTTTAAAACTGACGTCTTTTGTAGCAACAAAGAGAGAACTGCGATTGCAACACGACCGCAGTACAATATAGTTCCACAACCACAGCACTACATGCATCGTGGCCACAATAGAGGAAGTCTCCTGGGTCAAAGCGGCTGACCACCAGGAATTTATGTCGACTTTCTCTAGATGCTTGTTTGAGGGCGTAAATGATAAAGGGATGAAATATCAGACCACTCGTGTCTGACGCCGCCCAGCGACCTATGGGACAAGCTGAAGTTTCCTCCTGGATGAACGAGGCAAAGACGATGGATGACACGATGAAATCTACGTCAACGTAAGCCAATTCACTGGGACGTACTTAGAACTGTGGGAACGCTGCAAAACCCTGCCAGTCTATTAATGTATTTTACATTAACCCACCTGGCTCTCTGGATGTACGCAGTAGATACACAAAACACACAATATTGATGTAGTAACAAATCGTTTACAGTAAAATAGGCAGTGTTATCTGGCCCCCACATGTTTTCTGTGGTTTGTTTCACTATTTTTGCAAAAACAAGTTGATTTGTTCATTTATTTTTGTTTGATCCATTTTGTACTGATTGTTTTTGACTGTAAAAACATTGTCACACTCTTATAGTATAACAGCCGATGACAAAAGTGCGAATTAGGCAAATCACAAGGCAATGCTGCTTTTAAATATCAAGTATTTCTTGACTGTAGATGAAGACTCTCTGCTTTAGGATAATGCCATCTCATTCTTTTCTCCCCTGCTTCTTTAAAAATGTTGTCAGAGTGTTGCCAGTATTGCTCACCGCTGTCGTATTATCAAAGGGGTTGTACAGGTCCAGCGTGGCATATCCTGTGTTGCTGCTGTGCTGGGTCACCGCAGGGTCCTGGCAGACAAAACACAGGCCATGACTTCAAGTGTTGCAACATTAATCCTCATTCGACCACAATGAGTGGGCAATTATGCTGTGTGTGTTTTTATTTTTTCAAAGCATCCATTTGAGGGCGCCAGAGAGCTGCAGGAAAAATCTGGGGGTCTGGGGGTTGGCTTAACAGCATACACCCTGGACAGGTCACCATTACATCACATGCATATTTTTGGACTGTAAGAGGAATCCCATGCACACACAGCGAGAACATGCAAACACCAACCGGACCCACAACCTCCTCGCTGCGAGGCGAGGGCTCATCCATCCTATGACTTCTTAATACTAATATATTCAAAATGTGGGCCGGTAGAGTGGGTCGTCTGGATTGGAAGGTTGCCGATTCAATGCCTTACATGTGGAAATGTCCTGGAGCAAGACACTGAACCTCCAAACTGTTCCCGATGGAGGGACAGAGCACCTTGCAATGGCAGCCGCCTCCAATGGTGTGTGAACGTGTGCATGAATGGGTGAATGTGATCGACATTGAAAAGCACAAATGAAATCCAGTGTGAATTCTCTCTTTTGGTGTCACAGTTGGGGGATGGATTATTATAATTTTTTTTTTTTTTTAGATCACCTGTTTTGATGCGACCTACAAGTGGACTGAGGTGGGGGTGGGGGTGGGGGTGGGGGTGGGGGGGCAGGCCTTGAAGACACACACAGATCACATGAGCGACAACACGCCTGCTGTTACCCAGACACAGACAGGAATACACTCACACACACACGTACATATATGCATACACACTCTACTGATGGCACAGCAGCAGGTAACACTGATCCCACCCACCTGGAAAGGGTTGTGGTCGTCCATCGGCTCCGGGAAGCTCGTGTACTTTGACATCTTGACGGCGGCTCACGGTAACCCGGGCCACCACTTGGCGCTAATCTGACAGACAATAAATGCACGAGTAATATTCCTCTTCCACAGAGGCGCAGCTTCGATCTTTAACGAGTATTTATTTTTGTTTAAATGGGTAACCGGAGGACAAAGATGAGCGGTACGTTGACCCGCTGCTCTCAGCTCCCCGCCCTGCCGGTGCTCATCTCCCCGCACCAGAAACAACAAGCAGCCGCCCGATGGCTGTTTTTAAACACGACTTTCTCCTTCGTCAAGCCCGGATTGTTGAACGTCTGCCGGATGCGTTCGGTTCGCCGCCGGAGAAACTGAGCAGATCCGCTATTTTCTGCCGCTGCAGGAAAACAGGAAGAGGCCAGCTGACGCGGTCATGTGACCGCTGCTGCGGCAGAGATGCACGTGGGACAGAGGGAGAGGGAGAGAGAAAAGAGAGAGGGGTTTCCGCTCCAAACTTTGCTGTTGATAACTGTTCATTTTACACCTGTACACTCCGTCATTGAAAAGGTGCTTAACTTAAAGAACCTCACAATAATTCAATAATTAAAATCAAGACATCTGTTATGTTATCTTCCTCTCTAGGTTTGATCCTGGGGTCAGGAGGTCATCCCTGCAGACTACAAGTGATATCAACTCAAATTTAGCCATTAGGCACCATTCAAACAAAAGATAATTAGAAGGAAATGAAGGAAATACGTTCAAACAAGGTGATCAAGAATAGCAAACAAATGGGAATAAAATATAAACTTTATAAAGACAGAGGTAATACAATATGTAAGATCTATTGTTTAATGGAAGGCCTAAATAACAGTATTTAAAGGCCTGATTTCAAAGAAGTGAATGTGTCAGTTGTTCAGAATGTTTGTAGGAACTAAACGCTGCTTCACCGTGTTTCTTCTGACTCTGAAACACTTACATTATCGATTTTTTATTTTTTTTTAACAACACGGAAATGCAGGAAGTTTTTTTTTTCACCTTGCTGACATGTTTCAGCTGCATCTGCAGCCTTCCACTTAGTAAACCTCTTCTTCAGGACCTGAGGGGTCTGGATGTTTCACATTCTACAAGTAAATCCAGGATGTATTTAGGCCTGTGACCATTCAAAGCTTTATAGACCAAAACCAGAAGTAAGACTTTGAAGTCAGTTCACCAGTGCCAGAGATTGAAGCTCAGGTGTAATGTGCTCCATCCTCATAGTGTTGGTGAGGAACTGTTGATGGGCTGCATTTATTTTTTTACTGAACATTAAAACACACTCAAAACCCAGAACATCCATTTTATGGTATATTATTAATGTCTACCACAGACGACTGTGAGTCATTTCCGTGTGTTTCCTGTTTCCTGTGTGATTTTCCCTCACGTGCCAATAACGATGTAAATATGGCTGCGCCGTCCCGAAGACCTGATTGGTCGAATCCACCAAGTACCGGGCCCAAAGGGGTCAGTGGGCGTGGCCTTGCTTCCCTGCGTGTCAACAGGCAGAGAGCAAGCAGGTAAATTGCTTCTGAGAGAATGTGGTGATTTTGGTTATTGTTTTCATAAAGCTCACTCCTTAATTGATTTACCCCTGATTAATGTTTATCCAATATGTAACTTGTACTATTCTTACAGTTTATTCAATGCTTTAACATGTTAATTTCAAATAAGTATTTTGTGTTTTTGCTTAGTGCATTATTGTCGGTATGCCAATTTCATCTGCAATATATTTATATATAATTTGTTAACGAGCTGTTCTCTGATTAGGTTAATTGTTTTCAGGCTAAGTTTTTTAGGGGTTATATTTAATATTCGTGTGGATTTGTGTATCACATTATTTTGTTTTATGTCTTTAAGTGAAGTCATATAATGAAACCTGGACTGAGCACAGACGATTTTTAGTTTGATCACTGTAACATGACTTAACGTGTTCTCAATAACAAGTAACTACACTGCTCGTCAAAAATACCCACAAGTATAAAGGACTCTTCTCAAAAACTTCTCAGAGTATTAGTTACACTGTGTTCACTGGATCTTTTATTGGATTGTCAAGAGCAGGTATTTAAGCCAATTTATCCACAATATCTAATAGTTATTGTAATCACCACGTGGTGATTTAAACTTATGTAAACTTACACACATTAATTACTATCTAATTATAGTGTAATTAATATTTGTATTTGTTATAATCCACGACTTCTGCTATTGCATTTTTTTTTTGTTTGGAGAATTGCAGTTATAATTTTACAGTGTAGAATACAGTGACAATACAGCATTTTTGTCTAGTTCTTCACAAAAGTATTGCTGATTTTGTCATTAAGTAGAAAATATCACTATTCCCACAATATTTTCAATATTGACTCAGATATTTAATGCAGCCAAAAATCACCTGGTTCACAAAGGAAAATGTTAATTACACTTTCTTCCCATAGATGTCACTCTTGTACATTTCTGATCTCAACTCAGGTTTGAGCCGATGTTTGAGTCTGAATTAAGATCAACTGCACCCACAGGCCAATGTATGAAGGTACACAAACAGAAATGTCATGGAAGCTGTCTTTTAACCTGACAGCTCCCACAGTCATCAACTTTGTCCATCGCTGTGTTATATCATTAGAAACCCTTTTTATTTCCTAGGAGTCGGTGTTGGATGTAAATGCACACAAGTGATGTTTTTAGAGTTAATATAGTTGCACCGTGACTGCTGTTTATACGATTCTAGTTCAAACTCATGTGCATGATGCATTTTACAGTTTCTATTTACGGCTTTTTTCCTCATTCCTTCTGCTGTTGGTAATATTGCCGCACTGTACGAAGGAAGGATTTCACCTCTTGGTCCTGCAATTTAGTCACATTTTTTGCCCTATGCCCTTTATAAATTCCATCCTGGCCCTTCTACACTCCCCTACAAGTCACATGGGGTCACATGGGTGGGGACCGTCCGTCATATGATTCAATTTCAGACACACATGCCAAACTGTCACGCACACATACAGCATGACAGGTTCACACATACAATATAGCCTACTGTACATTTCCACCTCCATCTTTACGCAAACTCAGATGTGACATAATAAGTAATGATGTTGGCAATGAGAGGCTCGAAATAACATCAAATTGTATTTAGGAGATTAGAAAGCCTTAATATTGTTATTAATAGTCATTCTGTTGTTATTGTTGTTGCTTTAAATAAAAAAAAACCCAAAACAAATCACAAACTTCCTCTTGTTCTAGTGTGTCCAGTCAGAAGGTTTTTTTTTTGCTTTTTTCTGTTACAAAATTCCAATAAATCAGAAAGTTTTGCACTTTGTGTTTCTTGGACTGACAATTCAAGAACCTTGGAGACTTTGTTGTGAGCTAAGAAACACTGTGAGGCAATTTTATAAATATATTGGACAGATTTGTTCGCTCTGATGCAAAGCTATAATACAGTCCTTTTTGTAAGTTGAGGTTTTCTCTCGCTTTTTTTTTTTTTTTTTGCATTTTTGTGGGGCGCCATGGAAAGCATTGCAAATATAGTGATGGTGAAGTGGACATTGCATCGATAGCGATGCATCAGCTGCCCTTTTTCTAACGTTGCCGCTATGAAATGTGTTGCGACTGAACGATCGTGTATTTCTGCCTGTGTTTTGTCTGCCTGAACGTGCACGCCGTGTTCACTCCACTTGTCTCCATGGCCTCTTTTAGCAGCGTCTGTGTTTGTCAGCTGACCTCTGTGACTCATCATTTCCTCCAGTGGGCCCTGTCATGACGGGTCCAGATGGCCCAAAAATCAACCTCCCAGACCTGGTTGCCTCCTGCTCCTAAAACCACAGCATTCCTCAACCAATCAAGCAATCCAAGGTTCCATGACGTCACTGCCCGAGGAATGAAATGGCTTCGGCGGTGTGTGGAAAGTGACCCCCACTAAAAAGGACCGCTACAGACTACTCCAATCAGACTTACAACCATTAGTCAAAGAGGTCATTGAGATACAATTAGTTGTTGGTGTGTGTGTGTGTGTGTGTGTGTGTGTGTGTGCGTGTGTGTGTGTGCGTGTGTGTGTGTGTGTGTGTTAATTTTCTTATTGAGCAAATAGCAGGGGGAACTTTCCATCCCCTCTGAGTGCACTTAATGTGCTGCGGTTTTGATGTGCACTTACACAACAGCATGAGTTTCACCGAGTCCACTGAAAATCTGGCTGTGAGAGAAAAGCACATGCAGGATGCATGAGGTTGTGTAACACATTCATACTGAGTTACACATAAAAAAAAGAAAGAAAAAGAAATCTCTCTCTTTTGTCACTCAGAAATACACTGTGTGTGGTGCTTAAATGCAACTAAATAAGAATGAAAACACATGTTTGATCATGTGTATCTATGGATTTTATGCCATCTTGAACTTTCGCTCCTTTGAATTTCATTTTTAATTTCACATTTTTACTGTTTTACATTAGCTGGATCGCTATCGTTGGATTTTTATTCCCCAGTATTACATTTAAAACATTTAATTATCTCTTTTTTGAGGTTTCAGTTTCAAATCTTCTTGAAATTATGCAAGAACACGAAGTGATCATCTTCAATTGATCTTGCACAAATGGAATAATTCAAATTAACCAATGTTACTGTTAATTATTGACATATGCCAGCCAGCAAGAATCAAAGTATATAAGAAATACATTTTTGTGTCTTACATTGGAAAATATAATTTTTGTGTGTGTAATTCTTATCATAAACTATAGTGAAGTAACAATATGATCAATATAGAAATGGAAGGGTTTGGGGTTAGGGTTAGTTGTGCTGATCTTCACTGACAAAAATAAAACTCAATGAGTGGAGCAATGAATAAATCCAACATTAAAAGGCTAAGGCGTAAGTATTTCAGAATAATTACCCCAGCATAAAAAATAATATGCAAATCAACTAATGTTGCTGTTATTTATTGACATATGCAAGCTTACTAAAGTTCAATAGTTCACCAAACTTTATAATTCTGATTTATCAAAAAATGTATGCTTATTTTAAGGAATACATTATAAAGTGATCGGGTGATAGAAGTGAGAAAAATGTGAGCATTTTGTATTTTTGTTTACGATTCAAGTTGATTAACTAAGCTCTTATTGTACTAGATAATACCCTAAAGTGCCTGAGTGGGTCATTTTCAGTATTTCAGAGGGGCTTTTTGAGCATCAGGTCTGAAGGTTAATGGTCCCAGTGGAGTCCTTCAGTCAATCTAGCCATACAGGTCAGAGAAGAAAGCTTGTGTTTGGAGGTTTGCAGGTTTGAATCCCACTGCTGCCAGGTTACCGCTGTGAGTCTCTGAGTTACACACTTGAATCCTGCACTGTGGCAGCCCACTGCTCCAATTACGTGTAGTTGTATTGGATAAAACAATTTGCCCAGAGGTTCCCCAAGGGGTTCGATAAAGTGTGCAACTCGAGTGCAGCAGTGGTGACACAGGACAGAATGCGTATAGACAGTTTCTCATATTGTAACGTGCAAGCACACATAATATAGACATAATATACAAACTATACACCACAAAAACCTGTGATTACAATTCATCTTTACTCTGAATGGGGATTGCAGGACTGCCACTTCAGTACGAGCCCACTGAACTTTCTGCTGCAAGCAAACACACAAGAGAAAGTTCATCCTGCTGGAGTCTTCGTCCACCCGCTGCCGACTCGGCATTTGTGTATCTAAACTAGGAAAGGCTTCAGAGGGGTCCTTGTCTGCGCGCCGTTTGAAAACCTGGAAAAATCATCACCGCTGCAGCAGAACTGCCCTCAGGAAGTGGCTGAGAGACCCCGAGGGAGCATTTTTCACAGCAAGGTGAAGTCGGTCTGGCACTGAACTGGAGCCGTTGAGCTTCGGTGGAGTACTGGAGAAGAATTTGGAGACTGGATCCTTGCAAAACTATCATCTTCTGCGAATGGTGCGTTCTATTTCGCTTTTGAAGATTACTAGTATATTTTTGTATGCATCTGATCTGTTGGAAAATGAGTTTTGAGAGGAAACAGCTGGAAATCTCCCTGCACGGCCCGACGGGAGGCTATTTAACACTTTGTATGTATATGTAAAGTGAGAGAGGAGGGAGTAGGTGGGGTTTCATCGAGCACAAACTAAAGTAGGTTCAGCTGGGAAGGGGAGCAAAGGAAGCGTAACCTCTCCTGATGCTATGAAATAATTTTCTCATGGCCACTCTCCCTTTCCCCGGCTCGTTTTCCCCTCCACTCCCTGTTTCCCCTTCGCCTTTACCAAGTGTCACTCCGTTGCAGGGTTTTTAAAATGTAAATCATCTTTAGGAGTTTTCAAAACTAATTGAGCCAATGCTGTCGTGCGCTGTGATGACAGAGAGCATGCAGAGGACGAGGAATGTGGAAAGCTGGAGGGGAGAAGAGGGTGCGGAACAATCGGGAGAGTACCAATGGCATACGCCGATGTAAAGTGATACGCAAGTAAACAACAGGGGAATAGGCAGTTCAGGGAGGAGGCAACATCCAGAGCTGGATTAGAAAGAAGTCAATTTGTATAAAACAGTTTATTAACATCACTAAAAAAGGATTTAGACATGGTGTGTTAAAAAAAAAAAAAAAAAAAAAAAAGGAATGTGTGACTTTTCATGAATACATAAAGTTACAAAGGGAGTTGCCGTATCAGCTGCTGCCTTTTTCTACAGGTTGAGCGACGACTGAACGGCGCCGAAGAGGGTTAAAAAGGTGAAGCGAAGCGGGTAAATGTACCAAAACAGACGGACTGTGTGACGGACGGTAGTGAAAAAGATTTCCTCATTCTCTCTCGTACACTCTGGTGCAGACAACATCCCCAGCAGTCATTGTCTGAAAGAAAAGAGCAACAGAAGGACAGGGGGCAACTTTTAGTGTGACTTTATGCTAAGAAACGTTCGTGTAAGCAAATCATACGTTGATCATTAAATCATCAAAATGAAAACACCAGGACACATGATTACTCTGCTCCAAAGAGCCAAAGTGCAGTGAGTTGGGTTTTAAGGTGCAAAAAGTCATTTTAGAAGTGGAGCTGGTTCATCATCACTTATGTCGAGATTGGTGGAATACAATACTTCTGATCTGAATATGTATGGGTTTTCTCCAGGTCCCAAAAGGTTTTTGAGACGAACTGTTTAGCAAACAAATTGCAAATATATATAACTTCAACTTTTTTTTTTTAATCTTCATGTAAAATCTATTAAAAAAAAGTATTATTTGTTGCCCATGTGAAGCCCTGTTATGTTGTTATGTTTGATATTCTGTATAACCATTGTACATTTTGTATGACTCACCTTTCTCTCTTCCAAACTCGATCATTTTGTGTACTGAGAATAAATCATGAAGTTTGTTTTCTACCTCTGCCACTGGGTCTTCTACCGGAACTCTTTGCAGCTATAAAGTTGAGAGTTGTTTTGTTTTATGCAGTAACATCCCATTAAACGGATGTACGCACCATTCCTGCAATATTAATCTAATACTTAGTGATGAGCGTTGTTTAAATAGCCCCAATCAATACTCTTCATGTACATCACTCTCTCCCTTGCTGTTCTTGTTATCAAGTCCCTGTTAAAAGGACTGAAATATTCACCTTCAAGCTGAGGCGGTGTAATTAATCAAAAGAACTCGCGCTATAAAGCTATATAGTCACAAAAGGCAAGTTTCATTGAAGTGTTAGAGGGAATGTTGTAATTTATCAGTCTGAGCAAAAACAACAGATTAGTGGGCAGACAGTATATTCCTTAAATGTCAACAGAACTGTGGCCATGTGACACCAGACCTGCTTCGGGGATCTCTTCCAAATATTTCACTTTCCAGATGAAATCTCCCAATTTTAATTGAATTTGGATACGTTTTCTCCATAAGGGAATTGAGACATTTCCCACCTCTTAGTTTGTCATGAATTCACCATTAGAAAACACAAATATCTGAGTAAACGCCCTAATTATTCATCTTGCGTGGCCACTGGCTGAGCAAACGATGACTCCATCCGTAACTGGGAAGTGGGGAAGTTCCAAACTCCAAGTGAGGAAAGCACAAGCCAACAATGGCAGAGTGGAAATTTCACAGTGGAAAGTTGGAAACACGGAAAGATTTGTGACTTTAAATGACAAGTAGTTTTATCTGACAGTTAAAATGAAAGTGAAAAAAACCCCAAATAATTAATTAAAACAACACATTCAAGTGATCATCAGTCAGATGATTTGTTGTATTATATTGAGAATACTTGTATGTCATGTATCCACAGTTTTAGTTTTTGTGTGCGTGTGTGTGTGTGTGTGTGTGTGTGTGTGTGTGTGTGTGTGTGTGTGTGTGTGTGTGTGTGTGTGTGTGTGTGTGTGAGTGTGTGTGTGTGTGTGTGTGTGTGAGTGTGTGTGTGTGTGTGTGTGTGTGTGTGTGTGTGTGTGTGTGTGTGGGTGTGTGGGTGTGTGTGGGTGTGTGTGTGCGCCTTTTACTTGTTTTCATAGGAGGTGCAACTTCTTTCCAAGTTCCCTTCTGCATGAATGCAACATAAATACAATCTAATAAAGCTGTTCAGTTCAGACTCTTGCTTTTGTTTTACAACCTGCTTAAAACTTTTTTTATGGCTTATAAAACATGTATGCTGGTACCGTAAAGCAGTCAGACTGGATTATATGAACGTTTTTTTATTATTTTTTTTATACCATTTTATACTCGCAATAATTACCAGTATGAGTTTCCCATCATTTGTGAGCTCTCGGGTCCACGCCGTCTTTGGCCCGTCGCCTTTCTGTAAAGTCTGTTCGCAGCTGATCTTTCTGTCTGTTTCCCACTTTGGAAAACTCTGTGGGGATTCACATGAGAAGAGTATTAACAACTGACATCATTTCAAACATTTTGGGTGCCAAGGTTACGGCGAGATTTGGGTTTGGTCAAAAACTGCTCGGCGTGCCGACGGCTGCGTGTCAGAACATTTTTATGGGCCGTCAGAAGCAATGTCCTTCATCACTCACACAGTATGAAGGAATGAAGAACAGATCTCTGTATTATCGACTCTGGAGTTTCACTCAAAATGATTTCCATGTGTTTTTCTTTTTTTTTTTTTGTGTGTGTGTGTGTGTGTGTGAGTTGTGCTGCCCTCGGCCAAATCCTGGTATGCATGTGCTTGGCAAAATACAGGGATGGTTTGTGAAAGTGTACCGTGCAGGGACGTCCATCCACTGTGGCCTCGCTGAAGGACTGACCCACGGTGAAGGAGACGTGTGTGGTGCGGACGCTAGTGGACGTCTTGATGGACAGACTCTCCCCCTGCTGAGTGATTTCCACCGCCGGGCTGGAGGCCGCCGTCACCGCAATCTTCCTCAAGAACATGTTCACACCTGGACGCGCACGAACAGAAAGGTCAAACCGGCCGCGGCGCCTTGGTGGCGGGGTTATGAGTTGAATGAATATATCCACAGTTGTGCGCACCAGTGGTTTTTAATGAAAGTTTATTCGCGGCGCGGCGCAGTTATGAATCCAATTCCCAACGCTCTGAGCTCAGGCTTGGATGGAAATCAGAGCGGGCGGGAAAGGCTAGGGAAATCTTTTCTTGGTTTCTGTTCAGTGCATCTACGTCATCTGATGTTTGAGGCTCAGCAGCAGCATTTATGACACAGGTACAAAGAAATTTCTGAAATTCGTGTTTCACAGTGTCCAGTCTGTCTTCTCACTTTGATTCATCACAAATGTTCTAAATCAACCACGGCTTTGATCTCGAAACAGTTCCAGTTTAATTTCTTTGCTCCAAGTCTGTGCATGCTGACATTTTCCACTGTGTTCTATTTACTAAAGCCACATGACTCTGGAATCTTATGAAATTAGTCAGAACTACTGCCAGTAATGTAAAGCATATGTGATTTACACCCCAACTCAACATGCAAACAAAGCAGTGTGGCTCTGTTAATGACTGGTCACTGTGACGTTACTAAATCTGTGGATCACACAAAGAAAATTATTATTGTACATTCGACTTCTCTTGAATCTGGGATGACGGGGGAAAAAAAAAAAGATTTAAGCATTCGTGTTTTAGATTAATGGCCGCAACTTCTGAGTATTGCTCAGAAAGGATGTACTGTGTACTACATCAAATTCCATCTAATGATGGAATTTTCCAAAAACCGGCACACTGATGCTCAGAAAGTAAAGTTAAAGATCTTTTCTTTGTCCTTGAGAAGAAATCAGAGTACAGAAGAAAGCATATTCATGCATTTGGAAAACAAGCAAGAGTGCTAACCGTTACACACCATGCTCCAGAAGTGTCATCATTAGTTGACTAAAGTTAAATTTAGTTGAGATTGAAAACTGATAAATATAATAAGACTCAAGGCTAAATCGTTGTTATTAAAACTCACATTTAATTAACTTGTGACACATCATGGTGGTGCGTGAAGTAAGTAGATGTTAGCCCATGATAAAGGTGAAAATTTTAAATAACGTTGGGGCTGTAGGGCTGTAAATAGTGAAGTTTACCTCCTCTTCAGTAGAGAAATGCTCAACATCAGCTCTGCGAAAGCAAAAGTATTACGGACTGGATAAATTAGTTGAGCTCATTTAATCATTGGCAAAAGATTATGTTTAACTTGACATTTGTCCTGGCATTTTTTCCTTAAAACCTGACACAACTGTGAATTAGTGTTTTGCAAACTACATCAATGTATTTTATTGAAGGGATCAGGTTGGGGACAGGTTTATCAATAAAACTTGATCCTTTTCTTTTTTTTCTCGCAAAAACAAAGAGGAAATTGGGATAATGACTATTCATGTCTACACTTTCCAAAACCGAACTTAAAGAGAGGTTAATCTGCCCATCAGTGCGGGTGTTGAAGCTTGAGCACAGCTGACACTTGGTGAAGGGGAACGGACACTTTGAAAACAGGGCACACACACAAACAAACAACCACACACAGACACACACACACACACACACGCAATGTTCCAAAGGTACATTTCACATGTTTTCACATATACTGAACGCCTTTCTACTGGTTTATGCCCTTTGCATCTGCTCGTGATCACACTAGAGTTTTTCTAACCACTATAGTGTCGCTATGCAGTTGACTGAATGACATTTTGACAAGAAATGTGGACCGTGTCAAACAAAGACCCAGTGCCTCCTGACCTCTTGGTCCCATAGGCTTGTGCCTGGCTGATTCAATAATCCATGCATGGATTTGCAAGCAAAGGGAAAAAAAAAATAAAAAATGCAACAGGAATTTGAACGAGAAGTATGTGGAATGGATCAAATTAACTTGTAAGTGTCTGTTGCAGAGATGTAAAATAAATCTGAACTTTCTGGAGGCAATTTAACTTTTTGCCATTTCGAGGCAAAATGTGAGATGGATTATCTTCAGAGAGTTCAGCTCAGACCATATTTGCTCATGGAGGTGCACACACACGCACACACACACACACACACACACACACACACACACACACACACACACACACACACACACACACACACACACACACACACACACACACACACACACACACACACACACACACACACACACACACACACACACAGACTCAGATTGGACCAGAGAGGCCCCCGGCAGTGGAGGAAAGCCAGTCTCAGAGCTGGCTGGCTGCTGGGGCCCATGTCAAGGCTTAGTTCCGTTTACACTGGCTCTAATTACAACCGCATGAGGAGGACCCGGCTTCAGATGAGTCTAATCTAACATTCCTCCACAGGCTATTTGTCTTCAGATTTTTAATGGATGCCACTGGATGGCCCATGCATGACCTCTGACTCAAGGAAAACCTAAAACTGGTTACTGCACAGCATCATGAAGCTTAATATTCCCAGGAACATTGCAGGATGTGCAGATTGACCACAGAGGCGCAAATCAGAATTCCACATGCAAAGTGTTTGACAGGTCTCGAAAAGCGAGAAACGTCGACTTTGTTCCTATTTATTTGCGTGCAAATTAACAATGGACCTGACTCGTTGGTGAGTAAATAAAAAAAACCCAATATGTACCAATCTTGAATTATAACAGGATGAAAGACTTAAAAAGTCTGCATGTTTAATGTGTGATAAACAGATACACATCGACAGGACATATTGGACGAGAGATCGAGCAATGCCATTGCAACATGTATTAATTAATTAATTTTTTTCCTACTTACCAAGCGCTTTCAAAAGTTCCTCGAAGTTTTCCGAGGACTTCATCGTCCATTTTCCAGAAAAATCTGCCACTTTGCTCTCCATTGCGATGAAGGCGCTTGCAGAGATTTTGCAGATTAAAAGGAGACCCTGCGCTCAGTGTCTGACTGTCTGTCCCTGTAAAAAGTCAACCGGTTCGCAGAGTCTTCTCCTCCTCTGCCTGCATCTGCACCTCCTCCGGTCATTGGCTGACAGCTCGTCTGGATCGGATGCTGGTCCAGCCCATACAGAGGCTGATGGCAGGGAGGGACTTTCCCCCTCCAGCTTCCACCCTCCACTTCTGTCAGCATGGTGAAA
Source organism: Lipophrys pholis (assembly GCF_963383615.2). Classification (NCBI taxonomy): domain Eukaryota; kingdom Metazoa; phylum Chordata; class Actinopteri; order Blenniiformes; family Blenniidae; genus Lipophrys; species Lipophrys pholis. Next base: position 8,521,911 of record NC_137643.1, on the reverse strand, counting down.
GATTTGGATACGAGCTGGAAAAATGCACTTCCAGTAAATCCTTTGATGCTGATGCACAACCTGCTGCTTGCATAGGGAAAGTGTTAATTGTGTGTGGGTGCTTTTTTTTTTTAATGGTGGCACGAAGCTGGTCCTAATAATTTCACCAGATGTGCAGAAAACAAGCATGCAGGTTGTTAAATTTAGCAATGCAGCTGGTATGAATCACTTAAGAAATACATTTGCAAGCTGATGCTATGTGTTACTTTTTCAGAAACTTGATATGAGTGCAGATCTCAAGGTTAATGTGTTTGGCCCCTGACCTGGAGGTGGGAGGGCTGGTAATGAAAGAGAGAACAGATACGACATCCAGCTGCAGGCGTCAGTCAAGCGTGACGCTATCAGGAGGGGCCACTCTACAATTAAACTCCTAAAATTGTAGTCAACTCAAAATTCATTATGATTTTAGTTCAACTTTCATGTTTTCACCTCATCTGACCAGTGGACAGTGGCTGTTTGCACCTCTGCACTATGGCCTGTGTCTTCAGATCCATATGAGTGTATTTGTTTAATTGTTTGACACTGAAGCAGGCTCGTGATGCAGCTGCTTGCAATGGGAGAAAGACAAGGTATAACCTGGACAGACCGTCTCTCAAATCGAACACAAAACAAATAATCACAAGACAAACACAGGAGCAGACGACATCATATAACTTTGAATTTAGAGAAATCAACTCATCCAATGCTTTTGGATCTTTTCTTTGTCCGTGAGAAGAAATCAGAGTACAGAAGAAAGCATATTCATGCTTTTGGAAAACAAGCAAGACTGCTAACCATTACACACCGTGCTCCAGAAGTGTCATCATTTGTTGACTAAAGTAACATTTAGTTGAGATTGAAAACTGATTAATATAATAAGACTCAAGGCTAAATCGTTGTTATTAAAACTCACATTTAATTACCATGTGACACATCATGGTGGTGCGTGAAGTAAGTAGATGTTTAGCCCATGATAAAGGTGAAAATTTTAAATAAAGTTTGGGCTGTAGGGCTGTAAATGGTGAGGCCACTCACCTCATAGAGAAAGGGCCCCTGGTTGCGCTTCGCAGTCTGTTCTCCCTGTCTTCTTACAGTACAATAACATGCGTTTGAATCTAACTGGTTTAAATGCTTCAAAATGTTTGTGTCGGCCTGGGAAAGACAAGTGACTGTGGTCAGCCCCAGCAAACACACGACCCTGAGTTGAATGAAGCAGCATAAAAGATGGATTTTCCAGCAAAATAATTACTGGTTCGTCAATGTCCTGCAGTTTAGATGTGAAATTATTTTTGGAACATTTTGGGAAATTAGGGCCAATGTTGAAATTAATGAAAATGTACCAGTGAACAATCCACACAGGAAGAAATAGCCTCCTCCCAGCAAGGCAAATTGATTTGCACCAGGTAACACATTTTTAAATTAAAGTGATAAATAACAAGGGACTAAAACGAGAGAAATTAAATAAAACAAATGAGAAATGAAGAGCTATGAAGAGCTTTATCTGATAAATGATTGCTTTTATTTTTTTTTAAATAAACGTTAACTGATGAAGAAGACTGGTGTACCACAAATCAATATTTATTGTTTACCCTTGTTCCTTAAAAAAAGAAAGAAGATATGCTTACTCAGAGTTCCCATGATAAAAGGAAACTGGTTGACAGAGTCTCTCATTGCAAACTTAAACTTCTTTAGTGTTTCTCTGACTTTGTTTGGTTTTCGGTTTTCTCCCTCACACATACTCGTCCATTCACTGCCAGGATTATTTCATCATGTCAGGATCAGAAGGGATGCCTGTGGAAACATGAGGCACCACATTCACGCAACAAAAAGAGTTGTGATGTTATCTGCGCAGACTGTCTAAGCATTCCTCCTTGTGGCACCGCGTGGATACACTATCCTATTGAGTTACAGTGACATGGGAATTAACCTGTTTGACTGTTTTATGGGGAGAGAGAGAGGGTCCATAAAAGCACTTTTGGATGCAAATTAGACCTACCGTTCCATGGCGACATTCACCGCTGGCTGACCTCAGACTCAGAGGACAACAGCAGCTCAGAGATGAGAGAGAAAAATGAGAATGGCCCCGATGAAAGAATAACAATGGACACCGATGTCTCCGTTGCTATGACAACAAATGTAGCTTCATAAGCTTGTATTTTCCCTGAAAATCACCCTCCTGCACACAGACTTAGATGTGGACAGCAGGTTTGAGGTTTGCACATAACTTTATGATGTATGCAAATGATTGTAATTTTTTTTAATCTTAACAAGATATGAAACAAAGATATATATATTTTTTTTAAAGATGAAAAATAAGGAATCAAACCATATTATATAATTCTTTACCCACCTGACATTCAACTAACAAAATGTTCTTACGTTATAAAGTTTAGCCTCTGGGTGGCGACATTACTTTAGAATTGTATCGTTCTGCAAAGCAAAAACTAAATTAAAGGTAAATGCAGCGCGGCTGCTGTGCATTTGTCCACTGTGAATGGCAGATTAAATGATTAAATTCACGGTTTCATCTATCTATCTATCTATCTATCTATCTATCTATCTATCTATCTATCTATCTATCTATCTATCTATCTATCTATCTATCTATCTATCTATCTATCTATCATTTGGTTTATAATTTGTACTATTTTAATGTTTCTTATCTTCCTTCCACCCTAAACTACTCTTAAATGCTTTACCACTTTGCTTCTGTGAGTAAACATAGAGCATTGAAAGAACAATGCCAGAGGACACAGTTTAAAAAGGAAAAATAGTCTGTGGAGTTCAGTTCTTCACAAAGCTCAATAAAGGCTGATTTGTTTAGTTTGTTTGTCATGTTGTGTATCTATTGAAGCGTGGCTGTGAGCTGAATAAACACAAGTTTATAGGAGTAGTGTACTCCTAAAACTTGTGTTGATTATGGTGACGGAAAACAAAAACAATACAAAGTACATGTATGAAAATAACACTTTAATAAGCTTTTTAATAAGCTGAGTGAAGCATCACTTGACTGAAGCGTCACCTAGCGTCACTTTATGAGTAGCTTCTCCCATACGGAACCTTTAGTGGTTCGACGTTCCCCTCCGGAACACTTTTGTGCCGACACCTGGTTCAACATGGCGAGGCACCTCCGCTTCATCGCTCGGACGGTGATGGTTCCAGAGGGAAATGTCGATGAGGCGTATAAGACCCTGAACAGGTTAAATTTCTGTTTCTACATCTTTAAAGTCGTATCAGATTGGTATTTCTTCCCGGCGAGTGACAGGCTAACATTAGCTGTGTTGCTGTTCGCCTGCCACTCAATGTCACTTATGTGCGCATGCGCAGCGGCGCTGTTGCGTAAACGTTTTTGTTTTGGTCTCGCAATGTTCTGAAATATATTAACACGTGTATTAGATTATTATTATTTTTATTTACAACCACATCTCTTCACTGTTACCTCCCTTGAATTTCATTTAATTGTACACAGTGAGAGAAAAACTCATAAAACCACACAAAATTGTCAGTGATAATGCAACTACAAGGGCAATAGTAATGGATTTTAATAAATAGGAATGCTGTAATTTTGTCGAGAGTCTAAAACAACTGAAAACGTATGCCATTTGTGGTTGTGAATGAAGCACATTTACACTCATTTGTAGTATATAAATAATTCATAATTCCGCACATGTGGGTCAAAACGTGACTGGTACAAATAGATTAAAAAAACCCCAATGTATCCATGTTCTAAATTCCAAAACGACGGAATTTTCTAAATGCCTTAGGTTTGATTCGTGATTCACAAAATGAAAACTGTCAGTTGTCATTATAAAACCAAGTTTTCTCGTAAGTCTGCAAGAAGCATTGACAACATTATTAAAACTTTAATTGTATTTGCAAGCTTGGCCCATGACTTCATGCTGTATTTTAAACTAGCACAGTTGTTATCCATTTCCAAAAAAGAATAGAATAAAAAGCCTTTTCTTGATTCAGGCTGTGTGTTTGGAATCAGAAATCTTTAATTTTACAACACAGTAGTTTTCCTGTCATTTTTCTGTCATGGATGACATTTTATTACAAATTAGCACCCCCACCAAGTATGTATATCTTTAGAATGACTTAAAGCTGTATGCAATAAAAAATATAACAACAAACATCCAGATATCAATATTTCCTATCTTTATCCACCAAAACCATATTAACTCCAGTGTCGTTAACTCCTCAGTTAGTATATATGTGCTTTATTAAAAGACAATTGCGCTCGCGTGCCTGTTTTTTAATCGCTGATTTTCCGCATCTCTTCATACTCCAGGGTCCTGACTCAGGATGGGATTATTGACACCGTGAAGCGCAAACGCTACTACGAGAAGCCCTGCCAAGAGCGCCGGCGCAAGAACTTTGAGCTCTGCCGTCGTATTTACCACACGGAAATGGCCAGAAAGCTTGCCTTCATTTCCAGGACCAACCGACAGGATCCCTGGCTCGGCTGCTAGAGCCATGAAGTGGGTCGATAAGAGGACGTTAAGAGTGGGCTGGTTTGGAACTGGAAGACCCCATAAAATGCACGGCGTTGCATGGTGTTCATGGCACCACGTCACTGCAGGAAAATAGTTTTTCGTCGTCTGTCTCCACTTAATTTGACCTGAAAATGCCGAACTTGTACTTGAAGGGAACAAATTAATTAATGCTGAGTGTTGCTTGTGATGAAAGAGTTAATAAACATTTGTTTTGTATTATTAATCTTTATGATAAATTCATGACTTTTTGTATTTATCATTATTAAACAACAAAACAAAGTATTCTCCAAACACAGCATGGAGTCATATATTTTCAACATTAAAGCTATTAAGTAGTTTAATGCAGCGTTGTTTGCTCAAGGGAGTTCAGGAAGTGCGGGACACGTCGAGTGTGAACAGTCGGCCTCTCCGCTCAGCGGCAACTTGCTGTAAATTAATTCAAGGTCACTGCCGCACAGTGTGATGTTAATGTCCACCGATCACGTCGACTGCCTCCTGCAAGCTCCGGTAAGCAAGACGCACCAGCCGTGCACATCTGTCAGACGCTGAGCTTTTTCACCACGGGGAACTGTAACGAGGGCATTTGCTCTCGCCTCCCTCACTCAGGGAGACTGAAACATTTTCTCCAAGGTTACCAGGGCAGGTCAATGCCCAGTCCTGTGGCTTCAGGTGGTGAGTCAGTACTGAAAGAGCAGTATGATGGATGTTTTAACAATGTAAGAACTCTGATACCTGCTTTAAGTGACTTAATTCACTCAGAATTTATTCCCCAGGACATCCAGTCGTGGTTTTGAGTGCAATTTGCTAATTGTTTTCACCATTGAGTTCATGTCGCAGCTGACCAGATTTATATATTTATGAGCATAACTCCCACTTTGGGATGAATACATAATTATAAAACCATCAGAAAGTGAGGAAATAAGCCTTTGCATCTACGCATAAGTCAATAATGTAGCACCCCTCCAAAAGACTCCTGCAGTACGACTGTCCAATCAAAGACTAGAATCACAACGGTGTCACATTTTAACATAAAGATTTTACTGTAACACAGAAGAACTGTATAGGGAAAAAAAATTGTCTTGTCACACAAATTTCACATTTTTTGATGGTTCTACAGCCATACATTTGAATAAATTCTTACTATTCACCATGTTAGTTGCTGAAGCAAAAAAAAACAAACTTGCAGAGTGTTTTAGGAAGCTACTGCAGTCGAAACAGAAAATTTACATTTTGCTCTAATAATCCAGACAAGCAGTTGTCCGCTTTATGAACTGTAAATGCAAGTCTTTAACCCCTTCTGAGAACTTCTTAACACGTTGCACGTACATTTAATGACTTTGCATAATGCATATCTGCTTTGATGCATAAAAAAACCCCAATATTGGTACTGCATATAATCTCAGGCTTTACAAGAAACAGCTTAGCGCAGTAGTCTGTAATATGTAGTGTGCAGTATCGGTGGTCAGCGATATTGTAAAACGTGCAAGTATTTATGTTGGCTCCTTTCCATCATAAGCACAACAACATCACCGCTGCGAGGACAAACCTACCAGTCAGTTTTTTTCCATTTGCTCGGCACTTGCGCAGTTGTAACATGTTGGCTGCTACTTGTGATTTCTAATTTAGATGATACCGCCTGCTAATAATAACAGTCACAATCTGTTCCGAGTGTGGCAGCAGAGTATTTTGAAATACTCTTGTAGCTGTCTTCAGTTTTTACCCTAAGTCTTTTCTTTTTCAAGTGACAGGATGTGTTGTCATTTACCCAAGAATTTACTCCAGGTATTTCACTATTCTCTAGCGGCTGTGTATTGGCAATACTATTTGAAAAAAACAAACAACATTTGAGTCAATATCTCTAAACCAGTAAGACAGTAACATGTCAGAAATCTGAGAGCACGTGCACGTGTTGAGTAGCTGCATCATTGCATCACATGTATAACCAACCCCACTGTCTGCCAAAGCTGCTGCTGGTAATGACTACCACTATTTGCACTGCCTCTTTATCAGTTGATGTTACTGAACGGTGACGTTTGTGTGGTTACAATATCTGCACCACAATCAAAAGAAATAGGGTATTTCTTCTTTTTTCAAACTTCAGAAAGTCTGTTTGCATAAGATGACCGAATTGAGACAAACTATGCATCACAAAAGGGACATTACAGATTGTCTGATTGGGATGAGGACCCTGTACACTCTGCTTGGAAACCCCAAGCTCTTGGTCACTCAGCGTCCATTATGTAATTAAATCACTCTGTTTACGGTTGTGCTTTCTCTCTATTGTCTCAACTGTAATTCAATTTGACATCAGTTTAAATAGATCTTTACACCATAACTGACTTGTACCATATTATGCATTCATTTGGAATTTCTATTCTTTTGCTTCTACCAATAGTTGCATATGTGCTCCCTTGTCTTAAATTAATATTAATTAGTATAATCATGGTCATCCGCATTTGTAAGCTTATCAAGCAGCTATTACGTCCTACTGCAGGTAGCATCTTACTCTGCATGTGACCACGGACGTGATTCACTCCCCCAGCATATAGCTTATTGTGTAATTATGTAAGACTGCCTTCCAAGTCATCTCACTCTCTCTGTGGCTGGGTCTGCACATGCTCCAAATCTTGTCCGTCTTGAGTGATAGTAACTACAACAATGCAGCCGATTCATGTGATCTGTGAAAACAACTTAGGCTGTTACATTCTTTACGTTATGATCCACATTGATTACACATGATTTGATAGCATCAGTTCTATTAAAGGTTTAGTTTGTTAAATGTATGGGATTATATACAATTATGTAATGTATTTTCATAAATGTGCTTTTTCTGGCTCATGCTTGTTATCTAATGCGATGAGCTTCTAGGTAGGCCATCCATAGAAGTTTCCTATAAGTTCAATACGTGATACATTTACATGATACGGCTGCTGTTGCTCTGTATGTGTAGCTGTAGCTTGTAGCAGCAGTTACACTGTGGGGAGACCGTAGCCATCAGTGAACCCCATCACTGTACAAGATTGTAGATTTAAAGACATTCCCGTGACTGGCTGATTTTCTTCTGGAACAGCTAAACATAAGAATTATTGTATTTTGTGTCTCAGACAAATCCCCTTTACACCACCACAGGTCCACATTTATATGTCATGTTGAACAAAACAGACACGTCTAGAGACACTTTCATGGCCATTACTATACGGCAAGGTTATGTTTAACTTCACATGCCACAGCCTGAAAGGATTTCAGTACTGTACTTTCACTGAGATATGTTCAAGGAACTGTTTCATTACATAACAGTAGCATGTGTCCTGCAAAACCCCAACAAATTATTCATCCTACAGAAACATCTACAGTTCTATCTCGGGGTATTTAATGCTGTGTGAAGCAAGTTACCCTATAGGTAACTTAAGTATTTTTCTTCTCCGGTGCAAGTGGCAATATGTTGGCTTTTAAAGATAACTTTGGTCTAAATGTGACCAGTGAGTCACATTTTGGCTCATTTGTCACAAATATCAAATATCACGTGGTATAACTGGGGCCATGTACACAGGAACTCAGTGTGTAAACAGTCTTTTATGGAAATCCAGTGATTTCCATTGTAATGTTGCTTAAAAGAATAAGGTGAAATGTGTGTGATTAAGTTCAGTTTAACAGTTTCAAACTTATTTTTGAAAACATACAAATGTTATATAAGAATGCTGATTTGAGTCAAGAGTGAAGTATGCTTCAATAACTTTATGGGGTTGACATGTGTTTTATGGAATTCCACAATAAAGAGTTTTTGTTTAGATGTTTTGAAAATATAAATCAAACATTTTAAAATCCGTCAACAACTCAAATGATGTTTGTTTGGAGGACTTGGATGCAATTTTACATGTTGTCAATAAACAACACTGGCACGTGCTGCAAGGGGGTTATTAAGTTTTAATAACAGTAAAATGACATGAGAATCCTGGCATTTATCCATTAACCGTCTGGGGCTAAATGAGAACCTGTTATCAAACCAAAATTTCAAACAGATAGCAGCTGCCTCGTGCTGTTCCTCGCGTTCTTCGCCACACCACCTACACGTGCTGCCTGGGGAGGCGGGGCGGGCTCGTGAAAGGGACCAGCCAACTGGCACGCCGAACGCCGCCCATTGGAGGAGCCAACAAACCAATGAGGAGCGAGTGATTCCCACGCCGACCAATGGCGGCGCGGCAGCGTGTCTGCACGTGTAGCGCCCGTTGAGCGGTGTGCGTACTCCGTGCGTGCTGGAGCTCGACTGTCAACGGAACACGAGCAAAGAGAGAGAGAAACCGGGGAGAGAGAGAGAGAGTACACTGGACAGCACATTGAGCGCCTAAACACAGACTGAAGACTGTTCAACAAGACCCTTCTCCGCTATCGTCTCGTTTGTCTTCATCCGGAAAGGGAAAGTTCTACTCTGTTACTACGGTAAGATGGCTTATCTGTTGTGTGTATTTTAACTAAATAATAACTTACATTTTGCCCTGTCCGTCTGAATTGCCTTTTCGTTTACTAACCACTGTAAGTTCTACCTTCGGGTTATTTATACATGTGCCTTGTTTCTTTACGGTGTTTCAAGTGCCGGATGAAGGCGAAACAAATATCTAAACAATAGGAATATAACGATCGAGCAATTTAAATGTGATAATCTGCAAAAGTACATTCCTAAACATTTCTCCGGAGAAACGTGTCTTCGACTTGTTAAGGGAGAGGTGAGACAGCGGGTTTTGCAGTCACATCTCTACAAAGAAACTGCGCTTGCTTAAAGCCTTTATGTTTTGGGGACTTCGTCGGTTTTTAAGAATAAAGCATCTCGGATAAGAGCTCACTTCTTCACCCCGGTGGCTTTTATCAGGATGTGCACGGCTGCCTCCTCTCAGACGTGTTTACAGCACCGAAGTTGTGTTCAGCTTTATTGTGTCACGAGTGACATGCAGACATGCCAGCAGACTCCGCACCAGTCGTGGCAAGGAGCATGCTGAACCCAACGTCGTCCACAACAATGTTGCGTTGTTGCTGCTGAGGTTACTGTCAGTAATCACAGTCAACACTGGATTACAGTCTGTCCTGGGATGACCCAGCTTATTTATACTGGATATCACACAAACGTTGCTGGCATAGTGTTGTTGGCAATACTTGACATAAGCTATTCATAGTCTATTTACACACCACAATCCTCACTTGAATATAAACACGTGGACATTTGAAGGCGTGAGGCAGCAAAATGTTCTCACTGTGACTGTTTCAATGTCAGACTGCTTCACAGAAAGTCTTTGTGCAGCCGTCTCTGTACATTTTGAGAGTGACTCCCTTGTCTTGTTCAGAAGGGACTTTTGATCATTCGCAGCTTTGTGTGCCAAGTGCTGCTGAGACTGATTGACATCCTTTGTTTGCATTATCCCTATTTGATGGTCCACATGAGTTGATGCATCACTCCCCACCCATAGCAGCAAGAAGACACATTTATCTTTCAACGCGACCGATGAAAGGACTGTCACAGTCTTCCTCTATTAAATATGAATAGGAGTAACATTAGGAACATACACACTGCATTTCTTCAGATGCGAGCAGATTGACATATGACAAAAACTTTTTTCAACACCATGCAGCTTAATTAAAGTCTGTGTTACAGTGTGATAATATGACAACATGTCTACTATTTTACATTCCTATTAAAAGTGAGGGCTCAGTCATTTTCCCAAAACGTTTTTCTCATTTGTGTTAAGTGTGTCTTATATTGTACAGTGTACAGTGGGTGTAAACAAAAAGAAGTAGTTGAAAATCAACACATTTTCTTCATGTATTGACAATAAAACATTTAACAATATTGGAATATCAGTGCATTGTGGATGTGCCACTTAGTTCTACACTTATTAAATATAAATAGAAAAGTATTTTTGCGCATGTTAAAGAAAAACATTACAAAGAACAACAGACTTTAAGGAATGTCATTTTTAGAAAAATTAATTACATGGCTTAAAAGGTAAGAGTTGTAACGGATGAAACTAAAAAGACTTAAATATACCTGAAATATTTCAGTTTGTGTGTAATAACAGTAAAATATGTAGAGTTGGAATGTTTGAATACATTTTTCAGGCACCTGTCATATATGTGTAAAGTGTTTGAGAAATCTCAGTTGGTGTGTCGGGACAGGTTTGTTGATTCCTTTACGTTCTTCAATCGTATGGCTTCTCTTTTCATTCACAGATGAATTCATTGGGCAGTTCCTCCAAATGGCCGTCCTATGACTCGCTGCCCTCCACCTCAAGCTTCCTCCTCAGCGAGAGTGAGCAGACTGAGGACGAAGCCGATGTCTTTTCCGAGGGAGAAGGGGACAGTGGAATAAGAAATTCTCTCTCAGCAAAAGGACAAATCACACTTTCGGGAAATTACCTTCATTTCCCCCCTCGACCAGACCAGCTGCACTCCGGGTCCGAACAGCGCTCCGACACAACCAAATGTCATGACTCAGCCTCTTCTCCCAGAGCCGCCACCTTCAGAGCTTCATCAGCGACACCAGGAGACTTGGCCTTTGCTCAGAAAGTGAGCATACTTAAATTGAGCACTTGAAAGGTTTTCTTCTCGTGGTTTTTGTTACGTGTTTTTAACAAAACCTGTCTCTTTGGGATTTGATTTCAGTGTGAAGATTTGCACCGGTTCATCCATCCTTTGCTTGAGCTTCTTCATGGTCTTCAGACTGGCCGATTTGATAGAGGTATGTACTTTACCAATACCTAGCATGCTTATTGTGATTAATGCATTTTACCCCGCGTTTTAACTCTTGCTTGTCTTTGATATTCTAATAACATATATATATATATATTCACAGGTTTAACAAGTTTCCAACAGAGTGTTGCCATGGACAGATTACAGAGGATACTTGGAGTCCTGCAAAAGCCTGAAATGGGGTAAGACCATCACAAATACTTTATGAAAACTTGATGGCAGTGGACATGTTTATCATTGACGTGCAGTGTTTACTGTAACATTGCCAATTGATTAATTTTCCTCAATTCTTTCTTCCTACAGTGAGAAGTACCTTCAAAATCTGCTGCAGATCGAAGTGCTTCTCAAAATGTGGTTCCCTCTGGTGGCTTTCAAGGCTACAAGCATTTCAAGCCAGAGCAACACTCCTGGACTCAAATCGCACTGGTGCAAAAATCAGCTCCACATGCCAGTTAAGGTGAGCTTCCTCTTGGTTGTTATTATTGAAAGCTGTTTTTTTTTTTTTTTTTCTTTCAGCCATGGCTGTTGAATTGATCTGCAAAAAGATAATATGTTAATGGAAGGTCTTTTTTCAAAAAGTAATCTGATTGGAGGATAAAAAATATATTATTTTGTAGAAGATACTGGTCATACTCCTCTGACTTGTATATTTAGTTTACTAATCAATTTCGGTCTCTTCCTAAAAGCACCGAGCGTTGTTGTTATTGTTCTAATTCTCTGTTTTTATTTCCCTCCCCAGAAACGAAAGCTGAGCTGGTCACAGCTTGACCAATCTGGGAAAACCCCAAGCATAGATGACCACAATCAACATGGAAAACATGGGAGCGACCGCCACGTGGCCTCACTTGACACCGTGTCCTCATGTCGACCATGCTCACCTAAAAGATTTAAACCTCTGGAGCCAGAGGCCGCGGAGCCAGGTGTGGACGGCTGCACAGCTGGAGAAGAGTTTACAGACAGAGTGGGCTGTGTTAGCGGGCCGCCGTGTTTAGGTTTTACAAGGGAAAATAAGATTTGCTTGCCCTCCACGTGTGTCAGCCCAGCTACACAGGACAACTCTGTGTCCTCAAGTGGCGCCGTCACTCCTACTGACTCACCTTAGCTGACCTCGCTATCACATGGAGGCGTCCCAGCATGCCAGGCAGGAGGCGGACTTGATTACATAAGAATAAAATCTGGCGTCGAGCCAGTCTTGATGACTGGGAGGCACATTAAAACAGAAGAGGAGGAGAAATACAGAAAGACACTTGTTAACCCCTAAATGTCCAGCGTTGTTTAATGACACTTAAGTTATTGCACTATATCACCAGAAAATGTTTGTCTCTAAATATATTGCTTTTTTTTTTACTCATTGACTTTTTTTTTTCTAAACTGAGAAATGTTGGGAATATTTTACATGTATGTTACAGCCAAGGAGTTGATGCTCTGATCTTTATTTTATCATTTTCTTTACAAACACAACCCTACCAATATGTCTCTGTGATGAAGGAAGAAAACATGGAGGGTCACTGTCGGGACAGTTTGAATCTAAAACAATACATCAAACACTCTTATAAGCAACAAAATCCTCCAGATTAGTTCTAGACGCATATATTGTGCCATTTTGCTTTGTCATATGTCATAGTAGACCACGTATTTATGAGCATTGTCATTTGAACCTCACAATCCTGAAAATGACAAAGTCCAAATTGAGAAGCAGAATTGAAAGCCTTATCTCTAGTGATGGTAAGACCTGCTGCCCTGGAATTGATAGAAATGATTAAAGATGAAATTTAGAAAACTGAAAGTATATTTCCCCCCCTTGTGATGGGAGCATATTGTGAAGACATGTAGCCACAGCCAAAATGTGCCAAGCAATACCATTTTGCATTATCATTTTGTACACAGCTTCTATTGCTTCCTAATTGTTTTATACAGCACGGGACGTGCAGCACCTTACAGCATCTTTTCTTAGGGTTCAATGCAGTCTAACAGTAGATGTAGTCACATGCAAAATTGGCCCATGATTATCGGGCTGGGCAGGGAAAGCAGAAGATGCTCAGTGCATTCTATCAATTGCAAATTTACTTTGCCAGCAAGTAAATGCACTATCAGTTTAAAAAAAAAAAAAAGACTTGAAAATGTTGTGTTTTAATACTCGTTTTGTATTATGAACAGGCATTTGATATTTGAGCCTGTGTGAATTTGAACTGATGCAACAGCACTTTGGATGACTGAGGAAGCGTTGTACATCAAAAAGAGTTGCAATATAATTTATAAAAGCAGTACTTGGAAAAACTGTGATTCCCTCAGCAGACATGTTAAGAGATAATTGCTGTGTGTTATTGGAAAAGTTTGTCATTTTATTGTGTTTTAGTCGGCACTTACGTATGGATGTGGTTTTGGCGTACGAAGCAAATTGAGTTCATGATCCAGCTTATCTATTTGACCATAAGCTTCAAATACAATTTGTGATTACGAGCACAAAGAACAGCCCTCTGTGTCCGATTTTACACTGACAGGCCATTTAAAACGTGTAACACTCGAAGTGCTTTACTGTTTATTAACGAGTAAGAAGTAACACAGAGATGTTTTAATCACAACAGTTTCCATTTCTGAACACATCACTTCTTCTTTTTTCTCCTTTTTTTTTTTTTTTTTTTTACTGCATTTGGGCATTGTACCACAAACTCTTTATATTGGGTATCATTCATGTTGAATGACATTTGATCTCTGGAGGTTTTCCACCAGTCAGCCTTACTTTTACACACAAAAGTAACCATGAGCCTGTCTGACATTCAAATCACAGAAAAAGAGAACATCATCAATGGTAAAAATCATCAATTTACCACGTCTGTCATCGCAAACCAAATCTGCTGCTGTGTAGACATTGCTCGGGCTTCTTCGCTTGTGATTTATGATTTACTGAAAACAAAGGAAATCGTAAGCACAAGCCATAATGATAGCCTCGTGTGGATTTGGTATGTTAAATGCAGCAGCATGTTGTACTGGGTTACACTTCATTTTTGAAGTTGGAGTTTAAAAGAAATTCTTAGTTGTGTGTCCTCAAGTTTTGTTTTTACTTTCTATTATTTTTCTGTATTTCTTTCTTATTTAAATAAAATTGTTCATTGCTTGTTAATGCACATTTTTCTATAATAAAAAAGATTGTTGATTGTTATTTGTTGATTTTTTTGAAATATATAAACTATGGAATCAAGTGACCATTTAAATTAGATTGTTTGGGCCTTTTACTCAAACTCCTTTTTATTTTGCATTTAATGTAACAATATAACAGCAGGATTTTATTAAGTGAAGGTAGCAGTTTGATCTTCAACAGGCACATTAGGCTAATTGATGACCCTAAAACTGCCTATTGTTGTCAATCTGAATGTGTATGGTGCTCTGGATAAAGAGTTAAAGAATTAACTAATCATACAATATTAGCACCCTTCGGGAAATTACTTTTTCTACTAATTGTATTTCTAGGATACAGTGGGCAGCCACTTCAGTGCGCTCTGGAGACCTGCCAGCTATGGGATTCAAAATTGTGAACTTTCGGTCCCAAGTGCGCTTTTCGAGCCTCTCGGCCACTAATGACCAAAAAGATGGACTATATGTCCTGACCCATATAGAAACCTATCTTATGTGCAACACAGATTTTTACATGAAGATTACGTTATCCACTCATGGAAATTTTAAAAATTGGGTTCCACTTCTTTATTAATGTTGTAATAGAAATACTTTATTATTTCCAGAGAGAAATTTCTTTCAGAACATATATATATTAAAGCTTAATGGACTCATTAACATGAACTGTTTTGTTCAAAGAAACACGGCTCACTTTTCTTTTTTTCATAAAAACTTGATAAACGGACCACTTATTTCAAGTATTTGATGTTCGTCGATTTTGGTGTATTACCACAAATATACTGCAGGGGGCGCTGCCACTTATCTCCTTCCCTGACGCTGGGAGGCGCCGTTCACGCGCCGTGTTTGCGGAAGTGCTCTTCATCACCCCGACAGGCAACGCGTAAACACACCGACAGGGCGACGCGCGACGCTACGCGTTAGCCTCAAATGTCACATCAAATTGACCATTTGCTCACAAGAGATATTTTTTATAACTTAGAAAGGAGGTGCAGACAAGAACAATGGACATTTCATCACGCGTAACGCCACAGAAGAAGCTAAACATCTGCTGAACACGATCATGTCTGTGCCGCGGCTCGTTAGCAGGCTAAGCTAAGTGCTAACTCCCGTTTGATTCGAGCGGCCGGGCGCCGCGCTGCCTCGCCGTACATGGCAGCGGGAACCGGGGCCGCTCTCGGCGGCTCCCTGGAGTCTACTCTGGAGAGGAAGTTTCAGAGCGTGACCAACACGATGGAGTCGATTCAGGGACTGTCAACGTGGTGCATAGATAACAAGAAGTACCACAGCCTGATCGTGCGGCACTGGATGAAGTGTTTAAAGAAATGTAAGTATCATTATTACATTATAAACCGACTGTAGCTGCTGCAAGTTGTCCGAACATATACATCACTGTTCATCCAGGGGTTAAAATATCCACAAGATATTATGATCATTACTGATTTCAATCGTTGATGATTTTTTGTTTGTTTTTTTATAAGGCCGGGAAACGCCGGAGTTTAAAAAACGCTTTTCGTTTCTCCCTGCTGCGAGTTTTCTATGAAAATAAGAAGCATAGTATTTCATGCTTACCTTACAACACAGCAATTATTACTTTTCGCTAAATTGCACCTAAATACAAAAAATTGTATCGATCCTTAGTGTTAATGAAACATATTGCAGTAAAAGTAAAAGCACTAATCTTAAACTTTTTGAACTACATTTAGCTGTGTTGTTAGAGGAGGGATTTAGTTATAAATATTGCGTACAATATTGATGTTCAAAGGTTATTACCCCCAACTAACAACAATAATAGATTTAACGAGAGTAAACAAATATGGAATATTATTTTAATAGACAATCTGAGCTGAAGGTTGTCCTACAATATAACTACTTGAGGAAATACTTCCAAAAATGCTATTTTGATTAAAGCAACGCCATTATGTGTAAGTCTGGACTTGGATTATGCAATATAAACATAATCAGTATCAATGTGTTTTATAAGACGTGCATATACACTTTTTTATAGGTTGACGTTTATGGTGTTGGTGAGTTGAATTGCAATATATTATTTGTTTTTGATATTTGGTCGCCCAGTCAACACTCGAGATGGCAGAATATTAGAAACAACTCTCAATATAACTCAATCCAACTCAAGACTACTGCAAACTGCCTTCAAAAATTATAATGAAGTGTTAAATGTGGTTTTTCGTTTAGTAAAATGGCATTGACATTAAATTCTAACAAAATATGTTGGTGTTACAATATTTTAGCTTCAGTGTAGTATTTGAAGTGACCAGGAGCAGTCCTGGAGGAGGAATTATCTGTGTAGTGGAGACACGTATACTGTGTGCTCTGTTGTTTATGTCTGACTGCATCAGGAAAAAGAAAAATCTGCGATTACCTTCCTTAATCTGCTGTGAGTGAATCAAGCATGTGTCTGTGTAAACAGGGGAAACACATGCACTATAGTTGCATTCAATAGTTTTTTTGCATGCTTGCAGGTAATTTGACAATAACTACAGCAATGGTGGAATCCGAAGTGTTTGGGTTGCTCAGCTTTTTTAATTTAACAGTGCTTCTCCAAGAAAGTGTACATTTACTACCATTTATTACACTGTCATATGATACTAAATGGGACTCTTCAGGGAAAAACAAGGGGGCTGGCTCCATAGTTTGCATCCTCTACACCTGCTTTTCTTTTGCATGTACACCGGTTTGGTTGCATTACAGAAAAAGCACCACTAAAACGAGGCCTGGCATGCAAACTCCATCGCTTTCGGTGTTCCTGTGTAATTATCAAGGCATTTCCGTCTGCGCACATATTTGTTTTTATCAATTCTAAATGGCAAAATGCTCCAGCAGATTGTTCTTGTGTGAACAAGGTCCCAGTCTGTTGCTGAGGGAGCTCTGAAGACATCTATTGTATCAGGATGACTTGTTGTTTGGGTTTCGAAATGTTTTTACACGTAACTTGAAGGTGACGGCGACTGAAGAGGTCGTTTTCGATTGTTCTGACCTGAGACTTGAGAGTGACTTTCATTCTGGTAAAATGAGCCATCTTTTTGAAACGGGGCTTGATAAAATCACATTGTGGTGTATTGAGAAGAGGAGTGTGTTGCCTCATTCAAACAGACAGCGCTAAAGGCTTTGGAGCCTCTGGGATTTGTGGGAGCGTTTGTTGCTCTATGTTACATCTGTCTCTCCTCCACAGGCAGCTTCAGAGATGACAAAGTGTTTGTGTGAATGAAAGAGGCAGTAGAAGGGCAGCAGACACACGCACCTTCTGCTTTTTGAGCTTGTGTCTGTTGTCCAAAGTTGGCAGCTGTTACAAGTCAAAAACTGATACAGTTGGAAAAAAAGCTCAGAAACTAGATTTTGCTCAATGCAGCAACTGTATCTTTGACCTCTGGTGTCAGTTCGGTCTGGCTGGTGTTCTTGCTGTTGTACTGTAGTAATCTTTAAGGTATACCATTAATACGTGTGCCATCTGAGGCTCAGTCTTATTTCACCGTCTGCTTTTTTTCCTAAAGTGATAAAATGCGGGATCACATCCACATACTGCTTTTGTTGATACTGAGCTTTTTCCTGTACATAAATGCAACAAAGTAAACGTCGACTCTTGCTTTGCTTTGCTTATTTTATTTTTTCACTTTTAAAACACTGAATTGCACTTTGCCCAAACATCCATCCGTTTTATCACAACGGTGTCATGAAATGTTGTGCAGCAGTTCTTTGAGGATATTTACTCTTATTTTGATTGTATGAACTCGCCACACACTTTTCAAGCCCCTGCTGGAACTCACAGCGTGACGCTGCCACTGCCATGCTTCAACGAAGACCCAATATTTGGGGCTGATGAATGTTTTATTTCATCAGATAGAAAGAAGCTCAATCGAACATCAGTTTGTTTAATTCACTAAAACTTCTAGACCTATGAAGAGGTCCGACGTTTAATCATTTCCCCGACAGAGGGAGCACATGGCTAGTTTTGGATTATCGTAATGTTGTCAGGAACTTCTGTATTTAATTGAGTACTTTGGTTTTACTTGTCCTCATAATAGTTTGTCAGAATCTGTCTCACCTTTGGCTTCTTTGAGCTTGTTTGGGGTTTTTTGTAACTCGCACATTGTGTACCATCGAGTGTTTTTTGTGATAGCGCCAACTTTGAAATTAACTCTTTATCTACACAAAGTGTGTTTTCCAGTGCACCATGACAAAGTTGCAATTTTTTGATCTAAGTAAAAATAAAAAATGTGGCTTTTTCTTTTTTTTCTCTTGTTTTTACGGTTTGCCTGAAAAGATATTGTTTGATCTCTATTCCAAAATACTTGAATAGATCTGTACAAGTGTGTAACACAATAAAAAAAGTAGTATAGTTATTTTGTTGATTGTCATATTTTGAGTTCATGTTGTTTAGAATCATTAGGATTTGAATTCAGCTTTAATTTTCTTGATGAGTCAGCTGTAAAATGCTCAGGTCGGTTTAGGTTTTGGGTGAATAAAATGTGTGCTTGATCTAAAATCAGACTGAAATGCTTGTCTCTGTATTTGTTCTCTGACTGGATCATTTTGATAACAACCCTCCACTACAGTGTATAGCCTAGGAATAGACAGTGTTTTTCAAAGCTTTCAGTTTAAATCAATAAATGGACATACGATACGCTAAGAAATAGGACTTTGTCACGCTGACCTTCAGACGATTGTATACTTTGAGTTCCTGTTCTTTCACAGCCTTTTAGTCTCTGTTGGGCTCAAATGAAACAATTCTGTTAATGGATACTTACTCTGGCACAATACCAATACTTATTGAAGGTTATTGTCTGATATGTATTTTCCATTTAGACTGTAGTCAAACTTCCAAAGACACCTTGTGTGACCTTATGTTTGGCGGGAAAAAAGAGAGTTTTGCACCCTTATTTTTTAACATGTGCACATGTCTTTCATTTCATCTCTTCATAGCTTGTCTTTTTTGCTGTCGCAGTCTTTAAATCCAACTTCACAGTTTATTGGAAAACACACTGAGATGTAGGTAATGATCAACTCTGATTCATACATAAACTCACACACAGTTTTAAATGGCCGCATTCAAAATGCAGCAATGACAATCAAGTTTATTTTATTCGGACTGAAGCCGATACCACCTTCTTATGTTTTGGGGTTTGGAATAAGTTATCTCCAGCTTCAAATGAACATCACTGATGGCTTGATGGAGCTTTAATTAACTTTCTCTTAAGGGTATTAAAGCTCGGGTTTCTTATTGTGTGGTTGTGTTGATCTTCTGTACAACTGAAGACAATACTGAAGAGAGAATTGTTCATTATGAGGAATTGGTCAATGCAAACTTGTGCAAAAAGTTCTTCTTGCTCAAACTGACATTTCCCTGTGTTCTACCAGCTGATGGCGCACACAGACTCAACCTGCTGTATCTCGCCAACGACGTCATTCAGAACTGCAAAAGGAAAAATGCCATTGTGTACCGCACGGCGTTCGCCGAGGTGCTACCGGACGCCTGCCTACTGGTCAAGTAAGTCGTTTGCAGCAATATAGTTTAGATTTGTATCACATCATGCAGACAAACGTAATGCTGGTATGAAAGGGAGTAAAAAAACAAATTACATCTCGCCGCACTGGTGGTATGAACCACATCATCTTTCCTGCAACTCAAAGTGCTTCACAAGAGACTGTTCAAGACTAAAACAAAAAGTATTTACACTTTTTATTTGACAGAAACAACTTTGAGTGGAAATATCAGCGAATACAGATAAAAAGGCAACCACCTTCACCACATTTAACGCATAAAAAAACACCCAAAGAGCTGTTGAATTATTCCACACATTAACACTGAGAAGGATAACAAGATAAAACATCATATTTTCATGCCTCTAGAAAGTTTGGTTCATTTTTATTTCATTCTTTGACAAAAGAGACCAAAAAAAATCAATTCAATACAAACCAAAGTTTCTAAACGTACGAATGAAAAGGGAGCAGAAGTTAGAATGAACTTATGTAATCAGCCCCTTTATATCCCACAATCGGTTCACAAGAAGAATAAAAACATTCATTCATTCATTCATTCATTCATTCATTCATTCATTCATTCATTCATTCATTCATTCATTCATTCATTCATTCATTCAAGGCATTTAGTCCACAGTCATCTGCCATTGCCTTCACGCTGCATTGATTTCAAACAAAAGACACGTGGATTGATTTCAGGAAGATCCAACGACTCGACCGTCGAGGTGCGACAACAGCACAAGTACCTCGGCATCACCATCCACCACAAGCTGTTCTTTGAATGCGGTTTTCTTTTATGTGTATGTCTTACTGTGGGCTGCACCACCGCCCCGGGGATAACAAAGTTTACCTCGACCTCTTCGGGGTGATCTGGGAACGGCTGCTTCAGTGTGGCTCAAGGTTCAGTTGTGCTTTAACCCACACTGCGCTCAGGCCAAAACCTCAGCTCGGCTGACCTGAATAGACCTCGTCCACTGCTGCCGTTTGTTCAAAGCCATCCATCTTTGCCGCTTCGTCCAATTCAGGGTCGAGACCTGGGCTCATCCGTCACATGCATGCTTGTCCTATTTTAGAGCTTACTTTAACACAATACTAGGAACTCTCTTAGTTCACACATTGACCCACAAGGTAGATGTTCAGAAAACAAATATTGCATCATTGCCATATCTCAAACCTTACTCTGATTAATCAAATTTATTTGTATGTTTGTGAAGTTACAAATATTCTAGTATGACAATAAACAATGTGTACAGCATATATGTGAGTCGGACGTATTGCCTTTGTGTGTTGGTTAAATTGTTCATATTTTGTAGGATAATGGTTCTGGTTTTATTCTAAAAACATATTTCCTGCTGAAATCCAAGAGAATACATCTCAAATGTTCTTTCCTTTCTCTTCTCCAGCAATGAAGGAGACCCCAAGACGATCAAATCAGTGGAGAGGATACTTTCCATCTGGGAGGAAAGGGGCGTTTATTCAAGGACGCTCATTTCTGATCTTAGAAGTACTTTAGTCAAAGAGGAGTCCCCTCCCGAGACGCCCGTGGAGCAAAAAAGTAAGTGTACGAATGATTTCATTTGCCATTATTATTATTTCGGTCAAGACCTCGTCTCTGCTTGAACCTCGATGCTGATATTCACACTGTCGTCCTCACAACGCGAAGCTGCTTATATGCTCGAGATTTTGGCATTTTGTTATCTAGAATCATGAACGCCGGCTTGAGGAGAATTGCTTTTAAGCTTTTTAAAGTGGTTTTTGATATTGATTTTCCTCTTTTAAAGCTCCAGTTGAGTCTAAAGCGGATCTGCGGTCCAAGATAGTTGCCGAGTTTGTGGTAAGAAAGCTTGGCAGGCTGCAACAATAAGCCATTTTACAAGCACAATTGTCATGTTTTTGTCCTCCTCTAAAATGTTTGATTGATGGTGTGACTGACTGCACCCCTCTGCTTTAGCCGCAGGCGCTAATAGACCAACTGTCCAAGTACAAGAAATCCCTGGAGGAGGTTGACCACAGAGAAAAGCAGCTGACAGCTATGAGGGTTGACATCTGCAGTTCTGATGCCCTCAAGAAACTTAAAGGTGGCTTTTTAAATCATCTTTGACTGCTCCTCTCTCTCTAACCTCATACAATGCACAGATGCCTGTTCCTTCTTTTGCCTCTGAATTTCATCCTGGTTCTCTCGTTCCTTTCAGATAAGGCGGGGGGAAAGAAGTTCTCCAGGGACTTTGAGGAGGGAAGTGCACAGCTCCAGGAGTTCGTCAAGTTTTTCGACAAACAAAGCAAAATCGGGCCTCCGCTTCAAGAGGCGCTCAGAAACGCCAACATCTTCTATGAGATGCAGTACAAGGAGGTCAAGATTGTTGCGAATGTAAGTGGTTTTAAAGTCAGACGTTACCATGTCTTTCAGTTATCAAACAGAAGTAATCCAGAAACGGTAGAATAGTGGAACACAGGTTGTCAATGAAACTCAACAAATCTTTTGAACTCCTGAAAGAAGAATTTATAAACAAGGT
Source organism: Lipophrys pholis (assembly GCF_963383615.2). Lineage (NCBI taxonomy): Eukaryota > Metazoa > Chordata > Actinopteri > Blenniiformes > Blenniidae > Lipophrys > Lipophrys pholis. Next base: position 8,499,521 of record NC_137643.1, on the reverse strand, counting down.
TCTTGGTCTGTGGATTCATAACAGCTTTGTGCGCCATCATTTCTTGTTACTTGCTCTGAGTTGTCCATGGCTGTAAAATTCAATTAGTGATGTGGAAGAAGTCAAAGTCAAGTGAAAACATTAGATTTCACCTGACAGTAATAGACGGAAACTGTTGGTCAGAAAATTGTGTTTTCTGAATTCAATTAAAATTCTTTCTCATCTCAAGGCTTACCAAACCTTTGCCAACCGAGTGTCGCACCTCAAACGCAAGCTGGACAGCCTGAAGACCACCTTACCGGACCTGGACGAGTCGCCCATCCCCTCACCGTCTGCAGACGCTCCGTCACCGACGGGCTCCGAGTCCCCGTTTCACGGCATGGAGTTGGCCTCGCCGCACCCTGACCTGGACGGCTCCGCTATGGATGACGACGCGGAGCCCCCGGCCCCGAGCCCCCTGTCCTCCCCGGGAGGGTCCCCCAGCCCGGCAGAGATTCTCGGGGAGAACGACAACCGTGAGGTGGAGGACATGGAGCTTTCAGACGAAGAGGAGGACGTCAGCGGCATCATAGGTAAGAAGTCTTCTTGTCATCGGGCAGTGAAGCGTGAGGAGATTCCCGTTCATGTTTACACCGAATATTCGCAGTTTTTTTAGAGGTTCAAACCACACCTAGAGCACTTGTTTCAGGTTCAAGTTGGTTTCTTATTTTCAGATGTAGAACTCCAGCCACTGTGCACTGGGCTTCCATATAAACTTCCATATATATTGCAGGTGACCTCCACCCTGACCTCCACCTACACACTGTTCTTGAACACATCCGTCACCAACACACAGCTGCTGTGGTAATTGTGCTGCTCTCCTAATTGAATGACCTCTCAGCACAGCAGTTCGTCGTCTTGGCCATTCAGCTTCACATAGAAACCTCCAGCGTATTTGCGGTTAAACCTTCGATTTTATTTATCACGCAGCACCGCCGGTGTAACTATGAAGACCCGCTGTGTTGCTCAGCCGTACAGCTACACAGCAGGCCTGCATTCAGCGGCGACACAGTCGCTCCTCCACTTGTGCTTAATGTGATCACAACAGGACCTCGACCAACGCTGTGCATCCTAAGTGCATTTACTGATGTAAGCTGCACTTTTTTGTAATAAAGCACCATACAATTACAGGATACTCACACAAAACGCGTGTCGCTTTGACTTTCTAATAGGGCCGTAACAGTATATCCTGAAATTATCGTTATCACAATATCAACATGCGCTATATGCACGTCACAAAAAAAACAACTGATTGACATATTATGTTTCTGTGCATTCTTGCTCTTTATATTCAAAATGACAGAACTATAAAACGAAATTGTGTTAATAAACAAGATGAATTCACATGCAAAAAAACAAATTAATTAATTAAAAACCTGCAAAAACCGAAAAAGAAAATGCCGGGATGAACATATGTGTAAGCACAAATACATGAACATCAGGAACTTACAGATTTGTATTCATCACAAATCATAATATCAAATGAAAATGTAAACAGTTACCTTTACAGCTTACCATCAGTGAGTAAACCTAAATACTTACGGCTAGTGTTGATTTAAGGTAAGTACAAATCCAAGTTGATCAATAATAAATGTAGTTTGACACACTAGACGGAGAATGTCAGAGCAAGTCCCTCATGTGTATGTTTTGTAATATGTTTCTAAGTGTTTACTGTAACTGCACTTGTGGAGGAAATAAAAGCAGTGACAAGAATCACGGTATCCTCGAAACTTAAGTAAAAAAAAAAATAAAAAAAGGCACTTATCTGTATCATTACATGGACTATATCGAGACTCCCTCTCACTGCTCTCATTGCTGTTATTTTTCTTCTCAGTTGAGGAGCAGATTGAGCCCTCGCCAAACCCAGAGGTGTCCACTCCAATTTGTGCGAAAAGTGAGCCATCAGTCGCAACGCCGCAGCCCGCGGTGCAGGTCGCGCCCCCTGCAGCTGCTCACGCAGCAGCTGTGCCGAGTGTCGACGTGGGTAAAATTGGCTCCATCCTCAACAGTCTGAATTCGGTCATGAAGACCACAGGTGAGTGCCGCCAGCCATTCTAACATGACAACACTCAAGTGTGTGAACTGTACTGCTGACTGGGGAGGGCTTTGATAATCTAAAGCTCGTCGTACAACTGCTTTTCATCACGTTCAAATACATTTCATAAACTTGAATGGATGAATAAATAGACTGCAAATATTGGTGTTAGTTTAAAAATGGGTTTGTTTATTCGCCAGCAATTTGCCTGTTTTAGGTTGAATTTAAAAACCGATCAGTGACACTTGGACGTGTTGGGACTAACCCTAACCCTCTGACGAAACACTTATGCTCCCTACAAGTCATATTCTGTGTGTTACATGGAAGCTTTACAAGGAATCATCTTGGAAAAGTAAGAATATCCAATTTCAAACCTAATTTCGTTTCATTCAGTTACATATTTTTACAGCTAAATGGAAACATAACGAAGACGAGAAATGATAACGATAGATTGAACAGCCACTAGTGTAAAAGGCATGACATTTTAACATCTTTTACACTAGTGGTTGGAGAGTATATGTAAAGGCTGAATTTTCTATTCTTGCCAGTGGCTGTAAACTACATTTTATATTACGAAGGCCAAAGAGAAAAAGTGTTTTTTAACGCCTCTTTTCAAAACAAACAGGGAAGGAGTCTGTCTGATGGACAGAGGCAAGTCACTCCACAGTCTCGGGGTTCATCATGTTCATTGCCACGTTAAACTTATTACTAAGATTTACTGACTGGAGTAGTCGCTGAACTAACTCATCATTGCAGTGGTTTTAGTGATTCTGCCAACTTGTCTTATGTACTGAGCAGCATTCAGACAGAGGATCCCACTTGATCCAGACCTTTTCTCGTGATTCCCGATGTATCACTAAATTTTAATTCATTAACTTGGGTGATTCAGGATCCAGCCAGCCTTAGAGCACATAGTTAATGTTTCACTATTGATGCCTGAGTTAGCAGCTCCACCTGATTTGAGTTTTGAAACCTTTATTTGATGTTTTATCCTTTTCTGCTGGTGAGGTAGTTTTAATCACTGCGAACTGCTGAAGATCGTTTTTTTTTTTCTCCCCTGCAATAAAGAATAATTCAACAAATGTGTTGTCTGCTGGGCCGAGTAAGAGCAGTGTCTGGGTAACGTCTCCAAATATGTGCTTGATTTACCAAGTGTTACCAAGCGAGTTCCATAAAACGCAGACGACGGCTCGTGCGCATTTTGGTCATTAAACCTTCCATCCTCCATGTTAACCAGAAGTGTTGTTCGTGGCTGCCAGCAAAGCAACGTGGGTGTGTCTGAAATGTGTCCTCAATCAAAAATTCTGTACATCAAGGTTTTCCGGTTCAGTTCAAAAACGCTGCACTCGGAGCGGTGCTTGATTAGGAGTGTGAATTCAATTCAAACATCTTGTGAATTTCATTGATGTATTTATTTTCAGAACGAACATTTCAAATGAGGAGAATCACGTGGCTGCGGTACAGGTAGCCGATGTGCACGATGTTCAGTATGCGTTAGTGCTCCTCTCTGTTGTGCAGGGCCAGTGGTGGAGAGTCCCCCTGCTGCTACGCCTGCTAGCTCCTCGGTGAAGAGTACCCCCGCTGCCCCTGTCACCACACAGGATCCCGCGTCACTCGTCAGCCTCCTCTCCAAGGTGGATGTGAGTCCTGCAGACCTCCTCAGTGCTCTGTCCAAAGTCCAGGGTCATGGCAGGCTCACAGGTGAGGATATTGGTGCATTTAGTTCGACAATACGTTTATCTAAAATCAAGGAAACCCCCCCCCAAAAAAAAGAGCCTACAATGAAATACATTGCTGCAACAGCCACAAGGTCATGAATCCCCTTTCAAAATTTCCATGACGGAGCAGGTCGTCTCTTGCTTCTTTGACCCTGGTGATCACGCCCACCGCCAATTTAAGATGAGAATCAAGTCAGCAAAAAAAACAACTAAATCAACAGAAAGAGATTTCACCCTTGCTAAATGTTAAGTGCTCTCAGTCGTGGCGGAGGAGGCTGTTTACGACCGCCAACGATCAGCCTCTGGTACCATTGAAACCATCATAACCATCTCCGCCTCCTTTGTAATGGAAATGTGCAACTTGAAGGAAGACCAGGCTTTTTCTCTGAAATGAAAAGAAAATGAGGTGTGTGTGTGTGAAATAGTCTACACTGTGTTCAGTATCAGTGTGTTTGACATGAAAAAACTAACTGTATAGTTTCATATTGTGCTGCACACCTGGTTGAAATACATGTGTGTGTTCTTTGTCTCGTCACTCAGGCATCACTTCTCTCCTGGGCAGCTCAGCTGCAAATGTCTCCTCAGAATCATCTAATTCAGGCAAGATTACCCCACCTCCCTCATCCACACCTGTAAAAGCAGTACCCTCTCAGAACCCGTCTCTGTCGTTCAAGGCGCCTTCGCCTTCTCCATCCAGCTCCACTGTAAGGCACAGCACAAACATCCAAGACCGCCCCCAGACATCCAACCCAGCCTCAGCCCTGGTCCAGGCCCTCCATAGGGACATGGATTTGACGGCAGAGTCGGGGCCAACTCTGTCCTCTACAAGTTTAGAGTCTAAAATCCACAGCTTCCTGCAGGGCAACCCTGCGTTCAGTACATTTGATTTCGGTTTATCGACAACCCCGAGTGTGGGAGGGGATCGCCTCAGCCCAGCTGCAGGGGCAGACACACAGGGCGGGACCCCAGTACGAGATGAGGGTGGGGGGACCCCAACTCAAGATGAAGTCATGGATAAGCCAGTGGTGGTGCCATTCGCATCTCAGTCATCTGTTAGTGAAACTGCTGAAAAGAATCCTAATGTAAATGTGTCCCAGAACAGCACCCAGCAGAGTCTCAACAATCCACAAAAACAGCCTCAGAACGGTCAACTATATCAACCCTACATGTATGGCAAACAGGAAATGTCCGAGCATGGGACGGCTGCACCAGTCGCACATTACCAGCAGATTTCTGCACTAACTAAAGGGCCAGTGCCTGGAGAAAGAGCCCCAGGCGGTGCCGGTAGCACACAGACCGTCGCGGGCTTTCAGGGGGCTAGTGAACGGAGTTGGTATGGTGAGACTTACCCCGAGGGAAGCTCACAGCAGCCCAATGCCTACAATGCGACAGCGCCTGGAGGGCCAAGAGAAAGTAAGACATCAGGAATGTATCCGTACCATGCACAGCAAAGCCAGGAACCTCCAGCGTTGGTTTCCCAACTGGGTGCCACCAAATCTTCTCTCTTCAGCAGCAACCTTCCTCCCGTTCCACGGTTGCCGCCCCCTCCCACTGGTTGTCAAGTCCCCCTTCCCTCGAACAGCTTTGGGATGAGACCTCCGGAGCAGCAGCCGGGTCTCGGTGTGGCTGCCGGTGAAGCGGTCAGACCCAGAGAGAACAGTGTCATCAGTGGGATGGTGGTGCACGACCATCAACACAAGTCTTCATTTCATCCCGGTGACGACCAGCTCCACCCGCAGCACCCAGATGACCTGCCTTACCAAGAAGATGCTAACCACTACCCCGACCAGCGCCGCCAACATAACGCCTCCTTCTTCCAGGGCAATCCTTACCACCACCCCGATGAGTCGCATTACAACCCCGTCAGTCCTCCACAGCACTTCCCCAGAGTTCGAGGGCGCCTGTCTCCCCCACGCGGGCCCCCAGAAGACCCTTTCTACACCCACAACTACCAGCAGCACGGCGGCGCTCCTTCCCCTCACTACGCCCCGAGGAGACCGCTCCCGCCGCCCCATCAGGAAATCCGTCAGCCAGGTCTGCGGCCTCTACACCGGCCTCCCCTCAATGCACGCCTCCCGCACCCCAGGGGCCCCCCGCGGCCACCTTTCCCTCGGTTCAACGGGCCCGAGCCCAGGTTAAGAGGCAAACGCCCCGGTCTGCCCGGTCCAAGAGGAGGGGGGCCGATGTTCCCTCAGAAAAGACCCTTTCTACCCCCACGGTACTAACCGGACACGCAGCTCTGAACTCTTTAACTCCTGGTTGCTGTCGTGAAAGAAAGGGCAGACTGTTGCGGGTGTTGAGGTCCACACCCGGCTCTGAAAAGCCTCCGGAAAGCTCGGGGAGGAGGATAAAAGTTCAGATGATGAATGAGGGCGTCGGAGAACAAGATGCTGAAGGAGTATTGACAGCAGCGTAAGAAGCTACTAGAAGGGAACCCTAAAGAAGAAATAAAGCGGGTGTTCGGACCGGAAGGAGACGACACGGAGGCTCTGAGAGGGCTGCTGAGCTGAGGCGCGACGACAGAAGATTAAAGAAAATAAGAGGTGGATATATATAATTCACTTTTTGTGTTAGTTTATTTGCTCTGAATTGAATATGTAATTGAGAGTCAGTTTGATAAAGGTCAGAGTGTGTGCATAGTATGAGTGTGTGCATGCAGTCACGTGTAAGTCACCCAGTTACACCCTATTTTGTTTTTCCGATGTCCAATCAGATGATGGTTATTTTGGCTAAGACAGTAATATAAGATTGTAGTTGGGACATTTTCCTGCTGTTATGTTGGATTTGGGCGAGCAGTTTTCACTGCTTCTCATCGGCAGCGTCCCAGTAGCTTTCAGCAAAGCATCAGCTTGACTTTCACCTTCAACATGACGAACGCAGCTGATGCTCTCACAGTTCTCTCTCTTAAACAGTAGACGTTAACACATTCAAGGCGGCCATTATTCACTGTTCCTACTGCGAATGTTTTATTTGTGAAGCGGCGCTTTCTCCACTTGTGCGTCGGATCCCGTCGGCGATAGTTTTTACATCCCGTTAAGTTCCCCCGAAGCAGAGCGGCTCTGAACGAGGTGCAAGGTTGTTGTTTTTTTTTGTTTTTTTTTTCGTTTTTCTTCCTCCCAGCCATCCAACGCCATCGCCAATTTCTGGAGGGGATGAAGATAATCGTCTTCAGTTTTATTTACTTGTACTGATTAATAAAAATCTGAGTTTGAAAAAAATGTGTTGTTTCCTTTTTCCTGTGATCTCTCCCACTGAAGCACCACCGTCCTCAACTGCTTGCGCTCAACTCTGCATCGCCTCCGTGCCTGAAGTAGGGAAGTTAGTTATTAGCAGAACGACGATCTCGAACTAGAGGCAGCGAATGAGTAGTCGAGGGCCTGCGCTAAAATAGTGGCGAAAACACGACTTGAATCTCAAATCATTCAGAAAAGTTTCATCAAACAGCTGTTTGTACGACTGAAGTCGCTCCAAAGTTCAGAAAGGTTAACGACCCCTGTCGTCAACAAACAGGCGACTTTGTTGAATGTTGTGGACATAGATTTTGTGAACTCAAACGGAGAGTTCGAAGTTTTACTCATCGTTAATACATTTTAAAAAGTCAGACAAAGTGTCGGCTTTCTCTGAGTTTTTAAAATGACGTTGACGCTTTTCAAGAAATAGTAAACTGATGTGATAAAGAAGAAAGACAGAGACCGTATTTCAGTACATTTGATTTCATGAAAAACAAATTGCCCGTTTTGGTATAGTCCGTTACAGTACATTGGAATTGTTGCCTTTAAATGTTAATATTTTGTTGAAGTGCATCTCCTGAATTAATGTTCGTCCTGATGTGCATTTCAAAATTCAACGTTCGACTCACTGGTACTTAAAATTAAAGATTTCCTCAAGACAAATCTGTTTTAACAGTCGACTGATTCTGTTTTCATTGTATTGGTGCGATCGGAGTCAGACCTCAAATTGTCTGGAATTATTGATGTTCGCTCAACACTGCATTTTCAATCGATTCTTTATTTTTCTGGCATTATTTATCGTTTAACTCTGACGCTTTCATGTTGCACGTTATAAATTATCTCAACTACACATACTCTTGCGCAAGACAACTTTTCGTTCTTCTAATCAGTTAAGCAGAAGTTTAGTAAATCTATTATTGAATGGCCATTGTGCCATTAAATAGAGATGTTTATATCAGGGTGTAGGCCCTCGACAGAAAGCTCCCTGACCCTCTTTAGTGGAAAAAGGCCAAACTGACTTCATGTATGACTTCAATGTGAAACACAAGATGTAATGAGATTAATAGGGAAGATTGAGCAAGTGCAGAAACCGCCATTAATCAAGTTACGCTCTGTAAACCTTACAGTGACTAGTCTCAATTTAATTAACATTTTTTTTTCTCCATTCCTAAAATGATGGTTAATTAGTCTTTTTCTGTCCTGACAGTGCCGATAAGGCTGACTGATCCACTCGGTTATAACTTTTAAAACGAGTTCACTATAATAGGCTTTTCGTAAACGCGTGTGGACTTTGACTTGAAGTAAAAAAAAAAGAAAAAAGTAAAATGCACAAATGTTCCTAAATATAGACGCAGGTTTTTGCGTGACAGATTAAGCTTGCGCGCTTCATCCGGACTATTACGCGCGCAGACGGTAAACAAAGCGCGCGTTTGGAAAGTAGTTCGAGGTGATCCGCTCGTCGCCAGATGTCAGCAAACCTTTCCACTTTCACCTCATCGGGCTGGAGTTCTGTTAGAGCAGCAGCCATAGCATGAAAAAAAAAAAAAAAAAAAAAGTAAATGAGTGCCTTATGTAACGTGTCTATGGGTTCATATTGATGGTTTACTTTCCCCACGTGCGCCATCATGTTTGGTTAAAGTTTCACCTGTACAGCTCCGGTCTGCCTTGATTATTAACCTGCTTCGTGTTTCATTTCCTCCTCTCCCGTTTTCTTTCTTTCTTCTTCTCAGGGAGCCATGTGTCTGATGTGATGGAAACCTGGTGGAGGCTGGTGGCCTCCCCTCCTCTCCTCCCCTCCCCTCTCCAGCTCTCCAGCTCCCACTGAAGGCTCTTCAGGGTCTCTTATGGATGCTGTACACCGCAGAGTCCCAGTAAGCTTTGCAGTTTAATACATCAGAAACTAAGTGCCACCAGCAAGAAATCCAAACAATCAATACAAGGATGGGAAAGGATAAAGTGTTTGAAATAGTTTCCTTTTTTTCCCCCTTCTTCTTCTGTGTGTGTGTGTGTGTAGTTGTGTGTTTGAGGGGGGAGCCTCAGGAGAGCAGGAAGGTTGCACAAAGAGGCCCCTGTGAGTAAGTACAGCCAGGATTATTAATAACTTGTTAAACACATTCTCCTCCTCCTCTTCACGCTGCTTTTTAACTAACCTGGGTATTGCAAAAGTCTCCTTTATGTATTTCCATTTCGAGCTCGTTGGTGTGTGAAATAAAATGTTATTGTTCCCATGAAAATAAAAACGCCTTTGTTGTCAATTTATTTCCCGTATGTTGCAGCTTGACCTCATGTTTGATTCTCTTTAAGTCCATTTCTTTGAACCGTTTGTAAAGAATATTATTTCGGCTCATATTGATTAAATTAAAAAGTCCCGTGATTATTCATTTAGAGAGTTTAGCTGTACTTTTACTCAATTCTTGAACCAGGGATTAAAAAACAAAATTAGACCGATGTGTTCCTTTCACACGTTTATCTCTATAATCTTCCTCTGCAATTTGTAACACTAATGATTACAGAACTTCTCACATTTGTTTTCAACTTCACCACTCAGCGGTGCTTTTTAAAAAGTGTTTGTGGAATTGGCTTGATGAACCTCTCCATGATGTTCAGGTATTTAATCATCAGTAATGGATACTGTAAAACAGGCTTTCAGCATTTCTTTGGGTGCTTATGGAGTGTGTCAGAGGTTTTTTTTTACATGTATAACTTCCATGATTTTTTTCAGTTGGCATGAAAGCTCATTTTCATGCAGTGTCATTTGTGACTGGAGCATTTTACAATTAACTGAAGATCTGATCTTCACATGTATTTGCGACACTATACGAGCTATAGGAAGAATATCTGCCCATCAAAAGGGCTTCGTAGTTATTTAAATACCACTAATGCATAATTTAAAGGGCTATTTTAATATTTCAGTTGCTTTTGGAGAGTTTAAAGTATCCCTCCTCGTAAGGCAGTCACGTTTGGAATTGATTTTTACATCATCGTTGAAGACACGAGAGCTGTACTTTTATTTATCGAGCAACAGCAGCGACTGAAGCGCCTCTACTGGCTCCATACCAGACTGCAGCTTGTCGCTACACGTCCTGGAAGATGGGGGAAAAAAAAAAAGCCATCTATTGTTGAAAAGACTGAAATCACTTTTTCAGTGTTATATCAGCATTTCCACCTGATCGCCGGCAGATGAAGTGCGCCCCTGCCACGCCTGCACTGTGGGCTTATGGAGGGATTGAAGGGCGGAAGGCAGATAGGATTTAGTGGCTGGTGGCAGATGGTAGTCTTAACGGTGACAAGCCGAGGAGATGTTCTGCTGTTGGCGAAAAAAAAAAAAGAAAAAAAGAAAAGCACTAATGACACGGCCACAGAGAGACACGGCGCGTCCACATCCAGAACACACTGTATCCAGATCGTGACTGCTTTGAAGTGTGGCCCGTGTGCGCATGTCGGGCGTGTGCAGCCTGCTGTCATGTGGCTCCATTGTTTACATGCTGCCCGGATTTCACACAGGGCGTGTGTTTCTGCCCGTACAGCTCCACTGCGTCACACTTGCACACGGACACTTAGTCGTGCATTAATTCTCCACTCGGTGAGGTTACTGTTGTGTCCCCGATAAGGCGTCCTGAGCAGATAGATTTCAGGACCTCGGCCAGCTCCGCCGAGAGAACAAAAGGAGGATTTGCAGGCGCTTGATGTCAGGGACTGACTGCATGTTGCCGTCCTCACGGAAAAAGGAAAAACAAAAAAAAAGAAATCCATCTGAGCACACACACCTGCTGCCATCTTCGTTTTCCTGTTTTTACCTTTATAAATTATGAAACGTACGCTCCTTCAAAGGGCATGCTTGAGCAGGTCTTTACGGTTTGTGTGCTGGTAATGCAACGCTCCAAACATCACAGGTGTGTAAGCTCCACATTTAGTCCTCAATGAAATTCTTTGTTGAGTTTTTACCTCATGCAAAATTAAAAACTTGCATAATACTTACATGGGCTTGCAACTCAAATAACCACATGTTTTCCTTCATTTAAAAACAGTAAGCATTAGAGACAGGAAGTCGTTATCCATGCACTCCCATCTGAAACATCATAGATTAGGCTTTTGTCTGAAAATATGAATAATTGCAAAAATAAAATTTAAGATACCTAAAGTGTGTTTGTAGTGATATGCATGTGCAAGATTTTCAACCACTTTCGGCAAATGTTGGCACAAACTACACCAAGTTTCTGCAAAAATCATTATTTAAAAAATAATACTGTGGATTCATGGAAGGCCAAATTACATTGCATTACCATGCATCACTGATTACATTACATTTAATCCATAATAATCTGACTGTTTTTCTCACTCCAGTTAAACCAAACTCTCATTAAAATAAATGTAATCACTACTGAGCGATGAGGAAATGTGACTCTTAAGGCGTCATGATGAATAAATACTACTTCTTAGTATATAAAAGGCCGATTTACAACCAATGGTTGCGCTGCATGCATGTGTCTTGTGTTGACCGAATTTCAAAACCGACAAAATCGGTAAGCTTGTCTGCCGTGCAACAAGCTGTTGCTGGATGAAGATTTCTCTGTCGGTATGTATGCATTATGTTCAGGTGCAGCTCTGGGAGAAGCTTCAGCATCTCGGGATAAATGGGTATAAATAAAATAGGACTAGACATTCATTCATCACTGACAGACAGCCAAGTCAGAAAATAACAGTTTATGCAAGCCTATAAGCATCAATTGCTGGTATGCTGCCGTTAACTAAAGGAAAGAAAAATCTCCAGCGCAAACTATCAGTTAAATAAAATCCCAAAAGTTTTAAGCCTGATTTTTACTCTTTAATATCATCTTGAAAAGCCATGGAGGAACGCTTTCCTAAACATTAGTTCTGTAAAGCATATGTGGATTTTCTGAGTTCCACCCAGATTACTAACATGTAACCACTTTTTTTTTAACCAAACTAGAATAGTTTTAAACAGATTCAGGATATGCTTATGTTTGACAACCTGTTCCCAACGGCGCTGTTTTAAAATGTCCTTTTATTCCCAGTACTGTTGGGCCTCTTCACACACACTCACATGTGACGAGCCCGAAACACACTGTGAACAGGTACCAAAGCAGTTTTCTCTCAAACTACTTCCCGATGCATTCGGGGACGCATCTGACCACATAGGCTTTGTACTGTGACCAGCATGCGGCTCGAATGCGTCCCGGGACAGTGGCGTTGCAGGGAAACACGCCATATATAAACGTCATCAGTGCGTGTCATGTTTTCCTTTAAGAGAATGCAACGGTCTGACTCATACAATCTTTTCAACATTCCAAAGAAACTTATGGAAAAGAATGCGGGTGTCCCTTCAGCTTGGGCAGAGGATCCGTCCAGTGCAAGCTGTGTGACTCATAACTGCACGAGGACCTTTAGAGGAAGTGACGCAGAGGCAGGAACACGATCCAAACTCCAGCGCAAAACACATGAAACACATGAAAAGTCTACAACAGGGCTCACGACCTGTGATCAGATCACCCAAAAACGCATGTTACTGCCAGGTCTGAACGGGCCCATTGTGTGGAGGAGGCGCGCTTTCTGACAGCTCCAACAAGTGGTGGATGGGAGTACTGACGATTAACCGTTTAGAGGACAATCCCAACATGGAAACATTTGGGATAACATGACACAAGCAGATCTTAGAAATAAGACGGAGCATGCATTTTTCAGAGCTATATATTTATATATATAAATGATCTGGCATCCATTTCTGGGTCGGTGACTGTGACTTTTTCCTGCCTTCCCCGTTCTTTCTGCGGCTGTCTCAGGGTCGGTAGTTTAGCGACGCTCCCCGGCGGCAGACATCACGGCTCATGCAGCCCAGGGGAGGGATGGAGCTGAGATGGACAGGGAGGGAGACACCGGCTTACGACGTCAAAGGAGTACAGACACACACACACACTCACACACACACACACTCTCACACACACACACACACACACACAGAGGCAGAGGGAAAGGAGCGGAGAGGAGAGGAGAGGAGAGGACAGCCAACCAGACTGCCAATTCCCTCCTGTCTACTGAAGGAAGCCTGAATATTCCTCTGTCACAACACTCTATTTAACCAGTAAGAGATTTGTTTATTTTTATTTTTTTTTAAAGCGGATTTATTTGAAGAGGAACAAAAAGGAAGGAAGAAAAAAATCGGAGCGTCTGTCAGGGAAAAAAAAAAGGAAAAAAAAAAAAAAGAAGCACCGGGGAGGAAAAACAAGAAGCAGATCTAGAGAAAAAGCACGCTCATGCTGAATAAAGGACCGTCGCTCGATGTGACTTGTGTTGTTTCAGGGGGCGTGCAGGCCTAACTTGTTACAGGAATCAAAGACAAATGAACTGACTGAGTGAGCTTTAATAAGTACGAGAAGAAAAAAAAAAAAAAAACGAAGGGAAGAAGAAAGGCAATCATCTGATCACGTCGATTCTCTGCCACGACCAGCACCACAGGTATTTCCTTTTTATTTCTATTTCATTTTTTCTAAAGATGTGCTGTTGTTGTTGGTTTTTTTTTATTTTTTATTTCTTATTTGTTTGTAGTTTTGTGGTGTTTTGTGCCGTGTTCCGTGGTTTGTGTAACATGATGTCCAGGTCGTTGTTGTTGACAAAGAGCGCAGGTCTCCAGCTGTGTTGACAGGCTCGCTGTCATGTCTCTGGAACATCGGCGGCCTCCACACCGAGACACCGTGCTGTTTACTATCACCTACTACAGCCTCGCAATGCATTTTTATTCCCTTTTAAACGTCAGGGACAGACAGGATCGCTTATCGTTTGTGGGCGTGACCATGTCTGCTGACTACATATGTCCATGTGACGCCAAAAATATAAAAGTTACAAGATTCTAACTGAGATTTTTCACAGTGCTACCTTTACAATAAATGTTTATGCGTGTTTTACTCGTTACATTTAAGCTTTAGTGCTTGAGATGGTGTAAAAATATACGTGTGACTCCATAACATTGCATCACAAATGTCACTTGGAGCTTTTTCAGATTTAAAAAAAAGAAAAAGAAAAGAAAATGACATATTTCCAACCTAAATTACTTTCCAAGTGTTTTCATCCATATATACATATATATAGCCTGTATATGGTGATCCATGTTGTGTCCTCACTGGGATGCCTTTCATTGTGATGAATGTGTCGTTCACTGTTGAAATTGACTGGAGTATTTGCACGACTACATCTCTAAGGGAGCAGAAAGAATCATCTCAGCCTCCCATTCCCACTGAACGCTCCCATCTGCACCTCCATCCCCGGCCTCCTGTTTGCACCTCCTGTGCAGTGTGAATTTAAGCCTGCAGGCTCCTGTCTGCTCCTCCTGACCGCCTCCACTCTCTGTGTGTGTTTGTGTGTGTGTTTGCGTGTGTGTGTGTGTGTGTGTGTGTGTGTGTGTGTGTGTGTGTGTGTTATTATTCCTCTCCAGACTTCTCAATGAAGGAGCCTGATGCAATCAAGCTCTTCATCGGGCAGATACCCCGAAACCTGGAGGAGAAGGATCTGAAGCCCATTTTTGAACAGTTTGGCAAGATCTATGAGCTGACGGTGATAAAGGACAAATACACGGGGATGCACAAAGGTAAGGAACAGGAAATCTCTGAAAGCCGTACATGGGGGGGGGGGGGGGGGGGGGTAGATTTTTAATTTGTGTGATGTTGAGGGAAAGTGAGGACAGGAAAGCTTGTAATCCCAGCAGTTTCTCCTGCGTCTCCTCCAGCGCTTGATTGAATTTCCAGAAAATATGAGTGAGGTTAAGTAGCTTCTCATTGAGCTGATGTCACTTTGAAACACCCTTAAAGACCCCCATGAGACCAAACACCCAATGTACCCTCGACTTAAAGAGGTAATCTGATGCACGGCTGGTGGTCTGTTCACTGGTTATGGACAGTGTCGTTCCCCCAGAAAATAATCCATCATGAAAGATGTTAAAAAAAGATATTGTAATGGGGCTGATCATGCTTCTTTTTTTTTTTTTCCTTTTTCTTTTTTTTCCCATCAGCTCTTTAACGGGCACTCACTGACGATATGGTGAATCTTCACTCTCAGGGGTTAATGGAGGATTATTCTGCACAATAATTGGAGTCTGCTTTAAGATGCACAATTACATCACCTAGACAGTCATATCGATTTCAAAGCGGCATAAAACTGCACCTATTTGACTCTTTCTTGTTAAAATGTTCTTCAAAGCAGCTTCAGTCTCCCTTAAAGATTTCCTATACAGATTTGTTTACGACTGTCCTGATGTACAGTGTGGCATTTACAAAGACGTACCCCAAATACGACTCACTCCTCGTGTAATGTGCGCGTTTTAAAACCGCAGAGTGCTGATGTTCAAGCGCAGTTGCTTCTCATATATTTTCGATGTATGCATCATCGTGTTGCGTCATTGCGATCTTTTCCAGGTACACTGATAGGACGGTAGATTTAGCATCCTGAGCAATTACAAGGTCGAGAACGAAGCAAACATCAGACTGAAAACCAATCCACCTGAATCAGTGTTCTGTGGAAATTGCCAACTTGTACAACAGCAATAGAGCTTTAGAAACAGCGGTAATATTGTCAAACAAGATGGAGCACAAACTTAATCCACAACGCCACATCGTAGATTTAAAAGTATTTCTCCATGTTTGCGCTCGACCGACAAATTTATTCCGACTAAATCCAAGTATGCAATAACATGTTGGTCGGACTCTCAAGCCTGGACTGTAATAACATTAGGAGCAGTAGATTTACAGTTTGAATTGTTGGTCAGGGCTCTCCATGACGCTAAATGATCATCAACAAAAAGGTAGAAGTGTAAGATCAATCTTAGAAAAGAGTATTTTGTCAGTCAATAATTGCTTTCCCGTGGCGATATCAATCAGGTTGAAAGTGTGGGTTACCACCCACTGCCACCAATCTCGCTCGCATGGTGAAAGTGGGCCTCTTGTATTTTTTGGGGGGGGGGAAGAGGAATCTCAGCAGGCTCCGAATCCTGTTTGACAGATGGACCGACGCTTGAGAAAGTGATCTAAGCTAAACAATGATCCTTACTGTCATTTCTAATGCAAATCTGAGCACAGCAAAACAAAGGCCTTTCTAAATCCACATGAACCATCAGTCATTTGGGAGACGTATGGGCCAGGTGGTATCAGTCCGCTAACACCTATAACACCTCTTCTGCATATATTTACATATTCATGATTTGTGGTCGCCCTAAAGGTTAATGAAGGCCTTTCTCTATTATGTGGGACTGCATACATTTTGCTTGAACAGCGTGATATTAAATACTCATTCAGACTGCTTGTGTCTGTATCGTCGGCGGATATTATGTTTTAATAATCCCATACATCATTTGAGCGACTCAACAGAGTGACAGGTGTTCATTGTTTCCATTTTCATTTTGCCTGTGAGTTCAAGTCCTGGGCCATATTGAGGAAATCTAAAACGCACAATTGTTGTCAGTCTGTATCATTTCAATACCACAAACGCGCATATATCACATGGCACTTCCATAATGGGACAGTAATGTTTCTGTCTGCATGCGTTGAGGGGAGATGCGATAACATGACGCTGTCAAATCAGATGTTGTAGAAAGCATATGAATGTCTAAACATTTGTCTGCAGGATGTGCCTTCCTGACATATTGTGCACGTGAGTCTGCCCTCAAAGCCCAGAACGCGCTGCACGAGCAGAAGACACTACCAGGGGTGAGTGTGTGGCTGTCTATTTTTATTTATTTATTTTTTTTCCCCTTCTTTTTGGTGGCTTACATCTATATATATAAAAGGAACAGAGTAACTGGCAGGCGAGGCGATC
The DNA here is from genome assembly GCF_963383615.2 of Lipophrys pholis. Classification (NCBI taxonomy): domain Eukaryota; kingdom Metazoa; phylum Chordata; class Actinopteri; order Blenniiformes; family Blenniidae; genus Lipophrys; species Lipophrys pholis. The sequence goes on along the minus strand of NC_137643.1, from coordinate 8,482,701 downwards.
TGAACACACACACACACACACACACACACACACACACACACACACACACACACACACACACACACACACACACACACACACACACACACACACACACACACACACACACACACACACACACACACACACACACACGTGGATGCACTGTGACACAGGAAAATTAACCAAGTTTGACGTGCGGGGTTGACTTCCCCCTTTAGCTGATATGCACCAATAAAGGTCAGGGGCTGCTCTCCCTCTTATGTTTCATATGTGATGCATCCAGACATATACATCCACTTAAGGCATGAGTCATCTCGCTACATGTCACGGGTCGAAAGAGACAGCTATGAGGCTCGCTGCCGGAGTGACTTTGCCACTTCTTATTCTCTTTGATGTTTCTCTTCCTTTCCGTGTCTGTGTCTATGTCTCTCCCTCGCTCTCTCCCTCTCTCCTCTACCTCTCTTTCCATCCATCTCTCCCTCTGAATTCTAATCAAAGTTAAACCTAGCTTTATTAGCATAGCCAGGCAGCAGGTGTGCTGCCAAATGACATTTCCAGAGCTAAATATGACATGACAGCCGCGTCTCTATAATAACCAGCTATATGGGAGACAAGGCGACAAGGCAAGGAATTACTGAGACAGAGTGTGCTCCCAGACTTGCCGCTGCTTCCTCTTTTACTAACAAGGCTTTACCCCTGTTTCCTTTTTGTTATTTTGGTTGAAATCTACATCATTCACTTCTTTTTTCTTTTCTTCTTCTTCTTTGCCTGAATGACAATTCATGACTGTAGTTTTTTTTTTTTTTTTTCCAATTTTCTTTATTTTAAGAGAAAACAGAAGAAGCAGGGCTGAAACAAAGAATTATAATTGTTTTGGGCTTTTTAGAAAAAGTAAGATGGGTCTCGAAACTCACCTTTTGAAAAAGGATGTTGGCTAAAATGCTTTTAAAATGTATTAATTTTTTTTCAAACCTTGCAGACTGACGGTAAATCAACTAATCAATAGTTTTTCTTTCTCTTTCTAATCAAACATGAAAGTCAGATTATTTTGTTTGCTTCATGTAACAGCAAAGTGAATATATTTGAGTTATATATTGTAACCTCGCATTCTAGAAGACTACCTTCTCGTCTGTTTTATTGTGCAAGCGCGTGGTTTTTGCTAAAGATCCTTCTTTTGTTCATCCTTTTACACCACGAGCAGCTTTCAGCTGTACAACCTCAGCCTACATTTTAAAATTGGCTTTCAATAAACAAGAACGCAGCAAAAACCAGAGGGTAAAGATCTATCCAACACATTCTGTTGGCGTTGTACCTCTCTACATATATGCACTTTTTAACTGCCTGTGTATCATTAAGTTCTCCGGAAAAATGTTTCAACAAAATCAAATTAGGATTCACATGAGGAAATTAGTGTAGATTGTTCCTTCGGGGACAGAAATTGACTCACGCTGTACTCTTGTTTCTGTGAAGCGCACAGAGATCAGATGTCACATTTTTAAAGCTCGACCTACGCCCTAACTAAACATGCGACTCTATAGTTGTATAAAATATCAAAGTTTCAACAGTTCAAGCTTTAAAACACTGTCATCGTGTGCAGCGAGGGGGTTACTGAGCACGGCGGTGTTAGAGTGGCAACAAAAAGAAGTCCCATTGTTAGTGTGACAGTATGGTGACCCTCCTGACCTCTCGTTGGAGATCAGCGCAGGGCCAAACGTGCCCCCCCCCGCTAAAGCCCTCGGCCCCCTCGTGTCTCTACGCCAGCGGCTCTCCACCTCACAACCTCTTACCTCTAAGCCGTATGGAACAAGCTAAACCCTCCCGCGTTCAGCCAATCCTTCCCTGCCCCCACCTCCCCTCTCCCCCGCCCTCACCAAGAGAAAAGGGATAAAAAAAATAAAAAAAAAGAAAGAACAAAAACCATCTTATTAGCTCCGTGCACGCCCACACGGACAAGATCTGCTTCCCACCCCTGCCACCAGCTGTGGTGTAATTGTCATCTAATTGCACCTGCACTGCCAAAGAATAATTAACTTTGGCATCTCATGGCCAGGGTGATACAAAAGAAATAACATGATAGCAATTACAGGACCGAAGAGAGAGCTTAAATGAAAGCACACCTGAATGTGGAAAAAGCTGAAAGATGTCATTAACACTCTTTTATTTTGTAGCATTTTCTCTTTTCTGGGCAAAAAAAAAAAAGAAAAAGAAAAAGAAAGAGGCCCTACATATCTTTTTTTTTTTTTTTTTTAACCTTGCTGTTATACTGATTTTTTTTCTCCCCTTGCTAACAATGAAATAGAAGAAAGCAGGAAAAAGAGAAAGAAGTCGGGAAGGGGCGAGCAGATGGTTGTATCAGAGTGGCACCTGGCCTTGTGTTTAATTTCAGGTGAGAGAGTCCGTCTCTGAGTGAAAGGGGGACGGAGAATGTCAAAAGCACATTCATCTCAAAGCGAGGAAAGAAAGTGAGAGAATGGCAGAGTTGGGAGGCGGACAGTGAGAGAGAGAGAGAGAGAGAGAGAGAGAGAGAGAGAGAGAGAGAAAGGCAAGAGCATTAAAGCAGATTCACAGTGAGTGTGGAAATGGAGGTCTGAGAGAGAAAAGATTCTCCTCCTGAGCTGCACTCATTCTGTCCTACTTGGACATCTTGTACTCGTGTCCCCTCCGTTCTTATCGCTTTATCTCTGTACTGTCTCAGGCCATTTGTCTGGCCCGGTCAGCTGTTGTGTGGCTCATAGAGACAATAACATTTCCATTATGCACCATTAAATGAAGCCTTTTTACAAGGCAGCCTTTGAAAAACTGAAGCTATCATTCAACTGCAGTAAATAAACACACTGAGCTGAAAGTGTTTCTGGAAAGAAGAAGATCAAAGCTGATTCAGAACTATTGTATAAATGCATTACCGTTTTAAAGTAATTTGTCTTCTTATTCATTAATTTCTAATGTGCATATCCCCTGTTTTGTTAGATCTTTATCATAGTCAGGTTTATTTGGATTTAGGACTCTGAGCTTTGGAAAGTTGTGATTAATCTGAGAAATAACTAATTCTCTCACAACAATAAAAATCCTTTTCAAGTGATAACACTCACATGTTCTTTTCATAGAAACGTATTTGAATATGTCAAATCGCTGCTTCAGTAGTGTCAAAGTGCTTTGTTGTCACATTTACCCATTCTGGCACACACTCACACAGCAATCGGGACAGCTGCCATGGAAGGTGGTCCAACTCCACTGGGAGTCATTTGGGGTTCAGTGTCTTGCTCAAGGGCACTTTAACATGTGGACAGGGCATCAACCTCATTGGAAGGCAATAATTTATACCAATTTATTCATAGAGAAGAGACACTTTTTAGTTTGTAATCCTGATTAAAAATCAACTACAGCTTGGAAAGATTATTAAAACACGTTTTGTTAAGCAAACAAAAATACATGTAATACATAGTGTTGGTTATCAGACTGACTTTTGTTTAAGGTGAGATGTTTCACTGTACGTCATCTTTATTGCATCTTTATTGCATGAACAAACTTTGTCCTGCTCTCTGACATAAAGACCACAGATTTTACGACATGAAATTATGTCGTCACAGTCGCTCACCTTTCATCTAAGACGGCCAAAATGTGACCGTGTGCAGCAAAGCTTTACTTTACATTAGTGTTCACATCTGCGTGCTTGTTTCTCTCTCGTTGAGCACAGAGAGAAACACGAGTGACTCGCGACACCATCTTGTGGTAATAAATGGTATTACAACACTGGAAGGGCTGTGATTGTTTCGGTAGACACGCAGAAATTTCTTTGAGGTGGCGTTCTGACTGTTGTTTCTTCACATTTGGTTGATGATTGATGTCAGTTCTAATAAAAAAATTCTGCCTGATTGTAACTTTAAGCATAATTATCTGAAAATAATCGGACAATTCAAAAAGTAAGTTTACCTGAATTCCTCTGGAGAGTTGCATCGGGGAGATCAATACAACCTCAATTTCTGTTCAGTAAATAAGAGGCTGCTGTCATAACTAAGGAGTCGGACACTCTGTTTCATCGGTTTTCTACCATAAAATGATAAAAGCCAGTCTTAAGTCTTCTTTTTAGATCATGTTAGAGCAGGATTGGCGAAGGCAAGGCACAGGGTTTTGAGTAACAGCGAAACATGTGCAGCTCAGTAAAATAGCGTCACACAGAACATAGTGTTGCGAGCTGAAGGTTCAAATGAGTGTTTGGGGGATGATGTACAGAAAGACCCAGAGCTCGCTCAGGGAAAGTTTTCTGTCACATTTTGTTTTTCCAGAGGTAGTTTCAAAACTTTATCCTGTGCTACACAGGAAAAACAACATATTATGACTTCCCTGCTGACTATGGATGATTGTAAAGCACTCACCAGCTCAAGAACTGAATCTCACTATTCCCTCACAAGTTATTAAAGACCGAAAAAAGAAGGGAAACAGTGTGACTCTGAGCTGAGGTACCAAAATCTGCCTACCAACACTTTTGCAGCTCACAGATTAACATTTCCTCTCCTGTTTTCAGCCTCTTACGTCAAACCAAGATAACCAGCTGTCACCTGCGCTTCATATATTCCCCACAAAACAATATTGATCTTCCCGATCTAATTTTGACAGCAAAGTGAATTAGTGCATCTATTTAAAATCACTTCCCCCTTTAATACAAGAGGAAAATAAATTGTCTGCTGCCGTCCTGAAGCTCATATCTGCTTCAGTAGTCACAAAATATATTGCTACTCATCAACACTTAAAATGAATATTTGCCACAATGACTCACTGTTCATTTAAAATCTAATATCTAAAATTAATAATTATAATAATATGTGACTTTAATAGTGAGACTGTGCCCCAAGTGAGAAAGTAGCTGTTTGTGTGAATATTTGCATGTGCAACGGGGGGGAAGAGAGGGCAGGTGCTCGCTCTAACACAGTTTAATGAAGGGTGTGTGTGTGTGTGTGTGTGTGTGTGTGTGTGTGTTTGTGTGTGTGTGTGTGTGTGTGTGTGTGTTTGTGTGTGCCACACGCGCCTGTCTGTTTGCTTCCGCGTGTGTGTTTCCGTGGAGAGTACACGTCCAAGGATATGGATGGGTGGAAGTTTGCAGAGTTTATTATGAGCTCCTCTCAGGTTTCTTCATTCACTATCTGCAGTGTGTGCGAGAAGGGAAATCTGTGCTGCGAGGCCTTCTATGTTTAAGCTGCAGTACCAGAGGAAAGAGCCCTCTTTGAGAGGAACATCTGACTAAGCCTGACATTTACTCAGACATAAGGACTCAGACGGAGCAGACAGAGGGGTTTTATCAATAGTCTGAAAAAGAAAAAAAAAAAAAATGCATATGCTAAATATAGCCCAGGCTTTTTATGCATGCAGGATATGAGATAGGAAGTAGTTGAGCAGAATGTTGTAATTTGTGCCCTTAATGTTTGAGCAAACATCCTGCTGTAGACACACATGAACGACTGCAGGGGGGTGTTGGTGATTTCTCATATACCTGTTAGCATTTCACACATTAATACGGCGTGGAGTAAATGAGTGGAAAAGTCACAAATAAGGGAGGTGTGGTGGGGGGGGGGGGGGACAAAAACAAGTAGGTGCTGGGGCTGGTTCCACCGAGAGCTGTTATGACATGAACATGAGCACGTGACCCGCAACATCTCCTTTCATTCCTCTGACAGTGAGCAGATAACGCCTTGCATCCATATGTAACCTATATCTTGATGTCTGCTCGTCGTGTGGATGGTGATGATCGCAATTAGCGCGCCTCGGAGCGAATGTGCTCACTTGATGAATCTATCTGGAGTTAAGTGTGCATTCATGCGTCCATTCATTTACATACGCATGCATATGAATGTGCCATGGGGATGGCGCAGGACAGCCTGTGATGACTGACAAAAAGAGGAAGAAAAAAGGGCTCGTCCTCTGTACGTCACTCAGGGACGACTGTAATGATGGATGCAGATTGGATTTACGAAGGTGGTAAATGGGTGTGAACTACAGAGGAATTGGATAAATGAAGAAGGGGGGCAATGATGATTTGGTTTGGGGGAGGGGAGAAAGAAATGAATGAAAGTTTGATATAATGAACAGTGGGTGGCAGGGAGGGTGAAGGGGGCTGGAGGTGCATTGAGGCAGTGTGTTTATCAGCTTAAACACAGACATCTGTTACTGAGAAATTGGCTGTTTTTATTTGGGGGTGGGGTGGGGGGGTTGTATAGACCAAACTCACTAAAATAGAGGGAAGCTGTTGTCTCAGAACCCATTAGGCACTCTGAACTCCAGTGCGGCACCGATTATCTAATGAGCAGGCAAATACAAGAACTGTGGTGGTTTTTAATGCGTCTAAAGTGTAATGCGAAATGTGGGACACGGCCCCCATCTCTGTACTCACACACATACACCAAAAATGTGCCCGTGATTCAGTTCTTTCCCCTCTCTGCTCTACTGAATCGAGTCAAACAACACTTGACATGAATATTTAACAGTCAGAAAAGACAAAACAATTGGAAGTCAACCCAAGTGTTGTTAGAAATTTACTCTTTGATATTCAGTTTCTTCACTTTGAAGGATTTTTGTTGGCTGTCTGACAAAACGGCTGAGCGTCAGCCCTGAGAGCTGTCAGCTTCGCCTTAAAGCCGGACAGACTAGTGAACCCTGTAAGAGCAGGAGACAACACAGGGAAGCAGCTTTGACACTTAAGACTGGGACATTGATTAAATATTATTGAACTGTACAGGCATTGTGCTGTCAGTCTCTTTATGTTTGATTGATTTAGTGAGTGGCTGGATTCAGGGGAGGGTTGAGTCTCTCTCCTCTTTGTGTGCTTGCTCGTGTGTGTGTGTGTGTGTGTGGTGTGTGTGTGTGTGTGTGTGTGTGTGTGTGTGTGTGTGTGTGTGTGTGTGTGTGTGTGTGTGTGTGTGTGTGTGTGTGTGTGTGTGTGTGTGTGTGTGTGTGTGTGTGTGTGCATCCACGTGAGGAAACATTCACAGTCCGTACTTGTATATGTCTGCTATTCTGTCTCTGCCTTTGTTCCAACTCTTTGTGTGAGCGCATAATCATTTGCGTCCATTAATCTCCTTTTCATTCTTTCATTCCCTCTTTATTTTTTTTTTTCCGTTGTTGTCTGTGAACATACCAATTTCTACCTGTGTTACTTCCTTTTTTCCCCGGGTGAATTCACAAGTGTGTCTCAAGCGTAAGTGCATTTCGCGATGAGAAGGCGGTGGATGGAGAAGCAAAGGAGCAAAAGCAGCAGAGACGGGAGAGGAACAGAGGGGAGGGAGGAGGAAGAGGAGGAGGAGGAGGAGGAGAAGGGGGAGGAGGGGGGTGGCAGGTTGATTACGGTCGCAGGTCTCGTTGCCTGGAGACGGCTGGGACGAGGGATGCCAGGTTGCTAGGCGACCAGCACGATGCAATGACCAGCGCTGTGTGATGGAGCGGAGGGAAGGCGAGGATGGAAAATTGTCTTTGTGCCCCCCCACCCCCCACCCCACCTAACCAAACCAAACCCAACCCAACCCCACCTCCCCCCACCTCCCTCCACCCCTCGAGCTCTGCCTCCACGCTGTAAATGGTCTTGAAAGAGTCGGGGTGATGGTCTCTGCTGATATATTTACCATTCAGAGTGGCTGCTTTTTAGAGCAGACAAGTAGAATGGATTGAAATTGGAGAGAAAACAGGCGGCATAAATGTGTCACCCTCACACAGCAGCAGCAGCAACAGCAGCAACAGCAGTCTGGAGATTTCACAGCACCGGCTCCGCTGAGCTGGAAGTATAGAGATAATCATCTGCTTTGCGATTCATAATAGAAAGGCGAGAAAAATGTCATCATCCATATGCTTTACTCACATGGACGCTCAACGCCCCTCTATCTAAAACGCATTTATGTTGCTGTAGCACAAGTTTTAAAACGGATAAGCCCACCTCAGAGAACATGAAACACTTTGCCGCCTCCCAATCAAGCACTTTAATCCGAGGTTTACCTGCCTTTTTGGTTCATCCGCTTTATATGATGTGTCGGGTGGCATTTTCAGTGCCAAAGTCTAAATTAATAGTTATCTTGATGCTGACTCTTTTGACTTTCTCCCATAAATTCATTAGCTCACACCTTTGTAAATCACACACTGTGGGGGGGTGCAGCACGAGAAGCAGCTTATGAAAATCCGAATTTTAAGTTGTCATGCCTCCTTCTCTCTGCTCACTGGAGATACTGAAAATAAAAACATTCAAGCATACTTGCCAACTGCCTGATTATTGTTATATTTCCTTTTCCAGTTGTTAACCCCCCCCCCCCCCCCCCCCCAAAGTTATCTAGTGCCCCCCCAGGCACACGCCACATTTTGAAAACCGCTGCTGTGGTGGATACAAATGCATTTATGTGGTAGTGAGTGCCACTCCTGAGTGGGGGAGGGCCATGCATCAAGGCGAAAGGGTCGGGCTGTGATTTGATTGGATAATCTATGCATTTAATATCTCATAATCCCTGGTGAAATCCCCCGCGGCATCGCAGAAAGAAAAGATTAAGTATGTGCGGATGTGTGCTCATGTCGCTGTGACTGACGGGAGCAGACTGGGTATTGTGCGTTTCACTCTGCGGATGCTTGTCTATAACTGTGACGGGTAGCAGGCAGCCCAGGAGCCACATGCAACCCCCATACTCATCATCTGGGGCCCACGAGCCAAGATCCCATGAATTATTGGTTTCATAGGTGAGGGGAGGAGAAAGGTCCCTTCAACCATGTCTGAAACAGATATCAATGAGAATAATCTTGGAATGTTTGGAGAATTTAAAGCATTATTTATACAGACCACCCCCCCACCACCACCACCACACACACACACACACACACAATGACATTTGTGTGCCCCTCACAATGATGAAAGTTGCCCATCCCCGTTCTATAATATCGGTGTGTTTGAAGAGAGAGTGCTCAGGGAGAGACGGTGAAAAAAAAATAAAAAATCAAATAGCAAAAACACACACAAGTAAAATGAGCTGTTGATCAGGCAGGGTTTTCTTTTTTTCCTGTGTGTTGTCTGCGCACAGTATGGGACTGTTTTTGTAAACAAGCCTAAGAGAGAAAAGGGAGGGGAGGGGAGCAACAGGAGGAGGAGGGAAGAGCAAATTACTGTAAAGTGTGCGTTAGTGGTTGAGGCTTCGAGCGAGATATTTTTCTCCCTGCTTCTGCATCTGCTCTCGAGGCAGCGTCAACATTCAACAGGCAAAATCGCTCCCTCCATCTTCCCTTTCTTTTCCTTCCTTGTGTTTGTCGTCTTTGATTTTTTCTTCCCCTCTCCCCCACCCTTTTTTTTCTCCCTCCCTCGCTCTTTCTAATCCCTCTATCTCCTGACCTAGAAGCACCCTTTGTCCTCCTCGTTTGTTTTTCACCCTGCTCTCTCTCCGGCACTCATCATCATCATCATCATCATCATCATCATCGTCGGGGTTGTCATGACGATGGCCATGTGAGCGTGGTCTTCGTCAGAGCGTTGGGGCCGGTTGCCGAGCCGATCTGAAGTGGCACAGCCTTGATGGCCTCCACTTCTCACTGTTTTCCCCTCTTATATATTCCAGCCCCAATCTCCCGAGCCATCTGCCGTACTTCTCCTTATCTCCACCTCGGCCTTCAATGTTTGTCTATACAGCAGCAGCATATGGGCCCAGGGACTTTCTGTTAATAACCATCATTCAGGCATACTCTCTGCATCAACATGACCACATAAACTAATGCCATGAGTCTCTTACATCAGCTCTGATTACCTCACTCAAGTGTGAGGTGAATTATCTTTTATGTCTCTTTTAAACGATTCTGTCTGGCTTTACTGCCGATTTTATGGGAGAATTTGTCAGTGCGTATTGCTTTTTTAGACGTATAGCAAGTACAAAATGTGATACCAACCGTAGAGGACAGACCTGCAACATGTTTTCTGTGTTATAGATAAAAGAAAACCATTCCCATCGCCAGATCTGATCATTAAACGACAAGCTGTTGCGTATTCATAGTCATCAGCTTTAAATTAAATTGCTTAAAACAGACATTTTTGTAGTAGTTATAATGCTAAAACCATTTCAAATATATATGTACATTGATAGCAACCACTCAAATCGGATAAAATACATAACTGATTGTAAAAACATTAAAGTAAGAACCAGTCTATATACAGACAAGGTGAGAAGACTTACGTCAGAGTCAAACAACAAGAAGCAAGAAATGTTTGTATTAAAGTGTCCTTTAGTGTACAAATCTGATTGTCTTTTAGAATTATATAGCTGTAGTTGTGTCATAAAGCAATACAAACATGTTTCAAACTGCCGGCATCATAAACAAAAGATCCAGAACCTCCTGGAAATATTGTCGATCTGCTGCAGAACATCCACAAGATTACAAAAAGCTGAACAAAGTGTTGTCTGTTATTATAAACAAAGAAGTAAATCAGCTGCAAATATGAGCGAGACGTTTGTCTGAGTGTCTGTTGTCCCTGTGTTGGATCCTGAATTCTTTGTTATATATTTTCAATTCCATGTTAAGTCTGCTGTCTTTAATATTGCGATTGTCGAGGTGTGTACAAATAAATGTTATGATCTTAACGTGGGGGAAAAAAAGTCCACTATCAGATGTTATTAGAGGGCCATGAATCGTGAGGTGGTTCACCTTCATGTACTTTGCAATCTGGCTGTCCTACATTGAGACATCTGGTCTGATAAGAGACGGTTTGTACCTCCTGTATCTGTGAGTTCAGGGAACTTAGAGTAACTAAAGGGATGCTGGTAAAATACCTTGGACTTCAGAGTCAACCTGAAGTTATATTTTCCATGGATGTAGTGAACATTAGAGGAGAGAGTGAGATGGAGTGAAACTGAACCTGCTGTTAAGTTAATTTATCTTTTCAAAGTACTTTCTTTCTCATGATGGTTTCATGATATTATTCAGTTAATGTTTTATATAATGATCCTTTCAGTTTAAATGATGGAGGAAAATGAGCTGATATACCTAAAAATATATATATTTTTTTTAAATATCAGCATGGCTAGAAAAGTCAAATCTCCCTCGTGTGTATTCTCCACAAGTAGTTGTTCCTGGTGTGCAAATACCATGAGAAATAATAATAAAAAAAAAAAAGAGTGGTAAACAGCAGACAGGGGAAAATGAATGAATCCTGCCACCATAACATTAGTGATATTTATTGAGCGCTTCACTCTGGGTACATCTGCTTTCAGCATGCAAGCCTCATCAGCATGATGTTATCTTCACTGCAGCACAAAACTTTACCTATAATTTAAACTAGAATTACTATTCACCGCCTGCAGGAGCGGGCCTCCATTTGCTTGACTGATTGGATGATGGTTTTTGAGTCTTTGCTCCTCAATCTACTCTATCATCCCATTAATTGGTGCAATCAATTGAGCGCTCTCACCGAGGAGACTCTGCAGCAGGTGCTTTTTGGTATTTCACCTGGCGGCGGCGGTGACGAGGAAGGCGAAGGCCACGGTGTTTGTTCATGCCGGTCCTGGCTGCAGGGGCGGTGGCGACCGATCGATAGCGTCTCCTGGTGACCGATCAGAGCGGATCAATCAGTGACACGGGATCAGTGACTGGCTGAAATGTCAGCCGCTCCATAATTAAGACCTTCATTAAGCCACAGTTAACAGAGTGTCACTCTGTTGCTCTCACCTCTCGACTCATCGCCCATCCCCTCCCCCTCCCCTCCATATGCTCCCTTCCTCCACCCCCCCCCCCCCCTCGTCCAACCCTTCTCCCCTTTCTGCCCTCGCTCGTTCATTCTTTTCTTCATTTCATTCAATACGTCTTTTCACCATTTCCATGCTCTATACATTTGAAGGACAAGCTGCCAAGGCACTGATGTGTGCACAATTGCACATAAGGGTTTCAGTTAAATAGATGAGGAGGACAATGGAGAAGTAATGCATTTTAGCAGCTTGTCTTTGGCTGAATTATTTAAAAAAAAAAGGTTATTAAAGTGTTCACATGTTGTGAGTTCTTCCTTTTTTCCCCCATCATTCTTTTGTTTTCCACGTCCTTTCTCACCCCCGTATGTGTCCGTCTCTACATCTCTGTCAAGCTCTGAAATCTCTGACTGTTCTAATGCTGTGTGCTCCTTTAATCCAGATTAGCTGGCGAGTGTTCTTAATCTTATCACTTCCCCAATCCCGCGTGGGTGTGTGCTTTTCCTGGTTTTGTGTGATAGGGAGAGAGAGCGAACGATAGACGGCAGGATTAGAGCAGATTCTGAGAGGCGAGAGAGAGAGAGAGAGAGAGAGAGAGAGAGAGAGAGAGAGAGAGAGGAGGTGATGAGAGAAAGAGAGACTGTATGACAGTGCAAATGTAATATCTCACACATCAGTGTCAGCCGTGGCGTGCTGTAGTGGAGCTGGCCGAAAAGAGGAGACGAGAGGAAATCAGTGTGTAAATAAAGGCGACCTGAGCGCAGGCCAAATTCACAATAAACACTCATACAGGCACAAATATGCCCCCGGTTTTGTTCCATCATAGCATTTACACGAAGGATTACACCAACCAGAATACACATGGAGATAATCTGTTCAATTTGAAAAATAGCAGGGAGTAAATTTGATTAAATGCCACACTGAAATTCAAATCACTGCCTGTTTTGGGTTGTTTTTTTTGTTCTCGGCAATGTATTTGTGTTTTTCCTGTGTTGATCACGACACCCTCTGACCTGTATTTGAACCGACCTGTGCTGTCGTTCCAGATGAACCGTCCAATCCAAGTGAAGCCGGCAGACAGCGAGAGCAGAGGGGGTAAGAGACACCTGTCCCCACCTGGACGCACTGCACCTGTTCAAACACCACCTCCACACTGGGAGTCGTTTATAGAGATAAAAGAACAATAAATACAGTTTAAAACATGCTGTTGATAGCGACCTTTTGTATTTGGAAAAATCTAACACTTGAATCATGTCCCCTCCGGGATTATTCGAGTATTCTGATCGTGAAGTAACTAAAACATCCTACACTGTGAGAGGAAATGCGTTCAGAGTTGAGTTTCACTCTCGAAGCGTGAGATGCGACGTCCCTGTTTCACTGAAATTTTTAAAACACATTTATATATGGTGTGTTTTATGGTTCAGTAGTTTTAGTCGCCGTGTTGGGAAGATGTGTTTCATTCTCCCTGTGGTAAAAAATAATTCAACAGAAGGGCAGAGGGGTGGGGACTGGAGACAAGAGGAGGAGTATATCTCCTCATCCTCCCAGTGAATCACATCCCGCCTTTTCAGTTGGACTGCCAAAAATATCTGCGTTAACAACTCTGCTCGTGTTGTGATGACACTAGGATGTGTGAGGAGGGTTTTTTTTTTTAGCCGCTAACCCTTTATTGCACAAATGAAGTAAACCCAATGAAGCCATGGTTTTAACTGCTTCCTGCTTCGACAGCCATGCGGTTATTGAATAGTGGCCCACCGACACAAAGGGGGTTTGTCGTGTTAACACCAGGCGAACAAGTTACCATCCGATGCTGATCGGAGCACAGATAACCTGCAGGATGTGATCTTCCCTCCAGAGCCAGCTCTGATATTTTGATGCTGTCCGACTACACCTGTACATTTCCCACTGTGCACAGTGTCTGAAGCTATAAGGAGGCATGATTAACCTACCATGGATGTGCCCAACTCTGCTGGAAATACGTTCTTGCAAATTCTAATGAAGATCCCCCCGCTTTGAAACATGATCAATCCGTCTCTCGTGTTTTAACCTTTATGAGCTCAATTTTGTAAGTCAAAGCTTTTCAAACAGGCGGAAACCACCTCGCTCCATTTCTGATCCGTGTGTTTGCGTTTTAAGTCCGTTTCACATAAACCAGACAATTAATTGCACTCAGGTCTGTAGTGGGAGGGAGTTATTTATTCATACATTACTATTTTCTTTTCGAAAGAGTGCCAAGTTTAATGACACGGGTTGGCGTCACTGAGCTAAATCAATCTAAAAACATGAGTGAGAGGGGAAAAAAAAAAGTCGCTGGAGCTTCAGTGGCTCCTCTGTCTCACATGCTAAGCTGTTATTTTTGTTTAGATGGAGCTCTGCGCCGCATCACTCAGGATGTCCTGCTGCTGGAAACGCTCTGATATCTGAGTCGGCATCCAAGAAATAATCCGAATCTTCATTCCTTTTTCCAGCATCCTGTTTGCAATAATTTGTTTCACCGCAGCTTCACATCCCACAGTGGGAAGCGCAGGTGTAGATGATAAAATTAATGATGGTTGAATTCTATTTAGCTGCTTCACTTTTAGGATCCTGGTATTGAACACACTGACTCATTGTCATGCTGTGACCAAATAATAATATCCACTGTGAAGAAGGTTCAACTTTTCAACAGTTTGTTCCGAGACTTATTTCAAGGGCCTGAGGGACGTGTTTGATATGTTTTAGCTCATTAAAATTCATATATAACATGCTTTGTTGGGCACAGATGGCATTAGCAATCCAATACTCCTGTTTCATTTCTGCTGTTAGGGCCACCTTGCAGAGATACATTTGCACACAATCAAAGTAAAGTGGAGCAATTATGCAAATTCTTGGGATTTTTCCTCGATATTTTTGAACTCGTCAAGAGTAGATCTTCATGATTTTTCTGTATGAAAATATCCTAAAACATCTTAAAATGATCTAGGAAGCCACCCTTTAAACCATACACCGTCCGAAAGATTATATTAGTATTTTAGTTTACCAGCTTCAAGATCTGCGGACAGTTGCCCAAGCCGGAGTCCATGCAACATTAAGTGCTTGTAATTTGTCATCAGCCTCATCATCTTGCAGGCTTGTACTGGGTACCCCCTATAAAGACATCCCTGACAAGCTGACACTTAACCACCCTAGTTGGTTGCATTAGACTAGTGAAGAAATCCATAAAACAAACACAATATGCGCTCCTAATGCTTTCACAGCTTCAACTGACTTAGTTGCAACAAACTCTTAAAGTTCTGAGTCTAACAGTATTGCTTTGACGGTCAAGAATGCATTTTTGTTTTTTACTTGCTATTCTTTATACTGTGATGCTTTTCATCCTTTCTCATCCATCTTCCATATTGAATCACCATACTGATAAATAATGTTTATAAAAACTTTCCAATCAAAGCTCACTCATCTGTCCATGCCACTGACTTTTCAAGCCATGTGTGAGTGAGCGATGTAGACATTGTTCACCGTGACTTTGTCACATGCTCTAATTCTCTGGCGTTTGATTTGCATGACACGCTGTAATCTCAAAGAAATGGCAGGCCAGCTAGTCGGAAGAATGAAACAATGACTCTCAGCCTTTTGTGTGCTGTCGGAGAATAGTCTGCGGGAATGTAAGGCGTTGGTGATTTGTAGTGAAAGGGCTCAAACATGCAGAAACACTGGTCTGATCCATCACAGACGGGGACAGAAGGGAGCAGCTTCTCTGACAACGCAGAGGGTGACAAACATTTGAGTCACCGCCAGATGCTGTTTGTTTGTTGTGCTGCTCATGTTGCCGCACTCTGGTGGCACCGCCGAGTAACGCAGGCGAGCCACAGTCCTGCTATGTAACAGCTTATTGCGCTGCTGTTCTCCTCTGTTATTCATGCATGTACAGTGACATGGCACTTCTCCCTTCCCCTGTACCCCCACCCCCCTCGCCGCTCGTATCACCCCTCCATCATGAGACAATCCTCCTCCCTTCTTCAACCTCGCTCCCATCGTCCACACATGATCCTGTTTTCTCCCTCCCACCTTGGCGTTCTCCTTCCCCTTAGAAGACAGGAAGCTGTTTGTGGGTATGCTGGGGAAACAGCAGACGGACGCAGATGTGAGGAAAATGTTTGAGCCCTTCGGGAGCATAGAGGAGTGCACGGTTCTCCGTGGGCCCGATGGGACCAGCAAAGGTAACATCACATCATAAATACTCATCTCATCAAATGGAATACTAAGGACAAGGTTTCTTTCCCCCATAATTTAATTGAAGCTATGAATTTCAATGTGTTTCACACACAGTAACTGAAATATCTCAAGGAATGTATTAAGTACAATATCTATTAAGATCAAATGTTTTCCTTTTGTTATATTGTAGAAGCCCAAAATCATCACAATCAAAACTATCAGTATGTTTGTGAAAATCAATAAGTGAACAGGAGGTTTTACAAAGAAATAAGCACACAAAAATAACAAAACAACACACTGTATTGTGTCGCTGCCATATAACAGATTCTGATCTAAAAGAGTCACATTGATGAATTTTCACAATGTTTTTGTGTCTTAACTACACAATCAGCTGCATGTCGCATCGCCCTGCTGGAAAAGTGTAAAATCGAAGCAATTTAAAACTCAGTTCATTTAAATTCGGTCCCATTTATGCATTGCCAAATACACATAACTATCTGATGGCACATAGCATTTCAATAAAGGAGAAAAACATTTCGTTCAAGCAAGCACAGAGAGGAAAAACGTCCATTTAACTGAAACAAAAAACACACACCAGCAGATCCAGTTAAGACCAGGACACAGAACGACTCACATTAAACTAATCAACTTATCCCGATGAGGGCAGGAACCACCGGTCAGGAGCTTTTAGCTCCGCGATCACAGACGACTACGGGAAAATACAATGAGAGGAATGAACTTAATGAGATACAATAGTCATATAAATGCCAGGGAAAGTAAAGACAGTACAAGTCTCAAGCTCGTTAAAGAAGATCTCCTGGAAGTCTAAACCTTTAGCATGTTAACTTAGAAAATGGTTCAGGGTCACTAAAGTCCCCACTAATCATATCCAGAAAAAGTTTAAGCCTGAACATAAAGTCAGTCTGAGCCTCTAGAAAAGAAAAGTGGGAGTTGATTCTAAAGGAGCCTGAGAGCCGCCCTGTCATTGAATAGATGCAATAAGATGTAATGTATGATTTGATTTCAAAGATTCAGGGAGCTTCCTCTTCTTAAGGTTCTCTACTTTTACCATACGGCCCAGGAAATAAGTAATGAATACTCTTTGTGCCTTTTTTATTTCAAAATAGCTAAAGTAGTAAAATGCATTTGAAGATTCAGTTGTATTGTTGTTAATAAGTCAAATAAAGTGATTAAAGACTTTATTTTAATAAACCAACTCCAATCTGATTAAATCAAGGGAGGAGCTAAGAAGTTTGAAGCAAGGTTTTGTAATTTTTCTAATCAATTAAATCTAAATCTCCCTCTCGTCACTTTACCAGTGCATTTAAGTGTCCACAGAAGTGAGATTCGATTCCTAAGAAGTCAATATCCACATTAAAAACTATTATAAAATTATTCTAAAATGCACTCAAAGTAATTCATAGAGAGGAAAATGAAACAATCAGAACACAAGAAATCTGGGTTTGTGTTTGAAGCGTGGCTGCCGTCGCCCCTCCGATGGAAACCCCCACAGTGCAGAAAACAGAAACTCATAGAAAACCCAAGTTTGTGGGTTTTGCTCTGTAATAAAGAGGCAATATCTCCAGAGAGCTCATAGTCCAGAGGAAATGATGAAAAAGCTTCTGCGAGGCCCATCAGAAAGCCATAAACACAGTAGTCCCCCATGACTCCCTGATTGTTCCTCCATAGTCCCCAAATAATCCGCTTTACTGTGGAAAGTGTGTACATCGATCAGGAGGAGGAATGATATCAGGCATCCTGTGAAGGGCCGGCTTTTAGATTTTAGCATCCAGCTTTTAGTTTAGAGTTGAGGCCGTCATGAGAAGCTCCTTGTTTAATACTTCTAAACCCTTTCACAGCCTTTTGTGGAGTTGTGCTTGCATTAATGGAGGCTGAAGGTGAAAACATTGTTGGCATTATTCCAACATCTGTATCAATGTCCAAATTAGAGTAAAGTCGCCGTCACAATTTCAGCATTCAGTGAACATATTGCAAAAAATGTATGAAACACGCAAGAAGTCAGAAGCACAAACACACATAAAAACAAGAAAAAATGACTTCTGGAATGTGAACAGCAGATGTGTATGTGATTAAATAGAGAAAGAGAAATGCAGCTGATCCAAGAAGAGAAAGAGTGCTGTTATTTTGAAGTACACGAGCACAGCATCATCATCATATACTGAAAGTGTTATTTGCTCAAATCGTCACCACAGAAGTTTGGTTTTCACCCACCCTGCGTCATTTCCTAGAAACGCCCTTAAACAAGTATCCCCTTTAGTCTTGTAGAAGGAGACAGTTGTAACTGGACTCCAGGTGTAAAAGTGGTATTGACTTTGTTTAAGCGTTTGTATTTGTATCCCGCACTGCAGCGCGCTCCCATCGCGTGATAGAAATAAACGACTATTGTCACTAACAACACCGCTAATGATATTTGCCTTGTAAATCAAAGTCCGGCGACAGTTCAAACACAGATGCTAGATTCTTCTGCGTTTGTTGCATGAGGCATGACTAATAGTGCAATAGGTTTTATGGGTCATGGCTAATGATGCGTTTGGTGGTTTACGGGATGTGATTGATGAAGCAATGAATGTTCTGTGGACCACGTTTAATGATGCTACGGTAACTGATGAAGCGCTGGATGTAAGACGGCTTCTAATGTATTTTTAAAGGGAGGTAGTTTTGCTATATTGTGTGTGCTGCTTGTGTGTCACACGTGTGTGTATGTGTATGTGTGTGTGTGTGTGTGTGCGGCCGTGCTTAATGGTGTGTCATTTCACGTAGGGTGTGCATTTGTAAAGTTCCAGAGCAACGCAGAGGCCCAGGCTGCCATTAACGCCCTGCATGGGAGCCGTACTTTACCTGTAAGTTTACACACACACACACACACACACACACACACACACACACACACACACACACACACACACACACACACACACACACACACACACACACACACACACACACACGCACACACACATGCCTGAAAAACATCTAATAACCAAATTATCAAATATTATTAGACAATTACAATGGGCCTTCTTCCTTGTTTGATCCTAAACTGCAAATTTAGAAGTGTAGACAGACACAAATGCACCAAAGATTATCATATTCACACAGAAAAGTAGAGCCTGTCGTGCCTTTATTGTCCGCACTCGTTAAACATTCACAGTGTCTGAGAGAAAAGTAAGTGAATCCATGCATTTAATAATTGATCGACGTCTTTGGCTGCAATAACCTTAAAAAAAAAGAAAGAGAGAGAGAGAGAACTGTGGATCAGACCTGCACAGTATTCAGGGCTGGATTTGGAGTCATTCTTCCTCAGAGAGCTGAGTCACTTCAGCTTTGTACCCTTAAGAGATCATTACACTTTTATTGAGTTAAAGTCTAGGCTCTGACTGGGGTCACTACGAAAGGTGGATTTTCTTTGTTTGAAGTGGATCTGCAGTGGATTTACTTGGAAGTTTAGAGTTGTGATACTACTTTACCGTCCGTTTTTTTTTTTTTTTTTTTTAACCAACCTCCACCTGCCACCCTGACATGATCATGGAAAATATGTGCATCGGCTGCAAAGCAAAACCCTCACCACCTCTCCTCTTCTGTTAATCTTCAGCCTTCTCAGTTCACACAACATTTGAGAGAAGCACTGCAGACTTTCATGGCTCTTTAGGTGCACAGTTAGGTGTTTTTCTGCTGCTTTCTGGAGCGCAGCAGCTCGTTCCCTCCAAATGCTCCGTGCTGCCATGCGTCCTGATCCGAGCGTTGCAATGTCATGAAGGTAGACGTTAAACAGCCCCAATGATTGAGCTCACTGAGCGCTCAAGAGTTTTGCCTTAGCTGGACGCCCACCTCTGCACAGAGCCGCCACAGTACTAAATCATCTGCATCTGACTGTGGACTGATGAATATGGAAAAGGTAGTTGGGTTTTTTTTTTTTTTTTTTTTTTAGATTACATTGTACTCCTGTCTGGCTCGATGCAAATCAGC
Organism: Lipophrys pholis; assembly: GCF_963383615.2. Taxonomy (NCBI): domain Eukaryota; kingdom Metazoa; phylum Chordata; class Actinopteri; order Blenniiformes; family Blenniidae; genus Lipophrys; species Lipophrys pholis. The sequence continues at coordinate 8,462,863 of NC_137643.1, read as the reverse complement.
AATTCTTGATTGTGAGATTTATTTATTTTTTCACAAAGCAGCAAACTCAGGAAGCAAACTCCGCTTCAACCCTACACCTCCAATCATTTTTCATTGTTTGAACTCCTGGTTTAAGGACTCTGAGCAGCAGTCGTCTTCCTCCAGATTACACTGTGAATGTATGAATCATGTGCTCAGTATGAACAGTCTATTTTTAGTTAAGCATTACCGTCCTTTTATGCTTTCTTTCTAATTAATTATGAAGTTTTTAAAACATGATAAAACTGGGACAATGTGATATGGCCAGATAAGACGTATACAGTGTGATCAGCTGGTGAGCCTCTGTGTCTTTGAAAAGCCCCGTGCGTCATGTCTTGACCCGACTTCATCTTGATCTTTTTTCGGATGTTGAGACTTGTGTTGACGCGAAGAGCTTCGGACAGATGGACTCATGAATCTCCGCGTCTCCTCTGCAGGGCGCCTCGTCCAGCCTGGTGGTGAAGTTTGCCGATTCCGAGAAGGAGCGAGGACTCAGGCGGATGCAGCAGGTGGCCTCTCAGCTGGGTGTCATCAGTCCCATGACCCTGCACCTCGGGGCCTACAACGCCTACACGCAGGCCGTGAGGAACACACACACAAACACACAAGCACACAGAAACACACACACACACACACACACACATTTGTCAAAAGGTCGATATCTTTTTATTTTTGTTTATTTCCACAGTAATTCACAGGTAAAACAACTTTAGTGCAGTTTAGTTTGTTTTCCTGTCAGGGACTTTAACTCAGCAGCCATATTTGCCTTGTTGGGAGGCTAAATAGACTGAGATCATGCTTGAACCTTACAGATTTGTCTAATGAGATGCATCCTGTGTAACTTTATCCATCTGAGTGCATACTTATTGGCTGCAAAGTGCATTTGCATGACAACTGGCAAATTGTTCCTGCAGGAGAGAATCGACTGGCATTGAGATGACTTGATGTTTTCTTTGAGTAAACTAGAGCCTTACGAAGCTTTATTGGTTTGTGTGTGTGTGAGTGTGTGTGTGTGTGTGTGTGTATATATACACACCCAAAAACCAACACGATTAACTCCCGGTCACTGATATTTTTTTTCATGTGCTTTAACGAAACGTAAACTCAATGCTGCATTTTAATAGTAAAAATTGCAGATAAAAGCAAAGCTCCGCTTTTGTTGTAGTTAATCGACTGTTCACAGCGATTGGATTTGCCTCATTTACAGTTGTTCAATTTGTGACACTTAAAGGAATTTGACAGTGTTTTTTTTTTTACTCATGATTAAATGTGTAAAACATTTTGCGGACGCTGTCTAATTTAGCGGAACAAAAAAACCTAAAAGTAAACTAAATTTAAAATGTTTTATGTAAGAAAGATTTATGAAAACTGGAGAAACAGCGCGTACAGCATGATGTATAGACTGATAGATCGGCCATAATTGCTGAATGCGACCGTCGTGAAGCGGCTGCCCTGTTTTGCCACAAGAGAGGCGGCCGTTAAGGACGGCCGTGTCGTGTTGCAGTGCTCAGATGTCCCCTTTATATTGAGTGCCATCCTAACTGCATTAAAATACATTTTAATGACTGTATCTCGTCGTTAGCTGGTCAATAATGAAAATCTGGACCAAGTGAGGCAGCGGCAGTCGCCAGAAATCGCCAACTGAATGTTTCTCAGTTTGTTTCCATATTCCAAAGTTTGTTTTGGGTCTCTGCACTTTTCAAGCATGAGATTATGCTCAGGGGACGCACACTGAGAGCGGTAAACATCAAACATCCTCCCCTCCACCTCCTCGTCTGTTCCCTTTCCCTGCAGTTGATGCAGCAGCAGGCCTTGGTGGCGCAGTCGGCCTACCTCTCTCCCGTTGCCACGGTGGCGGCCGTTCAGATGCAGCAGCTCGCCGCCCTCAACCCCAGCAGCATCATTGCCACACCGATTGCATCCATCACCCCGTCCTCAGGTAATGAGAGGCAGAGATGTCTGGCCCAGGCCGGCCTTGATTAGATTTCTGTTTGAAATATGAGGATGGATACACAAAGAGAGGCGCGCCCAAGAGGACCAAATTACAAACATCTATTTTGTTGGGTTTTTTTATTTTATTTTTGTGTTGCTTTCTCTGGCTTTATGATGACATGAGCCATGAGCTAAAAGGAGCAGAAAAAGGTAGTTGAGTTAGAGCACCATGTACCAAGTTAAAAACTCTTTCAAATGAATTTCTTTTTTTTAATTTGGTATTAAAATAATTTGTTTTAAATGTTATTTTACTTATTAAAATCCTGTGTTTTTACTCTGGACATACTGATCAGAACCTTTATAAGAGTCCTTTAGTACCATGCACCAGAATAACCCAAAAGTGTTCTTTTTTTTTCGTGTCCTTGTATCCGTATTATATCAAAGCTGATGGTGCAGAGAGCTGGAGCCGATCCCAGATCACTATGGAGAAAAGGCAGAGTACACAAGGACACACTGCGCGTCCATCACAGGGAAAACACAGAGCCATCACAGACAATTCACCAATTATTCCAACAATCTTTGAATTGATTAAAGAGTACCTCAAGAATACCCATGAACGTGGAGGCAGAACATGCAAACAATGGACATAAACCCATATGTTTCTCTTCTATAACAATTCCAAGAACTTTTATGAAAACTGTGACCATGTAAACCTGGAGCCCACTGTGCTATAGTGTATAATCTCACCTCACAGCCAGAATATTGCCGGGTTTTCTCTTGGTGCTCTGGTTTCCTCCCACAGTCTTTGAGGTCTCAAAATTGGCTGTCGGTGTGAGTTTGAGTGTATGTGATTGTTTCTGTATGTTTGCCCTGATGACTTGTCCAGGATGTACCCTGATGTACCCACTACCCAGCTGGGATTAGCTCTAGAATCTTCTATTGAAATGGGCTATAGTAGAGCCAATGATGGAAACAAGCTTTAAATAAAAAGGCTCTGTATTTTTCCTTCAAAATGTCTGCAGGTACCAGCACTCCACCCTCCATTGCAGCCACACCCGTTCCCTCCCTGCCTCCACCCATCGCTGTGAACAGTTACCCCTCCGTGCCAGCGCCCCCCAACGGGCAGTCAGCCACAGAGGCCCTGTACACCAACGGAGTTCATGCCTACCAAGGTACAGACGTCCTAATAAAATCATGACTGTGTGTTGCTGTCATATAATATCCTCCCACAGATTCACGGGCTTCCTGCTTTCATGCGCAACAGAGAGGGCCTAATTGAGAGGAAATGAAATGTAACCGAAGCACTAAATGTTATTTGGAGCATGATGATGTGCCCCAAATAGCATTTAGGGTTCTTCTCTCATGCTTTAAGCAGCTGGTAACCATGTGTTTGCTGTGTCACAGCTCAAAGTCCCGTCTTGGACCCCCTGCAGCAAGCTTATACAGGCATGCAGCACTATACAGGTGAGCCTCGGCGCTTTGGAGCTTCGCTGTTTCCTGCTTTTGTCAATGACACAACCGCGATAAACTATGGATTTTCTTTTATCTGCAATTTAAATATGAATTCCATTAAGGTGTGCTGTTGCTGTCAGCATTTGATGGAGAAAGGGAAAATGTAGAAAATTCGCATATATTTCAAATGTGCATCCAAACAATCCGTGAACGCTCAGATTGTTTCACCTCCAGTTCCCAGAAATGAATTCTCCCGCTGCGCGGCTGCAAATGTAAAACATTTTATGTGACATAATAAAAACCCGGTTACATTACCTTTGCACTCCTCCAACTACTCATTACTGCGTGCGTGAAGTATAAAATTTGCATCTGAAGTCAAAATATGCACATACATTTCAGACCGTAAATAACCTTTAAAAGTATAGAGTGTACTCATCACGAATTATATGTTGAACATCTCAGCAGATCTTTGCGTGTGGGGGGGGGGGGGGGGGGGGGGGGGGGCAGCTCTGTCAATTATTGTTCACAGAAAGAGATTAATCTGCAGTTTTCTGCCTGCCTGCCTGCACTCTGCTCACCTGTTCCTCCTCCTCCTCCTCTTCATCAGCCACCTACCCTGCTGCCTACAGCCTGGTGGGACAGCCGTTCCCCCACCAGCCCACACTGGTGGCCCAGCAGCCTCAGCAGCCTCAGCAGCTGCAGCAAAGAGAAGGTAAGCAATAACCGTCCTGCGCCAAGGTGGAACAGTCGCTGTCGTACTACAATTTACACCCTTTGACCGGTCTCATATTTCCTGTCCTTTCTGTGTAGTAAATAATTTCTGTATGGTGTGGAAATGTTGTGGGACGGATACCTACAAGTGTGAAGATAGGATCAGAAGATATTTACTTCACTGCTGAGCAGCCTGTTCAATGTTTTTATTAATTACATATGGAAAATTCTCTCTCGCTCCATAGTCAAAATGAGCGAGATCGTGGTTTACTCAAAATAAACACAAAAACAATGTTTTCATCGATCAGATTATTCTTTCAGCTTTTGTCAACATTTTTATGTAATGAAGTTAAAATAATATTCAGCTGCTTGTCCTGTTTTACAGGATGGTTTTCCAATCATTTTGGTTTTTTTTCTTGAACAAGAAGGTATTAGTATGTATTATTACAACAATTACAGCCACACACACACACACACACACACATGCACGTACACTTTTATTTAAAGAGAGCTGCACACATCCACTAACTTTTGTTGCTTTTTTTCCAAGTGTTTTTTTTTCCATTACAGCCGTTCCTGAATCTCTCACCTCTCTTCTTGTTTTGTCTCGGGTGTTTCTGTGCGAGCAGGTCCTGAGGGCTGCAACATCTTCATCTACCACCTGCCACAGGAGTTCACCCGACTCGGAGATCCTGCAGATGTTCCTGCCCTTCGGGAACGTCATCTCTGCAAAGGTCTAAGGTCTTTGTTGACCGGGCCACCAACCAGAGCAAATGCTTTGGTGAGTCGAGTCTTTTCCTCATCATGTTTTTTTTTTTTTGCTGCTACATTTTGAATGTTGTTTTTTGTTGTTTTTTTTTTCCTCCTCAGGGTTTGTGAGCTTTGACAACCCATCCAGCGCCCAGACTGCCATCCAGGCCATGAACGGCTTCCAGATCGGCATGAAGAGACTGAAGGTGCAGCTGAAGAGGCCCAAGGATGCGAACCGGCCGTACTGAGGGAGGTGAGTGACTGTTTATCGACGTGTTTGAGGAGATGGGCAAGGACCGGGAGGGGATTGACTGACAGCGGGAAATTTGTGCGAGAGTTAAGGAGACAGACTGAATGTAATTGAGGGCTGAGTATGTAAATGGATACCTCTCATGTGGAACTGAAAAAGTCAATAAGTCTACAGTAGATTAACTTTAATGAGGTGGAACCACTAAAAATGCCATCAATTTTAAATACATTACAAGGATCAGAAGATAGCTTTGTGTTGTAACAGTGGTTCCGTCTTTCTTTTGTTCAGCATGCAGGGACACGTTGATTGAGAAGCGGCTCTTTGCTCAGTTCAAATGTTCTGTCTAACGTCTAACCAGTGTTCTGTCGCAGGGTTGAGAGCCCCAACTTCTGTCCGTCATTAATTTTTTTGTTTAATTTTTTTATTTATTGTTTTTGTGCTGTGCCATATGCCATTTTTCCTGAAAAAAACATCAAACCACTCTCAAGACTGTCCCGTCCATACATAAATCGTGGGAGACGTGCGTCGCTATGGCGCAGCCGCTAAAACCTCCCCCCTTCCTTCTCACAGCGTTGTAAGTGAATTGGCCTGTGTTGGTTGCTGTGGCGATATTGCCTGTGATGGTTGCCATTAGCAGTTTTTATTTTGGGCCGTTGCCTTGATTCACCATGCTCTCCTGCATGGCGGGTTACTGTGGCGACCATGAACTGTGTTTGGTGCGTTGTGAGTTTCCTCTTTATCATTTCGTCCTGGTTTAATCCTGCAAACACTGATCAATAATTGTCACTTTACCTCAGCGTCTGTAAGTAATTGATTATCATGACATGGTAGCTTTTTTCTTCTTTTTTTTTTTTTTTAAGATTCCGCGCTCAAAATTAAATGACACATTTGTCCATCAAAATATGGATAAATAAATTTTCAAAAAAAAATTCTTTAAAACTTTTTCAGTTTTGATCAGTTTTCCTTTTGGTTGTCTGTCATGATCATCATTCTTACATATTCCCTCTGTTTAGTTGGTTGGTGTGGTAGTTTTTCGGTGAGTGCGGGGTTTTTGTTTGGGTGTAACTCAATTCCAAGTGACTTTGTGCCTGAACTTTGTTTGGTTTCTTGTGAGACTGGAGACGTACTGAACGTTCCCCCTGCTGTATATACACCGACCAGCCATAACATCATGTCCACTGGCAGGTGAAGTGAATTACACTGGTTACGTCTTGCCTGGGTTCCCTCTGGGTGGGATTGATCAGATGGTGCATGAATGTTTTTGTCCTAAAATTGTTAGAAGCAGAAAACAAAAAAAAGTGAGGACGCTTAAGTAGATTTGAGAAAAAAAACTAAACAAATTGTGATGAATAGACGACCGAGTCAGAGCCTCTTCGAAGCTGCAGCTCTTGTGAGCGTACCTGCAATAGTCGAAGAAAGAAAAAGCCAACAACCTGTGACGGGATCAAGGTGGCCAAGCTTTAACGATCTAGTTCGAGAGTGAAGGCTCGCCCAAGTGGTCCGAGCACCAACAATTGACACATGAGCTTCAGGACCAGAGAGAAATGGAAGGAGGTGACTTAATCTAATGAGTCACATCGCCATGAAACATATCCCAGCAGAATGCATTATGAGGAGAAGGCGAGGTGGGAGAGGTCGGCTGATCCTTTGGATAATATTCTGCTTGGGAGATCTCCTGATAGTCGTCAAGGAGAGGTAATGAGTCAGACTTCTGGAGGCCTCGCCTCGCAACATCCGAGACTTAAAGGATCAAGACATGTCGACAGGTCGGGAACGTCGCACTACTAGGAAAGTGGTCATAATGTTATTGCCGATCGGTGTATGGTCGACAACTTTGTGTCTGTGTGTGAGTGACCGTACGTGTGTTTGGTCGTGCGGTATTGCGGAGGTGCGTACATTTTGTCTTTGTATGATTGTCTTGTGTCGGGTTGACGTGACAACAGGTTAGTGTGTGAGAGTGTGCGTGTGCGCGTGTCTGTGTGTGTGTGTGTGTGTGTGTGTGCTGTACGAAACTGAGGCACTAACCTTACTCGAGAAGGTTTTGGGTAAAGCTGTTTGGTTCCTGTGACACGTGCTGCTGGCTGAGGAACTGCATTCCTCTGTAGGAATTCTGGGACCCCAAAATCATAGGGAGACAATGCTCGTAAATATTCATAATACTTAATAATGTAACGCTTAGCCTTTAATTTATGATCGAAAAACAGCAAGGAATTCATCATGTGCCTCGCACGCAGGGCATCTGCGGGTTGTTAATACGTTGGAATTAAGCAAGTAATCATGCCTTAAAAGTGTGAAATTGTTTCTAATGAAATTAACTTATTTACTTTTGATATAAATAGATGTTTAAAATGGTGTGTAATCCTGAATAAATATACGCACACGACCCAGCTTTCAGTAGATACAGTTACACCACTGCAAATAATACTTAGCTCTGATAAATAGACGCATTTTGATTTTGCTTTTTACACCGTTCAACTTACATTCTTCCCTTTGATTATGTTTAAATCTCCATGTAGTTTATTACAACCCTGGAGCTAAAAGACGTCTCAACATCTTTAGAACAGCTGCTTGTCCAATATTAAAATATATCAAAGTGAACAGCTTCAAATGTAGGTATGTGATACATAATGTTTCTGAAACTGCTAAAACTGGCATAAACAACCTCTCAGAAGGTTCATTCATGCAGATGTATTGTTTGCACCATCGCAGATGAACTACTCAGTGGACGAGTAGAAATCTGAAATATAATTTCCCCGTTGCAACTGCAGGTTGGTGGTGGAAAACACGTTTTGAACATCAGCCTAACAGATGTGAATTCATCTCCAACTGCTCTCCAGAATTTGGAGCGTCCCCCCCCTCTCCCCCCTCCCCCCCCCCCCCCCCCCCCCCCCCCCCCCCCCCACCACCACCACCAGAATTCCTACTGTGCATGTTCTGAATTAATTTGCCTGCCAAAAGAGGTGACAAACTATTTTCGAAGGACACTTGCAGCAGTATGATTGTCACTGTTACAGTTGCATGGACACTAGTTGATTACTGAGACTCCCCCTTGAGGCATCAGTACAAGCAGTGTGTATTGCAGACACCACTTCACCTCCAAAGTCTTTGTTTATGTGGCAAATGTTTGAAATCTGTTTTATAATACCCTGTGCTCTTCCTGTCTCTCTCTTTCTCTCTCTCTCTCTCTCTCTATTTCCTTCTTTCCCTCCAGGAGAACCTAAGAGTTCAATCAAGAATACCACTTGGGATGTCCCAGCCTTTTTTGGTTGTTTGACCAACCGTATAGCACAGGAGCAACACTTCACAAACAGCAGTAACCACATACGTACGCGCTTACAAGAACAACAACGACAGCAGTAATCTCAGCAGCTACAAACGCAACGACTGAATCAGCCATTCTCAGAAGTGCTCCAGAGTTCCTTATCATTCCACAGCTGGATCCATTTATTTTATGTACATACTCTATTGTTGGAAACAAGATATACATGTTAAAAAAAAAAAAAAAAACAACAACAAAAAAACGCATATCACTGATGTTATTCTACTGAACAGGGTTCTACTGTATAGTGTGATTTGTGGTCTATGGCGTTAACAGAGGGCCTGCCTCAGCAGTTGAAGGCAAAAGAAAATACTATTCTGTATGATTACCATTGGTAATATTGTTATGTAGAGTTAGTTTTATTATTTATACAAAATAAGAAGAAAAAAAACACGGGGTGATTACACTGAAAGAGGAGTCCATTCCCTCTCTCTGTACATACCTTGGTTCTGAAAATGAAGGACTTAAAAACTTTGTGAGTCGAGATTCTCTGCTGCCACTACTTTTGAAAAATTAAAGCGGAAGGAAGGGCTGGGAATTTTTCTATCTTGGTTTTTTACGTTTAATTTATTTGGTAATAAATTTGATGGTGGGGACGATGTGACAATTTCTTTTTTATTTTAAGTGAAGAAGAAAAAAAAAAACAACCCACAAGAGGATTCCTGCGGTCTTTAAGACAATGGACACACTTATTATAGAGTTTTTAAATTACATAAATGTACCTATGGAAGTTAAAAAAACAAACAAAAAAAAAAAACATGTTTCTTTATTTATTCTCTACAATCGCTGTTTTAAAACATATGTCTTTAAAAGAAAATAAAGTACAATTTAGAAAAATGTCCCTGTGTTAATTTTCTGCTGTCATCCACCAAGTACTACAACATTTCCAGGTTTTGAACAAACAAAAAGAAGTAACAGAATATAAGAGCACTGATGAGTCATTGTGGGGTGTCTGCTGCTCTCTACAGGCCCAAACAAGTACTGAAGAAGGTGGAAAACAGGAGTCAAGGTTTGGTTGTTATTGAATATAGACTGAGGAAATACATGTAATAAAGTCTGCGGATATGTTCTACAATGGTAAGAGGATAAGTGTTATTGGTATGTCAGGTACATTGACAAAACTGTCAACTTGTTGAGCAACTTTCGGAGGGGTGATCGCTCAAACTGAAACCTTTAAGCGGGGCTTGCAGAAGAAGCAGGAAGAAGCTGAGGAGGAGTGTGTAACCACAGCCGGGGTATGCACCGTGTCAGTCTGCCTGCCGCTGCTCTTTGGGTTTGGCCTGATGAGTCTTAACATGTCAAACCTTCTTTGGCATGCCTGGAGGTATGAGGTGTGATTAATGCCACAGACACAAGACCCAGAAGATTCTGCTAAAAAAAAAGAAAAGAAAAAAAGCTGCTGATATGAGTGCAGACTGTTGAGACAAATAAATGCATAAATAAATGAACTGCTCAAGAGACAGAGACTGAGACTAAGCTGTGATATTTTCCAGGATGTGACAGTGGTGGGCACTGAGCGGCCCGGTGGGAGAGCTGAATAAGGTAAAGCCTCCCTGTCTTGCTTTTAAAGGGTTTTCAATTGTGCAATGTGAGTTTTACAAGAATAAGAATATAAAAATATATGTATATGTTTAGGTTTTTCCCCAATATTAAGCAAAACCAAGAGTATAACACAAACAAATCATCCACCAGAGTCTTGTGTCTTATGTGGCCCATTGCACCGTCTAAGAAAAATCACGTTGAGTGTGATTTTTCAGATTAAAATGACTGTTGTGACTTTATCCAGTGTGGGTTGCACTGTTGTGACAAGATAAGAAGATATCATTCAAATCCTCTGGTGAAAATCACACCTGGAGGAACTAACCCAAACAGACTCCAGAAAGAAGGGGATGTTTATCATTTAACTTGATTTATTAAAAACACCTTCAACAGTTCATGTTAACAAAACATTTACTCTCTTTTTCAGCAGCTGCTAAGATAAGCTAACTTGTTGACCTTGTCCGAGAGGAGAGCTGACCGCTTCATATTTAGAGCGTTGCCTGCAGCTGTGAGCAGAATCCTAGACTAATGTTTCCTTTTGCGATGATGTGGTATTTTAAGTTGGGACTGCTTTGGTGAAAAGAAAACCTCTTCCTGCAGAGTGTGCATAAAGGTTTTTGTCTGTCTTGGGTTGCTGTATTCGAACTTCTCACAATTCATTAAAGTCATAATTGCATTAAAATGATTCATCAGATTAATCACGAGGATGGATTAATCTGCATTAGTGCGTCAATATAACGTTTGATTTGATTCTATATTAAAAGGGGGGGGGGGGGTTAAAAAGGGGGTTTGATGCCCTGATCTGTTTCAAAAAAAGAAAAAAGAAAAGGCACCTCCCCCCCTTCCTCCTCCTCCTCCTCCTCTGTGGCACTAACCACTCCTCATACAAAGTTTCGGCTCGCGTCACTTTAAATATCCTCCCCCTTCATCCTGCTGCTGACACACAACCATGAAAACCAAAGCACCATCCGACAAACTGACAAACCGCTAACTGCCGGCCACAGGATACTTTCATTTGACGGAAAAGTTACTTAACTACTTTTTCTACCCTCATCCTTTAAATCACGACCCTCGGGCGAGAGTTTGGAGGAAGAAACAAAAGTGCGACATAGTTTTTTTTTTTTTTTTTTTGCTTTTTTTTTTCCCCTTCAATTTTCCGGGCGAGAATGAGGCGAAGCTGAGATTGAGAAGAAACCAAGAGGAAGGCGGACCTGGAGCTCACTGAAGAAGTTTGAGCGTCTTCTAATGGAGAGAACCACATGAAACCTCCACCGGAGCTGCAACAGGAACCACGAGACGAGCAGCAGCGGTTTGCAGCAGTTTTCAGCTTTCGGCGGACTTTTACCTGCAGAGTGAGGAAGACCGCGGAGGTAAGCGCACCGTTACACACAGCGATGATGAAGATGACAACGATCATCGCGACAGATCGTAACCCCCCCCCTCTAAGTCAACCATCTCCTCCTCCCCCCCCCCCTCCTGGCGCACACCTTGAGCTGCTATTTTTAGACAGAAACGCGAGAGAGTCCCTCCCCGGAGGATTTCTGTGAAGTTTTTTTTTTTCAGCCATCAAACTTGTGACAGTCTTCACAGCGGAGCTGTGACGAGCCAACGAAGCTTTTACAGCCTCCGATGAAATACAGAAGTGGTTTTCTGGAGGTAAACGGCCATTTCCACCGCAATTAACGTCTTTGGCGTAAAAACTTTTGGAGACGTCACCAAACAGAGGCGCCCTCGGCTTCTTCTTTTTTTTCTTCTTTTTTTCGTTTACACACCGTGTTTTAAGGAAGTGGGCCTTAGTGTTTGAGTTACAGTTAAGTGTTCGGTGACTTATTGCGAGCTCAGGCTGACTGTCTGTTCCGCTATGTCCGGGAGACTCCCCGCTTCTTGCGCCATGCGCGCGCCCTCTCAGCCACTCCCTGCACGGGTTTACGCAAACGGCGCAGACCGAGCGTGTCAGGCAGAATGCAGAAAGAATCCATTGTCACTGCACGAAACAACGAAGCTGGTAATTAGTTGGGATCATGAAGAGACGCTTAAACAACGTTCAAACCAAAAAACCTGCGATGAATACATAAACCTTCAAGTATTTCAGCTTTTAATGAGCAAGTGGTCATGTTTGGTGTCTTGAACATTTCTTTTAAGTGTTCTTACTATAATAGTTACTTCACACATTGTGTCTTTGGATAATAATGCTTCATCTTGACCCATTTAAACTAGAAATGGAGAAATATGTGTGACGTTAGTCAGGTGTCCTCTCCTCATAAAGTCTTTAACTTATGCGCTAAATTCAAGGTGGTATTTTCATGTGTGTGTTTTCTAAATGTATTTTACACCACATATACACAAACAGCTCTAAGAGTATTTATAGGGGGGGGGTAGGTAAAATATGCATTTATTATTAATAACCTATTAAATTTATTCAAAACATTTAAATACCATTATTTATATCCATGTACTCCAAGTATTGGATTCTCAAGTTGGCAAACTAACCAGTGAGTTCCCGTATTTCAAGTTCTGTGAATCCAACAATCCTCTATCCTGTGTAAACAATGCGAGATGATTAAACACAACGGAACTCGGTGTGATTACCAACTTAAATAAACAGGCTGACTAAACTCTGACCAAAGTTAAAACGTTGCGCTGAAGCCGCACTCCAAGGCCTTACTGCTGCCGTCCAACTCACAGGGGTGACATTGCTTGAATTTGACATAGTGCATCTTCAAACATCGTTTTCAGTTTGTTTGGAGGTTTTTGCTCCTCTGTAATGAGATGGTAGTAGAGATCCTGTAGTAGCAGGACAATTTAGCAAGAAATGAAGTGTAAAGGAAGAAACAGGAGAGGTTCTAATGAGTCGTCAATATGGTGACCGAGATGAAACGTGTTGCAGAACAACCGCGCTGCTGCCAAACAGACACCGGAGCTGTGTGGCGCAAACATTTCGATATAAGTTAAAACTCAAATTATATTTGCGCTTTTGCTAAATTCCGAAAGTGTGTTTAAAGCCTGTGAAAACTGGAAGGAGAAAACAACAACAACAACAACAACCCATGCATGCACAGGGAGAACATGCAAATTCCCCACAGAGAAGATCTCCAGCCCACCAGGAGGCAAATTCCTCCTCTGTAAATACCCTGCCCTCAGGTGATTTGCAGTCTGTGCAGCGTACGACACGCCTCAGTCTCCGGCTTCATCCACTAGAACTCTTAGAACGCTCCCTGAAAGAGGGAATTCCTTTGTTTTTGTTCAGAGTTCAGCGAAGTGGTCATGAGTGGGATCCCACTTCAGCGTGTCCTCAGATGATCTGTAAAGAGTCTGGGAGGAAAAACTCTGATCTATTTTTATTTTAGTATTTTTGTGGAATTTAGATTACACGTACACACACACACACACACACACACACACACACACACACACACGCACACAGACACACCTTTCAACATCAGACTGTGGATGTGTGTGTCACCTAATATCTTTAACCTGTACCAAACCGATTATCTTACATCCGCACATGCAGGTTTACAGTTTCCCGACTCAACGAGCAGCTTTTCACACAGCCATCTTTCATTTTGACTGGAAGCTGTAATAAATCCATTACATTTATGATTATAAAGTTTGAGTTCTCTGTGAGAGACTCTTTTTTTTTTTTTTTTTTTTAACAGTTTTAGCAGGTGTACTGAGGTCAGAACGATTCAGCAAGCTTTGTGAGGCTCAGAGAGACAGGAAATAACTATCAGAAAGACTTTGCTTACTGTAGTTCTGCGCATGCACCCGCTCTGCCTTGAAAATCAAATCTGTAAAGCTCCTAGTTAATGTGACTCTCCATTATGTGCCTTCATGGTCGTGTGTACTGATCATGTGAACAACGCTGAAGCAATAGAACACGCTATAAACTTCATTTCACATTTAACCTGAACTGTTTACTTCCATATTCAATCGGCGTCTTCTTCTTCCTGCTCTTTCACAGGTGCCCGCTTTCAATTTCTTGCCGCGTCAGCGTTAACCAGTGTAGATCGGTGAAGGAGGAACCAGCAGGACGGATAAAAACGTTCCCATTGTGGGTTTTTCTTTATTCGCGTCATGTGAACTGGTCCTGCAGCTCCATCGTGTCTTAGTGACATTTATCCCAAGAACACTTTGTTCTCAGAGCAGCTTTTCTGGAGCTTCCTTAAGTTTCTAAAAGTAGAAATGAAGGCAGAGTTGTAGCGATCAAGCTCAGGAAGCATCCGGCGCAGATACCAGCCGTTTCTCCAATAAAAGCCCTGGCGCTGCTGCCGTCACTCACCGGCCTCATATAAACCTTCAACACTGGAATTTTTACTGCGTCTCATCCGCGCTCACTTTGCCTCCACCTGCGCGTAATCTTGACAGTTACGGAGGGAATCTTCTCCTGCAGTTTAGCCGCATGCAGACTTTAGAGTTTCCACATGAAAAGCGAGGCGTGCAACTGAGAGTTTGCGCAGCCTCAGGGTTGGTTTCCAGTTCTCCCTGTTGGACCGAAAATCCCTCTGCATGTTCAACCAAATCCCATAATTCTCTCCAGGACCGAGAGCAAACCTGCACTCATTAACATATTTTTACTACAATCCAGCGGGAGCCTGGATTTCTGCTCTCTGTTTGAGGCTTTTTAAAAGGCCTATAACCTTATCGTGCAGTCAGCTGAGAGACACTGAAAGACGAGTGGGGTTAAGACTTTTTTTTTTTTTTGGGTTTGTTTTTCAAGAGCGCTGACAAATAAGAGGCGGCAGGCTTACCCAGATCCACACACTGATTAACTTTCATAGACAGGATGATTTATATTTAACTGCTGTACTTTCCGTGTGAGTTTAACCGCCTTTAAAGTTACAGCTGAGTTCAGTGTGACACAAGCGTCCTGCGCAAGTTGCTGCGCTTTGCACGGGGGACTTACGACGGGTGAAAGTCCACACGCTGAGCCGCTTTCAATCATTTGCATTAGAACTGTGATTGCGAACTTCAGAAGCAAAGGTGCAGCAGCTGGTTCAATAGTCGGCCTCTGGCCTCGTGGTAAAGTCCAGGTTTTGTCACCACACAGGCTTTTTTTCTATATCTTCTGTTCCTGCTGCAGGTCCTCTAATAATTAATTTGTTTTTTTATATTTATATAGCGCTTGCCATAACACCTAAGTAAACTTGGGGAGAGAAGAGAACATAATTAATGAATTATAGTGATGATACTGTGATATGCAGAAACAACATGCAAACTCGATGTGGAAAGCCATTTTAGTAGTCCAGAATATCCCAAGTCTTCCTGATTAACAGGTTATGTGCAAACGCTGTGTTAATTGGGCAATTTCCTTTGGCCAGTTCTACTTCACTGTGTGTTATGAATGATTGAGGAGTTATTGATTTATATTCATTCATCATTTCTACTAAGCTGAAGCAGAATAATCATTTTCCCTCTTTGAAGTAATATTAATATCCATATGAGGCCTTGATGTCAGACTTTCACAAACACTCAACAATGGAAACTGTGTCTTTGTGTTGTTGTTTTTTTTCAGTGGGACTTTCTTGCATTGTGTGCAGCTTAACAATACTCCTTTTTTAGGGTCCGAGCCTGAGCAGAGCTGGGCGAGAACCCACTGGAATGCAAGAGATTATTATTGTTGATGTCTAAGAAATGTGATAGACATCTACAACACATTGAGCTACACACACACACACACACACACACACACACACACACACACACACACACACACACACACACACACACACACACACACACACACACACACACACACACACACACACACACACACACACACACACACACACAAAACATGCTGCCCTGAACACGTCCATATGTTAAGCCTAAGCTTCTTTCAAACCTTCACCATATTAAACAATTTAACTTTTAAAACATTCAACTTTTTCAACTTTTTTGTTTTAAACCTCTTGAAATTTCTTATCTTTTAAACTTTTTAGAATAATTTTTTACATTGAGTTGGATGGGAAAACCCTTCCACTTACTATCAAACTCCTTCGACTTTGAACCACAACAGGTTCACTGTACTTCCAGCTTGAGACGTCCTTTGACTTATAAAAAGTTGCCACATCTGAAGCCCATCACATTCAGGTGACGTTCTCAGTCCTACAAGTAGCGAGGGCCTTTCCAACGCTGCTTGCAGCTACAATTCATTATATTCCTTTGTGTGGACGCAGGAAGTGAGCAAATGCGGCGCCGATCACAGATGCTTGGTGTGATAAATAACTTTAAATTATTCATTTTTGGTTTCCTCTCGGGTTGCTGTCATGGATCTCCTAGACGAAAGGAAGATCTGAATAAAGATGGCCAAGCAGACAAAAATCTTCTTTTTAATAGCTGTTCTAATTTCCTTTTCCGATATCTCCGTGTCCTCGCAGTGCTTTCAGGATGTTGACTCGGCTGAGGGAACAGATTTGGGCGGACTGGATTTGGTTTCCTGAAGGCCACGGCTGGGCCGACTTGACCGACCACGATGGCAAAGTCTTCCCTAAAATTCAGGACCTCTGGGCGATTATACCCATCGCTCTCTGCTTCCTGGTCATCAGGCAGATATTTGAGCGGTGAGTCACCGTGTCATGTCGCCATGTTCCTCTCCGCTCGCCAGGTTTGCATGTTTCATCTGCCTGGTTTAAAAATGTTTAAGCAACATTTTCCCGGCCGGTGTGCTTTCCCTCTTTTCAGGACGGTAGCGCTTCCTCTGGCCTCTCTGATGGGCATCCACGACAAACAGCGTGTCCATGCGCCTACAAATCCCGCCCTGGAGTCTTATTTCTGCAGAACATCGAAACATCCCGCGCAGGTAATCCAGCCACATGCATCAGTGACTCGTATCCATTGAAAATGGATTTGATTACCGCTCACAATCACAATGGTTAGAGATTTGGGGCCCTCCTGATTGTTCACAGCTCATGATGCAAGTGTGTTTGGGCGTGTCCCAATCTACTGTTACAGTCCTGGGAAGTCACGTTCTGACCTCAATGTGGATATGTTACTGAGGAATTGTACTTCATCTCTTCTATGTGCATGGGATGATAATTCTATTGTCTTTAAAACTGGTGCATTAGTTATACGGAGGGAGGTTTTATTCGCAGTCGAAATAAAGTCTTTGTTGCAGTTGAAACTGATGGACTGATACTGAAGGTGGCCACTGTGTGACGGAATCTGTGACTGTGTTAAAACTTGCCTGGTTAAAGTAAAGAAAAGTACATTTTATCTTCTCTTCGTGTCTCTAAAGGTTCAGAAACGGAAACATTGCTGCAAAAATGCAATTTGTTCTGCTAAATCTACTGGATTTATAAGATTTTATGGATTCACTGTTTTTCCACGACGGCTTAAACTTTCCATACACGACAGGTCTTCAATATTACTGTGTGTTTCTCATATTATGAGTGACACACTGGTGGATTAGTCTGAGACTGGATGGTTGCACTGAGGAAGTCCTGTGAGCCTTTGTAATCATGGTATATTTGCACAAAGTACTTTGCACTTTCTGGTAGTTTTTGAATCATGTCACAATCACAAATGGTTTTAGGGGTTGTACTTTTAAGAAGTGCAGGTCCGGTCCCAGTCCTCAGTCCAGGAGCAGAATAAGCAGAAACAACAACTCTTCATTGTTTTAGAGAAATATTTTCTACATTTAAACAACCAGCAGACACGCGGTGCCACTTTCCATCAGCTGCTGCATAGAGTCTTCTACTGTCTGGGGTGTATCTGATCTCCACCCTGACACCTGAGCCATCACCACTGTCCTGCTTTTGTCGTTTCACTGTCAGAGCTCCATAGCAAGTTTAAGTCAAGAGACGGGCTGCTCCATGCGACAAGTCCAGAGGTGGTTCAGGCGGCGGAGAAACCAGGACCGGCCAAGCAAGCTGAAGAAGTTCAAAGAAGCGAGGTGGGTCCATGTCGTTAGGCGCTCAGTTTGTTCTCTCATCTCATTCTTGAAATTGTTGGTCCTGCTATAAGATGATTTTATGCAGTCACGGCAGTAAGAGTCTCTGAAGCTGTTTTCATAACGACTTCTCCGTTGTACCTTTCGTACGTGAAAGAAGTTTCTTGGCTCTCGGACCAATATTCAACCAGTCAGGCTCTGTTTGCTTGTAACACATTAAAGATTTTAATTTTGAAAAGCAGCTTGGGTCAAATCTCATAGTACGTGCGTAAAACATACAACATGTTGGATTCCCGGAAAACACTCACTGAACAGCTTTTCTGGTAGAACAATAACAGACGTTTAGTGAGTTGCTACTACAGATCATTAAAGATATAATTATGTATTTCTTAACTGTTTAGTGGTTCGCTTATGACTGATTTTTTTATCATCACTGGCTTTGCTTTCAACCAAGACACACCCTTTAAATGAGAACTGACATTGTTCAAAAGCTGCTTTGAGACAGGCTAAAGATATGAGAGGACACAAAGTGAAGCTGTCAAAGTTACTTTTATACACAGTGTAATCTCGCACTTGTAAATGAAGCTATAAGTGAATATTTAATTTCTTGGGGAAGTTGAAGTCGGAGTGTTTGACACCCAGTGCACGGGTTGATCATCTCAGGTCGTTCTGATATGAACACAGCTTGAACCTGCCATGTTGCAATGTTTGCGATAATTGAACCAGAATGTAATATTTGTGCTCCGGTTTGATGGTCTGACAGTGTTTCTGCTGTGCGAGTCTTGATGGAATCTGTTTTTCTAAGGTTATTGTGCACTCTTCTTACAGTTGGAGATTTACCTTTTACCTTCTTGCTTTCTTCGGTGGCCTGGCCGTCCTCATAGATGTGAGTAACTCCTTTAAATCTGTTTTGTGTTTTTACATGAAAAACGCACATTATTTTATTGACAATTTGTGTATGTTTTGCACATATTATCTTGGATTCTGTGACTCTCATTATGATAATATTGTTCGGAAGAAGTGTGGAATTGACCCATTATGGCCTCTTGATCTCCAATCCGGTGTTAATTATTTGTGTGTCATGACCTTTTCCCTCCAGAAACCGTGGTTCTACGAAATGAAGCTGATGTGGGAAGACTTTCCAAAAATGGTAACCACATTAAATACACACTGTGGCTGTGTCTTATCGTGTCACAATGCCTGTTTAAATATTTAATATAAAAGGGATTCATGTTGGGAAAGTGAGATTATGCTCGGTTTCTTCATGCCGGCGTCATTTGGGGCCCTAAAGGCAAACATAGCGGTGTACACCGGCACCAACAGCAGATCCTCGGAAGAGCCAAATCTGCTTAAATACCGATGAAATCAAGTTTTTAAACCATCCTAAGTAACTACTGCCAAGGTTCGGCCTTAGAGGCGTTCAGAATATCGGGTTTCTGTGATATTTAGCAAATGTGGCGTTGTGTACAAGGACAGATCTGAACATCAGTCTTCTTTTTTTTTTTAATAAAGCTCAGAGCTTATTAAATCCAGAAAAGGCCACTTATATGCTTTTGTCAAATCAACTCTTATCTCACTATTCTGTCACCTCTGTTGGATTTACCTCCCACATCACAAATATCCCCAAGCTACCAAAAAGCAAAGAAAAAGCCCTCGTATGAATGTTATTCCATCGGCCCCTTAGGAATTCTGCATTCACAGATAAGATTCACCAGCGTGTCCTCTTGTAACACAAGCTTCTTAGTCCCGTCAAAAACGCACAATCTTATTGAAAACCTGCCAGGTACGGAAAGAAACTGGAGCAGAGGCGCTCTCATTACTCATTGTTTGACTCATCGACAGACATAAAATCCAAATCGGACATCTTCGTCAAAAGACGCTTCAGTTATCAAATATTAAGAGTTTTGTTTTTCTTTTGTCTCGGTTATGATATGTAGTATGATGTTTTTTGAGCTATTATAGATGGGAAGCAGATTATAGACTGTGTTGAAAGTACCAAAGTAGTTTGAAAGATTTCACTCTGCAAACAGTTTTCAGTTGTGTTTGTTATATTTGCTCTTGTTGTTTGCCTCTGCCCCACAGCCGCTGCTGCCGTCACAGTACTGGTACTACATGATCGAGCTGGGCTTCTACATCTCGCTGCTTTTCAGTGTAGCGTCGGACATCAAGCGAAAGGTAAGGCACGGTGTGAGCTCTCCAAGCACACTGACCCCCCCCCCCCCCCCCCCCCCCCCCCCAGCAGCCTTCCATCAAGACAGACTGCTCACTGCATAAACTAAATGAGAACGCTCAAAGCCCCTTGGTAATATATTTTGAGGTTCAGGTATTGATTTTCCCATTAGGTCGTGACTTTATGTATTTCATTTGAGTGGAGCCGTCGGCGCGGAGGACGCCATTAAAGCGGATGTCGAGCTCCTCCGGTTCCTCCGCCCGCCTCTCTGTGTGTGGTGAAGTTAAAGTGCCTCTCCAGTTCAGGAGGGAGCGGAGCTCTGTGGGGAAATCATGTTGCGGAGAGGCAGATGGATCATTTTATCCGCTGGTCTGAGTGTTGTTGTCAAACCAGTCTGCAGAATTCTCGGCCCGTCCTTGTGCACGTTTTATCACCGATTTGTGGAAATAATTTCTGAACGCAAAACAACAGATTCCCTAAATACTGATGATCAGTATTGTGACTTTCGAATGAGTTTCTTCTATTTACCCTTTTGAGTATTATAAGGTTTTCCTAGTGGTTGAACTATTTAAAAAAAAAAACAATTTGTGCCGTGTAATCTTTGTGCGTGATGTTAATCATTTGTTAAAAACCCGCTAGAAGCAGGTGCCAATTGGTAAGGTTGTTTCGTCATCTCTGTTTGCCTCTGCAGGATTTCAAAGAACAGATTGTTCATCATGTGGCAACGATATTCCTCATCGGTTTTTCCTGGCTTGTCAACTACATCCGCGCAGGGACTTTGATCATGTTGGTGCACGATGCCTCCGACTATCTGATGGAGGTATGACAGCCGGCCAACATGTAGGGGGGAGGGGGGGTTAAAATGATCTTTTTTTTCTACACTATAAAAAGTTGTGAAGTTACTTTATTGATCATAGGAAGTCGTTTAAAGGATCTGCAGTGAATATTAGTACGACTCCTTTATGCCTTCCAAAGTATTTAGATCTTCTCAGCGGCTTCATGTCAGAGGTTAAGAGCTCCGGACTTCACAGAGTTCACTTTCTGCCCTCTGCAGGAGAGGCCATTAAAAACAAGCTGTGCTCTCGTTTTTTTTTTTTTTTTTTTTTTTCCACTTCCAGGCGGCCAAAATGTTCAACTACGCCGGCTGGAGGAAAACCTGCAACTTCATCTTCACTGTGTTCGCCGCGGTTTTCATCTTCACGCGCCTCTTCATCCTCCCCTTCTAGTAAAACTCGTCCTCCATTTCTGTTACTTCTGCTTGACACAAACACTTTAGCAACCAAACAGGTTTATACTTGATTAGTTTTTGTTTTTTTAATCTTTTGCATGAAAATTTAAAAAAAAAAAAAAGTGATCAATCTTTTGGCTAAGGTTAAAAACGTGATCATCAAAATCCAGAAACATGTTGGGTGCGATTCCAAAGATTTTTTCTCCATTCAATAATTCATAACTAATTAAAAGTATGAGAATGTGTAAACACCTTATGTATTCGTACGAAAAGTAGTAATTAAAGTCAGTATTTCGTGGGGGGAGAAAACAAAAAAGATGTATTATTGTGTAACGGTGGTGCAGTGGTTAGTATTTTCTCCTCAGTGATTCTCGGTCTGTGCTGAGTCTACATATTTATATTCCTGCCACTGCAATGTATCTCCACTTCAGGGGGAAAAAAAACAACCTAAATGTAAAAATGGAGTGAGAGTGACGTCCCTTTGATGTTCAAAACAAACCAATTCATTCATCAAGAGGATCCAGATGCCAGTGGAAGTAGGAAGCGGCAATAAAATGTCCTCGTCTCTGGAAGTTAGCGGCGATCAGTTTAAATAAGCAATCTGGTGGCGTCTCGGTCTGTTTGCTCGCCTGCAGGAATCCACTGATCAATATTTTAGTTTGACAGAGACGTTCTAAATCTGCTGGAAAAACTTTCAGATCTCTCGCTGCGAACACAACAGAGCCTTTGTGTGCCCCTCCGGCCTCTCGGGGCTGTGGAGGCTGATTGTAGGTGGCTCTGACTGGATTCTCTGTTCTGCCCTTTGTCCTCTTTGTCCAGCATCATACACACGACGTTGGTGTACCCGCAGACTTTGTACCGCCCCTTCCTCGGCTTCTACTTCTTCAATGGGCTGATGCTCGTGCTGCAGTGCCTGCACATCTTCTGGTCCCTGCTTATTTTGCGCATGGTCGTCAAATTCCTGCCAGGCAATGTAAGAATTACAAATATTTCAGTTTTTTTTTCCATTTAGTTTGTTTCCCCGTGTTGCACAGCAGTTGCATGAATATTGTGTCCTGCCTTCGCCCGACAGGATATTGTGGAAGATGAGCGCAGCGATAAAGACGAGACCGAGTCGGAGGATGAAGCCGAGGCTCACGGGGATGGAGAAAAGCTCAAAAACGGCCACGTGCAGAACGGCCACGCTCTCCTCAATAACAACCACAGTAAGGCGGACTGATTAGAGACGAGGCGGCGCGAGGAGGGAGGATGAGGCCTCACCTGGAAGCCAAAGAACGTGAGCGGGCTTGTTGAAAGGGGAAACACACGTACACCCGCATATCCACACACTGATGTCATACCCCCCCCCCCCCTTCCCTATGATTGCCCAGAAAGTAGTCCAGTGTGGACGATTCCACCTCTCGGTGGATTACGCTAAACAAATAAAGAAGCGGAAGGCCTCACAGGAGAACCTCGATGATCTGCTTGGTTCCTAAGCAGCAGAGTGGGTTCCTCGACTCTGTTCGTCCTTCCTCTTCAATCGCATTCTTTAGCCATTTGCCAAGATTCCCTGCTGAAGACCAAGTTGCCAAACCTGCCTGCTCGTAACTTTGGTTGTGTTTTTTTTTTTTTTTTTGGTTTCTTTCTTTCTTTTACATTACTGGAAGTGTTTTCAGGAAGTTCTGCAATGAGGACAGGGTATTTCCCCATCCCCGCAGTCACCTAAACTTCTACCCGCCCTTAAAAAAAAAAATAAAAAAAGAGCGAGAGAGATTTTGCTGTTCTGACTAACCACACTGAAGTCCGTAACGTTGCGATGAGCACTCGTGTGAAGATGACTTTCTGTGGACTGTGACCAGATTCAAGTCTGCTCACTCCTAATAAAGAATATTTCAGAGTATTACAGCTGCCCTTCTGTGACCTGACGCTGGTTGCGGCGACGTCATCTCCCGTGAGGTTTGAAACTAAATAATTGTCTATAAATAATAATTTTAACAGGCTGAAAGAAAGTTCTAAAAGCGTTTTGTTTGTTGGGAAAAGATTGTTTTAAATGTTTGTTTTCTTTATGCTCTATCTTTTAGTTGTATATGATTTTATTTTGTTTTCCTTCCCAGCCTGTGGTTTAAAATTTGGGAGCAATTTATTTGAGTGTAAACCCAAATCAACCAGTAATTGTTTATTGATTCTTCATGGGCTGAAAGTGTCAATAGCATTTCATTCAGTGTTGTTTTCTCCCTCCATCCAAAGATGCACTTTATGGTTTCTTCGATGGATCCGCATACAAACCTGGAAAACGGGCTCCGTAATGCTCGAACTTCAATGTGACTTTATTTTGGAGTATGCTTTCAATTTTGTTTTATTTATTTCCACCATTATTATTATTTTAGCCCCAAGATCTCGCAGTTCTGGTTTGGTTCAAGAAGAAACGTCATTGTGAAGAGGTACAAATGAAACACCAAAGTTTGGTTTACATTTTCTATTGCCTTGTCATTTGCAAAGTGCCTTCGTTATTTCAAGTGTTTGTTCAAAGGAAAAGAAAGAAAAATAACTCCCTTTATCGCTGTTTGTGTCGTCTTTGTGTCCGAACACTTCTCTTACTCTCCTGAAAGCCTCTGGACCAATCGCCTGCAGGAGGAGCTTTTTATTCTGCGTTCTGCTTGAAATGTAAAGTCCTAATGATGATGATGATGATAAAGAAAACTGTGGATCACTATTCTTTGTATTTCTGCTTTTAATTTGAATCCAAACTTGGATTTATTTTTTTTAGGGGAGTTTAAATGAGGAGACGCCCATTAAAAGTTTTCGGACGTTTTCATAGACTCGCTCTTCAAATAAGTAACTTTCAAGTTCTCAGCAGGGGCGAGTTGTGAAATCTTTCTGAAGAAACCGGAATTATTTGGTCATACAAAGAGTAGAAAAGATCCACTTTTACATGAATTACATATTTGCCTCATCAGCGACACGCAGTTCTATTATGATAATAAACCTAGTTGTGGCGGGATCGTCGTGACAATGCAGCTCAAAGTGCTTTTCAAAACAAAATACATCAAGTATTTGCAGATAGCAAAACAGTGTTTTTTTTAAAATTGCTTGTTAAAAGTGTGGCTTAGTTTGTTTTCTTTTGTTTTTGATGAATTGCATCATTTCCCTGTCAATCTTACATTTACAGTGATTGAGTGGTCAGGATGGTCAAAGATGGACATTTTATTCCATTATTAAGTTTTGATCTATTAAAACAGGACACATAATATAGAGATAACCATGTATTGTGTTTAAAATTATTAACCCCTTCCTCTCCTTATTTTTTTGTTTTTATTTTTTTTATAAATCTAACCATCCAGACTGATTTGCTCGGGGAGGTGTGAGGTTAAACTTCCCTCTTTTTTTGTGTATCCCCACTTAATTATTTTTCATATGGAGGGATTAAATTTCTCTTACCTAAATAACAATTAAAGCCAGTTCACCAGCAGGCCAGATTAAAACATGCGCACATTGTTTGGAAAAAAAAAATGGAACATCCAATAAAAACATTAAAAAGCTGCTGAATCATGACTGGAATTCACCTCATTAACTCTAAAATGAAGCTGCTCATACTTTACTTCATGTTTTTTCAGAGTGCTGGACTTCCTGTATTTTGAACAAAAAGCCTGCTTGAAGCTTTTACTGGAAAACACTCCACAACCGCTGAACCTGTTAGATTTCTGGTTTTGCACTCAGGCCTGTTTTATACAATGAATTTTGAAGATGAGTACAGTTTTGTCATTTGGAATATGTTAAATATCTTCTATGGCGGGGGGAAAAAAAACCCCAAACATGATACATGCTGAGATCGGGAGGCGTTTGGAAATGGAATGGATGAAGTCTGGCACGAGTGCCACCCATCTGTCAGCGCTTCCGCTGGTGTTGAGTAGACCCGAAGGCACCGTGTCGCTATTACGATATCAGATGGCACAGTGTAGTGGTGACATACAGGCTGGCACAACTGTGGGCTGATCTTTGTTGCCAACGCAAACGCAAAAGCATCTGCAACCCTGATGCTTCAGGTATAGGGGGAAAAAAACAACAACTTGAAAAAGAAGTATTTTCTTCTCAGCTCTGCTTCAGTGAAACCGCTTCTTCATGGTGCTTTCTTGCCCTCCTGCTCCCCCGCAGCCCTACAGTATTTTGGCGGCAGCCTAAAAGGCCTCCTTGGCTAATTGCATATGGAGTGGGATCACTTTACCTCCATGCCCTGGACCTCAGCCTCCACACTCTTCTTGTCACTGGCAACCACACTGTACCAATCTCCATTTTAAAGCGGCAGGGTCAATTTCCACCCTGCTGCAGCATCTGGCTCTGCAGTTTAATTGCTAATGCGTCTCCTGTTTCTCCGGCTCTGGACGCCTGGGCTTTCCTCTCCACGACCCCCATCTGTGTCCAGTCTTACTCCTCAAATCTTTTCCTTTCCTTCCAGGTTACGCTTTCTTTCCTCTCCCGTGCTGCATTCACAAGCCTCGTGAAATGAACGAGCCGGGCATCGCCTCCGGTGCCCAGGTTGTGGTGGTGTTAAGTCTAATAGGTGACAGCAATGAAGGCCCTCCTGACAGGAGGACAAAAGCAGTGGGGTGTTTGATTCACTTGTGAACTGTGTAGACCGTTATTCAATTCCTGCTTAAGTATTAATAAAGGCTTTACGCGCCAGGGGGAGGTCGCAAGGCGCAAGTGCATGCTTGTGTACCTTGCATGCGTATGCATGTGTCTTTGAGTGCATGAGCTAATTCGGGGCTGCTCATTTTTCCTGGGATGATTGTGTTAGTGGAGGACAGTTAAGACTTTGGAAACTTATGTAACGTGAGTATAACAGGAAGCTCAGTGGGGGAAAGGAGACAGATGCTATGAAAGCTTTTCAAAGGTTCCTGCAGGTGGAGGAGAGGCTCCCGAGGTTCTGGTCACAATAGAGGAGGAGTGGTGAGTTTCAATCTATATCTTTTGAATTAGTCAGTTACAACGAATATCTATTGGGTTTGAATGCATAATCCAACATGTTAAGCAACATGTTTAAAGAGCTTAATCATCCGTTTATTGAAAGCTGCAAGATTTTTATTTGCTTTTTGTTCAGTTCTCCTGTGAAGAAAAGCAACACAAAAGGCCTATTTGGTAATAGTTATAAAGTTTAAAACCTATATAATTCTTTACTGCGACTAAAATCCATTGCAACAGAATGAAGCCTTATTTTTGTGTCCAAATCTAATTTTTTATTTATACTAATATTTGTCAAGCAGCTTTTGTTCATTAGCAACAACTGGGTGTTTAACTAAAACAGTTTGTTTACTCCACATTACCTACTTTACTTTTGATTTTCACATCTACTACTTTTCTAGATCTGTGGAAGCTGCTGATAATCTCATTTATTACTAAAGTCCAATCTTTGACAACTTTGAAATTAATTGCATGGCATCAAAAATTGTTCAAGGGAATAAAATTCAATGTTTTAAAGCAGCGATTAGTCATATTATTGTGACATTTACCTACATTTTCAAGAGATTTTGCTAACTAAATGGAAATTTGAATTGATGTATAGTAACAATATATCCTAAATACTTGGAATTATATTTAACAGTTCTTAAACTATAAATATATAAGATATTGTTCTCATAATTACCTCTTCTCTGTGCATTACAATCTTTTTACAACCCTGTTTTCTTTTTCTCATTCTTTGTTTTTATGATTCTCATTAATATCGTCTCAGGTGCACAGGGCACTTCCTTATGCAATGCTGCTGCACTAATAAAGAGAAGAAACATCCTCAGAAGGATCAGCAGACACCAGTGCCCACATGGACCAAGCTCCTCAACCTGCACCGCAGTTCGAGGTGGATGTGGACCTGGGCTTTGCTCTCTTCTTCCTCTTCCTACTGTGTTTCTTTCTCCTGGTGACTGTGGTGCGCTGCGCCCAGACGGTGGTTGATCCATATGGCTCCATCTCTACTTCTACTTACCAGGAGGAGCAGATCACCTGAGAAGGAAAGACTCTGGAGGACAATTTAAAGCATGTTATCACCGGCACAGAATCCTTTTATTGAAGTCAAAACACATGCCTCTGGATGTGTTTGAGTGTTTTCATTTTCAATTCATTTTGAATAGCCTCTGGGTAGATCACTGATGTTGGGCATCTATCCAGAAATGAGTGGGACACACCCACAAAATCTGTTTTGCACAACAAGATCACTCCACTGGCCTTTAAAAACACTTTGTTGACTTACCCTTCCTGTTATCTGTTTCTGATAATGATTTGAGATCATTAAAAAGTGTCTGCCAATTTTTATCAGTCGTGTATCTACCCACAACACAACAGCAGGTATTAAATGATTAATAACAATATAATTTTAAATGGGTACTTATTTATTAGTAATTAGTATTTATTTTTGTATTTATTTATTTATTCATTCATTTATTGACAGTTCGTTATCTAACACAATAGTAAACTAAATTTAAAACTATAAAAATAAACTAAATATTCAAAGAGCTGGTGCAGTTTCCCCTCCTACGCGCAAGGTGGCGGTAACGCCGCTGCTCGCTTCCGCTCATAAAGTGAACAGAAGAGAGGAAGGACAGGCCATGTTTTATGGTGCTTTGTAAAAGAAGAAGACGAGGGGAGTAGAATCGTAAGTTCAAAACAGATCTGCCAAGTTTTTCACCGCTACATTGATCATATCTCCTCTTAACGTTTCTGCACCGAAGTGCATGTCCGTTAATAGATTTTGGAAACGATTTCCAAGGCAGAATCCTACACATATTAAAACACTTTTGTTTTCTGTGATTTCCGTGAGAAGTTGGCGTGCATGTGCGGTCAAAGCTCAACCTCCGTCTGCTTTGGCCTTAAACTCCCGTAAACGATACGAGACGTTTGATTAAAGTGTGTGTGGTGGTGGAAAACCAAACATTAGCTGCACAGAATTGTCCAGCTAATATTGCGCCCAGTCTTTACGATTTTGGACGATAAAGATGGACATTTGACTGTTGTACCTCTCCAACGGCAACAACAACTAACATTTACAACCAGAGTAGGAATTGATATGGATTCATCCGTTTATTGTTGTTTAACACAACGAATTGTCAAAAGAGGCTGGAGCCACTTTATGTGCAGAAAAAGAAAACGTAAGGTTTGATTGAGATATGTAAACACTAGGTCCTAAATAAATTAACTTGTTGTCAGTTTTAATAATTATACCAGCCTCAATCACCCTGTGTCCATATATTGATAGCAATACGTGTAACCATACCAATCAGTACTAAGCACAGACATTGTGGTCCAGCAAACCCTATTCAATCCATCCATCTCATTGTGCTGTTACATTCCTCAAAATACAAAGGGACTTCCTGCAATCTTAAGCAAGTTTTGGTGAATGTTGTAAGGAAAAGGAAGACATCTCCAGCAGATTTTGACTCAAAGGTGGCTTCTTTGTGCATTCACTGGTGGGAGTAAGGAATATTAAGAGAGAAAACGCCAGGACCAAGAGCAAGAAACAAGTTGATATCAGCAGGCGACGGGCCTTTACTGTTAATGCTCATGCAGTAAAGTACACACAGATCATAGACTTACAGGAGAGAGAAGCTCAACCATTGTCACATGTAAAGGTGCCATGGATATATTGTCGTGAGAAAAGTGGAGAAGCTCAGTGCGTTAAAGAAACTTTACCAGGTGTTTACTGGCGCTTTCACACCAGGATAATATGGGAGTCTAGGGGAGCCGAGCATTTTCACACCTTTGCATTCACACCAGCCCTGCTTGATCTATAGAGCAGGATTCACTTCAGGCACTTCCCGGGAAGGTTTTCCATCTCCATTTCTTCCATTTCCCATCTCTTTTTTTTTGTGAGTGCTTATTCTGATTTGCACCGTTCGCTTCGTTTGTTTACTACCCAAAATGCAGTGCGCTCTGCACCACGTCATCTCGCTACATCCACTGGAAAGTCTGCAGATGGGTCACTTGCAAGTGAACCGAGAGTCCACGTCTTTAAGTGTTCAGGCGAGCATTCACACGTGCCCAGTCGAAGTAGAGTTTCTCAGAAAGTCCCTGAAGTGAAGTCTAGACCGGATCAAACAGGGCTGGTGTAAAATCACCCTCATTGAGCACTGTGTTGTGGCAGCATCGAGGCTAAAGGGCACGACAAAACATTCCAAGTTGTTGTGGAGCGGCTGTGAATTTTCTTTTCACATGGAAACCTATTTATATTCATGATGTGAGTGTTACCTTAATGGCCAGTAAATGTGAATGAGGCTCCTACCAAGCCCGGAGCAGCTCAACTTCAAATTGATTCAGAGTGGCCTCGGCAAATTCTAACTATAGGCCTTATCAAATAGATGATTTTTGAACTTGACCCTGAAATAAGAGATTTAGTTAGCCTTCTTAACTTGAACTTAGATAATTAGAAACTATATGATCCTCCAGTTAAGAACACTCTGAGGAAAACAAATGTGGCTTGAGTCAGATGATAGAAAGCAGTCCAGCAAGCTGCTTAATCTGGGAGTGTTCCAACACTTATTGCTCAAAAAAAAAATTAGATCAACAAAAACAACAGAGTCGTGAAGTAAAGTTTTACTTGCAGCAAAGTGCTGTAAATGTACAGTGTGAAAGTAAGGGGTCAACTGAAGAAGAAGTCAAAATGGAATCTATTTCAAGGAGGCAGATTATGCCTGTGAGTTCATTATCCAAGGTCATCAAAAGATGTTTTCATGAGAACATTCTGAAACAGGGAGTAATCTGCTATCAGGACAGTTTCAAGGTTACACCTACAGTTCTCAAAACAGTTATACTAAAGAAAAAGAAGGAGTCAGAGGATATGTTCTCGTCTCAAGTCAAATGCTTGTTAAATGTGAGCGCATGACTGTTCGTCTCTGTCGGCCATGTGATGGATCGGTGACCGGTCCAGGGATTCATTCGGGCCCCTGTCCTGCATGTTTGAGCGCTCTCCTAGTTGCAGCACACCTGATTGCAATGAGGGGCTCGTTATTGTTTTTTTTTCTAAAGCTTGGTGATGACATCATCATTAGATTCAGGTAAGCTGAAGCAGGGAGAGAGCTAAAACATGCAGGACAGGGGCCCTCGAGGACCGGGGTTGGGCACCCCTGATTTACCGTCTTCTGTAGTCTGCTGGGTTAGGATTAACCCACCTCCCCACAATCCTTTTGAATTAAGCTGCACAGAATATTCATGGGCCGATGGTCACCAACCGACAATGCTATAAATAGACAATAATAGTGATTTCAATTATTTGTTTGCCCTCCAAAATCTTTTTAGGATCATAGTTTTTTTTCTTATGGATCCTCTATCCTTAGTAATAATTATGCCCCACTTGTCCACTCCAAGGAGAGTAGTCATTCAACCTATTTGTACATTTAATATTACTCCTGGATTCAAACCGGTTCATGTTTTTCTTTGATTGTACATACATTTGCTATTTACTGTTAATTCTGGAATAAGAACTTGCTATGCCATTTGTCCATGTGATTATAAACCAAACTAATTCACTGGATAGTTATATACTTAAGTGGCTTTTTAAAAGTAAAGATCTAGAGATTTCTGTAAAATTGTTTTAGTTTACTTTGTGTACTTTACGTTCACCCATCTACTCCTCACATGAGCGCTAAATAATTTGATATGCTTTCATAAATCCTGTGCCTTAATTCAAGTGTTGGCTTTTGCAGTTATTGTAGAAATGGATCAGCCCCGGAGTAAAAGATTGAAGAGTCAGGTGTTGTCAAAACTGAATAGTCGTCATGGTAAGTTCAAGACATTGTAACTTTCTCATGCATGTGTATTGTAACTATTGAGCGTTGGAGGTGTGATACAGTTCATATCTGTGAGGGGCTCGGGGTGTCAGACAAATAGTATTATTTATTTATTTATTTAATTTTTGCAGTCCCTGTGGTGATGTTGACCAGACTTCCTGATCGTAAGCTCGGTGCTCAGCGTCCGCCAACACCTCAGCAGTTTTACAGTGACGCCGAGTCGACCGGCAGCTCAGATGGTGACGTAACGTGGGAACCAGAAAACAACTCCAGTGATTCAGATTTCTTGCCTGCAAATGATAAGCCAAAAGATGCTAAATGCCCAAAGACCGAGAAAACAACAAACACGGCGGCGACAAAAACAAAAACAACAACAACAACAACAACTGCTTCACAACCATCGACCACTGACAGCAACAACACGACAGGTAAGGCCTTTACAGTTTGTTCACAGGCTTTCACTATTCCATGTGTTTGATTGTTTGTATTATTGGTGTTCTGCTCCTGAAAATACAATATTCCTCTTACAGCTGACGGCAACTCTACAATGATAGTATCATCAATTTTTTCCCATGGTTCTGAGGAAACCAAAAAGGTCCGCCCAGACCTGCCAGAGGTGGAAGTGAAATTGGACATGGAGGTGTTGGCCCGGAAGAGGCCCATGAGATGGCTTCGGGGGAAAGTAATAGAGATCGTTGAAAAGGGTAAGAAAAGATTTGCTTGTGATCGTCTTAAAATATAACTTTAATAAGTCCTTTTTAAAAAGAAATTGTACTACAATTTGACATTAATTTTAAGATGAGCAGACGAAGTAGTATTTAGTCATTTGTTGCTTTCATTAATTTAACTTCCAGGGATTATTTGTTTGCAGTTAAAGCTTAAGGTGTCACATAATCCCAACTATCAAACCACGTTGAAGTAAGAGATTAAAAAAAAAAAAGTGACCTTTTCTAAAAGAAAATTGTGTTTTGTTCTTCCTTAGAAGATGGACGGTTTAGATACAAAGTTAGTTTTGACGAAAAGGGGAGGAGTCTTGTATCGGGGCACCACCTGGCCTTCCCCTCAACGCCAAAGCTGGATGAGCTGTTTGTTGGCGCCCGTGTGGTGATTCAGTCTCAAGATGACAAGCTCCAGTTCCAGCCTGGCATTCTGGCCGAGCTCCCCGGCAGGAAGAACCGCTTAAGGTTTGTATCACCCAGTTCTGATTAGATGAGTGACGTTCATAACTGTTAGATCGTGGTCATATGGAAGAGGAAAAGGTCTTTTGACTCATTTGCCAGTGTGAAAGTAACGGCAATACTGTATTGATTCACATAAACGCTATCAAATTTAATTTGTTTTCAATTTCTTTGTATAGCTGAATGCTTTCCGGATCATCTAAATAGAAACTATATAGAGAATAGATTAGCATAGAACAGTGCCACGCGGGAACAAAAGATGGAAAAGCGAATGTGTTCATCTTTTTGTAATTCTTACTGAAGGTGTACATGCTTTGTGTAATGTAAATATTTCTTTTCCAGGTTCCTGGTGTTTCTAGATGATCATACTCCGATGTATGTTGGTTTACCAGTACTTCACTTGGTCTGCAAACCATGTAAGTTTGGCTTTTTTGTCATACTTTGTTTTGTTTTTTGGGTGGGTGGGTGGGTGTGCCATTGAAAATATTGCCAGTGCCAAAACAACATATTTTGCTTTTCCTCATCTTTTTTCACACATTAGTAGCTCTGTGGAGAAACGGGTGGGATTCTGCAGCCGTGCCACAGATGCACACATTCTGAACATTTAATAGAATATTGAGCTTCATATTTGACTACGACAGAAAACCAGTAAAAATGCGAACCCTTTTCTTCCTTTTTTTTTTTTCCCAGTGAAAAGTTCCTTGGACGACATTCAAGCCGGCCCACACAAAGATTTCTTAAAGGTGTACATGAAAAACTGGCCGTATCCTCATTTAACTCGGTACAAAGTCGGACAACGCATTAATGCAGAGCTAGAAGAAACGATGCAGAAGTGTGAGATCATGATAGTCGACTGCAGCTTGATGCAGATTGTTTTCCAGGTGAGTACTTTTTTTTTTAAATTCCTTTCACGAGTAATTTTATCGGTGGCACATCAAGCTCAATGAGGCCTCTTAAACAAATCAACAAATGCTGTAAAATTTGTAAATGAACTAAGAAATCCTCCTGTTTTGGAGTGTGAAATTCATTCTCACTGCTTATGTGGGGCCATTGGCACGTGACTGCATCCTTTTGTTTTAGATGGAGAATCTTGTTTTTTGTTAATCGTTCTATTCCTGTCATGTAATGATAATGTTGTTTTCCTGACACGTTTCTTTCTAATTGTAATTGCATAATTTAGTATTCTATCTTGATTTCACCTTTTAGGAGAGTCAACAGAAGGAGTGGATCTACAGAGGCTCCATGAGGCTTGAACACATGGCCAGGTTTCTGGCACTGAAAAAGCAGCAAGAGAACAATGAGGAATCAAACCAACAATAAACGGACGGGGGGGAATTCTCCCACGTCTGTGGAGAAGTTTGACCACTGCTGTTATTATTTGTATTTACAGACCGACATGTCGTTGGGAGCGTGTGGGGGTTAATTGGTGACATTAAAATTGCTCATTGGCATGAGTGTGTGTGCGTGTGCGTGTGTGTTGGTCTCTCTGCTTGCACTGTGAAGGGCTTTCCAGAGTGGATCCCCACCTCACTCATAATTACCTGGGATCGGCTCCAGTGCCCCGTTACTTTCAACAGGGTACAAACAGTACAGAAGGTATAGAAATAGTAAAAAAATTTAAAAGTTATTTGAGGAGGCCGCTACAATCAGTATTTCCTCACCATTCTTCACTGCTGCTTTTTTAAAATGTATTTATTTTTTTACTTTGTTTCAGTGTACTGCATATATGTGCAGATACACTGATGGGTGTATTTTTGCATTTTAAACTGAATATTATAAGGTATAGAGTTCCAAGAAATGCATTTGTATATAAATGGATTTTATTTTGTGGTTGTTTTTGTTTCAGCCTTGCATTCATGGGGTTATTTTTCTAACGTCCACCCCAATAGTCCAAGATGTTCTTGCTTCATTTATTTTCTTATGTTGATTATTTTTCTTCACGAGGGGATTAATAAACTATTGGTTATATTTGCTATCTTTTGCATGTGTACTTGGCAAATTTTTTAGCCTTTAATTCCATTCTCATTTCTATACCTGGTCTTTTCTGTGCCTTTGTTAAGCACCAGTACTTCCATTATTTACATTATTTTTCATGTGCTGCCTCTCTTCTGATCCTTGCACTATTTTTTTTTGTTGGGTTTTTGCACCTCACACCCCCCTGAGAAGAATTCTCTAGTACTGTGGAAATGTTTTTTGTTTTTTTTATTATACCTGGCAATAAAGTCTTTTGATTCACACTTTATGGCTGTGAGCCAATATTAGTTTTATAATTAGTGATTGCACATTTTAAGTATCTTTCGAATTTGCTAAAAGAGTATTAAGGATTTGTTGGTTTTCTGTCTGTAAAAAGCACCTGGGAATTACTGTCGTATTTGGTGCTATATAGATAAAGTTGAAGTGAATACAGATGCCATTTCAGGGTAAAAGTCAAATACAGCCATGATGAAATTATTAATGTCTTTTTAAATTAAACTAGATCCCTAAATCCTTGTCGGTGTGCAGTCAGAATCCTATTTCGAGGTGATATGAAAACAAAACTTGAACATTTTTTGTGGCGCTTTGTTAAAGAATTTCCCTCCGAGATCAAAGTGATTCTGATCCCGACTAAACTTATTAGTAATGTAAATAGTAGTTTAGCATTTGTACCCACTCAAATGCTTCAACCTAAGTTGAACTAGATAAAGTTAATTGAACACAATTATTACAGATAAAAGTGAAATGATTTTGGATGAAGGTTAAGTGCTGTCTCAAGGGAGGCTTTCAATTTGTTATGAATAGTTCTTAAATGGGCTACTTTTTATTTCAGACTTTAAAGTTAGTTGAAATTGTGCATTAACTGCTGATGTGTGTTGATATTTAGCTGAAAGGAATCACGCTTGTTCAGTTGAGTACATCCAGTTACTATAGGTTGTGTACTTACATTTGTATTTACAACTTTTATTCCATTTGTCTCCAGGCTAATACACTGAAAGGTCGAAATTGTGTATTTTCTTTTTTTACTGTAAGTATTCCAAAGCAATACTTAGTTACAGTAGTATTGGCAAATATATACAAAGCATTTCAGATTCGATTCTGGTTACAGTGCTGGAACATACATTTTCCTTTTTTTTTTTTTTTAAATGACCAGTTTGACACCTCCAAAAAAATCAATTGGTCTCAATTGACTTTAAGGTTTTTCCTTAAACACGGTGCCCAGAGAAGATCTGGTTTAGTGACCCACCGGTGAGAGTCAGTGTTGACATGTGAATCAAATAAAACTTAATGTACATAACACGTGCAATACAACCGTCATGTGATTTGTCCTCTTGAATGTACCTACTTTCTTCCTCACCGGGTGGAAAATTCACTATTTCAAAGAAAAACTGGTTGATTCACAGCTTGAGGGGAGTAACTCATCAAAACCATGTGACATACTGCTTTTCAAAAAGACATGTATTTATTGTAAGTATAATGATGCAGTTTTACATTCAGGCCCCCACTGTAGTCCTAGTTTTCTTGTGGTCCCCTTCAGGAAAATTATCCTCTTTACTGCTCTGTTTCAAGGTTTCAGCAGTATTAGCACACAACAGAATAAAGAATTAGAAGAGGATGTATAAAATAGAGTCTAGTACTTTTGGAGTCCTTGTTGACGTTGCCCACACTCCCCCCATGGGCACAGTTCTTAGCTGAAGGTCATTGACCTCTACTTTTACTGATAATTCCCCTGGAGGAGTTAAACTGCCACATGGCATGAGGGAGGAAAGACTTCCTCAGTCTGTCAGTGGAGCAGGACAGCAACAGCAGCCTGTCGCTGAAGCTGCTCCTTTGCCTGGAGATGGTGCTGTATGTTATGATGCAAAGTTTCAATCACACTCTTGACAAAAACTCCATGAATGGACATGAATGACCACCCTGTCTTTGTGTGCACTTGTAGTGTTTTCTTTTTGTTTTTTTTATCCTCAATGACCCCAAAGTAAATCTAAAATTAGAGTTGCATGCTATAAATTTAGCAGGCCCCCCAGGGATTTGGTTACATGCTGGTGATGCACACCCGTTTTACAAGAGGGACACCAACCGGCACAGCGTTTGTGATATTAAGAGAGTAACTGAAAACCCAGGTATTGCTTACAACTGAAAGAAACCGAACAAGCTGCAACCACAACCTACCTGACACGTGCTGGGTGGAAGAAGTGTTTATGAAAGTCTCGATCCTGCAAGAGCTGAGTATACAGACATTAAGGTTTACATGATTTCTTGAAAACACAAAAAACATTCAATGGAAAAAGTCTTATGAGGGCATCGCAAACATTCACCACACAGTCCACAAGGCAATCGCAAGACAGTTTGACATATGCCAAATGGATGGCTGGATGGCTGGAGCACTAACCTAGTAGTCTAACCACGACACCACAGTGCAAAGTCTAATATTTTGAGTTTCCTTTGTTTGTTTTTTTGTTTGTTTTTTAACTTCAATCCATTAACGTGTTAAAATGGCATTGTGCAAATGAAGTTACTCACATTCGAAGAAATTACAAGAAAATAAGTCATTAATTGTCAGGAAAATTCCAAATGAAAAATTAGGAGGCAGAGTTCAGAGAAATCAGACTGAGAGCAATTGAAAAGATTCAAAAGCATTTCCTATTAAATCTTGTTAACAAGGAGACAAATCAAATATAACCTCATTTGAGAGCTGCTGGAGTTTTTTGTGTGGAGTCAGTTTTTAAGTACGTGAGAAGAAACAATTCAATCTGTGTACAGGCACAGGACAGTCCTGAATTCACTCTCTGTTCAGGCAAACAGTATCCAGGTGTTGTTAATTAACAGTAAGTTTGCCCCACAGAAGAAAAAACATCTCATAATCAAAAAATTTTTTTTAGATATGTATAATTTCTGGAGAGATACAATATCGACTATAATAATAATAATAATAATAATAATAATAATAATAATATCAATATCAATAATAATAATAACAACAACGTAAATAGCATATTGCCGTTGATACCGCATG
This sequence comes from Lipophrys pholis, assembly GCF_963383615.2. Lineage (NCBI taxonomy): Eukaryota > Metazoa > Chordata > Actinopteri > Blenniiformes > Blenniidae > Lipophrys > Lipophrys pholis. The sequence goes on along the minus strand of NC_137643.1, from coordinate 8,425,686 downwards.
TTTTAAGGCACATGCGACTCTTTTCCATGTTGTTTTTAGTATTGCGGTTTAGAAGAACTAGAAGTAGAAGTAGAGACTTGTGGCTGTACGTGGAGGAGTTCAGTGGCAGCAGTTGACCGCTAGGGGGCGTTTCAGCCGCTGGTCTGAACCAGAACTGACTGTGGTGGGCAGGACGACGAAAATACAGCTGGCTACACGTTAGCAACGGTGCTTGATACGTCGAGCGTTAAAAAGAAGAGTACAAAGGATTGAAAAACCCAACTCGCCACCACGGATTTTTTGTGGGACAAGCGGACGGGTCTCGCTGCTAAAACGGTGAATGTCACATTTGATGTTTTCTCGTCGCGAGCTGAGCCGGAGAGCGACGCTGCGGTTAGCACCGCGGCTAACGCCGTGTAGCACGTTAGCTACAAGCTAAGATGGCGGTCAAATTATTTACATTAGCTCGTCGCTAGCAGTGCGTGCTAACCACCAGCACGTCGCTCCTCGGATCAGTTACTGGTCCGCTGCTTAGTTTTCGCTGTCAGTTGATGATTTCATGTTGTACATGTCCGAAGTTGCCGCACGCAGGCAGCGCTGCCGTTCGATGTCGGGGATTCGCGGTCGTTAATGCGGCTGTTGCATCGTCTTACATGGGAGGCAAAAAAACAGCACTGGCGACACATGAAGCGTGCATATTTTATGAATATCCGTGCTGTTGTGCCGAAACTCAAGGTGCGTTAAACTCTAACCTCTGTGGCATCCCACGGTAATTATTTCGCATCACCCCCCCCCGATGTGTTTGTTTACATTCGCCTACAGCACTACTATAATTCACGTTGACGATCTGTCCAGTACTTCACTGGGATCGTGCAACAGGGGCATCCACACGATCTTTTCAGCTGGGCCCTCTCCAGCTGCAGTCTGGAGCTGCTGCGACTATTTTCTGCACATATGTTACAAGCTGCATGCTTCACCTCGTTGCACGTTGAAGTTGGAGTGTTTTTTTTCAAATGTAGTTCCTCTACATGACATTTCTCTCCGTGCTTGTCAGCTTTCTAAACATGATTTCAAGTAGCACGTCAATTGCTGTAATGGGTCGGCATGAAATGATATACATTATAGCGCAAAAGTTTTATTAATGTCTGGAAGAAATAGTGCTATCCCATGATGCAATAATCACTCTGAGGCGGAGTACAGTAAACCCAATTATATTGGCATTAACTACTATTTCTGGATTTAAAGACACATTTGGAGTGCTGAAAATAACTTGTTAGGATCAAAACATCATGGGGGTTGTCTGATTATTTAAACAGGCTGAAGCATTTTGAACCAACCTACGTTCACAAAAGATCTGTTTAGTCCAGAAAGGTGCTTCAGACACCCACCCATCCAACCATTGTTGTCCCTATGGGGTTGTCCTCCTGAGGCTCGTGTTGTTGTGAGATCAGATCCGAGTTAAAGGCAGGGTACACATGGACAAGTTGCCATACAATTACATCATGGACAATGTTAAGGGTTGCAAATGAATCACAACTGCATGATATTGAAGTGTGTTAGTCGGAGCATATGTAGAAAACCTGCCACTCGTGTCACAGTACTTTAATCCTTTTAAAATGAATGCATGTCTGCAGCAGTGACTGTTTAAATGTAATTTAACAGGTATTTAAGGTGATTACTAAGCATTTCTTGCAATTACCTAATTCCACAAATAATGCGCAGGTAGACAATATGAGCAGATCTACTTTATTTTCAGAACATATTGTTTTGCAGTTTTAACTCTACAGTCCTATCATATTTATAATATATCTTTAATTAGATGGTAGCCATCGAATCAGGGGTCTTTCGGCCTTTAAACACCCGACACCCTCATTAAAGGTGGCGATCTAGAGGGTGTTAAAGAATGAGCTGGCCATCCAAGCCCAATCCTGAGAATTGCCTGGTTGTTTCAATGGAGCACCTCACAGGTCATCGTTGACTGTTTCCCCAATCAATCTGATCAGCAGCTTTGGGCCAATTCACACTCGGTGTGTGCCCTTTAAGCTTTCTCTCCCTATGGAGTCTGCCCTTTGAGGGGCTCTGTGGCAGGGTGGGTTCCTCCACCGACAATTCTGTGTTTGTACGAATCTCTACAGTGACATAGGTGCCAGTGCTCTGCGAAATGTCATTATTGTCCTGTGGAAATAGGACCCCCCCACCCAAAACTTGACATTTGTGCTACCAATACTACTCCAGATGCCTCACAACAGACGCTACACGTCTTCAGAAAGAGACAGTCGAAGCAGCTACCAAGACCGCTTCAGAGACAGAGGCCGAAGACATCGACACAGAAGATCGCCCTCGTATTCGTCCAGCAGTGACCGAGAAAAAGACCGGGACCGGAGGGGGCGGGGACACAGGCAGGAGGGAAGCTACATGCGCACAAGGAGGTATGTGCATGTCCACGCTTGCCGTTTGGTAAGTAAATCTTTTGACTGTGGATTTCAACAGTTTCCCTCTCTGCACCTGTTCAGCCGCAGCTATGACAATCGCTCAACTGAACACCGACCATTTGACCGAAGATACTGCGAGGGATACAGACGTCTGGATCAGAGCCGAGAGCGAGACCGCGAGAGAGGGGAAAGGGAGCCACATGGAGCAGCCGAAAGTTACTATCAACGCGACTTCTCCGCTACCATGTACGACTATCGACGCGGCCGCGAGAGGGAGCGCGAACGGGATGAGTCGTACCGGCGGAAAGGCAGCAGGCGTAAGCACAAACGAAGGCGGCGTAGAACCAGGTCCTATAGCCCATCATCCTCGGTGAGTACAGCCATACCCGAGGCTGCCGCTTAACTTGCTCATCCTCTCTCTTTCCTTCAGCTCTCTCTATCTCTTTCTTTCCCTAACCATTTCCTCTTTACAGCCCCTGGATTTGGTAAGTAGTAAAATCTTTATGATTTGTTTGTGTTCTGTCAGAGTTTTTTCCGTTTAAGTCGGTTTTACTCAAATTGGCGTTTCATTTTGGCAGAGCATTTTCATTTTTAAGCTAATGCTTTCAGGCCGGTTTGTTAATGATGAAGCACCACTTTTTGCTGTTCCTCATACGCACACCCACCATTGCTTTCTTAGTGTTTCAGTTACACCTAGTCACTATTTGATTCTATTCCTGTGGCATTTTTCTTTTTCTTAAATTGTAATCAGGTTTTTGCAGTGGATTATAAAACAAGGCTGAAGATATTTGTGATGGCAATCCTTTAGTATCCTGTGCTTTTTAGTGAATCTAGACTGGGGGGATAAAGTGAAAATGTTCTTCCAAATATGAGCTTAAATTTTTGTTAGTACTATTAAAAACACCTCGATGAAGTGTGAGCAAGGGCTTTGAATTACATGTAGTATAAGTTTGGGGTTAAATGTGTTCTACTTTGAATACATGTCGTCCTGTCATTTTTAATCTTCCACCTTTTCTAATCTGAGAAATCAGACTGATAAGTTCTGAGTTAGTCTTCTTACTGTCTAAAGTGGTTTTGCGTTTATGAATGGATATGCCAGTTGCTTCCTTGTTTGTAAGCAGCTGTGGTTTTTAAGGGTAGAGGGGGGAGAGGAGCAGAGGACAACATGTGATCTTTGACTTGTTCCCTTGCACTATATCCCTATCGTTATATATTTCCTTCACGTGGTGTCATGCGTGAATCGCCCCATGACCACGAAACCCACCTACAACCACCTACTACCACCAACAACACCCTCCTCCTCCCTCCTCATCCACCTGTGCCGCCTGACGCTGTGGCTGCGGCTGCCCCCGATACCCCCCTGTCACCTCCGGTCGTGTTGTGACCTGCTGATGGCGGTCTGGGTGTGCAAACAGCGGAGCGACAGCCGGACGCGGGCACTGAGTGTGAGAGACGACGAGGAAGGGCACCTGATCTGTCGGAGTGGGGACGTCCTGCAAGAGAGATGTACTCACTGCCACTACTCTATCGTAACCCTTCTCCATATGAGTATTACAGCATAGAGCATTTACATGACATGGGAGTGCCTGATGATGATGTTGATGATGATGATGATGATGATGCCTTGCTAGAGCGCTCTAGCTGAATTAGCAGGGTGGATTTCATGAATCTTGAAGATTTTTGAGAGGGACTTTAGATACATTCTTCTTTTTGTTCTAGGTTTTAAAGCTGTGGAGCTTTTTGTGTTTCACAGGTTACAAGACTTTCCTAAACATAGAATCCCATGTGCAGCTGTTTGTTTCTTTTGTGCGGTAGCTTAAAACTCAGTTCTCTAATCTATAATTGACACTAGTTATTCTCTTAATAGGGTTGGTTTTTTTATGTTGTAGAAGTCTAATATGCTCATCAAGCGTAGCACAACTAGTCCGTGTATGAATACAGTCATTTTTATTGACCACCTCCTCTGAGAGGGATTATTCCTCAGCAGAAATACTAATCAGTTTTAATTTTCTGAGTTTTATTCATTCCTTTTCTAATCTTTTGTGTAAAATCATATGCCCTGATTTCGATGGCTGCAAATTAGTCATCAAAGGAAGGGAGTGCTTTATGTTTGCCCCCTTGTTATGTATCGTAGTGTCATTCATTCAGCTATCAAAGTGCTTTGAACCTGCCAGATTGGACGGGCAGCATTTTGAGAAGGGGATGGGCGCTAGCGCTGATTCGCCTGTCTACACTTTTGTGAATCGTGTTCTTGCTCGCTTCCACATGTCTAATGCGCTTGTACTTTCTTTTTCCTCCCCTCGCTCTCCCCCTTTCTTCCTTTTCTCTCTGTGTTGTGTTGCAGATGAGATCGTTAGTACTTTGGGGGAAGGCACCTTTGGGAGGGTGATGCAGTGTATTGACCATCGCAGGTGTGTCTCAGACAAACTATTATTCATGAGACTCGCTGCAGGGAATACTTCTCCACTGTGCTTGATTTGTTGAAATTAGCGTCTTTGCGTGAGAATGGGTTAAGCAATATATATATATGTACCCTAATCTTCCATCACTACAGTTATAGGGCTTTCAGTTATTTACATTTTTTTTAGGATAACATTGAATGATTCCACTTTGTGGGAAAATGTCCTCTGTTGAATCTCACCCACGTGTAACTGTGGGCCCCCCTTGTGCCTCGCTCCCCGAGGAAGATTTATTGTCCTGTGACACGAGAGCCCAAGAAACGTACATTACAGGCTCTCATTTTAAGCGGCTGAGTAGTGTGGCATACAGACTGGCCTAACGTCTTTCAACTAACTGCAATTGCTGGAGGGACATTCCAGTCTTTGCTCCCAAGTTTTCTTAATAACATTCATAGATCCTAATTTCATAACACGGTTGTTGTCAGGCTTTCACTGCATGAAATCCCCCCCGTTTCTAAGATCAGTATTTACTTTAAGTGTGAAAGAAATACAAAGTAATTCACGATATGTAGTGGTTGTCTTTACACTGTCTTATTCTTTATAGGGGCGGAGCACACATAGCGCTGAAAATTATCAAGAACGTGGAAAAATACAAGGAAGCAGCTCGCCTGGAGATCAATGTACTAGAGAAGATAAACGAAAAAGACCCAGACAACAAATTGTGAGTGTGATTTGAGAATCTGTCTCTGCAGTCATGTTTAGCTTTTCCATTGTAGCCAAGCTTTAGTCACGTTTTGAGAGTTGCCTTGAAATGTTGCCTTGTGTCAAGTTTCTTTTGAACTTGTTCTCTCAGCCGTTTCATCGGCACCACTGTCTGTTCACAGACGATCAGCTGCATTCCTGTCAAACCTCTTGCGTTGTTTTTCTTTCAGCCTGTGTGTACAGATGTACGACTGGTTCGACTACCATGGTCACATGTGTATCTCCTTCGAGCTGCTCGCCCTGAGCACGTTCGACTTCCTCAAGGAAAACAACTACTTACCCTACTCCATTGGTCAGGTCAGACACATGGCCTACCAGATCTGCCTCGCTGTGAAGTGTAAGTTCTCCTATGTCGCCGGTGTTAAACATACTTGTGACTAAATTGGTTTAGTAGTAAAATAAAAAGATGCAGCGAGAGTATTTGTGACAGTGTTCTGGCAGAAAGTACCTTAAAAAGGTGGCTTTGCTTACATGAGTCTTTTGTTGTCTGGAGTTGACCAACTTTGACCACACAAGAGCATTCTGCATTAATACTGACATTCAAAGTTGTAAACATAATCTTTTATATCTCAGGGTTGTTTGATAAGCATGACTTTTTATCGTCATGATAACTGGACTGACTGAAAGCGAAATTGGTCTTGAATGATCGGATGGTCTGCATGAAGTAGCTTTAAGGTCACTCGCTGTAAAGATATGTGAGACTAAATAATCAATGTTTGCCTCTCTGCAGTCCTCCACGACAATAAGCTGACGCACACGGACCTGAAGCCCGAGAACATCCTGTTTGTCAACTCAGACTTCACGATGTCCTACAATGTGGAAAAGGTAGAGTGCAACCAGAGAAACTGACCAGGTTTTCTTTCTGGGTCACACATTCTGTGACTAAAAAGCTTTCGCTGTATTTCGAGGGACAAACATTTGAACACAACCTGAAAACTACGGAGTTGCTTTTCCTTTTCTTGCAGAAACGAGAAGAGCGGACTGTCAAGAGTACGGCAGTACGAGTGGTGGACTTTGGCAGTGCCACATTTGACCATGAGCACCACAGCACCATTGTGTCTACGCGACATTATCGGGCACCTGAGGTCATACTAGGTGAGGCTGAGTGAACGTGTCTCTGCTTCTTTCCCTTTTGTTGTCTGAAACAAACTCAACCGAGTTATTTTTAATCTTTTTGTTCGGGACACATGTCATACGTTCCATACGCCTGATGTGAGGAATACAAATGGAAAAACTCTTGTCTTCTCTTAATAGTTGCGGGTTATTAGTTCAGGTTAAAATGCAGTTTGTTTGAAATATGCAGTGTGATGTCAGCGAGTATTAACACTGTCATTCATAGTGGTTTTTCATGTACTCACAACATGGTTTTGTTCCTCAGAACTGGGCTGGAGTCATCCCTGTGATGTGTGGAGCATCGGCTGTATCCTCTTCGAGTACTACTTGGGCTTCACCTTATTTCAGGTACGCACCATCGCCCTGCTTTTTCCATTCAGTAATCTCAGGATTGACTCCCAGACTTTAATGGTAATAATATTGTTTTTCTATTTTTTTACATCTGCATCAACTGAACCTTCCTCCTCTGTGGGAATAAAATGAAATATTTTTACATCTTTATTTTTATTAGTTTTTCTTTTTCAACTGATGGGCTGTTTTTTGATATTTCTTTTAGACTCATGACAATCGGGAGCATTTGGCCATGATGGAAAGAATCCTGGGTCCGGTGCCATCAAGGATGATTCGTAAGACCAGGTCAGAACACACTGAAACACTCACACCGGATCAAAATGTGTCGGCCTCACACGAAAATACAGCTTCATAATCGTTTACGCTGTTTAATTTGGGCTCTCAGGAAGCAGAAGTACTTCTACCGCGGTCGCCTGGACTGGGATGAGAGTTCCTCAGCGGGAAAATACGTCAGAGAAAACTGCAAACCCCTACGGGTAAGACGACCGGAGAGAAATGTATGTTTAAATGTGCCTGACAACCGAAAATGTTATCCTGTAATACTCTGTTATATCTGATTTTCTCTCCTTTCTCCATCAGCGGTATCTGTTGTCGGAGGCAGAGGAGCACCACCAGCTGTTTGACCTCATCGAGAGCATGTTGGAGTACGAGCCCACCAAGAGGCTGGCGCTGGCCGACTCGCTCGCACACCCTTTTTTCCAGAGCGGGGGCTTGGGCGAGGCTGCAGGCAGCAAGAACTGGGAGGGGAACCGGGACATCAGCCGGTGACCCACAAGCCCTCAGAGACTGAATGACGGAGGAGTTCAGATCCTTCCCATGTGGAGCAGCTGAAACCGTGGCTCTCAGAGATTTATCCATTTGTCATAAATAAAGCATGGACACCTTAACTTTCTGCCTCCCCACCCTGCTGGAGTCACACCTCTGCAGCTGCAAGGGGCATGTTTTTGCAGCAGAGACCAAAAGCAAACCGACAAAGGTCAAAGCAAATCCGAAATCTTTTCTAGGAGTCACAGCCTCGGAGGCCACAAAAAGATCCCTCATGTTGATACCCGGCGTAGCCCTCTATGCAGCTCCTGTCTTCCTATTGGACCTCTGTTCCACCTTCCTCCCATCCGTCCAGCTCCTTCTGATTCACATTAGCATGTAAACAAAGCAGTTCACTTCTTTAAGGAAATTAGCAGTAAGATGGCCAAGAAATGTCTTCCGACCCCGAAGTCCAGTGAAAGAAGGAAAAGGAGATGAGATTTACACGCGCAGCGTCCCGCCCGCTCCTCACTCTAGAACTGTTTTAATTTGGAGACCCACAAGGTATTCTGTCATGCTCAAATCTGAACATAAATATTGATTACCATCACTTTTTTGAAAGTTGCAAGCGTTTTTGTTTACGCTGTTAAGTAAGCACTTGCATCCATATAATCCTTCCTTTTTCTTTTCTTTTCTTTTCTTTTTTTCTTTGTTTTTAATAAGTAAACTTTCCTCTTTGTGTCAAGCTCCAGTCAGTGGGCCTGTTGTGTCTCACCAACGAGACGATAACTCTAATGCACACTCCTCACACGGGCCTCTGCAGCCTCTCTCGTTGATGACTATTCTGTTTATGTTACGCAGTGTTCTGTGTGTGTGTGTGTGGGTGAATGTATTCGCAGGGGTGTGGTTCGAGCAAGTGACGCTCTCATGTTTCAGTTCGCCATTAGTTCTGGGAATGTCCTCACACATTTAAACTGCCTTTCTCCATATTCCTCATGGTCAGAGCTGAAATCTCCAGAGGTTAAGCACACTGCTCTTATTGATGGTATTTATTATGTGTCATAGGTCATATCCCCCACCTGTACATGAATTGTTTTTTTTTGTATGAAATGAAAGCGTATAATACTGTATATATGTACTATTGTGTAGAATTAAAGTCCTCCTTGCCAAAGGTTTATGGGGCTCAAGTATTAGTGTGCCGACCAACGGCTTCTACCGTCTTTGTACTGCTATTCTTATCTTTTTTTATTTTAAATAGAAACTAATCTCTCTTTCATTCCCTTCCAAAACATGAGGTCAGCTGTCGCCTTGTTGAGACCGGAAAGAGGAGGAAGCACGAACGATCTGCTGCAACAGGTGCGTCCCTGAACTGCAGTGTAGGCCTCCCCATCTGTTGGTAAAGTGCCATCACATTACTGTCCTCAATCTATCTCCCCTTCCCATAAATCCTGTCATTTCCTCAAGAGACTGTTTATGCAGCACTTGGAATTTGCTCCACCGTAATCATTGACACATATGTAGTCCGGACTATAAAATGACACGCCTTCTAATTTTATACACAATTATAGCTGCTGTTTTATGATAAATGCAAGTTCCAGTTAAGAAAATGTTGCTGTCTACAGAAGGGAAGTCTTTAACAAAGTATGTAATTATTTGAGGGCAAGTCATTGTTACCGTCTAAACATTCCCTCAAGCGTTGAGTTTGTGAATTGACTCATTCAGCTTTGTGATGCGGCTCCTTCCAGCATTTGCAGTCAATGAAACTTGAGTCTTAGTTGAAGGAGGGGGGGAAAAAAACAAACTGCGTCATAAGAGTATCACCCTCAACGTCTAAGTTTGTCCACACTCCCATCTGTAAGGCTTCCTCCACCAGCTCGGCACCAAATTATCCCATTAGTGCTCGCTTACAGCCACAGGAGTGATGGGTGAATAAATAGCAATGGTGCTTTTCACACGGAGTCTGGCACGCTTAATTGTGACTTTGCATTGTGGCTGCTTGTAGACGAGCAGCTGTCGGTCTGTCTGCTAAGATGTTGGGAGCTTGCTGGCTGTTAATGAGATAAACGACTCTTGCGTCTTCAGTTAATCCTGCTTGAAGACCAGCGAGGTCATCAGTCAGATGGCCATAAGAGCAGAGGAAGGTGGTACCGCAGAGCACTGGGAGCGATGCATTGAATGGATTCATGACGGCGAGTGACACCATCGGCTGATTGTGCTGAGATGAGATAGAACTTGCAGGTCAGTGCCCGAGATTTTGAATGTTTGCGCAGTAAATAGATCGATTTGATGTGCTTTCTCTTTATTGACATGATCTTTCCTTTTTTTTTTTTTTTTTTTTGCAGGTTACAGTCTCATTTTTGCCATTTTTGTTCCTGATCGGGCAAACATCCAGTCCTGCAGGCTGACACTGCCATAGAAACTAAAGTACCTCCAGAACCGTCCACGCACACTTTGTCAAAACTAGTCTTAGGAATGGAGTCCTTCATGTCGCTGGGCGCTCCCCTGAAGCAGTTCACCAGCTGCATGTCGGGGAAAAGCGCCTCCACCACGAGGGGCACCAACAGGAGCCAGTCTGTCCGAAGAAGCAGCTTCAGCCGCAGGAAGAGCGTCAGCAGGAGGAGAAGCCTTCCCTGCAACTCTCAGAAAGTCCCAGACTCGTGGCTCAGATCGTACCAGGCTGAACTCAAGAAAGAAAGGTGAGAAGTCAAACATGTTAATAAACCCCCCCTTTTTTTTTATGTCAAATAATATCAGCTATTTTGTAATAATGAAGAGTGAATTTCTGCTGTTCAAATATTAGGAGAAACAACATAATGAACTTATTCAGTCACTGACCTGTCATCCAGCTCAGCCCTCTGGCCAGACACACTTGGCTTAGTGAGGATCAGGCTGCTCCTCACATGAATAATCTGCTCTTGTCCATGTGCCACCTCTCATGCTCCTGTGTGCCCTTTGCTAAAGGAAACGTCAGCAGGCCGTACTGGCCAAGAAGAACGCCGAGAGAACCGTCAGAAGAACTCACTTCAGGAGCCACCACTGCCTCCCAAGGGTAAGAGATCTGACAGAATAAAAACTGAATTTGATGTCTTTGCTCGTCTTCATCTGAATTCAATTATCTGGACCGTCCCTCCCTCCTGCAGCAGAACGCAGGCGCCAGGAAACCGGCGCCCGTGAAGGACGACTCTTTCTTCGGAGCCTTTCAGGGCCTCAGTCTGGACGGCCTGATGGGAGGCTCCAGTGCAGCTCCTGCGTTCTCTGTTCCTTCTGCAGGCGGAGGAGATCCGTGCAAAGTCATGTGAGACGCAACATATCAGGACTATTAGCACTTTTCAACAGCGATGCAGCCCCATATTCCAGAGACTTGAAAGGAGATCCGAATGAGGAAACGTAACCCAGTGAAGAATGATTTGCTGTTCTGTGTACTTTTCCTGTAGTAGGCGATCATTGCTCCTTTTTGCTTGTACAGACTGTAAACTTTGACACTGTCTTGATAAAAGAACAGAACTGTTTCTCACTGCACATGGAAGTGTTTTTCTTCACTTTTAGCACTCCTCCATTCAGTTTCTTCTCTTTCCACAAGACTTAATAGGATAAAAAAATAACCTTAAAGACACACCCATGAGGTGTCTGTCATTTTTATTTACAGTATTTTAACAAACACATTGACATGCAGATCTAACAGGGGTATCAAAACTAAATACATTTTTATGTTGACTTGAAACAGATGAACATTTCTGAGAGAGCGTTCAGAAATACTGTCACGACAGCATGTTGGGTTGTTGCCGTTTAGGTTCCAGTAAGTAATACGGGATTACATATAAACCCTCAAACACACTCTCAGCTTCGTAGACCACAGTAAAGTAGGCATGTTAAGACCAAGCTTTATTTAAAAAAAAAAAAAAAAAGGACAAACACATTTTTCCTCATCACAAGTGGAAGATGCATCAGTCTTTGTCTTCCTCGCACGAGGCAGGCAGGATCTCTCTCCGGATCACAGATATGTACATTAGAAAACCAGGTACAAAACTACGTTTTGTCAGGGTGAGGGAGTGGTGACTCAACAAGAATCCCGACGACTGTGCAATGATGATTAAACAGCTGACTGCTGACATCAATGGGGGGCAGGAGGCTGGGGGGCGCACAACAGTGAATTTTAAGCTAATGAAGTCCCATTTTACAGCATCATTCCCTCTGCTCCATCTTGACTTTTGGGGGTTTGAGGAAGGACCGGTTCTTTTTTTCTTTAGTTTTGCCCTTGGCCTGGAAGTTTCTCCAACTGTCTACGCGCCCGTCTCTGGTTTCCTGAAAGATGTGATGCACAGGAATAATCACTGATGACACCAAAAACACAACAGTCATTTCAAATATGAGGTGAGCGCCCCCAGTCTTGTGTACCTCAAAGTTTTTCTGCCATTCTCTATCTCGCTTTGCTTTCTCCGCTGCCTCGATTTCCTCCTCTCTCGCTCTTTTCCTATCGAGTTGAGAGAAACACAAGCGTTCCATGACACCGCAAACAATCGACAATAAAAAAAAAAAGAGACATCCAACCACACTACATAGTCATTCTACCTTTCGTGCATATCCTTTGCTTCCCTTTCCTTTCTCTTGATTTCGAGCTCCGCGAACAGCTTCATGGTCTGTTTGTAAACAGCCTGTCTGAACTGCAGAGAGAAAAACAACGTGTATGGTAATATGGCAATAGCTGTTATCACAAACAAATGTGTGTTGAACCAAAACCCAGCAATAACAATCCATACATTAGAAAATTTAAAGAACTTTTTCTTTTTTTAAAATGGTACTGTAATCTCAACTAAACATCTCTACATGTTCATCCTCACCATATCAGGATCATCTTCCTCTATATCCTGTGATTTCCCCTCCTTCTTCAGCTGTTTCTTTTTCTCCTTTGCCTGTCGAACAACACAACATTCATGAGCATTTGCAGAGTAAAAACTCTGAAATAACAAAGTGAGAACAAAGAATGTCTTGGCTGCTCACATTATGCTCCACGTATTCCTTCCCTGCGTGGATTACATCTAAAGCTCTCTTCTTCTGCTCTGGCTCCAGGAGGAGTTTGTACGCCTTGTCCACCGCTAAACACAAGATCATCAGGTTAAACTAAAGTCTATAAAACGCAAACTTTGTTTTTTTCTTTTACCTTCAAAGGCTTTCTGCGCTCTTTCTTGGTCATCCTGGTTTTTGTCTGGATGGACCAAGATGGATAACTGCACATTTAAAGAGACCATGATTAGAAAATAGAACAAATCTTTTACTAATAAAATATAGCACCAAACCTTTTTTTTTTTTTTTTTCTTTCTTTTTTCTTACCGCCCTAAATCTTTTTTTCAGTTCGTCATCTGTTGCTTCTGGATCGATCTGCAGCACCTACAAGTTTAAATATTCACAGACAATATCATCAAATATCACAAACAACTGTTTTAGACGTTAGAATTTCTATTTGTCACGTCAACATGACATAATCTGACAAGAAAATCTTCATTTTACAGAAGGAATATACCGGTACAAGAAATGTAAGTTCCATACGAACAGCATGGCAACATTTCAATGTTGATCATTAAAATGGACCACATATAAGATGAATTTACCAACGTGTCAGACTGGACATTTTGTCCCACAGAAGTCTGAAAATGAGTCTTTTGCTGCCACATTCTAAATCTTTCTCATCCTCTGCCATTATTCAGGTAAGATACTGAACTTTTCCACACTATATGGGCATGAATAAGTTTAGTCAAAGAAAATAATACATTTAAGCTATGCAAGTTAACTCTGGGTGAAAAAAATAGTTGGTTATCTATTTGAAAACTCTTTAAAGGTTTCAACCTAGGCTGGAGCAACTTTTTAGGACGGAAGCTCGTCTTGCTGCAAATGAGATTTGAAATTTAAAAAAAAACGTGACTGAAGGTTAAGATGCTTCATCAGGGGGAACATATATCACACAGACAGTGACTTGATGAAGCAACTACAACGTTTCCACACACAAGTGCACCTCCTTACCTCGAAGGGGTTGAGATTGAAATATGATGCACCGGGTCTGAGCAATCTTTCGATCTGCTGCTTGGAGGTCAACACAGAATCTCGTTTCTCAATCTGCTTCACCTGAAAAAGAAATGCAAAGACGATGAAAACCTTTGAGGAACAATTACAAATGCGGTGACCTGCGTGATCTTCTAGCTGGATTTTTGTTGGACTGGTACAAGTGTCTGCAACGTCCTACAATATCTGCAAAATTCTCAGCATAAATAGGGTCTAATATAAGCAATAAATGTCGTAAAATCCTCCAATCCATCAATTGTGAAATATAAAGAGAGGCATCAGCTACTTTTACTGAATATAAAAAACACTTTTCCAAAGCAAAGGGCCAAAACACAGCAGTATTCATGTTTTTTTTCATGTGAAGCATAAAGCAAAAGTGTAATGCCTCATCGTATTATAAACTCCAGGAATCTTGCACACACAACACAGACTTCAATATTACCTCGAACCATTTAGTAAAGTATTCAGTGAAGGAAGGGTTAAAGTGAACACTGACATGCCCTTTGATACTGGCAAGAGATTAGCTGGACAACAGACAGTTTGAGCCAATCAAGGGATCTTGGATGAACAAATAAAATATCCAAAGACATGAGGATTTCGCTGCAACACATTCTCCTGCAATCGTTTCTCATTTAGATTAAGTCAGGCGGTTACTTTGCACCTTTATAACTGAGATTCTACACGACTCAGCCACACAGACGGTCCGCAAGGGCCACTTGGGGAACAATTAACGTTAAAGAAAAATAATCTAGTTTCAGTGAGATTATAATTCTCTATTATTCAGTGTTTTTTTGGGGTTTTTTTCCCCACGAGCAGCTCAGTAAAGGTTAGCTTCTTGTTGTTAGCAGATGTTCGCATGCGCGAGGCCCCGGGGGGCGATTAACAACAACATTACGGAGCAGAGAGACTCCGACCGGGGCGTGAAGAGCAGGAGACGGCTTTACAGCACAGTGAGACACACGGGCCGGGTTACCTCCGTGTAGAAGTTCTGAAATAATTCATCCGACACAGTCTGAGAGGAAGGCTCTCCCCCGGCGGACGCCATTTTCTCCCTGGTCTACGTATGACGTCACGGAATCACGTGAGCAACGTGACTATGACCCTTTTTTCCTTTCTCTATTTCCCGCGTTCAAGCGTAATTCTTGTCAAATAATGGATATATATAACTGAATTATAGTATTGAGCAATAACGAATACACGGGGTTCTTTGCGATTCTCCACCTGTGTCTTAAACATTAGGCGGAATCGCTCGTGCGCACGAGCGAAGTTTATGAAGCCGTGCAAGAGTGATTTCATTCATGAAAAGTCAAGTTTTTGTTTCTAGGGAACGAAAACTAAGTTTTATGTGTACCTGCTAAACCGACGCTGTTTTGGGTTTATGCCTGTGTGGGATCAATACGGGACGATATTATGAACCGTCATAAGAACAATGAGCCTAAAAAAATATATAAAATACATTATATCAAAGTCTATAAATCTCTATATCTATATGTCAATCACAGATAATGCCTCAAGTGAAAACTAAAAGAAGTTGACATTTCTATATTAAAGGTAACCCGGCCTTAAAAAATAAAAACTGATTGTGCTACATTAAAAACAGGAACCAATTCTTTGGGAATCAGACTGTTGTATTTCTTATTGCTGCCCTTTTCACATTTTTACCTTTAAAATACATACGTTTATGGAATTAAACAGTACCAGCACCCAGCTTTGGAAGTCATTGCAGGACATTGATATTTATCACTCACAAGTCTCTGCTTTAACACTTTGAAACTGTAATTTGGATCCAGTGATGCAGAAGGAAGTTAACCACAATAATACAAAAAGTGACAAAGATCAAGGATTTGCAAAGGTCTACACTGTATACTCTACAGTGTTCCACCAGTATTTATAAACCAATACCCTGTTGTATCAACACTCTGCTGTGCTTCAGGAAAGTAGTTTCAAGCTCTTAATCCATGATAATGAACATGATTTATGACTTTTCAAGTAAGTGTGGTCACATCAATATAAATGAAAAACAAAAGCCACACACATAAAATATTTATTTGGGTAACAATGCAATGGACAGTGACAGTGTCTAATTCTTTAGACATTTTATGTCAGTTAGAAAAGGTAGCAGCATCTTGTTGGACGGAGCTCCGGGTCCTCTGCACATGAAGCGTACCATCCAACATTTGTTCTGAATTTGGGGAGGAGGGAGGGAAGAAAACATGACAATTTTCACATTTCAGTCAAAGTTGGAAACTTTTACATGTCTAATATATTTTCGGTGTACTTTCTCACCTCTGGCTGCTCTAATCTGTGCAGACATGTTTCCTGGACCTCAGTGTTACGAGTCTGTCTCGAAGGATGTGGACTCCAGTAGCAGATTCTCACTTGTGGTTTGAGCAGGACACCGTCCGGTCTTCCAACTGGAAAGAGGTAAACACAGACACACGGCAATAAACCTCAGGAGATCGCAGCCTTAACATCAGTGCTAATAGAACAAAGAGTTTTAATTGCCACAATTTACATTTATCAAATTAGATTGAAAAGCCGACTTGTAAAACTTACTTGCTTTGGGAAGTGAAGATGTGACAAGACAAATAGAGCATCCAACATTTAAATAACAAACTTAACACAGACTTTTATTCTTTCTGTTATTTGATAATGAACATTCTTACCAATCACTCACTTCCATTTCTGTGAACTCAATCACATGGATGGGGGCAGCTCCATTACTGCCTGCTGACAAGAGGCAACATATAAAGACACAGTTCTGACATCAGAGGCTGGTTAAAAGGACACCCCAGAATTTGAAGGCAATTAAACGCTGATCAAAATGTGCTGCGCTGAGTGCCCTATATGTCAGCCTTACCTTGGAGATATAAATAACACAGCCCACCTACTGCCATCTCGTGGCCTTAGTCAGGAAACACATTTTTGAGACGCAGCCATTGTTTAAACGGCAGCCAATTTCAGTCAATGCCCACTTCCTTTTGGCAACTGTAATCTGAGGGACATTTGAAAAGCAGCCCCTGGATATATTGTTAGTGAACTATGATGACCTTTCAGTCTCTGGAATTGCCCGACCAATGCACATATCAAAAGGAGAATCAATGGACCCGAAGGCTTGTTGCTGTGGAGCTGCTGGGGTGGAGCCTCTAGTGGCACAGGAAACGAAAAATCCATGTCTTCACCGCCCCCTCCCCGCCCATTCACTTTTTATGTGCAGACAGCTGCAGAGGTTTTGGTGCAGTAAGCCAAGACAGGCAGCAGGCGTTCGCATGGGTTTACATTCATAATTCTTACCAAATTCTGGACTGTTTGCCTGTTTGACTTCTAACGCTGCTTGAAAAAACAACAACAACAACAAAAACCACACACACTAGAAAAGAACTGTGCTCAAGTGTTTTGGCCTTCAGTGAAATTTAGAGAACCCCAGACACATGTTGGTAAGGTTTAATGTTTCCAATGATTCTTTTGTCAACTTTAGTGGCTAGTCTTCTTTATAGCCTGGAAGAGAAAAATCACACGCCTACCAGATAAGAAAGCTTGATTTATAGGATAGCCTACATAAGAAAGGTGAACAAAACAATGTAGAATTAAGTAAGTGTTTCTCCAGTGATTACAATTAGCTACAGGAGAGGAGACAGTACTCTGTGCAAGGCTAGCTCACCCTTGAGTACCGATCAGGTGAGTTCCTCATTCTAGTGGTGCCGCTCTCAATGCTTCTCCACCTAGGCAGGTTGGAATAAGAGGACAGACACATGAAACAACATACAATGATACCATGGTACCAAAAGGCAGATGCTACAAACAGTTTCCTAAGAAGAAAAAAAAAAAAAAAAAAAAGAGAGACTGTTGTTTATGTGCTACAATCAAGGGTGCATTTTCTTTTTTTTAGGAATTTTAACCCTTTGGGAGGTCTGATCCTTGGGGTCTTCGAAAAGGAGAAGGAAGATGGTTGGAGGTGATGCGCTGATTTGGGGAGTGAAAATAAATTAGGTGGAGACGACTCAGAATTCAAAGCACAAATCCAGGTTTCACTTTAAAGGTATCAGGACCAGTGTGAGTCTCGTCTCACTATTGTTCAAAACCGCCCTGGTCTATCAGGTTAGAGTGAAGGTGTACAGAGTAGGAGCCTCAGTAGATGCCAGCCTATATTATAAGTGTCACTGATGCAACAAAGCTGTGCAGACAAGTATTACAAGTGTGAAAATTATGTACTCACACTACGGTCGATGGATATTCGCATTTCAGAAGAATTGACATAATTTTCACAAGGGTAAATTTTCCTCTTTTTTCCCTTCCTTTTGTTAAGAACAACAGAAAACACTTGTGAAAACAAAGGCTGAGATGTACTGAAACTGACAACTACAGACTTCTGCACACGGTTCAGCAGACAGGAACATTCCTGGGTAACGGCAAAGGGGGGCAAATTTGCAGTCGTCCATTACTTGTTGGCCTTTCTGTAGCGTTCACAACAACATGAACTGTGTGCGCAGAAAAATGACGAGCTTTGAAGAATAAAGGGTTAAAATCCCGTTTCACTGTATCGTCCAGGTTCTCTTGTCCCGTTGTCTGACTGCAAAATTTCAAGTCTTTTGCAATTTTCCTTTGAGGAGGGGGGGAAAAATTTTGACTTGTCAAAGAAGATCTTCATCCAAATGACAGAATTGAGGTGAAAAAATCAGATACCGAAGGACAACACTGAATTTGAGTATCTTGACAATTGACTGATGCTCAGCTGAGTTTTATTGAAACGGAACAAACGTAAAAGTTATAAATACAAAGGACATCAGAGAACAAACTGCTATGGCTCTTAAGGTAAGCCAAACCAAATTCTACTGGGCAAGTTTAAAGAAAACATAGGAAGTTATGGTATCAGTTTAAAAAAAAAGAAAAAAAAAAAGAAAACACAATTTATCTATCTCTAGAAATGCTAGGCATACACTTTGAACATTACAAAACTTTGATTTTCTTCCTTCCTGTGGATTCTTTTCTCCACCATTGCAAAAAATGAAGTAAGAAGCTCTAATCATATGCATTTATTTACAAGCAAGTCCCTAAGCAACTATGAGAAACCACAAATAGAGGGAGTACAAGAGGGAGAGGGGAGGGGAGGAGGGGGCTTGGACAAAAACTTCCTGCAAGGCAATAGTCATTATTTAATGTCCTTTCAGACTTTTTGAGAATGAATGTCCATTTTTTTGTGTGTAAGTGTTCATTGTTGGCTTTAAAAGAACCAGGAACAAACAGTAACAATAAAATGGTTTTTGTGTGTGTTGTTTTAAAGACACATGTCCCAATGTAACCGTGAGAGTAAGAAGAGATTCACCTCAACGGTTACGTTCATTTCTTCAGCCAAAAGGCTTTCCAGCCAATCATGTCGAGCCAATTCTGGGGTCTGTCCACGTTTTCTGAGATATATACAGTTTTTTTTTGTTTTTTTTCACGAGGGATGAAGAATAAAAAGTCAATCAAAAAATTGTGGCCAATATCCTGTTTTTTTTTTGTTGTTTTTTCTTGGTTTTGCTCTTTTTTTGTTGTCACTTTGTCAAATACCTTTTGGTGCATCTACTTCCACTGCTGACCATAAGAATCCTGTGAAAACTCCATGGTGTCATTACTGTAACCATAGTTACCGGAATAGTCGGCCCCTTGCTGCAGGGGCTGCTGGGCGATGGGCTGGGACCCCCAGTTCTGTTGGTTGTTGGTCTGGCGGCGCTTGGAGTCAGGCTGGTTAAAGACGTCGGCCTTCCTTTTCCCGCCAACGTTCCCCCCGCGATTGCCCCTGGCCCCGCGAGGACCACGGCCCCTCTGAGGCTGGAAAGGGGCTCCGCGCCCGCCTCGCCCACCCCTGGGTCCACCAAGGGGTGGCCCTCTTTGGGCGTAGCCACCGCGGCCTCGTGTGGGCGGAGCGCCTCGGGCCCTTGGCGGAGGAGGCCCTCCTCGACTGGGGCGAGTTCCGCGGCCCCTCATGCTGTACACGTCTTCATAGCCGTAGTAAGGGTCTTCGTAGCCACCGCGGTAGTCATGATAGTCGTAGCCATAGTAGTCATCATAGTAGTCGTCATAGCCATAGTAATCTGGTGGATAAGCATAGCCTCCTCGGCCACCACGGCCCCTGCCCCGGCCCGGCGGCGGCATGCGAGGAGGCGGGTAATAGTAGTAGTCGTCATACCTGCACAGAAGAGGATTGAGTTTCATGGATTCCACTTGTTATAAGAGAACAAAAGGGGCGGTTGACCAGTCACACGTCTGCCTGACTCACCCGGAGTTCCTGGTGGTCTGCCGAGCGGCTTGGCGCTCTTTCCTCTTCTTGTCTGGGGGCTTCGCCAGAACAATCTCAATTTCCTCTCCTCCGAGCTCTTTCCCATTCATCTCATCCATTGCCTAATACGACAAAACAACCCGCCATTTAAACACACAATATCACCTGAAATGCAAAATGTTTTTGACTTAAGTGTAAAAAACAACAACTCACCTTTACTGCTGCATCCCTCTCTTCAAAATGAACGAAAGCGTAGTCTTTCAGCTTCTTCACTCGTTCCAACTTTCCAAACTGAGAGAAAGTCTTTTCAAGAAGCTCCTCAGTCACAGCCGTGGCTAGTTTTCTTACAAACAGCACTTTCACCTGCAATGACGGAGACACAGCATGTTCACTACAATGTGGGACACAGCGAGTGTGTGTAATTAAATACATGGGACTCACTGACCTTGGCCATGACCTCTGGGTCTGGTTCAGCGACAGGATCAGCCCACTCCACAGTGACGGGGTTTCCCCACACTTTAACTTTGCCACTCATTAGGCGGCGGCGAGCCTGAGCTGCAGACTTGTGGTCTTCATACTCGAGGAAACAGAAGCCGCGGTTCTTCTTCTTGTCGTCTGGCTGGTGGTACAAGATCACCTCTTGGAGACCCTCTGAAAGGTAAAATACTTATTACGCTCACGTGGTTGATGGCAGCTGACACGTTCCAATGAGCTTCATCATTGTGCATCAAACTCAAACCTGTGACTTTGCCGAAGTCTTCCAGTATACTCTCTCTTGTCTTGTTCTTTGGAATTGATCCAACAAATAGACGATTGTTTGCAACAGATATACACACTCCCAAGTACTTCCCAGGGCGGATTTCATGGTTATCACACTGGGGATACGCAATAAAAAAGAAAAAAAAAAGAATAGAAATTTGGTTAATGTGATTTCTAAACGTTCCCAGCCTTGTGAAGGCAAAAGCATGAAATAATGGAACGACCACTCATTTTGAAAATATCTATGCATATACTTTGCTCCAACACTACTTACAAGTTTCACAGCCTTTTGAGCATCATCCTTATTGCAGTATGTGATGAAGGCGTACCCTCTATTCTGACCGGACAGAGGATCCATCATTAACCTGAGGTCCCAGATGGGGCCAGCAGACTCAAACAGTGGCACCAGCTCATCCTCATACAAATCCCGAGGAATTTTCCCGACAAACACCTGATTAGGAAAGATAAAATATTGGAAAAACACAATAGTGAACATAATAAACAAGTTATAAATGTTCAGCTTTAAGCCTCAATACTTAACAACACTGGGTATCAAAACAGACAAGTTCCTGTCTCAGTACCTCAGTTCCAATCCCTGGCTGTGTGCCTTTGAACACATCCTCAGGTGGGGGTCCTCCATATTTTCTCTGTCCGGTGGTAACATCCAGGGTATATCCTGTCCGCTCCAGAAGAGCCTGCGATCCCCCCACAAAATACACAACAGTTAACTGAGCTGTTACTGCAGAGGCTTGTTTTCAGGACGCCCCGACCTTCAGTAAGAAAATCATCTCAGCCGCATGACTTTGTTTACCTTTATTTTTGCTTCATCTGGGCCCTTTGTCGACTCCTGTACTTTACTTCCTTGTTTTTCTCTCTGTCTGTAAGTCTTCATGACTCCACAAAGGAAAGCACTTTTATTCTAGGTTTCAAAAACAGATATTATTATGAGCAACGGTCTGCAAAAAACAAAATCTTTGTGCAATATGGGACAAAATGTTAATCCCCCCCCCCACCCCCATCAGTGTAGTTACCTGTACGTGGGACAGGTCACTCTCTTTGAATTGCTGCAGCACAGTAAGCGCTCCCTCCTCATTAAACTCCCGCAGTGCATCGATAGCCCGTTCATCCAGGTCCACATACGCCACCAGGCCTATAGTTCCAAACAGATACAAGCCATATTCACTCCAAGGCAGGACACCAACAAATACTATCGATATTCCAACAAAGTAAGTTTAAATTAAGTTTTACAAGCTTCTTGAATCAATCACTTACCTGTCTGGAAAATGTTATCCAGACTTTCAGCCACTTTTTGGGGCAGCCCAGCATCAATGAGTGTCTGGTAGTTCTCTGTGTGTTCTGTTGTCACATCCATGGGCTCTTCCTCCTCCTTTACCGGGGCAGAACTACCGTTCACCTCAGCGGCAGCCATTCTCCTGCAATACCACAAATAAGTCAGCAGTTAATTTCATTATAGATCCTTTGTATGAAAATGAAGATTCACAATTATGTCATTCTATTGAATTTTCAGTTAAATATAAATGCTGGCAGGTATCTTACGCACTCATAACACGCTAATTCCAATAAACTTTATGTTTGCAATTCGATTAAATCATGATAATATTGATAAAATAATATAACTAAGACGATCAAGCAATATAAATATGATATACATTTTACTGTTACACGGGATCATATTAGGTTTAAAAAGTGTACCCAATAAGGGTCTTAAATGTAAGGTGAGTGGATATATAAATAAATAAATAGATTTTTACGACAGCTTTCTGTCTTTTCCACATTGTCTTGTGGGGCCACGCTATTTGCACATGGCACAGTAAATAAATAAAAAAAAGTCATAACTCACTATTCAGCATGATAATTAACGGTTTCAACTGTATTTTTGTGGAGTGATCGGCGGTAACACACACCGCTCAGTGAAACAAGCGGCACAGCACCGCCCCCTTCACATGCAGCTCTGCTAGCAAAGCGACATCAAAATGTTTCGTCTTCCAGGTTCACAATCTGCACGGATTATAACCCAATAAAAAAAAACGTTTCCCGCGTGCTTCCAGCGTTAGGTGCATTTTGTGAATCCCCAGCGGGAGACGAATCTCCCCTCCCCGGGGCAGATCGCTATAGCGGGCTAGCGTTCTGGACGGCTAACGAGCTTATGCGAAGGCCTCGCCGTGCAGAAAGAACCTTTTGACAAAATCAAACACAGACACGCCGCAGCGGCTGCAAACCGATAGCTAGCCAGACTTACCAGTCCGATGCGGGAAACTAAGTGCGGCGCGCGTAAGACGGTGAGACAAACAGCGTGTCGGACATACAAAGAAAGCCTGATATGGAGAAAACGTTGGAGTCTAACCCACGAGACAGGTTTCCAGACAGCCTCGGTCTCGTCGTCGGCTCGCCCGAACAACGACAGCGCGACGGAAACATCGCGAGATCTGAGAGGAGATTCCGAGAGCTCGCGCGAGGCGGGTGTGTTTGTTTTCGTGAGCAAGAAAAGGCGCTCCAGAAAAATAACACTGACAGACACGGTCTGAATCCGCAAAACTGTACACGCTCTTGGATATAAAGTTTAATTATATTCCGGGTTTAGACGTCTGCATCGCAGGCGTTGAGTTGACGCTGCAGGCAAAGATATACTCAATGAAAAAAAAAATTTTTTTTTGCAAATCAATTTTCAACCAGAATTAATTGCATGGTCAGTCGCATTAACATAATTCAAATGATCTCTAATGAGTTTCTCAAACGCAGAAAGATCCCTAACAGCTACGTTTATTAACAAATTTATATTGCAATGTTCTTTTCCGAGTAAAATGATTGATTACAAAAAAGCTGATGAACAACTTTACTTAATTCAAATTGTTAGTGTATTCAGCATCAATTTGTGATTTCAAACAGTGATGCAGATGCCATACAGTGAATCAACTAAAAAGTCATACTTATCAGTCAATATTAAAGCAGCAAAGGAGAGACTGCCATGACTTGGTCATGTTTGAAGGATGCCTAATGACAGAACTTAAGCTGAGATGGGACTCCACCTGGAAGGAGGAAAAGGAGTAGAAAAACCACCTGGCAATAAGCTGTGATGAAAGAGCGAGAAGAGACGATTCCATCATGGGGTGAAGCAAAACCAAGCTTAGGACAGTTGGGTGGTAAAGTGTTATTGCAGCATTATGTCCATGATGCTTTAAATAAAACTGTTACTTGTAAGTATTTGCCATAGGTAATGAATGTTATTAAAATTATGGAATACTTGGTATAATCACTATTTTACAGTAACCTCAACCATTTGCCCAGTACTGTATTTTTGGGTTGTATTGACATTTCTTGATTTTTGCCATGTTTAACCTCAAGTGTTTTGGAAAGAAATTCTGTGGAGTTCTCTTAATGTGTGAATGGGTTTCAAACCAGTCGAAACAAAATGCATTTGATTTTTGCTCACAGGTATGAATGAAAGTGTGTGACCGTCTCTGAACTGTCAGACTGGTCACCTGTTCAAGGTGTAGCCTGCCTTTAACCATAGTGGGTTTGGCTGCAACGCGTCACAACCCTGAGTTAGATAAAGCTGTATGAAAGGTGCATGAACAGCTACAGAGCAAATGTTTTTCTTTCCTCCCACTTGGGGAGGATTGAGGACAGAGGGTGATCATCTTTCATGTCTCTGCTTGCAAGCTTGAATTCTGACAAATTCCCCTCTCAATACAAACTAAACCCCGATCAGCCCAATTTCTTTAAAGCAGTTAAAACAACGAACTGCATTGCAAACGAACGAAAATGAGTTACAAATTTACAAAGCTTTCATGCAATATGAAAAAAAATCACTTTATTTCTTTGAGTTATGGATGATGCCAGTATGACGTCCTATAAACTGCAGGACGGGCCGTGACTCGCAGAGACTTTATGCATATCTGGATCTGGATGTCAATTAGATGGATGAACTCTCAGGATGAGGGCTGATGACACACTTTGAGGTTCAATCATCATGATTGAGCTTTCTGATTTTGCCCACGTGGCGGTCAATCTCCTTCTTTAGACGGTCGATCTCCTGTTTGTGGTGGTCGATCTCCTCAGAGTGATGTTTTCTGAGCGCTTCCATCTGCTCCTTCTCCTTCTGCCTGTAGGTAGAAACAAAACATGAGTGGAAACATTGTAGAGAACCAGGCATACCCATCATTCAATGGCATGATTCTCTAAATAAATATCTAGAGGCTGCTTCCTACCTGAAGTACCGCTCCTCCTCTGCAGCCGCTCTCTTTCCAAACGCACCTCCTGCCGCTCTCACCGCCCCGCCTCCTCCTCCGCCTTTCCCTGCCCCCTTCCCCAACTCTCCCAGCTGGAACACACAGAGAAGATATGTTGATCAATGGCAAATCAATAACCGTTATTTCAAGACAATCTTCCTCACAAATAATTCATTTTGTAATGCTTCCTCGGTATAAGTTTTATATAATTTGAAATGCAAGATTA
Organism: Lipophrys pholis; assembly: GCF_963383615.2. Classification (NCBI taxonomy): domain Eukaryota; kingdom Metazoa; phylum Chordata; class Actinopteri; order Blenniiformes; family Blenniidae; genus Lipophrys; species Lipophrys pholis. Next base: position 8,400,358 of record NC_137643.1, on the reverse strand, counting down.
GCATTTACAAATACAGTGATTTGCATGACACTAAACACTCCCAGCTGGATGAACCGGTGACATCTTTATACACACCAATCGCATTGTTCACGTCAAAAATACACTGACTTTATATTGAACACTCATACTACAAACTCAGTTTGCAGTGTTGCAAACATGTGCTGCATTTGAGGTTTTAAATTTGTAAGAATCACACTTGTACAAAGTATACTGTTGCTCAAAGTAACCAAGTTGTTCCTTACAGATGCTTAGGCTACTTCTCTGGTCTAGTCTGTCTTCACTCCTTCTCACACACACACCACACCACACCTTACACACACCCTTTGACTTGTTTTCCTGAACTTTGACTCTACACATGATACCATGCGTTTATGATTAGTTTTTAAAATGTATGCTATAGTTGATCTAACACAGAAAACAGTTTGTCTGACAAGAAACTTTACAGATAAACCTGACATACAAGGAAATCCCCCAAGTTTCAGTCCAATGAGACAAATGCAGCCACACATCCGTGTTAAGTGTCTTAACCAACAAGAGAACTCGTCACACAAAAGAAGATGTGCGTTTCCACGAAGCGATCATTCATTTCTCCGCAAACCACCGACTGTTTTGATACACGTCATTGAACTGAGCAACAAAGGACGACGTGATTGTTTTATAAGGAGTCTGGCACGGGGCGACAGAACACGTTGATCCCCGCTGGCTCGCTGCTTTGACAGGGCACATTTTAGCATGTCAGCTAATGCTAACAGCAACATTAAAAAGTCTCCCTCCTGCGGTTTACCTGATCAGACGCCCTCCTGATCTGCGCGAAGATGCTCCTCCTCAGGTTTGCTCTCAGAAGATATTTGGCCATCACGTCTGTGCAGGTGTCAACAAGCAAACTGCGGGGCAGAGGGGACTTGGGAGCTCCAGCTGGTCCTCGTCTCCTCGAAGCTCAAAATGCGGAAATTTGGTATCTATATGTGAGAAAAGGAGCACCGCCCTTTCGCTCGCCACACCGGATGTCACGTGATCAATATACGTTATTGATGGAAATCAACTTTCAATGTTAAAAAATATTTCAAAAAGTTTACATAATTTGAAAAGTTTAAAAGATATGACGAAGTTTGAAAAGTTAAACAATTTTTTTTTTTTTAAAGTTTAATCTTTTAAAATTTGAATTGTTCAAACTGGTGATAGGCTGAAGAATTAAAAGAAAATTTCCCCATCCGTTTACAAGGGAAAAATAAATTGTACAAAAGTTGAAATATTTCTAAAAGTTAAAAAGATATTAAAAAGTTACAACATAGCAAGAATATCTTAAAAAAAAAAAACCCTGTACATTTTGTCAGTTGTATCTATCTTCATGTGGGGGTCTGCGTGACGTCATCTTCTCATAATAAACTTGTTATATCTTTAAAACCTCAGAATCACTTTATTAATCCCTGGGGAAATTCTTTAGCAACGCAGCCCAAACAGCAGTGTTTCCAGCTCTCACGCTGCACAAACGATTGGGACTATTTTCACAGAGTTTTACGTGGAGTAGGAGGTGTGAATCGTCTGCTACAGCGTGGAGGAGCTGCTTTTCAATGTTTTGATGCCGCTGTCAGTGCTGTTCTACAGAAGAGTATTAGGGCCACTGAAGAAAAGAAAAAATTTGGAGGCTAAAAAACCCCCCAAAACATTCATGTATTTCAGAAAAAGTCGAAAATCAAAGTCGAGATTTTTTTTTTCGTGGAGAGACGTCTATCCATCCCTCATCATTTGCTCTTAGATGTTAAATCACATTAAATCACGTAATTCTGACTATATAGGGTTGCTTACTGCTTAAGGACATGTGATTTTACACAGGATTTCCTTGATTAATAATAACACATTTAAATAAGCAGCCCGGGATCGGTGCCTTTGCCCTTCGTATTCGACGAACTTCCGCAACAGAACAACGCTGCAGGCTGCACTGTCTCTTATAGTCCTAATACTGATGATAATTGCACCGTGTTTATGAGATCAATTCTGTCCTGAAGCATCTTTTCACCACTTTCACCTGCGATGCATTTTGAGGAAGCAGTCACAAGCGCTGGCATGTGGATAGATGGACTTTGTAACAAAACATATTTTTCACCGTGAAAAAAAAAAAAATCTCGACTTTGATTTTCGACTTTTTCTGGAGTGCATGAAGATTTTTCTTTTTTTAACCTCCGAAAAAAAAATCTCGGCTTAATTTTTTTCGTTCTTTTTTTTTTTTTTTTGCCTCCAAATTTCTTTTTTCTGAAGTGGCCCTAAAACTCTTCCGTACTGTTCTCCTCGGTGAGCTGGCGTTTTAAAACGGTGACGTCTGGTGGCAGAGCAGCAGCCGCCTCGCTGTACGACGGCTTTGCAAATATTAGGCGTTGCTGTGTTGCTTTGCAGTGTTTTGAGCGTAAAATAACATTGCATTCGGCTCACTTCTGGACACAATTGGATTTTCACAAAAGGTGAATGAACCCACTCATTATTTTAATCACACCCTTGATTTTGTCACCACTTATGGTATTGACATTAATCAATTAACGGTTTTTCCCCACAACCCTCTGTTGTCAGATCACTTCCTGATATCATTTGAATTTCCGTTCACGGGCTCAATAGAGCCTGGGGAAAAATTTAATATAAGAGATGCTGTATATATGCTATAACCAAATTCAGGGAAGTAATCCCATCAATATTGACTTCAATTCCATCCGTGAATCCAGTGGAAAACCGCTCTGTCTGTGTCGGCAACTCTGGAGACTGGCACCATCTGCTAAGTCCCCGTTTATGATCCCAACATGAGAAGGAAAAATCTTGATGGACCACTTTCACAAGTGAACTGAGCGACAAAATCAAAGGAATATGTGTTGGTGAAGCTATTTCTTGATTTTAAAAATGCGTCTTGGATATAAATCTCATACCTTTCCAAATCCTTTTTTTTCTTTTTTTGTAAAAGGTTTAAGTATAGTGGTGAGCACTCTCCTGTCACAATGAGTAAAGCCAGTTTGATTCCAAACTTGGCCGTTTTTCTGTGAGGGTTTTGCATGTTTCCCCTGTGTGTCTTTGTTTTTTTTGTACAGGTCACCCAGTTTCTTTCCAAAGTCCAAAAACATGTGTATTCATCCAGGGTGGTCCCTGCCTCTCCAAGTGAGCTGGGATCAGCTCCAGCCCACCATGAGCCTCTATTATATAAAGCCGTAGAGAAGATGGATGTATGGATAGATGATGCCAGAGGCTCACAAAACATTGCTGTTGTGTAGTACTGCCGAAAAAGACAACTAAATGTCTTTATATGACTATGCCACATAACCCGTATGCAGCAAACTCTGCCCTATTTATGTGAACACAAAGGTAGATTGGAAAGCCCTGGGATGAGAAACCAATTGATATTCAGGTTCTCAGAAACGCTGTGCTCTACTGTTACCATGGCAACAAGAAGTACTGCTGTGACAAGACCAGATGAAAGGAATGTGGCTATGATGTCACATTCCTTTCATCTGGTCTTGTCACAACAGTGCTTCATTTGTTTTTTATGTCATAGATGATAGATGTTAGGATCTCTCTGAACACTTCTGTTAGTATTTTCGCAAGTAAGAAATTCTCTAAGCAAAATGCCTATCCTACTTTTGGGTTACGTGCTTGGTACTGCCGTCACGCGGCTCATCAGAACTGGCTTCGAACATTTCAACAAACAGAAAGAAGGAGCGTCTCCGACAAAAATCCAAGAAGCTGAAGCTCCAGCCCCTAGTCCCACTTTACACCGATATACTACAGAGGACTCTGGTGCAAAAGAAACCTTTCTCCATGGAGCTGAAGCTGGTCTCTCTACATTTAATGACTCTGGGGGAGCTGAAGCTTCTCGTTCTCCATCAGATGACTCTGGAGGAGCTCAAGTCTCTCTCTATCAATCACAGGACCTCCATGCAGAAGACATGTTTCCCCTTATAGGTGAAGCTTGTCCTTCTCCATCAGAGGACTGTGGAGGAGCTGAAGCTTCCCCCTCTCCATCAGATGACGTTGGAGGAGCTGAAGCTTCTCCCTATCCATCAGATGACTCTGGTGGAGCTGAAGCTTCTCCCTATCCATCAGATGACTCTGGTGGAACTGAAGCCTCTAGCTCTCCATCAGATGACTCTAGAGGAACTGAAGCTTCTCCCTCTCCATCAGATGACTCTGGTGGAACTGAAGCTTCTCCCTTTCCATCAGATGACTCTGGTGGAACTGAAGCTTCTAGCTCTCCATCAGATGACTCTGGTGGAACTGAAGCTTCTCCCTCTCCATCAGATGACTCTGGTGGAACTGAAGCTTCTCCATCAGATGACTCTGATCAAGAAGACTATATTCATCTTAGAGCTGCGGTCTCTTTCTATCAATTAGAGGGCTCTGATGCAGAAGACATGTTTCCCCTTATAGGTGAAGCTTCTCCTTCTCCATCAGATGACTCTGATGGAGCTGAAGTCTCTCTCTATCCATCACAGGACTTTCCAGCAGAAGACATGGTTCTCCTTAAAACACTAATAGTACTACTAATAATGACGATAATTAGGGATGCAATGATGCAATTTTCTTTCTGAAAAGGGGTAGTGCATGAGTACTTGCATTTGAGTACTCACTGATACCAATAGCAAGTACTAAGGCCGATACACAATTTTTTTTTTCCCACAGATGTTAGGGTTAGGGTTGATCGGTGGAACAGACCAAACACAGACAGTGTTTCAGCTGCTAAAGCCAGTTTAAGTAGCGGTAGCTCCATTTCAGTCCTCTGTTTTAGGCAGCGAGTCTCAAACCATCATTTTGACAGTCAATTTTCTAAAAAGACAGCAGACAAAATAACGCTGTGCACTCCTCACTGCCCGCCCGCGATGTGCGCTCCTCACTGCCCGCCCGTGCCTTGCAGTGAAGTGCCGTAAACCGCACGCTGCCGTAAAGCAGCATAGGTGTCATGGTATCGGTGGCAGTTTTATGAGTACACATGCCTGGTATTGAACCGATACCCGATACTGGTATTGGTATTGGTGCATCCCTACTTATAATAATGTTTTTCTGGATTGCACTTTACATTTGACAAAGAATTCCCGAAGTGCTAAGAGCTTATAGATGAAGCGTCACCCTCTCCATCAGATGAATCTGGTGGAACCGAAGCTTCTCCCTCTCCATCAGATGACTCTGGTGGGCTGAAGCTTCTTCATCAGAGGTCTCTGATGGAGAAGACAATATTCCTCGTTGAGCTGAGTAATTGGGGGAACAAGCCCCAGTATGATCCCACAGATCCCAAGCACGAGAGGAGCATGGGACAAATCCGAGTTCATCTGGCAGAGATCATGGACGACGGAAACAGCCCGGACAATGAAGAGGGAGAACTCTAGAGTAGGGCGACAGGGAGTAAGACCCGGGAGTAAGACCCGGCCTAGTTCACTGGGATGCTCATTCTGATGGACAGTTGGAGCACGGTTTCTGATCTCTATTGTCATTATAGGCCCGATCTTTTGGTGGAAGGCACCGGAGGAAAAAGCCAGCACAGGGACACACAGACAACCTATAAGGGAGCCACACCCCAACATCATCCCAGGTAACGACAGTATATCAGAAACCACACAACCCGTCTCGCCCCTAACTTTGCCCTCAGGACGCTGACAAAAAGATGCGAGTTGGGACCCGTAGCCTGGATAGGTGGGCATCGCCTTTTCCGCAGACGCCCGCCGAGTGGAATCATCTAGCTCCAGATGCATCATTGACTAGATCCCTGAAAGGCCTGAGGACTCTGGCCAATGAAATGAAGGAGAACAGCAGAGTGGAGCTCAATTTGTTCTGCAGCATGATGGAGAGATGGTTTGGCTGTTGGCGGCCTGGTGACCAGTATCCTTATTACGTTTATTGTTGTGTTTTTTTAATTTTCTGTAATTAATTGTGACCAGTAGTATTAGATATTATTTTTATCTCTGTTCTCTGGATTCTGCATGCTCCACAACTGTGGCTGACTACCACCTACTGGTATGGAGTGTGGATCAAAATGACTCTTATCCCGCCTGTAGAGGCCAAAGAACAGTTCATAGTTTTGAATACAGTTAATATGATTACAATGTGTTAAAAAGATGCATAGTTTAAATTGAAAGTTCATATGATCGTTAAAAACGTTAAAAGCACACTAGAATTCATGTTTTTATATGATTTGGTGCATGTTGATAAAAGAGGGTACTGCCCCTTTAAGACCGCATACGTGCGTGAGGGTGCTGTTGATTTCAGGAAACATTGAGATAGGGCTTGAGAGCTACAGAAGCAAAAGGTTTTCTTACCTCTTCTTTTTGTCATTGTTTAGTAAGTAATTTCAAGTGTTTTAGCCCGCCACATTCTTTTGTAAGTGAGTGGAATTATAACTTCGGAACCGAGTAATTAAACAGAGATTTTTACATTATTTCTTTAATACAACAACGTTTCTGGAGTGGACTTTTGTGAAGTGTGTAACTGGGCTAGCTACGGACACTGCCTGTGGCATATAATTTCTAACTCACAGTTGACGAAGGAGTAAGCCATTGCAAAATCTCAAGTCTTTTCAAACCTCTACACCGCCCTCTCAAAAAAAGAAAGAAGAAAAAAAATTAATCTAAAAAATAAATAGATAAAATGATATCCTCCCCATTAACTTGCTCTCCTGAAGAAAGTCAAACATAAACTGATATACCTTATTCCCTGAGTGCTGCTGTAGTATGCCTGTGATACAAAAAGGTTCCTTATCATTTACCACCTTCCTAATCCACCTGTGTCTTGCTGTTTCGTATCCCTGACAATGTATCATGACATGTTCCACTGTTTCCGGTTGCCCACACATCCCACATTCCCGTGTATTAAGTTTCACAATTCTGGCTAGTGTATAGTTAAGTGCAGTGTGATCAAACCTGAGGCTTGGTATTGCTGTTTCTGCTCTTTTGTTCCGTCCTGTGCTTTGCACTTCCCCCACTTTCCTTTGTATTGTTGAGTACCACCATCCCGACTTCTCTTCCTCCCATTGCTTTTGCCACTTACTCCTCTATCTTGTGCTATTGATTTCTGATTTACTAATATCGACTGCCTAATCAATTGCCCTGTTGTCGGCTGCCTCTTTCACTGCCTTATCTGCTGCCTCATTCCCTGTCACACCAATGTGTGCCGATACCCATAAAAACACCACTGTGATCCTCTTGAATCAGAACAAATTCATCCATCCATCCATCTTCTCCCGCTTATCCGTTTCCGGGTGGCGGGGGTGGCAGTCTGAGCACTGTCACCCAGATCACATTGCACCGATTCAGAACCTTCCTGCGGGTAGTGAGCCTATGGGAATCAGAACAAATCAATGCTCTTAATGGTCTCGTCTCTTCCACCCACTGTTCTGACAGTAGAACTGCCATTATTTCTCCAGTATATACCGACACTTCCCCACTGATCCTTTTCCCTACTGTGACGTGAAATTCTGGAACAGCAAAAGCTACCCCTGACTTGGCTGAGTTCTTTGATGCATCTGTATATATCTGGATGTAACTGTTGTATCATGATTGTACTGTTACACTCTTATACTCTAGACAAACAAATTCTTTGTCTTTACTCTTCTTTGCTAATCGTGTGAGGTCGACTGTGGCACTTGGCAGTATCCAAGGTGGTATAATTGGCAGTGGCACTTGTACAAACTCTTTGTCATTGTCCATCCAAAACCTTCTGTGTCCCTTTTCCCTTCTTCCTTTTTCCCAACACGGCTCTAAAGTGCATTTTGTTGGATGATTTTGACTATGCCCCTGTAGATTGACCCAATATACCAACGATAATTGCAACCACCTGATCTCTATTGGCATTTCCCCCATTCCCCCATTTCCACCTGTCGTACTGCTGTTGGAGTTGTTTTAAATGCCCCTGTACATACCCTCAGAGCTTGATACTGGATCTTGTCCAGCTTCTCCGGAAGAGTGTTTGCTGCTGATCCATATAATACGCACCCATAATCAATCACTGACCTAATCAATCCACAATATAATGCCTTTAGTGCCCTTCTGTCTGCCCCCCCAGTCATATCCCACCAAACACCTCATCACATTTAAAGCTTTTTTACATTTGTCCACCACCTGTTGAATATGTACTCCCCGTGTCACTCTCTCATCAAACCAAAATCCTAAAAACTTAAAAGTGTTTCACCCTCTCCAATTCTTGATTGTATAAATTTGATTTAACTGTGTTCCCAATTCTTTTCCTTGTAAAAACTATCCCCTTTGTATTGTCCACTGAGAATTTAAAACCCATAGGACCACTCCACCGTTTTGTGATTGTGCTTTGTACGCTTCTAACAATAACTCCCAGATTCCTTCCCCTCTTTCAAATCGCCCCATCATCTGCAAAGAGTGATACCCCCATTTCATTTTCTATCCTCATAAATATACCATTTATCATTATGTAAAACAACAGTGGACTCACAATGCTCCCTTGAGGTGTTCCATTTTCAATAATAATTTTCGTTGAATTCCCTCCTCCGTCATACAAACTGGGCTAACAAATAAAACTCGCTTTCTCACACAGACACAAAATGACATAAAATGAAAATGCATACATAATGTATGATACATCTTCAAATGGAATTACGAAATATGGAATTATGAATTAAAGTTAGACAACCGTTGGCAAGGCATGAATTTACAGCATAAACTACTGTGGGCCCCATCCAACAAAATACGCCTTCTAAGTATTATGTCTTACTCCAAAAGGCTAATTAAATGGTCACTGACCTTAAAGATGATATTTGACGGCTCTCCAAAGAACTGGACAAGAAGTCCGCCATGTTGTCCAGCGGTTTCATTGCTTCATTTTCCCTTCATTTACATTGTAGTAACTGAAGAGATGAGAAGCCCTCCTTTATCTGCTTTAAAAATTAGTTATACTCTATTTTACATCTCTCAAAAAGACGCTCAGAGCTGTTTCCCCAAAATATACAGATATGTCTTTTTCTCTCCTGATTTATTTTCAATGTGAAAAGCCCAGATGAATATGCTTATGTGATTGTTAATCTGTATTGGTTTATTTTAGACAGCTTTTACCACCCTCCTTGTATTTCTGTTTTATTTGTTTGCATCTCCTTTTTTTTTGTTCCTTTTTGTGAAGGATGATTGCAAGCGTAGCCACCACTAGAGTTCTTCTTGTTCGCAGAAAGGCCAAAGTCAGGCACTCTTAGTTTGAGACAAACCTTCCATGGCGTGGAGATGACTTGCGTGCGCTGCTGCCACCACGTGGCGAGGAGTGAGTACTGCAGCCGTATCACTGCAGTGGGGCTTTACAAAAACCGCAAGATTACGCTTTAAAATGAGCACTTTCTTTTGCAGAATGACATGCATGTCCGTATAAATAAATTAACTTGATTAACCAATTAATTTTGTTGTCATCCAATTTGTTTATTGAGATAGTTAATAAATGATGCAGGAAGTAGTTATTGTATCAGGTGGATCAAGGAGGAGCCCCTTTGTGGAATTTGACCTTTTCATGTGTATTATAAGCGTACATCAAGGTTGTCTTTTTATTTTTTTATTCAGGGCACACAGAAAACTAAAATGTCACTCAGTTGTTTTAAATTTTCTGCATTCACTTATCATCCTGTATTCCATTACTTGTTCAATGTTTGGTCACCATGCAGCATCACTGAGTGAGTACAGTCCTTTAATGACCTTGATTCCCCACTGTTTTGCTGAAAAAGTTCATAGAGTTTGTTCTTTTTTGCCTTGTGTGATGCCATTAGATAGATTATTCCTTGAATCCACATATTTGGGTTGTTGTCAAGCTCTGAGGCGTCACAGACTACATGCATATGTGATTCTGAAATAGTGGAAGCAGCTAAAAGGGGAATACAACAGCAAGGTGTCTGGATAGCAGGGAGATCTTCAAGTTCCAATTCCCACACTTTCAATCTCTTGAAAATATTACCTGTCACGATGACACTCTCCAATTCTTTTTCTTTTTTGTACATGTCCTGAACAAGAATCTTTGGGTGAGTGGTAAAAAGGATCATATAGCCTGTGGTCAAATTGGCTTGCCAGCCTTATATTCCTCATTGCAGGTTGATGGCATAGTGTAATGAATCTTTCTGCTGTGAAGACTCTGAATCATAGGAATTTGTGAAAGGCCTCAGTTGTGGTTGAGTCCCATAGTAGTCAGGGGAACGAATTGTTCTTTTGAATCTAGCACAGATGGTGAAGTGGCTTTATAAGGGTTGCAGCAACATTTCCAGGTGATACAGAGAACAAGAGAAATTGAGTAAATTGGATGTTCAATGGCTAGTTTTTGTTTGTTGAGCAGGGGATGGTCTGGGTAAATCTTTGAGACCTATCACGAATTGCTCCTGTGCTTATGAAGGGTGAGCATGGCAAGACGTTTAGGCATTTATTCCTTATTCCTGATATCTTATCAGTGTCCTTCACTGGCTCTGTCATTGTCACAGCTACAGTTGTACATTCGGGCACATCAGTCACAAGAGCAATCAGATTTCTGCCTTCCGCCAAAGGTTGACCCAGACACAGAAACAAATCTAATGATTCTGGATGGCCTCCAAAATTTAATGGAATCTTCCATGGCCTAATATCTATTTGTGGTCAAAATTCTGTGTGGTAGTTTTGACGTAATCTTGCTCACCGACATAAAGACAGACAGAAAAATACCCGCTGATGATTTTATTACGTACTTATGTAATTAGAGCTGCACAGTAGGGCTCCCAATTGAGATATCAACATGCTCATTAAACATAACAAAAGAGTGACTGAACTGAAATAACGTTTGTTTCCATGCACTGTGCATTCATGCTCTGCATATCAACATATTTGGCTCATCAGCTTGACCCCTACTGCCCCTGATGCCAGCCCACCAGGTCACAAACGATGTCAATCAGCCACAGTACTGCTGTTTGGAAGGACAAATCTCAAAGCACAAAGACACTAATATCACCTACTTAAATGTTTGTATTGTGAATAACGTTGTTGCAATACTTGACAAGATTATCACATGTTGCATATTCACCAGGTGCAGCCATACTAGTAATGCATTTTGTATTACTTTTGTCAGTAAGCTACAAAAGATGCAAAATAATGTCGATTGACAAAACAGCACACTAACTACTTTTTCTTTTAAACTTGTACTTTCCATTAAAGTTTTGAGAAAATGACAGTATTTGTTGCCTGATATAACGCATTTGGAATCAACTGACCGGAGATTACTTTCATTCACTTAAAGTGCAACTGACCAATTGTGAAATAAAGTAAAATCTTTGCAATTTCAACCTAAAATAATAATTTCTTTCTCTTTTGTATAATATGAACAGATGCTGTACCTGTAGGCATTTATATCAATAATGTATACTATAAACTTATACAAGGTGTCATCAAATATTTCCAGATATGTTAACAAGGACAGAAAGAACATTCTGACATAACTATCTGTTCTGCAGCTTGCAAATGGGGAAACATACAAATTCCCATGACGCCATTGTTTGATGCACGTTAACTCAAGTTTTGCATGAACAATGAATGCGATCCAGAGAGTGCTCTTCTTTCAAGGGCTGGATGAGACATGCTCTTCTGTACACAGGGAAGCTGCACACTAAGAAGATGTTGTGGGTGTTCTGTACAAATGAGTCATATTGGAGTCCCATTATTGAAGAGACCTTTCTACCTGACAAGCGTTCATCCCTGCTCTGTGTACCATGAGCTCATCCTGAACACTCCCCTTTCATAGCCTGACTCCAGCCAAGACGAGGGTCAATGAACAGATGCTGGCGTGGTGCCATGGCAATGACGTGCTACTTCCTGTCGAGCCGTTGAGTTCAGCGATGACCATGAAGAAGTGCAAGTATAGGCGCGAAAAGAAAAAGCGCACAGACCTGTTGGTCCTTCAAGTTCAGTGCCTCATCCTTGCTGTGTGAATATGGAGGGCAGACATGAGGACGTGAAAGATAGATGCTTGTGTGCAACTTTTAAATGCCATATAATGAAACAGGGCCAGGGTCATGGAAACAACATTTGTGCGGTGATGTCTGTTTTGAGATCAGGTCAGATCATTGGCAATTTTGATACCATTTGATGAATCCTGTCACGTGTAAAGGAAATTGCACCACTAAGGCAGTACCATGATTTCAACAAATGGTGGCAGCATGCACTCACGCTGTCTCACTGAATCGGTCATCTGTTGCATGAACATGGGCTCCACTGCTGTTATTTAATTACTTAACTACCTTTTTCTGAGTTTATACCAGAATCTTGCACAGGTCAAGAATAGTTAATTGGCAATCAAAGATAGATAGATGCACACACATCTTAACAGCAGCCAAACACAAACTAAAACAATTTTAAAGTCCCCAAAAGGCTAAAGTGCATAAAATGTTTATCTTTGTTGCCACACATTTTAGTATTAAGATGCACCCATCCAGAAAAATATTAATAAAGGGGTGTGTTCATTTTGTGCCAAGTACTAGAAGTTGAGGTCTATGGGGACACAATAAATGTTGTATTGCAGTAATCCGTAATGCATAGTTATAGTCTTCTGCTCTGCTTCCGCCATGTCAGACAGAGTAATATGCTCATTCTTTTAAACAAAATATAGTCAATACATAAAACTATAATATGCATACCTTTGTTACTGCTTTCACTATGAGTTAACCTTGAGTTAATTTTGTTGTGTGCTCATGAGTAATATCTTCTCCTGGTTTGACGCAGGCTGAACTTTGTTCATGATTCTTCCATGACCATCTTTGGGCTTCCGGTCTCCAGCAAGCAGAGCAGCCAGTTACCTGAATTCTTTCAGAGCTGCTCACCTCGCCTGCTCAAGTGTTGCCATAGGAAATAGTATCCTGGCAACAGCACTAACCTGAGCAAAGACAAAGTAAGGTCATACAGACGACAAGATGTGACATGGTGTTCCTGTGTGAATAATCGGCCCCCTTTTCATATCTCACTCGTTTGCAATAACATTCAGTAAAATGTGGTCATATGATCCTTTTAGCATTTTGTGTAACATTTAACGTGGAATCACATTGCATGTGCTGTTGTCCATTTGATAGTCTAGTGTCTGGTGCAGGCTTTTATTATTGTTGATTTTTTTTATTTATTTTTTTTAAAGCATGTTGGATGCCCTGGATAATGTTTGTAATCTGCATCCTTTTACCAGTGCATCAGTGATTTCTGAAAAAATTGCGCTCCCATCAGAGATCCACGCCACCCCTCTCGGGAAGAGTGTTTTGCAACATTTGTGTAAGTGAGCTGTTTATTGAGGGTTTCGACATTGTTGAGGTAAGAGTAGTGTACTGGCATTGGCCAACTTTCGTAAGCCACTGAAATGACACTTGTATTTCTTTGTTAAACCCTCCATCTTTTGGATTATGAATCATACAGTGAATGAAAAATCCTTGTGCGTTTATTCACCTTACGTAGCTTTCAAATCCCCATTTGATCCAGCAGAACTGCTTCCATGGCTGTGCCCCTTTTAAATTGAGTGAAATACAAACATTTTACTCTTATTTGATTTTTTATTGTAATTTCTCTATCCTGTCTTCTACATTAACTCTGACGCCTGTGATGCAGCTTACCACCCAATACCCAACTCGCAGCTTTTGTTGGTGATCAACTTCCACTTATTTTTCCAATTTCCACTTTCTTTATGGATTACTATTGTGTCTTTACTATTTCATTAATTATATATTTTTTGCTGCTATTTATTTTATATATTTCTTGGATTTCTATTAGTATAAAACAAATGGCAATGCTTTGACTACAAAATAGTCCAAACAATTAAGTTTCTCTCTCCTTGTGCTTTTCTGGGTCTGGGTGTCATGTATTATTATGCTGAATGCAAGATATGGCAAAATCAGTGCTTCTACGTTAATTAAAAAAAACAAAACTTTAATGAGTGCATAACAGTTGCAACTGCAAGCTGTAGAAAAAATAAGTCAGCTTACTGGTTGTTCCAAAGACTTAGTTTTGTTTTTCCTTTCTGTGCATTCAGCTTATGTTTCTGTGTCCACTGGTGCTGAAACCCATCGTCGCTAATAGCCCTCATAAGCAGCCTGGATGCTGCTACTGTTTCTATGGCAACCACCGGGACTGATAGACGTGGTCCAGATTCTTTGTGTTCTGCATGTAGAAGGCCTTCTGGCTGAGACTCAGTGACCAACATGACCCGCCGGACTCACTGGCCGCCTGGCGATAATTATAAGGGGACTGGGCTCATTTAGTAAACCGAGTGCCATCCATAACATTGCCTTGGGTGTTTTATAAAAGAGTCAGACTGTGACAGTTTTTCTAACAAGGGACTGAGTATTGAAATATATTGCTGCTGCCTTCACTAACTGCATTATAATATGACAGGTTGCATAATGGCAGAGTATTTGCCCATAAGAAAACTCAATAGTATGATGGGTCGGATAAAAAGTTCAAGGACATTTGCACTGCATGCAGATTAACTCCCCTCCACCATGCAAAGTCTGGCTAAAAGCCAAAACCTCTCTATGTAAATGATTTCAACAATATATAATACCTGAAGTTGTGATAATACCTGAATTTTTTTTCTACAGTTTTGTCCTCGGCATAAAAGTGAATGAAATGTTCTCTCTCATTAAAACATTGAAGCCTTTTCTTTGCTTGCTATAAGTACCGGAGATTGTCATTAGCCTCCCCGAGTCCAGACGACGCCCGGGGTGAGTATACTCTGTGAAGGGAGTGATGTCCCGCAGGGAATGACTCCCATGAGATTGGTGGCATTTAGTATGACTTGCAAACACAGCTGCGAGCCACAATATCTGACTTTTTGCTAGTCGGGGGTAAAGGACCTACCTAGGATGGCATCTATTTTTTCTTTTCGCACAGGGAGCTTTTTGATAGCCCTAATAATTATGCAAATTATTAGAAAGAGCATGTGAAAGAGAAAGAGGAAAAGAAAGTGAGAGACGTATGTCTTGTGTTTCTATAGGTAGATTTAAGTGTTCATTTCAGTTCAGTGTGGGACATTAAATATAAACCTCTGAAGCCCCTCTCATCATGCCTGCTCCCTGGGCTGATTTCTTAAGTGGGACTCGGTGATTTCTTTCAATATGTATTGACATTCAAGAGAAATTCGAGATTCCGAAACAGACAAGTCAGAGGTTTAATCGTCTCAGAGTCTTGCTTTCACGCTCCGAAAGGCAGGAGTATCATTTGAGCTGAAGGACATGCTGTGTCACAGTTGCAGACAACGGATGGCGCTGATCCTCAAGTCTGAAGGTTTGTTTCACAGTAATGACTTAAATCCTGCACAGTTTTTGTTTTAATCAAACACAGCATGACACCTAAACACAAACACAATCTTTTAGTGAAGAAAGGTAAAGAAGTGAATTATGAACCCCTTTAGAAATACTACTATTGTCTGAATATTAATTTTGCAGATATTAATACTGTTCCAAGTAAAACAAGTCAGGTATGCGAAGGCTTTGTGGACTACATAAGTACGGTCACTCCTTAGAAGGGTGCAAGGCATTGGCATTTAAGTTGTAGGATGAATGTCTTATCTTTATCTATGTATTTTTTCCCCTTTTGTTTTCCAGGTTTTTTTGCTTTTCTTGTTGTTTTCTTTCTTCCTTTCGTCGTGTCGTATCTGTTTGTCTCTTCCTTTTACTCTCTTAGACAGCTTGTTCTACATCTGTGACATGTGAAAATGTTTCTTAAGCTATTATGTTAAAACAAATACAAATTTGAATGACAAAAAAAGAAATATTGCAGATTTTTAAGTTAATTGTATTTCTATACTGCCTAATCCTGCTATTTGAGCCCGGACTTTCTCGCTGTGAAGGGAGAGCATTGTTCATGTCTGTGTGCAAATGAAAAACTATAAATAACTTCTTAAAAAAAAATTACAAAAAAAATGTTTTCTTTAATTGTTTTTTATTTTTCTTAATTTAAATCACAATCTAAATAACATCCATTTGAGATTACTTGGTGACTCTAAATTGCCTGTGTGCAGATGAGATCTGTCTCTCAGTCTTGGGCCTGTGATGACCTTGAAACCTGTCCATCATGTTATTTGCCTTCACTCATTTTTACAAGTATAGAAGATGGTAAAAGTGTAAACGACCGCTTTGAGCTTCACTACTGTGGCAAACTTTCATCTCAGGATCTTCAACAGCAGACTGAGTTTGTGTAACAAACCTTCAAATCTTTCATCTTTAAACCTTCTACGAAACGGTACAGACCCACACTCTCAGTCTACAGCTGTGTATCCACAGTTGCATGCAGATTTGAAGACAAACATTGAGCTGGTGTTTAGCTGCTTAACGTGTGTGGGCAGGTAGTATTTAACTGTCTTGTTCCACAGTAGGCCGGTTGTGGGGTAATTACTGATTTAAAAAGCTTCAGCTCATTCACCAACTGTTCCATTCCACGACAGCTTGTCTAATCACCACTTTTTTTTTTTCTGATAAAATGTCACTTTTCGATGTCATCATGACCACAGTGGAAGTGAACGTTTTGACACCTAAAGCGGTTTTGTCACCGTCGGTATTGTATGATATTGTGCGCTTGGAGCTAAAACTAGTCCGTGCCAGGAACGATTTGCAGGGAATTATGATCAAGTCATGTCAAGGAGGGGTTGGTGTCATCGTCATCATCATCATCATCATCATCATTATCATCATCATCATCATCCCAGGGACATTCTTCCTCTGCCCTAAATGACAAACGTAATATTGTTGGAGGGATGGCTGGACAGTAAAAACAGGACAATCGGAATAAAGCACATAACTTGTGCGACGTTTGTGTGATTTTTGCTGCAGTCATAAACCTCCAAAAATAGGTACAACTTCACAATTGTTTCCTGCTTATTCAGGCCATTGAAGTTTTGAGCTTATCTGAACAAAAGTCTATTGATAAAGTGCCATATTCTCAAATCGATGGCACCATTAGAGTCACCCATGAACAAGCGAATAAATTACATAAAAAAAATAAATAAATGTGTACATTTCAGTCTGGTAGATTATTTCTTTGTAGAAACAGTGCTTCTAGGCAATAAATCTGTTTAAAAAGTATGTTTAATCATCTTTTAAATGGTAATACATTTGTTAAAATAATAATTTTGGGGGGTTTGAATAGCAGAACTGAGAATGTGGATTGGATAAGTGAAAGAATGTTGCTCCTGGTTTGTGTTTTGAGCTTCTGCTACTCTGAAGTAATAACAATCATACATTGCTGAATTGAAGACTTCAATCAAACATTCCAACAAACAAGAGTCAACAGCAAAGGAAAGACGTGGTACATTTTTCTCATGTCTGCTGCACATCCCACAAATGGTGTTCCCTAAAAAGATGCGCACAAATCAAAAGGAACCTTTTTTTTCGTATTGTTTTCATTTCTACAATGTGTAATTTGGTAGAAATTTAAGAAAAATAAAGTTGCCCTAAAAGATTTATTTTGGATGTTGAAGTTGAGGTTTGAGCAGGATCAGAATAAAAACATAAATGTTGACACCACAAGTTTGGAGAGCCAGCGACAGATTTATGATTTGTGGTCTGAGCTGTTTGAAGGCCCCGCTCTGCTCGTGGACTGAACTTTACGAGGTGATCTGTCCTGAACAAATTGTTTGAAGTCCTTTTCCAGCCTCAAAGACATCCACAATATCTCCTCTGAAAACTTAATATAAACTCTCCACATTTGGCATATTGACAGGGCACACTTCAACAGCAAAGAGAGCAGCAAGTCGTGCCATCATCTTTTCACTGTGAAGCACACTCCTGCTTTTCCATCTTTTAATTTGTGCGCACTTACCTTCTCCACTCCTTTCACGCATTTTAACTTCCTGCCCTATTGTCATCCCATCACTGATCACAGCTCCCCTGTGTCGAGTTAGCCTACCTTTATTACCCTTATTACCCTCAATAACTGGCATTCATAGTGTTTTTGTTGCCATTTTGTCTTTTTAATTTCTGTCCACTAGTGCACCAGCTGTTTTTTTTTTATATTCTTTCTTATTGTAGCATTTTAGTCTCTTTGGATGTTTTCATCATTCTGTTCATCCCTTCGTTGGTCCAACCATAAATTCATCTACTTATAGGGTTGTGAAGAATTAGAGCTTATCACAGCTGATACAGGCAAGCAACACCCTGGTTGGATTGACAATTTTAGTGGATTAACCCAGAGAATCAGTCTATCTAAAGTCAAATCATCAGTCAACGTAATGGATGAATCGTGGGACAAAGTTGGACAACCCATGAGAAAGACACAAAACTCTAAACACTTAGTAAGCTGGAATAAAAGTGATCAAAAACAATTGATGTCACTGTTCTGATTCATTGAAATTCAGCAAATGGAGATGGTCAGTTCAAGTGAATCCACTCAGAGAAGATTGTGACATAAAGCCACAATCTCCGCTTGTGAACAAATATATAGTTTGTGGTAAAAAAGAAAAAAAGAAAAAAAAAGGCTGAATCATGCCCCAGATTTGCTTAGCAAAAAGATAACCCAGCATATTAAACTCCTTTTCTTGTATTTCATTTCCTCGAGCTTTATATGACTAATGACTATAAGGGATTAAGCCAATCCATTGTTAACCTTTTTGCTCATTACTTAATATGTATAATAATTCCATCTACTGCTGACAGCCTTTCGGACGATGCAACTGCTTGTGGAAAGATGTCCTTTCACTTCTCTTTGGGAATTTGAAGACGGTCTTTTCCTTTTCCCACATTGAGAATTAGCATCTGCTGTTACTATAGCAACAGGCTTTAAGTAGGAGGCAGCCAGGATCTTGCTGTTCGCCAGCAAGGCGCTAATTGATACTGGATTCCCTGTTGGGTTGAGGTTGAAATGAGAATTGAATGTCTTTTGTGTGTGTGCGTGTGTGTGTGTGTGTGTGTGCGTGTGTGTGTGTGTGTGTGTGTGTGTGTGTGTGTGTGTGTGTGTGTGAGTGTGTGTGTGTGTGCGTGTGTGTGTGTAAACAGTGTTTGCATATGATTATTACACCTCTGATGGTATTTGATTTGTTGATGGTTGCTTCAAAAAGAGAAGTCATCTTTATAAAGTGGATAACTGGAAGCAGTTCATTATTTGCTATCGCCTCACACAGAACTGTGTATGTGTGCTTTTCCTATATGAATATACAGTATATATAATATGATTGTTACACTCTATTCTATTCAAGTCTATTCTATTCACAATAAAAATTTTCACTGTCATGTCACTTCATCTTCTTGCTGCATCTCATGACACACAATGTGGAGTCACATTGCACAGAAGTAGCAAAATGAATCCCCACATGAGCTCTCTGAATCTTCAGCGTGCAGACACTGCATGGATGTAGTTGGGTGAGAAAATAAATTAACACCAAATGTTTTAAACAGCAAAAAAAAAAAAAAAAAAAAAAAATCACCTCCAATTAGAGAATGCTTATCATATGATCTGGTGGCAAACATTAAAATGCAGTGAAAGTGCACATACAGTAAAAGCATCATTTGCTCACAAGCTGGTTTGTGCTGCAGGTGATCTGATAGAACAAGCTGTGCTTCGCAAATAGATGTGATTCTCCTGTTTATGCCTTGCAGCAGAACCATTGCTCACCGGTTCAATTAAAAAAGTAAGAAAGGAGAACCGATTATGGAGGAGATGGAAAGCTGCTAAACTAAGGACAAAGCTAAATTTTAACATCTATTTTTAAAGAGGTCAGAATCAGATTCTGGCCTCTGTCAAATGAGTTTGTTTTCTCATTATTCAACTTTATATATCTTTTTTTTTCTTGGAAATCAATTTTCTTTTTGCAGAGCATGAAAATAGAACAGAGGAGAGCTGCACTTTTATCATCTTAAGCGATTGCTGTTTCATGTACCTGCAAATCACATCTATATTTAGAGAGCGGCATGCTTGCCAGAGGCTTTAATGTGGCGGAGGTTCAAAAATGAATTTCCTCTTTATGCTTGTCACTCTTTGTGCACATTAGAGTATTTGTTTCTTAGCTTGTTTACTTCTGAACTTTTATTTTTAGGTGCTGTTATATTGAGTTCACTTTTCAAATATACCAATTTAACTCTGCAGAAGTATTTGATAGAACCTTTGTGTAACCATCATATATATATAACCACTCAAAAATAAAGGGTCAGATCCGATAATTTAATTTAATATATATATATATTTTATTAGAAATGTGTCACATTCATTTTGTGCTGTGAAAACTGTACATATACAAGAGGTAAAACAGAACATAAAAAACAATGTTGTGACAAGAAAATACAAATGGGTATTCAATATAAGTAACTTGAGGTATGAGTCGGGCTGTGGGAAGGACATTGGAAATCTGAGGGGACAAAAGGGAATTGGCTGGTAGTACATACTGTTGAGTTACTGACAGTAACACACTGTTACAGAAGACATGAGGTTCAATCACTCGCCACTATACAGCGACGAGTAATTACAAATATCCTGAAGCACAGTTATATTCATAGGCTATGAATCATTCTATATAATATTTGCTTTATAGAAGTACAATTAATCTACCTTTCACGGAGAGCTCCAAATATGGAGTCTTGTGCTAACAAATCTCTAGTGAATAAATTCCTTGAATTACTAATACAGATTTGTTATACAATATTCTCATCGAGCATCTATATATGCTCTGCAAATAGGAGGAAGATGGTATAAAAGTTTTGAAACATTGGTAAGAAAAATCTCTAAACCCTAAATTATGTTATCAGTCTTGCTTGAGCATCAAGCGCCCATCATATTGCACTATTTCACACTGATGGCTAAAAACACAAATGTGTTGAAGTCGTGAGGACCTGACACTCCACTGGAAGTCACACCAGTGTCAGGAGCCTCTGCTCTGTCCAAGAGTCCTGCAAGGCTGAGAAACAAAAGGGCGATGATGAAAGGTCTCCCCGACCCCTTAATCCACATGTACGACATGGAAGAGCCTGCATCTTGTGCCAGCTGAGAGGAAGGAGTGGGGAGGGGGGGTGCTACCCCCCGGCACACCTTCACACATTTCCATCCAGCGATTCCCAGAGTGCACTGCTCTTCCCATGTGAGAGTCTGTGTTCATCCTGGTGCTGGTGTTTTGGTATTGAAGCAAAAGACGGGAAAAACCAGGAAATGTTTGTATACCAACTAAGGCTTCCATCATCCACTCAGTATGTTTGTCCCATTGCAGTCCATATGGGTACAGAACACATCTTGAATGTCACATTAGTAAAACAATAAATCGTAAGCTTGACAGTTATGACGGGAATGAAAAATCAAAGTATAGGCTATAAACTCAAAAGTTACAAGATCAATGATAATCATAACACTGGCAATAGTCACTGGAATACTAATAACCATGGTGATAACAACAGTGAAAAACACTATTATCATGATAAAGTTTTGCTCTCCAGTAGTTATAGTCTCTGTTTAGAGAGTCCAGTTTTTCATCGCTGGAGTTGTTGTTCCAGGTGTGAAGCAGCACAAACGCTGAAGCTGACAAATAATATAATGAAAAATCCCAAAATTCACTGCACCCAAAGAAAAAAATGTGTGCGCCCATCAACCAAAGTGCAGAGTACTGGAGCATGAAACTGGTCCCTTATGTTCTCTTGCCTTGTCTTGTTTTTGGAAGGTAATATGGCTGGAAGGCCAGCCAAAAGTTCCAGCTGTTCCTCCCGAGAAGCAGGGAGGACACACTGTTGAAGAATTATTAAATTTTTCTCCAAAGTTAAGTTGAAGGAAAATAATAAGCGCAGACATGTCGACCACATCTTCTGGAACCCAGTGTGCGTGGTTCAGGCAACTCCCAGTGAAGCGTTAATGGAACCACAGACAGTCCCAGTCTATGGATGCCACTGCTTGCTCCACTAACCCTTTCACCTTTGAGCACTCTGACAAGAGATGCTGGCGAGTCTACACAGAGAAGCTACATTATTGATCCCAGCATCATCACTTCCACTCCTCCATCCCTCGTCCACTCCTTCCTTTCCTGCTCTGGCTGAGGGTTTGAAGACATTGATTCTGGGACCTACTTTCGCATTTCCTCCTCTTTCTTGGCTTCCTATACTTTATCCATATAGGATCCCATTCTTAAACCAAAAAGGTGAGCGAGGTGAAATCAGGTGGCTCTGCCAGCCGCCTTTCTTTCCCTCAGACCTCTGTTTGCAGGTCAATGATGTCCTGCCCCACCATAGGGATGGTGGTGCTGGTCTTCTCCCACTCCACAGAGTGCAGCTCCAGAGGTGAGGCGGCTAAGGGCTCCAGGTCTTTGCGCACCCATGCTGGGGGTGACTGTGGTATTCCCCGGACTCCCTCCCATGGCCTCTCCAGAGTGCCCTGCTGTTTGTCCTGTTGGAACACAAAGAGGAGCCACTTTAGCACTGGTGCCACTCGTCCGGCCTGAGCAATTTATGATCCAATCAAAATCAAATGAAGTTTATTGGTAGTGATTTTTAAACAATGAAAGTTGGATTGCCATTTGGGTAAATGACTCTTCTTTGAGGCATGTGCGCTATACTATGATAGTGCGTCTCATCTAAAGTTTGTAATTTTTGAAAACGGTGAGGTTGTATATAAACACTCACGCTGTGGTTCGTTTTGTCACTTCCTCCTGATGACACACTCCATCTCACAGACTGTAAGAAGGAAGGAAGAAAATACATCTTTAGTGAAATGACCTTATTATGCTGACAACCACAATTCATCGTGCTATTTGTTTTAAAAGGTCATTTTCACGTCACAGAATCTTTATCTTATCTTTTACATTGCCTCCATTTCTGCCTTTACTTTTTTTTTTTTTTTTTTTTTATTCTGTTTACTTCTACTTTTCCTGAAAATGCATGCCAATGGAAGTGTGGGTGATGAGTGACTTAAGATGATATGTTACCTTGCTGTCGGAGGCAGGAGACTCTCTGTCTTTCTCAGCATGATGTAGCTTCCTGTTCAGGTCCTGGAACATGTTCTGGTGGCGCTTCTTGGTGTGCATTATTTTCTGTAAAACAAAAAAAAACCTTTCCAAATTAGGGAACTATTCATTTAAAAATTATATTTATAACATGTCTTTTTAATTCTTGAAAACATGTATGAGAACAATGTTTACCTCAAAGTCCAACTCAGCATAGCGGGATTTCTGTCTCTGCAAAGAACAAAAGAACATAGAGAGTTGGTTTAGCCACAAATATAGATTTGAAGCTTTGCATTGAGAAAGCAGAAAACAACAAATTAAATGGTTCTTACCTCTAAGGAGCTCATGGAAAGGGTGGAGATGGTCTCACTCTTGGACATCATGGAGTTCATGGACTCAAAGGTGTTCTCCAGGCTGCTGTGCGTGATGTGGGACTCACTGGACATGTTGTGGATGTTCTGGATGGGTGAGTCCCTCTCAGAATACGACACGCTGACCTGGTCAGCGGGGATCGATTTCATCCCGAATGCAGCTTGTGGTTCGGCGAAAGGACCACCAAGGTGCATGAGTCTGGCCTGCGGCATCTGTTCCACACTGATGTTGTATTTTGTTGGATCATCTTTGGGCTTGGTCCTCAGGGTAGAAGTGGTGTTGGGCATGAGGACGTAGCCACTGCCGTCGGAGACGCTGCCCTCAGCCTGAACCAGAGCGAGATCGGCATCGAGCTGCTGGAAGAGCTCTCCTTCACAGACGTACACGGGCTTCCCGCATGATGGGTCGACGCCTCCTGCCAACCGACTCTTCTCTCTTTTCAGGGTAAGAGTGTGGCTGGAGTATTCAGGAACGGCCTGCATGTGACTCTTGTGGGGGTTGGACGGGAGAGTGTGGAAGTTGGAGCCCATGGGGAGGGGCATCTGGGGTGGAGGCATTTTTTCTTCAGAGGAGCTCTTCATTCCTTTTAAGAGAAAATGCAAGCAAGAGTCACAAAATGGTCAGGATGCACACTCAGAAAATGTGCTCTCTTGTTATGCAAGATTGGATGTTTTAAAAGCAAAGGTTCACGGAAACTCAAATGCAAATGGAAAAATGGTTAAGGGCAAGAAAGTGATGTAAAAGGGACGCGCACCTTGTCTGCTTGAATCTCCATCCTTTTCGTTGTCGGACTGCTGATGAAAGAACAAAAAACATTCTATCAGTGTTTAATGTATGCACATATTCATTCAGTGGTAAATGCAAGAGGCACTCAAGACATTAAAAAGGCAATAAGCCAAGAAATTTACCATGTGCTGGGTGTGGCCATTGTGATGGGAACTGCCAGAGTCTCCATTTCCATCGTCCTTGCGGTCAACTACTCTGCACTTTACAGCCTCTTGAACCTAATAAATGGACAGAAAATTGATTACAGTGTTCAGGCTCAGGTAATCTCACAACAAAACTACCAAATCAACTTTGCTATTTATTTTTATTGCCACCATTTTATCTTATCTGATTTTCTTACCTCTCTGCGCAGGATGCAGTGCACCATAACAATGATGAAGCCTTCCAGGGAGTCAAAGACAGCAAAAAGGATCTGAAAGAGGGCTGAGCGACGGTCGGTGATGGCCAGGACAGCAGACATCCAGGTGAGGGCCAAGAGCGGCAAAACTACACAGGAGCTCCACAGTGATGCCCTGCAGGGTGAGAAAACAATGGATTAGACACAACTCCTGTTGTTTGATTGTGAAGCTTGATATCAAAGCACATCATCAATAAACCTGTAATGGCACTGATGAGGGCGATAAGCAAAATATTTGAGTGCATGCAGGAGATCAATAAGACCTACCCGGCTCTCTCCTTCAGTTTGACATCGGTGATGCCGTCCTTGGATACCAGCTTGTTGAAGACTAGAATACCAATGACCATATTCACCTGTTTGCAAGAAGAACAAAATCACAGATGAGACAAGGTAATAACGAGTAATGCATTTAGAAACAGGCCATGTATGTCAAAGTCAGGATACATACCAAAACAACAGCAGCAGCAGGGCCAACAAAGGAGTACAGGAGTCCTCCCTCAAGAGACAGCCAGCAGCTAAAAAGAGAGGCAAAGAAGAATATTAATACTTGAACTATGGCCAGAGATTTTCAAATGAGGGCAAAAGAATAGAAGATGCGAAAGTCCATGGCTGAGTTTCAACTTACTAGTTGACAGTGCCATAGCCTTTGGCTTTTGTGAAACCCACAGAAACGGCCACCACCAACGCAGGAAGGCCTGTGAGACGAATAAATTATGGAAAAGGGGAAGAATTAGAGTCTGAATACTATACCCACCCTCGAAAACAGCTATGGAGAAAAGTGACACAATACAGGTAATAAAAGAGATGAATGCAAAGATGCTTACCCCAGCCTAAGCACAAGAAGCGCTTGCGGATGATGCGGTTGCGCAGACGACCAGTGACAGCCATGTAGGACTGCCAAGCTTCTGTCAGCACCCAGCAGAAAGAGGACAGGAAAAAGAAGTGCAGGAAAGCAGCTACCAGAGTGCACACCACCTGTGAGAGCCCAGGAGAAAGGAGACAGAGAGGATAGATGAGACATCACCGTCAGTGGCACTGAGATGTCCAAGTTGTCAAAACGAAGAGCTTCAGAACGATACAAAATAGAGATAGGGGTTGGTAAGAAGAATGCCATACCTTGTTGCGAGCCTGAGTTTGTCCGATAAGGATGAGGGCATTAGAGCATATGATGGAGAGGCAGAAATTGATGAGGATAACAGAGCGCTCTGAGCGGATGTACCTATGGAACGGAGAAAAAAAAACCCAACAAATTTAGGGATGAGCACTCAGGTAGAAGACAAAACAATAGAGAAAAACCATATGATATTGGAGGATGAAGTAGCTGTATGCTTCTCTTAGGGTATACTTACTTCCACACGGAGACATAGATGATGATGAGGAGCAGCAGGGTGAGAGAAGAGACCCCACAGCCTACGATGAGAGTCACGGACGGGAGCAGTGCCTTGTCCATGATCTACACAGAGGAGACAAGACCAAACATAGCTCTTAGAACGGATTCAAAAGTGCACAGACACAATTACACACAGTCAGGAAACCAGAGATGAGACACACGCACACACACACGCACACACACCAACTCAGAATATGATGCTTCTGGGTGTGCGCTATCTGAAATAGCAGACGGCTCCCTGTAGGCAAACAGTTGAATGGCACAATCAGGCCACGACTGAGGCAAGGTGACCTCAAGGTGAACATGTCATAAAGATCGAGCAGCAAACTAAACAAATGGTCGGGGTCGCTGCATTTCACCATTGAGCCTTTGAGTCAGCGAACGGAAACACACACACACACATCTCTCTTTCCATTAAACAAGTGTATGGGTGTGGTATGCTGTGCTCGGTCGTAAGTTTGAGCTGCTGCAGCGACCTTCTAATCACTGACAGCCATGCTCCTCTTATTAATCTCCTCTTTGCACCTTTTTATTATTTTCTCACTCTCTTACTGAAGTTGTGCCAACCAGCATCCCCCCCCCCCGTCGATCCCTGGAGGGGTGAACAGGTGGACCATTATCACCTGTGCATTAATCTGCCACCACCTGCACCTCTGATTTCTGACAGCAGCTTAGCGCCTGTCACTGCCAGCGGCGGTGACCGTCCCATGTTTCAAATGGCCTCGGCACTGAGCCTCTGGTGGAGGAAACAGAAGCGGGCTTTTGTTTTACGTGCCGTTCTTGCAGCAGAATCACCTGGAGGGCCAATGTGTCACTGCTGTACAGACAAATATCTGCACTTTGAAACTTCACAAGCCACAATTGTTGGCAAACGAACCCTATAATAGATAAGTGTGGGAGTACATTGCATTTATAACCTTCGGCTGTCTCACACTTTATCTTGAGCCTTTAATTGGGTTTGAAGTTAATCTAACACCTCTGATGAAGTTGTCATCCCCACAAAGTGTGTGAAAACCGTCTGTGATATTGATGAAGAACACCCCGTTGGAACATAGAGTGGTTATGTATCTTCAATAATTTGTTCGGATGGGAAAAGATTGGAAAGAATCTAAGGTTGCTGTGATGTAATAAATCCTAAAATATTGAATTAGTACTGCTAGATGGGAAAGAAATATACATCACTTTGACCTTCTTTTGATTGATGATGGCCATAAATTCCTGCAGCTTCTAATACGCTTGCCATTGTTGATGGTTTCCCTGAATTTAATCGGTACAATGCTGAACCTTGAAGGATTGTTCTGCTCCACAATGGCTTTTCTGGCATCGAAGCACAGTTGGTGCAGTCCAGCCTATAGCAGCCAAAGATTAATTTAGCGTGGCAAATTTGTTTCAACTATCTATCCAGCTCCATCAGAAGTGCATCAAAACAGATGGCAGACCGCAGTGGTAAGTTGTCTTTTCGCCTCAGCTTTTGTCCTGTCGAGGGAGAGGAAAAATATTGTGGCTGATACAGTATGTCCTGTTCCCTCCTCTCCCAAGTCTATATCTGGGCTGAATCTCGCACCATGAGCTGCTGAGTGAAATCCAGACAGCCAGTTTGACCTAAATATGAAGCCTGTCTTCTGGCTGTCCTTGACAGAGACACTTGCTCCCATTTTAAGCGAATAAAAGGAAAAAAAAAAAAAGTGCCGTCACCAATAGGTGTTTTCAGTTGTTATCTGAAACAGATAACAGTGATGGTTTATGGCATCGGCTGTATGAACTATGTGCGCATCTCGCACATCATGTTTCCAACATGGATAATGCCTGAGGACTCCTTAAAATTAGACCATGTTGCAGTATCTGTTTCTGTCTCAGTGTTCCTTATACGACTTGCAGGAAGACATTATTGAAAATGTCCACAGCCCACATCAAAGGATGGATGGTGAGCTGGGCGAGGGGGGGGGGGGACCATCAGTGCATGACCAGACGGCTGTCTCTCATTGGTCCGCTTCTCTGGCATTTACAGACTTGCTGCTGTGGCCGAAGAGGAAGGAGGAAGGATAAGGGGGTGGATGTAATCGAGAAATCAGAGATATTGGCAGAAATGATGATGGGCGCAGCTGCATTTTTCTTTTTTTACTGTAGTGTGAGGTAGGCAGGGGATATATATATATATATATATATATATATATATATATATATATATGTATATATATACACACAACAGACTGCAACAGCAGGACAAGTCTAATCAAAGACGTAAACAAGAGGCAGGGCGAAATGAAAATAACTAGGCTCAATGCATTAAACTTAAGCACTGCAGTGCAATTTCATGGGCTGCAGAAAAACAAACTGCACATTTAAGATGTGCATCTCCTCTAACTAATAGACATCTGTTGAGTGCTCACTGTATGCAAGCAGCAGATTTGGGCAGAGATGGACAGGCCATTTCCTCTGTGCAGAGAGGGTGGAGGGGGCTGTGCGCGCGCGCGTGTGTGCGCGTGTTTCCTTTAGCGTCTCAGTTAAAAAAAAAAAAAAAAAAAAAAAATCACACAGGCCGAGTTTGCGCTGCAGAAGCCGTTGCCAGGGCAACAGGCGAGCTGAGCCGCTTTAGAGGCAACACGGTCTGAAGGGGAAAATTACACATTGTCGCATAAAACACAGCGATGCATAATGCCACATTCTGGGGCATCGAAATGCAAGTTCCTCCACAGCAAGTCTGCATAGTTCTGTTGGACGTGCATCAATAATCAGGATCGATTGGAAACCAGACGCATGCAGAGATAACACAACGAGCCAACAAAAAGTCGTTCTGGGTGATTGAATAAACACTTTAACGAGGGAAATGTTCATGCATTAAAGTATAGACTGATTCAAATTGCAGCGATAATAATTAACCTAAAAAAATGTCGCGACCTGCCCGCAGGCAAATTTGCATAGAATTAACAATTTCCTGCTGAACCAAAATAAATAAATCGACATGCAAAATTCGTTAAAAAATAATTTTTTTTTAAATGCAATTCATGCAAATCAACGTGTTG
This sequence comes from Lipophrys pholis, assembly GCF_963383615.2. Taxonomy (NCBI): domain Eukaryota; kingdom Metazoa; phylum Chordata; class Actinopteri; order Blenniiformes; family Blenniidae; genus Lipophrys; species Lipophrys pholis. The sequence goes on along the minus strand of NC_137643.1, from coordinate 8,371,539 downwards.
CTCGGTAATTTCGCCTCGGTATTAACAGGCAAGCTGCGATTCTGCGATCAGCAGCAGCACCTGCACGGAGACAAAGGAGCGCTACAGCAAACCGCTCGAAAACAACAAGTACTCTCATCACAGCGCTCCGCATTCACACACACACTCACTCACTCGCACACGCACACACACACACACACATGCACACCGCAGCAAACATGCAAGATGTATGGAAAATGAGGGAAAAATCGACCCCGTATCGTGATCAGACAGATGACTTACCGAGTCGAAGTTGACGCGCGCTAAAATGGCGAAGGTGGAGAGGCTGTCACACACGCATTTGGTTCTGAATGAATGAACGGGGACCGCTCTGCAGCTCCGAGCAGACCAAGACCCGAGCAGAGAGGAACTGCACAGCAAGGAGAGGGAAAGGAGAGGAGAGGAGAGGAGGGATGAGAGGAAAGGAAAGGACGGGTTAGGAGAGGAGAGATCTGACGAACCACTCATGTGAATGTCTCTATATGAATATTATATAGCATATTAAATATATATATATATATAGTGTTCACTTTGCATAATATCTTGCAATCAAAATGAAGAAATAAACATATTTAAATTAACTTGAAATGCTAATTTGGAGTCTTCCAATAGATGTGATTAATAGCCATCTGTGTCATAATTATTCATCATGGCCCTTCATATAAGAAATGATTAACACAATCTGTATCATGGTATGTGCCCCGTTCTCAAAAGATGCCAGATGATGCATGGGTAACACCAATCAAGTACAGCATGTTCTCTCATTTTGAAAAAAGATGAAGACAATATAAATCAAGAGCTATTTGTCAGTTTTTATGAAGGAGCACTACATGCATCTTTGTCTAAGCAGCAGTAAATGTCAGAGTGCAGAGAGTATAAGGCAATGAACGCCACCCCCAAGGGTAAAGACGGCCTTATGAGGACAGACAGAGAGAGAGAGAGCACCATCGCCAGCAGGTCCGGCCTAATGCTCAGTATCATGATATGGGAAGATGGCCACAAGGCAAAATAATAATGATGGTTTTTTGAAATCTAAGCAGACTTGACTGCACAGTTTAATGTGCACTGCACTTGAGTTGTTACATTATGCAGATGAGTTAAATGTTGCATGTTGAATCGTAGCATTAAGTCATTTTAAAAAGCATGTCTGAGTCTCTTTCTGTGGTAAAAAAAAAAAAGAGCTGCAGATCATTTTATCAGTCGCAATTTTGATAATCAGGAACATTTGAGAGGCAAATGAAGCATTTCTTATGATCGCAGACACGTGAAACTCTGCTAACAAAAAATGCCCCCCCCCCCCAAAAACTGCCATCATCCAGACCTTTATCCTTTGCCATTTCCATTGTCTCTATCCTGCCTCTAATCACATCTGCTGTCAAAAATGAATCTAATTTGATTAGAGGCACATTGCCCTCCCTCTGACAGCCTATGAGTTAATTACATTTTTCTCCTCCAATTCATTTCTGCTTATGGTTATACTCGGAGTCTGGTCGTTCGGTGAGATCGTTAGGTGTGTGTCTGGGTGCACGTGCGTTTTCATCTTTTATCAGTTCTCCACAAGTATACAAATCCATCTAAATGCAAATGGTCCACCTGTGTATTGTTGAAGAGGGCACAGCGGGGCCTGGGGCAGTCATTCAATTGCATGTGAATGTCTTTAAAAACTCTCTAACACCAAGGATATTAACCTCCGCTCTGACATGTGAACATGAACTAAATGAAGCAGAGGTGCCCCTTTTCTTTCGACTAACACTGCGAGCAGTTTGCTCTGCCGTATGTGACGATTGTTGTGAGTTTTTGTAGCTCATTCAGAGCAGTGGAGGAGACTGTCAGATCAGACTGAGGTGTCACTCAGCTAAAACCACTGAGGATCATTAGGGCTGTCATTTCTTAAGTGTGTGCTCCATGCAGTAAGTATGTCAGGCAGCTGATTGAGGGCTGCTGCTTCGAGCTGGCCTGCTGTTGGAAATGATTGACATGAAAAATGGATGAAACATTATTGCTCTCTCTTTCTCTCCGTCTCTCTCGGGTGAGTATAAGGGCTGGGGGGCATTGGATGTTCATATGCAGTGACAGACGGATGACTGAAAGGACCTCCGCTTTAAGTGAGGAGATAAATAACAACAAGCACCAGATCACCTGACAAGCCCACCCAGGACCGAAAATAGATGTGACTGATGATTAGATGCACATTTAAGAAAAAAAAAGAAAAAAACAGTTGTCAAGACTTACGCGTCGCTCTCGTCCCATGAAAGGCATGTCTCATTCATCGTGCCCTGCAAAAGAGAGGCAGATGGAGAAGAGAGTGTTAGGATTCTCTGCAGAAATGAGAAACGTGGGGGCCAGGACATCTCACCATTAACGTGTGAGATGCAACAGCTTGCTGCCAGTCACCTGCCCACATTCCTTAGCACGTTCCCTTGTAGTACATGTGGGGGGCTAAAAACAGCTTCTTTTCTAGCTGCAGAGGCTCATTATCGTTCATGATTTCTTGCCACCGTCAACTGACCATTTGGTTATGCTGTGAGATTTGCCGGATTTCAAGTAAAGTAAAAGTCACAGTGTCACAGCAAATGTCAGTAAAATGTCAGGCACTGTGTGTACTGTGGTGAGTACACACCTAGGGGGGAGGGGGAGCTGCTATTTTCATAAATCTAGATTAGATTAGGTTAGATCGTCATCATCAACTTACATTATGGAGGTGAGGGAACTCGATCTCAACGGGGGATGACAGGAGAGCAGGGGTGGGCTTCACGATTACTGACACCACCTTTGAGTTGAGCAGTGTTGTGTTGCTGTGGAAAAAAGAGGAAAAAAGCATTTTAAGTGTGGAATAAAATCGACACCATAGCAGAATGACTGTGGTAATGGTCAGATATAAAATGTCTGTATGGACCAACTGTAAGAGTGAGATTCTAAATGGATACAAAAATGTGTCTCTCAGCAAGGGGCGCCATCTTGTGACGAGAGAGTGTTATTCATGGAAGGCCAATTTCATGCGTATAAAAAACAGAGGCGTTGTATTACCTCTGGAAGGAGAGGATGGATGCAAGGTTTCTGTAGAGGACAATGCCGGTCACAAAAGCATCGTTGCCATCTGGAAGAAAAATAAGTGTGTTTAGACTCAAATTCATCAAACTGCACATTGAATGATGACCAAAAAAAAAAGTATATTAGTTGAATCTTACCTGATTGTTCGATGGACAGAGCATCGCGGGACACTGAGATCTTTTCCTCAGAGCCTCTCACCCACTCCAACATGCCCCTCCAGCCTTTCACAGGGAAGGTGAAGTTGGAGCTTGTGCTTGTTGGGCGCTTGTGGATGCTCAGCACTGAGAGGAATAGACATTTATAGTTGTTAATTTATCGGAATTGAATAAAACAGAACTAAAGACAGTCTGGCTTCATATGCTGATATCTGATTATTGTAATAATTCTTCACTAAATCTTGTGCGAACATCAAATCTAATGAGCCAAACACAGTCACACAAGTCGTGGGAAGTGATTCAGTGTGTGACGTTTGCATTTCACACTGCTATTATTACAGTACATGGCACATCAAGAAGTTTGAGTAAAACTCTGGAATTTGTTATGCAGAATATACTTGCATTTGCACAATTGTTGGAATTGGTGCATGCAAAAAGATAAAGCTCATGGATCTGGCAGTGTGCTGCTGTTGTAGGTATGTATGTAGATTTTGGTGAAAAGATAACTCAATGTGACTACACATGACAAGAGAGCGACCGGCAGGAGGAATCGGGGCTTACCTAAGTTCTCTGTGACTTCGTAAACATCCTGAAATCCGCTCATTTGCATACCGATCATGTTCACAGATTCCTCAACAAGGTGCAGGAACTCCTTGATAGTGGCACCCATCTAGATAGAAAAGTAAAACATATATTAAGAACACTAAGAAATACAAAAATGGGGAAGGGACAGGGCCAAGTTGTACTACAACTCCTGCACTTTACAAAATTGTTTTAGTTACACACTTAGAGCAAAATCTTTTCACTCCATGTCCATGCCTAGATTTCCGATTCTTTTGCTCATCCTCCTACTACTTATTCTATCGGTGTGTTCTGCAGCCGAATGAAAAGAGAAGAAAAAAAAGAAAAACGCATTTCTTGCTGCTATGCAACCCCGGAGCTTCCTTAAGGCCATAAATGGGCAGGCTGTTGATTCATACTTTTTTTTTTTTTTGTCCTCTCTCTTGTTCAGTGAAAGGGAGGGCTACTCGACTTGCGTGTCTCTGACGCAGAACTGCAGTGATGTGGGTGCAAGGTGTGTACTCGCATGGAATGTACTGTCTCCGTACAACGGCTATCAGTATGTAGGATGGCAGGAGACTCACAGATTGCAGAGTGGGAGTAGTGATTTTTTTTTTCCTGATTTGATGTCACGCTTTCTCGTGCTCTCTCTTGCTGTCACCTTGGAGCTCTTTATGTTGCAGCTTTTTGGCAATTTACCCTCCTGGTTTCAGTTTGTGCTCAGATATGTGTTTACTTTCTGTTTACTTTTTATCAGGAATTGCTGTCTGCGAACTCATTTAGAAGGCGCTTTTGTCGACAGGTGGTTGAAAAAGCCAACTTCCTGTTCAGTCTGCTGGTTGATTAGTGTGACGATTTCAAGCACATTTTATTAATTGTCTGATTTATCATACTTTGTCACAGTTGTTCTGTAGTTACACATTTTGGGGAATAACCTCACATTTTGGACTGTGTCAGTAATATATGGTCAAGCACTCCGTACTTTAACTTACACACACATGTCACACACACCATCACAACTCTCCCTCTGTGTGTCTCTCCCACCCATCCAATCATGAAGATGCTAACTTAATAGATGGATTTTCTGTCCTGCTCATGTGCACTCTGGGCCGCTCAAACACATTGCACACCCTCTTATCACTTACCAGCTGTGCCTCTTCCCATTTGTCACGATGTTCCTCCTTCAACAAGTTGCTGATGGTCTGGACATAGTTCTGTGGATCATTAAAAAGAGGCAGACATGATTAGAAACTATTCTTGGTCAAATGTTTTCCAAAGGGTCACTGTCTATTATCTTAGAATATGTGCATTCAACTCATCCCTTGAGTGATCCCACACTTAAACTTGCCTCAATATCTGCATTGCTCAGTCGCAGCCTGGTTCCCTTGTACAGTTCAGTGGTGTTTCTCAGGATTTCCATGACAGCCAGGAGGTCACCACTATATTTGGCTCCATCATCAGATGAGAATCTCAGGCGTGAAATAACCTCAGCGACCCCGTCCACACTCTGCCCCTGCAGTGCTTTGGAGATGTAGTCCTTTGACTGCAGACAAAAGCCTAGAGGTTAATCTCAAGCATTGTTTTGAGAACTTTGCTGTAGAATATAGAAAGAGATTAGGCACTTGGCATTTCATCTATGATTTGTTTTTTAGGGCTCACCAGTGTCTGAATGTTCCCATAGTTCTTGGAGATGCAGTTGATGTAGGTTGGGTTCTCCCAGGAGGCAAGTCCTACAGCGTCAAGGGTGCACCGACGCAGAATAAGACCTGTTAATTAGAAAAAAGCAGACACTTGTTGTGAGCCAGGGAAGATAGGTTGGCACTGAAAAGGAAAAGCACAACTGGCACCACTGCTTTCTCCGTTTACCTGAGGCATCAGCGGGGCAGGCAACGGCAGCCATGTCTCCAGCGGGGGTTTTCTTCCACACAACATCTCCAGTGTTTTGCTCAGGGCAGATCTCATGGGGCTCTGACAGATTAAAAGAATAGTGCACGATATGATTAACAATTCATCGTTTTTGAGTATTTAAATGGAATATTTCTGACACAATACTGAGTCACTCTGGTGGCACCACTAACCGGGGCATCTTTTCTCATTGCAGCGTCTCTGTTCTCCGGTTTCACCGGGGCAAGCATCTCCTCCAAAGAAAGGCCCTTCACAAACTCTCTGTCTCTGCTGGATACCTCCACCACAAGTCTTGCTGCAGCTTCCCCATGTGCTCCAGGCATGCCAGCGCCCATCAACTACAGACAAAACATCTATTTTTAACACCATGAACTCTGCACAGTATATTTGATTCATTGATGGGAGTTTTACTATATGTTTACCGGGGCATTCTTGAAGGAAGCAATTGGATACTTCTTTGGGGTTGCCGTAACACTCAGAGCCTCCGTAGGATGGTCCATTGCAATCCCTTGTCCTCTCCATGGTACCATTGGAGCAAGAGGCAGTGCAGACAGTCCAGGCAGACCACTCAGTCCAGTATCCATCCACTAGAGGGAAGCAGAAGAACATATACGCAGGAGAGTTACAGCTTGTGTAGGAACAAAATGGAACCTCAGGTTATTGGCATCTAGCTGATGCTATTGCCATTTTACATGGCCTACTTCTACTGAGTAATTATTAAAAAGCAAAAAAAAGTTAGATCTCTGTTATTTGTCCTGCAAGCATGACTGTAGGTGCATATCAGCATTTGAGACCTAAAGTCCTTAAAACTGGTCTCAAGTTCATGTCATAGCAAACATCATCAGCGCGAATGCACTTGATTTGCCAGAGCCAGTGAGCCAATTTTTTTTTGGGGGGGGGGGGGGGGGGGGGGGGGGGTCAAAATTAAGAGCAATGCTGCAAAGAAAACTTTAAATATGGATTTTTTTAAATAAAAAGCCGTGAGCATAAAAGATAACAGATAATAACTGAGGACAGGAAAAAAATGTTTCCTTTTGCAGCTTCAACTTTGCTTTGATTAGATTAAAACAATCAAATATGCTGGAACATTCTGCCTTATTAGCCAATAAAACAGGTGGAGTACAGTGCTTAGTATTAAAAACAAAGTAGGATTGGTCCAAATGATGATGTCTATTATGCCAAATGCAGAATTAAAGATGACTTAATATCCCAAGTCTATCAGTGACAGTTGATTTATAAAATCATCACCCAATAAAGCCTTTGCTCATTACTTTATATCTTGTGCACTGGGACATCTGTTTATGGTAATATGCAAGTGGAACAAGGCAGTATTTTTTCAATATTGTTTCAACTGTGACCACACATGTGGTAAAGCCGGATAAAGTGGGAAAACGCCAACAAACCCCAGTGGTTTTTAAAAAAAGACTTTTTAAAAGAAAAAAAAATTCTGCACACGAGGAGGTGGCAGAAAAAAAAGAAACTTCTATTGCGCAGAATAGCCCTGAGCTCAGTATGAGTCACTGGCAGTTGTTATAAAGCCACTGACTAATACACACAGAGGCTTTTATTCAGATGCGTCAGATGTCAGTCTGCCCCTGCACTTACAGTTTGTGGTAGTGGCGGTGTGACTAAGTGCTTTAATTCTTCCTCACATGTGAATCAGTGAGCTGAAGGGTTAATCATCATTACTCGTCTTTTGTCATGGACTTTTTAAACTGACCATAATGTGAATTAAAACAATGGGTGGATTACTGGCATATTTTAAATATAACATTTGCATTTCTTGACTCACCTGGGCAGACAGCAATGTTGCAGTACTTGGTTTGTCTTGTGGGGCCAGTGCAAGGCCGTCCTCCATTCTGGGGCTCCTTACATGTGCGGGTACGGTCACGGTAGCCACGACCACAAGTGGATGAGCACAGGCTCCAGGGGGTCCACTCATCCCAAGCACCATCAACTACACACATAACACAAAGGTGTATCCTTTTTTAAAAATAAGGTTCATAATAATTGGATGGAACAATGTCAAACATTGTCTGTGACATATAGGAACATTTTGTTAACTCTCCTCTAGGTGGTGCAGTCCTCCACACCACATCACAGAGCAGTTAGACAAATTGGCTTGATATTGAACTGCTTCTTTTCCACCACACAATCTGAATCTCAGCGTGTGACAGCTCAAAATGACTCTATAATGTCACTGCTTCTCATTATCTACTTTTCTTTTGTGAATGGTGCTACATGAGAGGAAGTCATTATAAGAAAGACGCTTCCACCTCTTTGCACACTTCAGAAAGAAGCATCCTCTCCATTTTCTGGATAAAAGTTTGTTTCACACTTAGTTTTTTTTTCTCTGGAGTTGTGAAGTCATTCACTCACCTGGGCAGACAGCTGTGTTGTTGCAGGGCCGGTTTTCACGCAGAGGTCCGGTGCACTGGGTGCTGAAGGAGGATGTTGCACAGACACGGGTGCGACTCTGCCAGCCCTCCCCACAGGTAACTGAACAGGTGCTCCATGGGGTCCATTCATTTATCTTGGCATCTGGTGAGGGGAAGATCAATTTAAGGACCAAAATCAGAACACTCAAAAGAACAAAGATAGTAATTTGTTAGTTGTGTGACTGAATTCATGCATTTTTAAAAATGTATTCATGCACTTTTCAGAATTTGCATTTGAGAACTCATTGTATGCATGCATAGACCTTCTTCATATCTCACCTGTCTGGGTGGCAACAACTCCATGGTTAGAATCATCTGTGTTGTCTCTCCTCAGTCCAACAATGGCACGCAGACCCTGGCTCTTGTTGCGCTCTTTCCCTATGATAATTTGAAGATTGTACAATTATTGCATTGAATCTTAGCCATCTGCATGAGTGCTTTCGGTTGAATGACTCAATTACAGTCTCCTTACCAATGCAAGGCTGAGGGTTGCAAGAACGCCCCTCTTCAACTGTTCCCTCACACACTTCATCATCGGGCTGGCAAGATCGGCTGCGCACCTGGACTCCGCCGCCGCACTCCTGAGTGCACACAGACCAGCGGCCCCAGCCAGCCCAGCCCTCTGCAGAAAGAGATAAAGAAGAGGAGAAACAATGAGCAAGGTTGCTGACAGCTTTGCATGGCCTTACAACAATGTGACTGAAATTAAGTCTGCACGATTTACAAATCATATGCACTCTTTGTGTTAAGTGTTGTTTGCCAAGCATTTCTAACTTTGCATATAAGAAAAGGAGGGGACTGTCATTTGCTGTTTTATTTTTCTGAGAATAAGCAAGAGTGAATTTTTATGAGTAGAACTGAGCATTGAAGTTGATACCTAGTTGCATTTAAAATGGGGATTGTTTGCTTTTAATCACTGGATGAGAACGATGGCAGAGTTGTGAGTGAGGCTGACTAATACGTTGCTATGACAACCGCAAGTGCAGCATTTCGATTTCTGCCAACAGCTGACTGTGAGGTCTTTGTGCTCTTACTGCCTCCTCAGCCTATGTCCTCTATCCCCCCCTAAAACCCACACCTCTTGCCAACCTTTAAACCTGACAACCCTGCCTAAGTCAAATTTGAGAGCTGGTGATGTGTGCAGTTCAGGCAGTCTTGCCAATTAGGTTTCAAGATGCACTGGCAAATTTCTCTAACACCTTTGATTTACTACTCATTGCTTTGTGGCAGTGAATTGCACATCCTCGGCCTGTATCCCTGCCCTACAGACATGGGTCATTATGTTCAGCGGCTCCTAAGACACAAACATGGAGCGACTGGAAGCTGGAGACAGCCTGCAGAGCACTGGGGTCTTAGAGGACACAAACCCCATAAACATCTTCATTAACGCTTGATCCCAGTGGATATCATTACAAAACATCACAACAACTTCAAAAGTTGACTGTTTTTCTTTGCTTTGATATAGCTTACATGTTTGGACATTTTTTCTTAATGCAATAATGAAAGAAGACAGTCATTTTTACAAACTTACTGATAATCTCAGCATCACGCTCGCTGTCCTTGGGAACAGGAATGCATTTCTCGACATAGACACCACCCCTGTAGCAGCTTCCTGGCTTCCTCTTTGGGACCTCCCAGCACTGGCAGGGTGTATTCATGATACCACAGGGATAGTCGTGGGTGCTACTGGACAGGCACTTCTCCAGCCATTGACACAGCATCTGGCAGGCAGGCATGCTTGGGTTCCTCTTTCCCACAACCAGAAACTCAGCCTTGAACTCACTGACATCATTCTCCCCCTCCACAATCGCCAGGGCATTTCTTGGGGCCACCTTGCGGATCTGCAGGAACTGCTTGGTTGACTCCAGGTACGTCACAGTGGTTGAAGCATCGCACAACCTGACCACTTCATCAAAGCTATCCATACCCAGGTAGGTACGGGAGGTCTCGATGAAGGAGTCGAACTGGAAGGTTTTGATCTGGCGGGGTGCGCAGGAATCAGTAGGCTTGGTGATTTTCATGTAGACGGTGTAGCGGCGAGGATCAGGATTCTGCAGGGTCCAGGAGCATGGTGTTGAGGGCAAGTCCGTCGCAGAAGTGAAAACACCAAAGAACCGACTCTGCTCCAGGGTGGCACAGGTGGCGGAGGCGGGGCCGGAGGGCGTGCAGAAGGTCGAACCGAAGAATAGCAGGACAAGGGCCACACAGGGGCCGATAACAGCTGACCACGCCATTGGGTCGGCTTGGTTGAAGGCTGGCGTTAAAACTGACTGTGCTTGCTGGTTGAATCAGGTTACTACAGTGACTTCTTTGTTGCAAGTTACTGCACTTGTTCAGATCTCTACGTTATCTTCACACCCCCTCTGAAATATCGTTGGACTGTTGTTTTTACTATAACAGACAGTACATGTCTCAATCAAAAGGGGAGCTGCAGAAAAAACAGAAAAATGAGGAAGAAAATATCCGTCAGTATGCACCAACATATAAAAAATGTGAACAGCACATAATACTATGCAGGGCAGGATCTCTCTGTGAGTACATTTCATTTTCACATTTGTTTCATTGCATATTCATGAGATGCTTTTCAATTCCACTTATTGTCACACCGATATTCATGCAGTCTCTGATCAGTATTGCAGTCTTTCAGGCTATGTTCAATGACCTAAAACACCCTGCACTACAGGACATGATTACACTGGCAGCACAATTACAGTCCTTCGCAGCAAGCTGGTATCTCCAAGCTTTTGCTCTTTCCTCCCACACACAGAACTGTACTGCGAATCATGTGCGTCAGTCTGACGTCCATGGAAGCATTGCCACTGGCAACCACAGACGCTTATTAGTTCCATTATTTGTGCAATGCACTCCCTCTATCAGGCAATAAACAGGAAAAGTGGCTTGTTTGTGTTCATGGTAAAGTGTGATTACATATCCTGCTGTGCATTTTGCAACTTGTTTGGGATTTTTTTTTCCTGCATCACATACCACAGGGAAATGCTTTATGCATAGATAATGACAAATCACTCTCTATATCTTGCATTGTAAAGCCACTGCAGACTTGTTAAGGCAAATGCATGCACATTTTGCAAATGTAACTTACTATGTGTTGCTAAACTGAGGAGATGATGCACTTAATGAACTGTGCAAAATATAATTGACTTGTCATTGCCCATATTTCTCATCCTGCTAGTATGTCATTTTCTTTTTTTTTGCAACGTTCACTCTATCTTGTAGAGACTCAGAACCTTGACACTGTATGATTAACCATGCCCAGAGAAAGAGCGCAGCCACATCGAGGGCTTGATACCCAACTGAACCAAATATGATTAAAGCTTTTTTGTTGTTTGTTTTCAGCTCGTCTTTTGTGAGCAGAAACTCATATTTGCCAATCATGATGAAAAATGTAGGCTGTGACGGGAGATTACATACTGTATGTCTGAAGCAAACAAGGTATGTTATTTTACAGTTTGTAGCAACAGGTTGCATTTGCAGAATGTGACAGAGAGATCAAACATATAGATGGGGAAGTGCAGCGAAACAGCAGCACAACTGATGCCTGTAGTGACAGTCACTGAGAAGCACCTGCACTTTTCAAGCTGAGAGCTCATAATTACGTTCCTCGCCTCTCTTTTCACATCTCACCCTCCCTCTCTGTGCTCTCTAGCCCTCCCTCTCTTCTTCTGTGAGCGATGCTGCAAAGACTTCTGCTTTGTAAAGGTGGGTGTCTCTCTCCCGCCTCCCAACAACCGGAAGCTCCATGAAAGGATATTGGACGAAGCACAGTGTGAAAAGAAAGGTCCAGCTGTCTTTGGAGAACTCTGCCCCTTTTTTTTCCCTACATGCTCACTCGTTCCCCCCCACCCAACCTTCCTGTCCTTTTCCCTCGCTCGTCCGTTTGCTGTCGTCAACAACATTTGTGCATAATAGCCAGCCTGAAGAGCCAATCTGTTGTTATGGAGACATGGTTTATTTTTTGCAGATCAGTGTGAAACACACGAGAAGCTGCAAAATGATCGTCAGTGACATGCTCCCTTGTGCTGGCATGCACAGTTTCGTATGCGATTGTCTCATCACAGAAACAACAAGCTTTACATAAATCACATTTGCTGAAGAAACAAGTAAAATTATGCTGAATTGTAAATGCACACCTGCAGGTTGTGCTTGACTTGCCTGAATCAGAAAGCGATGTAAATGTACAGTATGGAGTAATGTGTGATATATGAGATCATTCAAATAAAAATCATTTTAGTTTTGATTTTGCAGTATGATGCATTGTGATATTTGAGCTTAGTTGCCAGACTGTTACTTAAAATTGAAGTATTACATCAAGTAATCACACCACTGTGTGCATGATCACAATCTCCAAATCTTATTCTTTTTGCTGCCAGGTTCACCATCACATTTCCCTTTGCTGCAGCCGGTGCAAGTACCTGCACACATGTGCAGGAATCGGATCACATAGGTGGCGGTGCTGCAAATCAAATTGACTGCAAAACCTCTAGGCAACAAAACTGAACAAAATAAGTGCACTTCTCCTTGGAGCAATGTCTTGAGTGCATATCTTTTAACTTCCGAACGTACACTGTGCAAGCCTGTTGAAACCTTTACTGAAGCAGAGAATCTCGCCTTTGCCTACTAAGAGAAGTCGTCAAATCTTTGTAATGTAGGTAAAGTATGAATACAGTAAACCACAGAGTTGCATATAATGTTGTTGGAATACACTGCAGTCAATGCCAAATCTGCAGCTATCCTAACATTACAGGCATACAGGGGTGCTCCAACAAGCGACCTGTTGCCGCGGTCTAACTTTGTGATGCTGCGCTGTCAGATCGCTTCACGCAGCGGCATGACAAAGTACTATAGGAGTACTCGAGCAGCGCGTCCGAAACCACAATATTGCACCGGCGTCTTTGACCTGTGCAAAAATCCTGTGAGAGAGTAAAAGTGATCGTAACACAGGAGCTGGTAGATATGCAAGCAGTAACACAAGTTACATGAACATTTCAGCAGAGAAGAAGCCGACTATAGGAAGTTGAGAGTTTCAGCACCACGGACAGCGGCAGACTTTACGCGTCAAGGACTGTTGCAGGAACTTACAAGCATCACTTAACTTCACATTGTCAGCTTCAAGTTCTGTGCATGAGACATACAAACAGCAAACTATTCACAAAGAAAGAAAACGTGGAAATAGAAACGAGTAAAACTCTTGTCGTCTCTCCTTACCTTGAAGCGTTTCTTTGCAGTCTTGTCAGTGACTCTCTAACCAGTCGTCCAGGCTTCTTTCGATCTGGACTCGGTTAGCAGTTGCTGAGATTGTTCTCTCTCAAAGTCTGACTCGACTCAAAGTCTTCAGATCTGCTGGCTGGCCAAAAACTTTCGCAGTGAAAAGATGCGCCAGGTCCAAGCCCGACCCGAGCGGGTCGATCCAAAGTCTCAGTGCAGTCCACTCTCACAAGCAAAGAAAAATAAAGTGACTCTTATCAAACTCCAAAGAGTTTACTACCAACTTTGTTTAGTTGCTATATCCAGAAAAGAAACTGGCGTATAGCGGAGTGACGAATTAGTTGAATCGGAGCTCCAGAAGACAGTCCGCAGAACCAAAAAAGCTGTGGTCTCGCTTGTCTTTTCTCTCTAAGCTCCAGGATGGATGTTGGTACTTCTACTCCCGGCTTCGGAGTCTTCTTGCTTGTGGTCTCTGCACTGCAAGTGAGTCCAGTCTCAGTGTAGCTCGTGGCCTCCTCGTGGAGGTATATATCCAACCCCGCCCCCCCTGCTTGCAGTCGGAGTCAGTGCGTGGATGGTGTGCTGAAGTGAATGAGACAGCACCAAGACGGGCGGGAGTGTGCGGGGGAGACGCGTTTGTGTGCGCGCGCGCGTGTGTAAAGTGTGAGAGTGACTATGTCAGCGCACAGAGGAGGGAGGGAGGGAGAGCTCCAGTCTGAAGAGAGGGGAGGGATCTGTGCAGGGAGACAAATGATTATGAACACCAAACTACGCAGATATCAACGCAGAGCCAAAGGTACCGGAAGGAGGATCAACGACAGAGGTGTGCGAGCACAGGGACAGAAACACCAGACATTTGTCTCCAGCTATTCATTGCTGTAACATAGGGAGCTTTCATTGCGGTTTAGATGTGTCACGTACATTAACTGTGAATTAATATGGTAATAATACGTTTTAGTGAGATATAATCATAATATACATTGCTTAATGGAAGTTATTCACATACAGAATCGGGCATCCACTGGTTCATCTGGGAAATAATTCATTAAAAGGCCATTAATGTTATTAAGCCATAGGGGGATATCGAAAAATTAACACGATGTGTGCAGACGTGATGGCAGTAACTCCTCAACCAATTAAAAGCCGAGGTGTGGTGCAGACATTGCGGTTCTACTGGAGAGGAAACACATCCCCTCACAGCCTGTTTCTCACAGTCACACACTGGCATAGACAATCACACACATGCACACAGGAATAGGCGTCTCCCCTCCTTCCTTCCCTGCCTCCTCTACTCTCTCACGCGGCTTCTCTCTCTCTCCAGGGATGTGGGCGGTTCTGGGTACTTCTCGAAAGTGTGAAAGGGATAACCTAACGTGGGTGTCTGCCTGTTGGTGTACTGTTGGCTCGATTCCTGCTGCAGCAAAGCAACAGGAGGCAGAAAGAAAAACAATCAGTTTAACTAAATGACTGGTCTAACTGCATGAGTCAGGAGGTGTAAACCAGTTAATACAAGTGATCAGCTGTCATACATCTTTTTTAACGATGGCCACATGGAAATGGTGGGAGTGAGGAGTGACTGTACTGTGGGGGTATTGGAATCTCTGTGAGGGAACCACTATGTAACTTCTCTGAACAACATTAACACACAATCTCCTCTTTTAATCTGAGTTCACCAGGTCCATTCAAAGACAAAGACTGAGGGCATAGAGTCCAACTTGACCCAGTCATTTAGTGGTCAGGCTGACAAACAGGACTCAGTACATGTATTCTGGAAAATATTTCAAATATGAAAGCACAATCTCAGCTTGCCATTTACAAGCACAAAGACTGCTTCTGTACAAATACAGGCCCAATTTTTAAACGGTTCCATGTATTTTTAATCTCATGAGGTTGTTACTGAAATATCCAGTACCCCAAAACTGTGTCTTTTAACCCTTTTAAATCAAATAAACCAAAAAAAACAAAAAAAAACAAACCCCAACTGAGATTATTCACTTTGAACCAGGGGCAACATCATACATTTACATGATTCTTTATTTGACTCAAGAAATGTTTTGTATATGATGAACAAATAGGATATTCTTTAGCTGTAAAAGGATCCACGTGAATACAATCTGAAAATTGTGGTATCATATATATCATATTCATCAAGCACAAATTTCTTAAACTTGATGCTTGAATTATTTCTTCACTTCCTTACAGTTTCCATATGTTAAATGTGTAAAACTGAATCTCTCTGTTTTTCGTGATTATTAGTCAGGGGGGAAAGCCTTTGTGAAAATAAACTGCCATCTTGGGGTTTGTATTGGTTTGAAAACCCCTTTGCTTTCGTCCTCTCTCAGAAAGTGTTATAGTAATAACCAAACGCTTTGTTATCTCCTTCTATTGAAGTCATACTGTCATCTGAGTGTGTGAGAAGATCCCACCAAGTCCGCCCGGCGAGCCGCAGCGTGTAATATTTTAGACAGTAAAGAGACTCGCTGTGTTTGTTGTGATAGTATCGTGCGGTGAAGTCATCAAAGCAGACTTATGACGGCGCCACCGTGAGCGAGGACGACAGCAGTTGTATTTCTTCACACATACGTATGAGTAGAATGTGTCACTGTGAATTGTCGTCTTCGGGATCATGACACAAAAAATAATGTCAACCTGCAATCCAACATGACTTGATCCCACACGCCTTGGCTCTCTGCTGCAGAGTATATCAATTTCAACCCACAATGCTCTATGCCACAATATATTATTGGATACTGTATATTGTAATTATACTACATTCCAGCTCTTTCTAAACCTTCCATTATCCTGATTTTATTTCATTAGGTATTTTTCATAAATGTGGGTCTTGCACTTACACAAAGTGGAAGTTTGCTGAGAGAATGACTCAATCACACACAATAGTTTCCTTTAGGTGGAGAGAATTCTCAAAGCATCTAAGAAGAAGCTTTAGAGGTTAAACGCTCACCCCCTGTATCAACAAGGTTACAGAAAACAAACTCAGTTGTTAAATTTAAGAAACTAAATATCCAGCACATGAGCAGCTTAATCGATTCTTCAGTAGCTTCTCTCCTTGAGGCTTTCCATGAGGGTACAGGGCAGACGTATTGAGTTGATATGATGGTGGTGACATTGGTTGGAAACAATTGGAAAATAGATCTTTTAAGTTTGAGAAAATATGACAATAAATCTACAGTCTGTAGATTGACCCCGGCTTAACTGAAATGAAATAGGTTTATTTTACCTGCAGCTGCTGGATCTGAATTGCTCAGTCACAGTTACAGCTGAACATGCATGTTGTTAATGTGGGTGTTATTACTGAATAAACAACTCTGGCCAAAAACAATGATCACATTCTAAAAAATCCTATCCCATGCTGCTGCTATCGCCTGCTTGAACCTTAAGTACCTTCTGGTTTCATGCTCATTTATGAGGGAGGCGTAGGTTGCTACAGGCATGGTTATATAAACAAATGCCCATATAAGTCATTGTGAAAGAAAAAAAAAAGTTTTGAGGAATCACCACTGCACTTTTGAACCTCCCGCCTCCACAGAAGCCAGAACAGCCCTCAAAATATAACGATACTTTGGAGGCAGCAGAAAGCACTCGTTGACCTCCCAAAATGGCATGAGTATGTTGAAACAAAGGTGGTTCCTACATATGGCTGAATCACTGGGTTTCCTTTTCTCTGTAAAGTGGATCAGTGATATGTTGCGTTTACATTAATTGTTGCTGGAAAAGTTGGATAAACACATCACTTCTTCGCTAATCTTGTACCTCAGAGGATCATTTTTCTCATACATTTCTACATTGTCCCCGTGTTCCTATTTTAAAAGTCAATCTGATTTAAGTGGCATCGATATGACAAGACGTGACATTTGCAAAAGCACAGAAGGACAATTCCTGTTTTTGCTGGGAAGAACCCTGTTGCTTGCAGCTATGATGCTATCTGAACCCTAGATGGTGCTGTTTTTGAATAAAGCTGCTCTGCTGATGTCCCTTTGTGTGAATCAGATGCAAACCAGCAGAGAGAAGATTTCTAATGAGACAAATTGTATATGGTCATATATTGTGTCTCTATTTCATGCAAAAGTGACAATGATGTGTGTGAAAAAAAATGACAAGGACAAAAAAGTAAAAGACAAAAAGGCTGATTAGTGGACAATACACAATATACATATACAAGATGAGGCAGACATGCATGATAACACAAGTGTGGCGTGAGCCAACATGCACCAGAAATGCAAAAAATACCCAGCTTTAGCTGAGTCCAAGCTGACCTCCGACAGGTAACCAATCTATCACATGGCAAACACAAGAGACAGGCAGTCATGCACGCACGCACGCATGCACGCATGCACGTACATTCGAACTTATTGTGCAATATACTGCACTGTGTGAGAGGAAACTGGAGTGCCAGCAGAAAACTCTCACCTCAAAGAACAAAGAAACTCTGCACACAAGTCCTCACAGTGGACAATCCTGCTTTGTGATAAGAGTGTTAACCACTTCAGCACTGTGCTGTCCTTCTTCAGTGTGTCATGACGTGTATGAACGTCAAAGTATCTTAGAGACATAAGTTCACTTTGGTGACACAATGTGAAATAAAGCACAGAAAACCGATTTGACTGTGTTTTTGACCAAAGGTCTGAGGGGTTCAGTGAGTTTGAGAGAAATTAAAATGAAGATATATCAGATTCTAAATCACAGTGATAATATTTTTTCCATGTGATGTTTCAGTCTGCAGCCTGCACAAGTAGTCAACTCCACAGATGAACATCCGGCGGAGCCTACAGATGCTTGTATAATGTGTCAGCTGGGCACTGTGTGTTGCAGCTTTTGTCTTGTCCAATAAGCAGGTCGTTGAGAATCCATCTGAATGAACTGCTGCTCACATAGTCAGCTTGATGCTGTACACCTGCGACAGCTTTGATGTGAGCGGCAGACTGAAAGAAAAATAATCACAGAAGGAGGGATCAAGATGCTTGATGCTCTTTCTTTCTTTCTTTCTTTCTTTCTTTCTTTCTTTCTTTCTTTCTTTCTTTCTTTCTTTCTTTCTTTCTTTCTTTCTTTCTTTCTTTCTTTCTTTCTTTCTTTCTTTCTTTCTTTCTGTCTGTCTGTCTGTCTGTCTGTCTGTCTTTCTTTCTTTCTTTCTTTCTTTCTTTCTTTCTTTCTTTCTTTCTTTCTTTCTTCCACCATGGTTGGTTGTAGCTTCATTTCTTCATTTCTGTGGATCCAGCCTCAATGCTTTGACAGCAAAGTGCAGAAGTAGGGCAGACACAAGAGAGAAAAAGAAAAGGTAGGTGTTTGTCCAAAGCCAATTACAATGACCTGCACCTGCAAATCACTCCTCGCAAAACTGACAGCACTTCACTCTTGTAAAGAGGTCTCTGGTCTATTGGTAGAACCATATAAATGAACTGCACTAGTTCAGCCTGCCTCAAATACACCAGAATATCCCAAAACAGTTTAGGCCAGGCTGCACGTGGAATAGAAAACATGCAGCAACACCTGACAGGGAAAAATTAAGTTCTTAGCTAAGCTTTAACTGCATGGAATAGAGCTAATCAATAATGACGTGAAAAATGTTTTTCCGCCAGATCAATATAGAGATAATGATGATGTAGTTGCTGATATAAAGGCAGACTGCTGGACGTCATAATTGTAACATGGTTGTTATAATTCAAGCCACGATCCTTTTATCTTGAAATGACTCACCTTATCTAACTGTTGCAAATTCTAAATGCAAAATTAGGATTCAATATTTTTGCATTGATATTGATTTAGCAATCAAATAATGATGACATTCATAAATCAATGAGTTATTTCTTTCACCATTTGATGAATTATTCATGCAGTTTCGGGTTTTTGGTTTTGTGCTACATAACATGTGACCAAAACTTGAACCCTTTGGATGTAATTACAGGTACAATGTTGTATGTAGACCTCCAACTACCTTAATTTATCATGGATTTAACACAGTGCATTGGTATGATTTTCAGCACCATGGCCTGGGGGCCTTGGAGCTTTTCTGTACAGAGTCGACACGTTGACAGTGTGTCAACAAACTGTGTGACTGAATCAAACTTATATTTAGTCCCTCTAACGGACAATGAATGACAGCACGGAAACGGATGTTATTGCTGGCGGAGTGAGTTACATCATGTTACACAAGGGTTATTAGGTTTTAGTGACCCCTCTCTGTTAGCCTTGTGCATGCACTAGACAGAGACATGAATAAAAGTAGACATACAGTCTTTATCTGCTTTCTCTTGCTGCGACAGACGGGCACCCTGTTCAGGGTTCGACCCACGTTTTTACCCCAGTGCCCAGCGGCCCTGAATTAGATAGAGTAGTATAGAAGACAGAGGGAGGAACAGGCCATTTTACCATGGTTGACAGTGGTGCCCAATTTGTCTTGCAACAATGACGTCCAGCTACTTCTTCCTTTTTTGATCGTTCTTTGTCTACTTGTACCTGTCCTGCTTTGTGTGGCTGCAGACACAGTAATATGCTCTGGATTAGTGTGAGTGCAAGTTGCCCCGTCTCTTCAAGACTCAAAGAGGAGTCCGTTTGGAAGATGCCCGAGATCGAGCAAAACATGAGTAAGGTCATTGTGCTGAGCACCGTCTGTCTGTTTGAATATATATTATATTGTGTACTTCACCATCCATCCATCCATCCATACAATCCCAGCTAACAATGGATGAGGATGTGGTACACCCTGGACAGGTTGCCCGTCCATCATAATACTTCACCCTATATACCAAAAATACCCTTAACATTTTTAAAATAACATTTTCCTGGCAGTCAGATAGCTGCTGCATTCACTTTGAACAATATTTGCCAAGATTTATTCAGATTTTATCAGTCAAGACAAAAATCTTTCTCCAATTTCTCCAAGTGCTGCGACATGCGATATGCCAAACTTGCTATGAAAAGTTTCCACATTTTATTAAGAAGACTTACAGTAGACGCACAGCTGGACGAACGTTCTGCTCACCTTGTCGTCAATACCTCTGCCTCATACACCCTGTCATGGTTTCAGATCTCCATTTTTGCTGAACATCCTGAGTGGCCATCACCGATCAGACATCAATTGAAGCAGGGAATAGATTTTTTCCCCAAAATGTAAATGTAACATCCAGTGGAGCTACACTTCTCCTATAGAGCTCAGTGGTCCATGAAAGCAGCATTACAAACCCTATATTTTCATTGATTGCAACTTCACTGGCTGTAGTTATTATGTGGGGAACAGAAGACTCCATGTTGGCGGGAGAACACGGTTAGTCAGATGGTTCAAATGCATCAATTATTCTCAAACCACAGCTTGTTTGTGTAACGTGTTGTCACATATAGAGACAATGCACATCAAGCAATGACTCTTATTACCTGTGCCCTTTCATCACGGCAGTTAAGGTCTGTTATTAGGTGCTACCCTTCTACAAATTATATATTCTGTTCTGAGGATTAAAACGTGGGGACACTTTGGTGTTTAGCTCATCATCATCCCAGGGCCTTTTGATGTGTACGTTTCCAGTGTTGTTTATGTGCCCATGTTGGTTTTCCATGACTTCTTCCAATCATCCGATAACATGCATAAGTGTAGATATGTGTGTGTTATTGTCAGTCTCTCTGTTTGCTCAGTGATAGATGTGTGATCTGTTCAAGTTGTACTCCACCCTTTAAACAATATCAGTTGGGGTGGACTCCAAGCCACTTCCTGGACAAGTGTGATGGAGAAAATGCAGGGATGAATACCTGCAATTTAGAAATGAGGATATTTTAGGTACAATAACATATTTATCGTCGCGAGGTGACAGAAAACAAATGTGTTCTTCATTAGAAATAAGCAGAAATCAACTTCTCACTTTGTTGTGTTGAAAATGTTGGACCGACACCTTTGACTTTTTCTTAAGATTAACATTTTGCGAGTAATTTAATCTGGCCTGCATATTCATAAAACTGATTGCAATTTGTACCGGAAAAGCATATTTTTGAAAGGAAATCTGTGCAGTTAGATCCATACTTGTTTGTGTTTTGTGTTGTGATCAGCAGGAAAGTGAATAATGTCCTAATGACACAATGTCCATTTTAATCCAGTGGAGGCTTCCCTGCTGTTCACCACCTTCAACAACAACAACAGCATGCTAACAGAACTCCCCAAACTGTTCTTAGTCACCATTATTTGTATGAAAGGACCAAGATTCATTAGGCAAGGACCAGGCAGGTGGCGTTAAATTAATAAACACCAGACAGAGAAAGAGAGAAACTGAGAGAAAAAGAGATGTAGGCATGCAGCAAAATGACTCACAGGAGCTTTGCTGCACTGAGTGCCAGAGGAAGACCTCTCCACAACAGATTTGCTGAAAAAATGTCATTTGGCAGCAGGAAAGACATACATGGTGTTACCTGTGGATGAATAATGCGGTAGATTCCAGATAACTTGAGAGAGAGAGAGAGAGAGAAAGGAAGGAAGAGAAAGCACATATAAAATCTGGACAAAGTGAACACAGATCAACCTTAATGCCGTGACACACGTCTGGCTAAGCTATTGAAAAGAGAGATTTTCACAGAAGCAAAAAAACATTAACAAAGGAATGTTCTGCTAATCGAGTTTACCTCAACACGTCTTTTGAAAGTTGAAATTTGTAGGTTTGCATATTGGAACCAACTGGATCACACCTTACCTTTACTTTGAAATTTTTACAGTGGCCATGAAAACTCCCAAAGAAAAACAACTTGGCCAACAACGTGACATACACACGCCTGATATGGACACGAGGAGGCTCCTCTAAGCTAATGCAACAGCGATCTTTACTGATCGGTGAACATACACTCATAAAATTACTACCGGTATATATTATTTCTGCAAAGAGATCCCCAAAATACAACATATCACAAGTTTTAGTACTTCATGAATAGACAAGATATTTCAAGGAGATTGCTGATATCTATTGCTCTTTGCTCTTTTTTTAGAGGTAACCCACTTGAGTGAGCAAAAACGTACATGAGCAAGAGCAGGAGCCCCGATATAACCCGAACAGTGCACTTTGCAACCTGTTTTTCAGAAGAGAATCATGCCATTGTGAATATAGTAGCACAGTCTCTTTTCACGATATGTAAAGTTTGGCAGTGTTTACAGTGCGAGACATCATGTGCACACTTTGCAAGACATGAATGTCATGTTTTTGTTTCCTGAATGCTTCATCTGATTGTGTGAGAATACCTGCACCTCACTTACTGAAACTGGCTTCCATTCTGCTTGGCTTTCAGCCCTGAAAACAGCGCATCAGAAGTAAAAACAGATATCACAGCTTTTCACTATTTGCTAAATTTGCAAAATTGGACTGGAAAGATGATAAATATCCCATTAAAATGTCTTCTGTGTATAATTTAAATCTCCCCTTGCAATGAACAAATGTCCCAGTTTTGGAAACAGTGGAGTAGCAGTACAACAGCTTGTCTTTTTGCACACAAACAGAGGAGATGAGCTGCTCAGGCTCAAAGGGGATTAAGCTCATTTTCTTGCAAATGAGAGGTCTGCGGAGTAAAATTATGTGGCTCGAAGCTGTTCGGAAAGATTAGAAACAATTTTCCAATGTGAAACACTTATTAAATTTTTCTGAACACGAGAAGCCATTTCATTTCTAAGTATTGGGTTCGAGGTATTGGTTCATTTAATTTGAGCATACAAGATCTTTAACCACATGCGAATGCATTGCTCAAGAATGGGCGAAAGAACTGCCCAGGTTTCATATTTGGTTGGTGATAGGCCACATATCTTCCAGACGCATGTCATGCAGACAACCAAGATAATTATTTAGAGTTTGTTTTATTGCCAAGAGAAAGAAGACCTTTAACACTCCACTGCTTGCGTGTTTCTTGAAAAAGATGTGTAAAGTCCGTCAGACCAGTATACCAAGCATTATCACTAGTTCAGGTTTTTTTTTCAGAAGCTGAAGAAGAACTTGAATGCTTGACATTGGTGTGATGTTGCCCGGCAACCAACAAGGCTCCACAAAGTTATTGAGCTACAGTTCATCTGCACTCTTTCCACCTACATTATATTATACTGCATTATCCCTATTCTTAAACACTTTTGAAAAATTGCAACCTTCAATGATAAATCTTTGCATTTTACCTTTCCGGTCTCATTTTAAATCAAAGCAGACTACAAAGAAAAAGATCATCTGATTTCTTGAAGGAGGTTTAGAGCAAGTGCTCCTTCTCTATTGTGGTGGTGGTGAGCCAAAGATCCCTCGGATCACCTCTTTTGTTGCAGTTTTTGAAAGGGATTGCATTCTCACAGGGCTTTGAGAAAACAGCAAAATGTCTTGCCATCTAACTTTGCACAACAATTACATGTTAGCAATGTTTTTTGGTTGGTTTTTTTTTTTCAGAAAAAGAGGGACATTGATCATGATGAGTGTACTTTCATTTGTTATTTCAAATGCAACGTGCACAGTTTTCATTCTGATTCTTGTCTTGTCCTGCATAATGCATGACACACAAACCCAACAAAATGCTAAATGTTGCAAATGCTTTGTTGAAAAGCTGCTTTGCTGTGTAGAACAGTGCAGATATACCCGACAAGAGGAACAAAGCTGATATCACAAAAAGCAGGGAATAATGCTGTGCACAGTCACTGATGTTCTGGTCATAATTACTTCCATAGTGCAAATATGTGGATGTCACCATTACTCGATTAAAAGGTTTGATCTACACGGTTTTTGCAATGCTTTTATTTATCCATTCTTTCAGTGTCTCGCTCTGTTTTCTCTGCCTGTCTGTCTTGCACACATGCAAGGCTAGGGAGTGTGGGAGTCTGGAGGATGACTCATCTGATGCACACCTCATCACTGCCTGACCATATTTGGGCTGCCCGGAAATCCATTTTTCTGCTCTTGTGTAGTGGAGAGGAGCAGGCGATGCAGAGACATGATGAGCTCTATTCCACATTCTCTTTTCCATTGTACAATTTTTCTGTCCAAGGTCCTCGAATTCAAACCCAGAGATTTCTTTTGCATCACAAGGATAATTGTTGGGCCAATTTTACATGTGCACTTCATGTGTGTTGGTTTTGTTTTTCTTTCAAGAAACATTTTTGCATTTTGGAAGCAATGACTTCCGCATGTGTGCAGGTTTGTGGCTTGCTTCTGCAAAAAACACCTCCCCAGAATGTACATCAGCTATGACCATTGCTAATAAAATACACAACAGGACCTGCACATTAAAAAAAGCATCACAAAGCAACAGGTTGTTTAGGAGTTCATCTTAAACTTAGCCTGGCTCGTATTTGCCTTTGCTAAAAAAGATAATGACTCTTGACAGTGGACCAGTGGAAGATAATCATTTTAACTTTGAGGTCACACTGACATGTGTCCATTAATAAATGAGGCTTCATGTGTGTTTCTTCACTAAGTGCTTCCTCAAACTCATGCATGCATATTCACTTTCATACGCAGAAGGACCTTTTAGTTTTATATACACAATAAAAATACAAACCAGTTTGTACTTTTTCAAATGCACATTGTAAAACGTGTTTCAGATGTGTCAGATTTCATTCACATGCTATCCATTTGAGCAGTGTCTGTGCAGGTTTGGCCTACTTTCAGCAGGTCATCGGTAAATATACACAAGGTGCAGGCATTAGAGAAAAATTGCTGCTTTGACCACGTACAGAGGAAATACAGCAGCTGCAGACTCCACTGTAGCTCTGATTAAGGGAGAACAAACAACAAGGCCACTCAGATTGAGGTATTGAAATATTTACGTAAAACCCTTATTGACCATTGTCCTGTGTCAATCCTCTGAGTATCACATTGTCAAAGAGCATTGTGTCTTCAATAACCATGTTTCATCCATCCAGCAGCGTGGTGACCGCACTGCACTCGGAAGCTGCAGAGGAAATGATCTGTTACTCAGCTCTTTTCTGTCTGCTAAAGCTTACCTGCAACATACATACATATAACATGGTGAGCCTCTGCAAGCCAATGTTTGTTGTTTTGTGTGTCATTGAGCATTGAAACAGCCCCATTTTTGTCTGTGCATATTGTCGTTCATTCAGGTAGGAAGCGTCTCAAAGCAAAGTAGGTGAACTGGATTTCTGTTATCCAGGAGTTCAGGTATTTAAACTCTTTCATATTCTACTGACTTCAGGTTTGCATGTTGATGGGCTATAGGGCCAAGGGCATAGGAGTCAGACAAGGTCACATGGGGTTCAAAGGACATTTGTGATTGAATATGACCCTTTGAAGTTGGTTAGATGGCTTTATTTGCCCCTCTCTCAAACTATCTTTCTTCTCTGTCCAAATTGTGGGCATTTCTGTCTTCAAACGAGTGCAACTTCTCCTTGATGTGTGAGTAGACAGCTGAGTCTGGACCTGAGGACTTTGCTTTTCTGCTTATGGCCATCTGCTTGTTGAGTGATTGTTTAGTTTAGACAATATAAAGGTTATTGCTCTGGTGGCTGCAGTGTATGTATATACTACATTATGAGACAAGTAACTATAAAGTGGTACAAACTAAAAAAACAAATCTCAATTGTTTGCTTTGGAGTTTTAAAGACATTTACTTCAGAGTGATTTACTGTAATTAAATAAAAAGTCGACAAATACAGTATTGGCTTACTGTTATGATGAATATATGACCACTGGAGGGTACTAGTGAAGGGAAAAGACCACATGTTGTCACAGTAACAGTGACTAGCACCCAGACAATACACTAAACAATTTCACTTTGATGATACTAAAAGGTCATCATCATTCAGGCGTAGGGTGAGAATATTACATTATTCTTCACAAAGGAATTACTGCTGGGCGTGTTAAATTATTTGAAATGGATACCTTCACCGTACATGTTTCTAGGTGATGCAGGATGAGTTTTATTCTAGTAATGTTTTCGATTAGAGTTAATCAATTTTCAAGACTAAGGTCATGAACTGGACTCTACAGTTTCTGCAGACAGCAAGCAGAGAAACACAGACGGAAAGAATTACACAATCAATGTTTATTAACTAATGTTTATTAACCTATTTTTCAGAAGAAAAGAAAGAAGCACTTTTCAGACAGCATACAAAACACAAGTGCATGGTCATATAGTGATTAACAGTCTTCTCTCATAGAAAGTAATTTTGGATTGAAGACTGGACCAGGTTCTTGGCAAGTTCTCCCTCTGAATGTGTGGGTTTTCTCCTGTTATTCAGGTTTCTTCCCATAGTACCAAAATATCCATTTGAGGTGAATCTCTAACTTCCCTGTAGGTGTGAACGTGTCTCTGTGCTTGTCTTTGGTGGGATGGACTCCAGCGAACCTGGATTGTATGAAGTGGCATAAATGATGGATAAAACAATATTCATAGTAACAACTTCTTTTGAACTTACTCTTTGCAAATGAAGCAACTTTTTTTTGAATTTCGGGCCGCATGGTGGCGCAGTTATTAGTGCTCTCGCCTCACAGCCAGAAGGTCTGGCTGGGACCTTTCTGTGTGGAGTTTGCAGGTTTTTTTTCTTTTTCGGACATTCCAGTTTCCTCCCACCGTCCATAAATATGAATGTGAGGTTAACTGGTGACCCTGGATTGCCCCTAATTGTGAATGAGAGTGTGTGTGGTTGTCTGTCTCTGTGTGTTTGCGCCGTGATATTCTGGTGAATAAATGTCAGTCCATGAAGACTTAATGTGCAGTTTTCATTGTCAACATTTTGTATCATACAAGAGGATGACATGCTATTTTCAACTTTTGCACAAGACTGCCAATAGCTCCAGAGTGCTTCCTCAACAACTTGCCGGACCAGAGTTATAATAATTTGAGAGTTGATCCCAAGCAACGTGCTTTAGGCTCTCATGTGGGCTGTGAAGCGCTACTAGAAGACCCGTTTTAGATCTTTGTCATGCCCATTCTGACAGGTAAGGACAAACTTGACAGGAAGACTTGAGGATTCACAAAAGCGGTGCATTCATAATAAACATGCTCTTATATTAGGAATTGATCTGCTGACTCGCTCAACACAAGTGTATGCTGCTCCTTCACTTTAATAACGGCCTTCCTCAATCCATTCTTGGTTTTGAAATTGTTCCAAAATCATCTTCAACCAAACACATGACTTTAAAAGTGATATGTGGCAACAGAGAGTGTACATGTTCACTTTTAACTTAAAAAATTTGATGTGCATCTTCCGTCTTCCTCATTGTGGTTATATCACATTTAGTCATCTGACTATATTACGTCTGAGAAGTAAAAATATAATTTAGCTGGATGGGTGTTCTACCAAACCCACTCACAGACACTCGTGTGAAGCGGGTGAAGATGAATTTATTGCTATTGTCTGAGCCAATTTCACGATTTCCCATGTTTCTTCTTGCTTTCGCCAGTTCCTGGCACAGAGCTGGCTGAGAGCTGCTGCCATTAGCTTGAGTTCATTCAGGCAAAATGATCATTTCCATGGATTTTTCTTCACTGGTTTGACATCACTGTTTCTAACAAGCTTGTCTTGTTAGAATTAGTAGAGAAAGCATTGAGAGTAATCCCTGTATTTCGAGCCGAGAAGTAAACATACAATATACATTTCAGCCTGTTGTTTGAGGTTTTGTTTGGGTGTGTGGAAACTGTTTGTCTGATTTTGTTTTTGTACGAATTTACCTTCAGAATAAGGACTGCTTGTTGACATTGAATTTGACTGTTCAATCTGCCGACAACAACTCTCCATAATAATCCACCGTCTTTAAAAATAGCCATTTCCCGAGGCAAAAACAAACATTACTCCTGAGGGCACAGAGTTATAGCAATTCAGTCGGTACACTTACATCTCAAAGCCAGACATATTCCCCGATACTTGGTGTTTTTGATAACCTGTTTCAAAAATACAGAACTGATCCAAAGCTAACAGAAAAACAAACCTGCCTAGACACCAAAACAGTATTTTAGATGCAAAAAAAAATAAAAAAAGACAACAAACTCCAAGGATGGGCATCTGGAAGAAAAAAAGCAACAGTGGTTGTTTGTCAAATCAAACAGAAATAAAGATTTGGTGGTACAGCAGCATGTATGTGGTTTTACAAAAAGCTTTTTGCTAATAAATTGATTGTTCCACTGTCTCACCGTGTTGTCTGTGAAGTAGTGATGCATAAATCACCTGCACAGTGTGATACTGCAATAGTTTCATGTTCTCTCAAGAATACTACATGAAGATCAAATCAAATGTTCTGATTTGATGTGGCCTGAAATTTTGGGGAACAAATTTTTGACTAATTCAAAAAATGATGGACACCTCACTCTGTATATCCACATTTCCGTTCAACTATCAGTTGAAATGAGCTTAACTGCATTGATTTGAATGGGGCTGTTCGTCATTAAATCATGTTGGGATCCTTTACAACAAATTATGAATGGAATCTATTCACGGTTTACACATAGGCAGCGTCAAAATTAGGCAGGATGAATAGGAGAAGGAAATTTGGACAGAAAACCTTGACAAAAATGCAGTTTTTAGGCTTATCACATGATGAAAAATAATCCTCTTCAAAAGCAGTTCTGGAGCTCAATAATAAAACCACTGAATGACTGAACCAGTTCAGGGGTCTGAGGGCAAACGTTCACACTCTGCTGTAAGCAACTTATTGTTTAATCATCGACCTGCCCGTTCTCTTAAATCAACGACCTAAAGTTGTTCTTCCGCCAGACATTTACTGTCAGGCCTTGAGTTGATTCATCTGTCGCTGTCCAGGACGTGCATCACCTGCAGCTGAACCAACTGCAGTTAATTAGTGAATTAGACACAAAGAAAGTGTGCACAGTTACACTCTGAGACACATGAGCAAAACGGCACACACAGTGACACAGTGGTGGGCTAAAAGTTTGCAGGTGTGAATCCCACAGATGACTGTGGATCCCCGAGCAAGACCTTTGACTCACGGGCACTGTGCTGTGGCAGCCCACAGCTCCAGCATTTAAAGTTAAGGTTCGCTACGAATAAACAAAGTCAAACGCAGAGAAGCAATTTCCCAAAAGAGATTAATAAAATATGCTTTCTTAATTCGATGGACAGGAGTGAGTGTTGTTGTTTTCTTGTGTTTGAGGTTCTCATCTCGGCCTTGTGTCCTCCTCTGTCCTGCTGCCTGCTGAGTTTACAGTATGTATGCTGTCATCAGTCTTGCCTATAGCCACTTAGTTTTTCTACTTCTAGAGTCTTGTGCCATGTGAGTTTGTTCAAGTCCTCTATTTTTGATTGTGGCCTTGTCAAGTTTAGCATCTTGTTTACTCCGCGACCTTGCTTCGCTTGAACTGAGAATAAACTATGAAAAACATAAGTCTGAGTTGCACATGTGAGTCCTTACCTGCCAGTTTCTGTGTGGAGCTTGCATGTTCTTCTCTGTGTTTGTGTGTGTTAGTGAACTCAAAATGTGATGATAAACGTGTTACTGCATGCAAGAATACATTTTTGTTGCACTAATTGTTTTGTACATCACTGAATCCAGTCGTCAACCATGACAATGGCTGGTAGAACATATGGAGCATGTTCAGAGGAGGTTGATGTGGAATGCCATCACACATGTGTATATCAGCTTTGAGAGCTGCAATTATAAATGAGCTCTTTCCTGCCCATTTGTCCAGGTCATATCCACAACCGCTCATCCTTCCTTGAAGCTCAACCTCTGACTGCACATTATCTCATGATGATAAAATCGTCAATCTATCTGTTACTTCACTAGAAAATGTAAAGATGAACATTAGAACAACTATCAGAGCTACCCTTGTGATATATTTGATGTTCAGACTTTAATGAGGCAGTCTGGGAGTGGGCTGATTTATTTCCACAACAATTTGAGGGCACAGAGTGTAAAATCCATGACATGGGAAGGTGTTCCTATAAAATTTCTCCAACTGGCGCATGAATAGAAAGGGCAGCTGAATCCATTTAATACAATGTCAGTGAATGTACTACCTCTGTCAAGAGCTCCCTCCAAATCTCAGAGAATAGAATCCCAATAATCATGAAGGCCTTCCTGATTGCGGCAGTCGCTCTAAGTGCTACAGCAGCATCTTTAAATGAGCCAAGCAATGAATCCACTCCAGCTTAGTTAGTTGCAGTTCACTGTGGCTGTGTGCGTTAAAACTTGTTGGATCTTGAGTATGTGCGTCAGAAGCTCCAACACATACTGCAGGGGCATATGGAAGAAAGTAAGTGTTTTCCTTGAGGTCAGCATTAGTACCATCACGTGTCAGAACTTAAAAAGAAAAAAAAGATTGAGAGTATACTGTACTTCATAGTCACAAGTTCATACTTAGTTGGAAAATTAATGAATCAAATCTAGATTTTTGTAAATATTTATGAAGGCGGAAAGGGGGAAATGTCCATTTTGGTAAAAACCCAGGTACGTGTAAACGTGGCCTCATGCTCCTTGAATCCCCCTCCACATATCTGATTGCTGTTCCTCACCCTCATGCGGTTCACCTGCGCCCGAGTGTGTGATTGTTTTCACCTGGTGACTGGGATATATATTGGGCGTCTTCAGTGTGTTCTGGTGGCTGGTTCGTTCAGTTAGGGTTTGGTCAGCGGGGCACAGAGGAGCTTATTCTATTGGGAGCACGAAATAATGAAGAACATACAATCCAAACTACCAAAATCACAAAAGATAATAATGAGACTCTTTAAAAGTCCAGACAAACAGAACACAGAAACATAGATGAACCAACAACTAAAACACAGAGAAGACACCCAATATATGCCCCAGCCACCAGGTGAAGATGATCACATACTCAGGCACACATCAGGGTAGCAATCAAGCACAGTGAGAGGAAGTCAAGGAGCCTGAAACAAGAGGCAGTGTTAGAATAACAAAATAACACAAGAAACAGAATGTGTACAGCGACAATGTCTCCATTTGAAATGTCACAAAAGTCCAAACACTCAGGAGTGACTGCTAGCCTTGCGAGATGTGAGCTGATGAAAGACACACAGCACTTAACTAAAACTGAATTGATATTTTCCCAGACTCAGACATGGTTATTGGGTTTTGGTAAAGTCTGAACAGTTTGTCGTCTCTAGCTATTTCTTGACTCTAACTGAGCAAAGAAAAAACTTTGTTTACCGTGAGGTTGTCGCCCTCTAAATATCCCGCTTGGATAGGAAGAAAGAACACAGATGCCACAAAACACTCTTGAGAGAATGAATATGTGGAACAAATGATGAAAATTTAAACTCCAGCACTGCAAGTTTTGGTCAGGAAAATGTTTTTGATATACAGTATATGTGTTTATGTGTATATGTTAAACAAAGACATCTTTCCCTTTACCTCTGAATGAAAAATAGGAAGGGTTTGTTTTGATTCCTGTCTTCTGGTCTGGTGTTTTCAATCTGCCAAAGTCGTCTGCTCTCTACATGGCCAATAACAAAATACCCTGTGGCTCTATCCGGCTCCAAGTATTTTTTGGACTTTCTTAAGTGTATATAGCCATTGTTTTCAACACTGTTTTTCCACTGACGATATGAAAAGAATCAAGTTTTCATCCAATTTTGATAGACTGTAGGTATTGCTTTAAATGCCAATAACAAGAAACATGGGAAAAGTGGAACGGTCAAATCTGAAAGACAGCAGGATGAAGGACAGAACGTTTTGAGACGTGAAATACTACTCAGACTGATGTTCACCCTGCTAAGCTATTAATGAACAACCAGAGCTACCAACTAACTTTGTGGACGGCCACAATTCACGTTGCCACGCTTTAATTTATTCATTGCATTTTGTCATTTCAGCCCTTTTATGAAGGCGTTCAATAATTAATGATTAAGTCATTAATGACTACCCAGTCGTTTGGTTTTAAAAAGAAGATCTTAGCTGTGCCAGAATAATGAAATGCCATTTGGTGTGTTGCTGATTAGCAGAAATGCACTCAAACATCACTCCTTCAATTTTTCACTTACTAAAAAAAAAAAACCCCAACAACACCGACTGCTGTTATCGCATGCATAATTAACTTCTATTATGGATGAGTTGGCCTCCGATCGGTATCTTTTGTTCGACTAAGGTTATATAGCTGAATCTTTTTGGCTTGTGTGTCACATTTAGCCCCAGTTTGTGTAGCCCCTGAGGCAATTTCCCAAAATGCACAGCCAAATTCCTAGTTTCAGAGGGGACGAACAGGAGAAGATTATGTTAATTTTTGAAGTGTATATCCCTTGAAAACACAGTAATACATTTCCCAATACCTTTGTCTTCGAAGTGCCCTGTCGCAATCCGGCCGTCTGGTATTGGGGATGATCAAAGTTTTACATCTCTGAACTAAGTTAAAGAAAGTATTCAAAGAGTCAATATTGAGGCCATTACAAGAAACTAGTGGTGGCTAAATAACGCTTGTTTAAATTGCTCTCAGAATAACTACTCACACATTCATCCAACCAACCAACCAACCAAATGGCTGACAAACTGAATTTGACCTAAACACATAGGTGGTCCTGAAGTGCTTTTGAGATGTTGTTTTTGTCTCATTGTCTTCCTGTTAATCGTGATTCTTTGCCCCTGTTTTTGTTTGTGCACTATGTAAATGGAATATGCTATCACAGCTTAAAATAACAACATGCCCATGCTGGGAGGTGTTGTTCAGTGAAGCAGTGACGAAAAAGACTGCCCTAAGAGGCTGTGTGGTGATGAAACACCCCAGCAGGGAGTATATGATGAATTGGTTTACACCTTCACCCACACTGTCCAGGGCTCAAGCATAACTGTTGCTGTCCTTCCCATTCAGAATACCACTTGTATGACACACAGTGTACGGCATCAATCACTGTGTACACGTGGTCCATGACTGATAACCGGGCTGACAGCCCAGAACAGGCTGCTGACAGCCGCCGGGGTCCCGGTACATGGGACAGAGCTTCGCTTAGTTTTACTTCATGTAGAAAGAGCCATGTGGATTGAATCATCAGTTGGTTTGGCACTCAATGACAGGGCCTCACACCCACACAATCACCGTGGCTGTCTAAAATATGGACCCATTTGATGTCACGCGGCAGCGGCCTACTGTATTTCCTGCAGCTTACGGCAATGCTATCAGCATTCATCATGCATCGGGGGGGTGATGAAACCAGCTGACATGGACCTGATGTCATTTGGGGACCTGGAGGGGGTTTGTTCATTAACCACACTCTCTGTTGCATATTAGTCATGGGTATCAAGCAGAACTTTTACTAACTCATTATGATGCAATCTAGATGAATAAAATGTGAGGAATATTTCAGGTGTGTTGGTTACGTAATTTAGTGGGTTCCACCCTTATCTATTTAACAGGCATCATTACATTTGGGTCTTTCTGTAGTCTTGCTTTAATCACTATGCAGGAGAGATAAATGTTTTTGCCTGCTGCCATAAGTATAATTCAGCAAAAGGAGGGATGTTCAGAGCCTTCATATTCCCAGCAAAGTGCACCCTGCTTGAGCAGGTACTCATACTATCTGATAAAAAATACATGGCGGTACAGGAAGTACATGAAAACCTCACAAAGACAGACCATAGAAGTGAACCTGGATCTTTTTATTGTAAGATGAGCACGCTTACGTTACACCTTCATGCCATCTAACACACTGAAAAATCCACCTCAGCTTTGGTTTGCTGTTGTGTTACTTTTGTCTTATCTTAAAAGAAAAGGAGGTGCATTCAAAACCCACCTAAACACCCACATTTGCACAAACCTCCACATCTACTTTTGTATTTACACAGTTCACCGACCCACTAGTCCAACTAAGCACACACAAACAGAGACTACAAAGTAAACTCAAACAAATACTGAAATGTAGATTCAAAGTGCATCGCTGGAGAGACTTAGTTTTGATTCAGTTGTTTTTTTACCGGGAGAAGAACCAGTTGGACTCAGCTTAGCTCTATAAATTCTTTAATCCGGTCGGCTTCCTCCACAGCTGGCTACCCTAATTTGCTGTGCCTCTTGTTCTTGCTTTGTTTCTGTGGTTCTCTCTCCTGTGCTCCCCTGACTCTCCTAAATCGTAATTAAAATGTGTAAAAGAAGTCAATTTACTGAACTGTGCAAGAGGTATTGCCGGAGGTAAATAGCTTCAGAAGCTTAGTTTAGTTGAGAGTACCTCTAAAAAAAAAACAACAAAAAAAACATTTCAAATGGGTTCATCTCGCAAAACTAAGCCTGAGGGTAGATGTTTTTCCTGGGATTTTCAGTGGCACAGACCATATGATTTACAACAAAACCTTAGGACGAATAACTTAAGTAATTACTTGTTATTTCTCAGACAAATAGGATGTATAAATCACTGGATGTTGGACTTTTGCGAGAGCAGCTGCCAAAGCATTGCTCTGAGATTACCTGTAATGATTTGTCTTTTATGTGCTTGAATTACAGGTCGTGGTCGCTGATATCAAAACCTATAATGACACAAAACTGAGGTACCTACTATTTCGCAGACTCGTGACTTCTGTCCTTTTGTGATGCCCACTCGCTCCTTTGATAATAATCTTGTTTATTTCCGACTGGGAATCACGATCCTCTTTACTTTGGGAAGTTGACTTCTGACAATGGTCACTTTTCAGAAGTTCATTATGCGAAAATGTTTTAGTTTAGATGGGAATTTTGCGTTTTCAGTGCGAAAATGCAGCTTTCAAATGTTGGAATTGAACAACATTGTTCATCATGAACTAATAGACCTTATGTTGATCCACAAATAATGAATATTGCATATAGTCATAGCTTAGCCTCACTGCATCCATCCTTGAACTTTTGTATTTTTCCACATTTACTATCAAAGAGCCACCCAACAGGTTGCCAAGGCCAAATGTGTGACGTATACCGGTGTCATTGAGTGGTGGTGTGATATGTCCACTCTACAGTGTGCTCTGACGGAAGCTAATGAGGAAGTCAAATTCAGCAGGAGACATGATAATGTCCCGCTGACCAGCACCTGAGTCACATCCACAGTCACCATAGTTCACTTAGAGCCTCTGACTGCAGCCCTGATTTAAATGAATCTAAAATCTTGCATTGGCCCTACTCGAACTAAATTAACTCTGAATAAGATATATATATATAGAATATATAAAATGTGATAAATAAGAATATTGAAATGAAAAATATCAGAAAGATTAATATCATATCTATACTGCAGTCTGTTATTTTTTAAATGCTAGGCTCCGTCATTCCACCCAACACAACTTCTTTTTATTATTAGTCTATTCTCAGATACATGGCAGGAAACGTGTTGATGGAATTGTATTTGTAATATTTTATCAAAAAACACCCTGTATTCTTATCATCTGTGAAGCTCCGAAACGACACATGAAATAATTAAAAGATGATGGATTATAAGAGAACTTCATTTTCAATGTTTATAAAACAACAAAACACTGACAAGCAGCTCATGGTTTTAATTATAATCAAGAGAAAGAACATTTTTTAACTGTTTAGTATTGGCAAAAGGACATGGGCAGGAATGTGAGGGAGATGGCTGTTAGTGAACAGGGTAAAAAGTCTCCATCCATCCATCCATCCATCCATCCATCCATCCATCCATCCATCCATCCATCCATCCATCCATCCATCCATCCTCATTCCCTATCAACAATTTCAATGGCCAACATGTCTGTAAGCTCAAGACTCTTGAGATATCTCATCAACAGATCTCACTGTGTACTTGAGGTTTTGCTGGTTAAACAAGATAAGAAAACAAAAGACCGCCGGAGTACCAACGAAATGCAGATGTGTGAATCGGCCACAATTGATCATAATTCAACTCATTGACATATACCGTACTGGATTCTTTGAAAAAAAACAACCCAAAAACATATGATACAAATATTGATAATGCATGATGCTTTTAAATCTACATTACACACGTTATCTTAAAACATGTTTCTTTCATGCAGTCGGCCTGTTAGTATAATATTATGGATCGTGTACCACTGTGTTCTGGACTGAACCAATCCAGCAGAAGGTACTTTCATGCACAGAGCATGAACATTTCTTGATTTTTATTCTATATTATTCAGATATGGTAATGTTTATCCAAAGCAACAACCACAGAAGGTCCTAATGTGTCGCAGGATAGAGTATCTTGTCATTTCTGATACTGTCACAATACCACTGCTGCTGTATTTGACTGCAAGACCAGAGACAATGACTAAAGACTGTCTTCTATTATTTGCACTTTGCATATAGTAACATATCAGTAATCAGTTTAACTCAAAGGATTTTACAGAACAAGATGAGTCTTTAGATGAACCCATTTCATCACATTTAATATTGACGATAAACCACAACATGATACCCGTCTTTTTACTGATATTTTAAATCCGCCTCCTCAACCGGATTTGAACAAATTGTGACTATTAGAAAAATCTAAAGCTGAAAGACCAAAGCATGAATAGCTTGTTTCCGTGTAGAAACTGTGAGGGCACTCTCATCCTTTCAAAAAGCTCTTTCTCTGTGTCATATGCAAATATAATGAGACTTTACAGGTTCAAATGAGTGTTGGGAGCATCAAATGCACATTCTGACAGTTACTTTCCCCATCTGCTGTAATCAGTGGCATACCACAGACTGTGACATTACGAGAACATGATGTGTCATTCCTTTTAATGAATGTCAAGAGTTCAGATTCATTTGTGTTGGACAAATAAACATTTGAATGAATTACTCACAATGGAACTGACTGCATCAAATGCATCATGGAAAACATGAAAAATAAAAAGGGAAGACGTGTATTGACAAAATTGCTGCTGAATGTGTTTCAATAGTGTTGGTAAGCACTGCACATTACTGTAGCCTTGGTTAAGAGTGCCTATTTAATTGCAGGCAGTTTGCGGTCATTTCCTCCAGCAGCTGAATGTCTGCAATTTGTGTAAAGTTTCTCTCAGTTTTTAAAACATACTATGTACAATGAAAAGGTCTTCTATTGTTTCTTTACATAAACAATCGTCTGGCCTTACATCACCTATACTTTTTTTTTTTTTTTACATGAACAAAACGGTGTGGGATGGATTTTACAGTTTGCAAAATGTTGATGTTATGTCACGGTGGTGTCAAGCTTAGTGCTGACACCTCAGGAAGAAGACCTCGGATAATATTTCAGGCCCGGATCTGTGGAGTTTCTGCATATAACTGCAATCAGAAACCTCAGTTTCATGAAATATCTACAAGGTTAATTGATTATGTTCAACTTCCTGTTTGTGTGTGCATGGCTGATTATCACTAGTATGCCAGAAGTGTTTGGATCCCAGTTCTGGAGGATCATTATCCATATTTTCCATGTCACCCTGCTCCAACACACCTGAATCTAATAAACATGACAGGTAGCCTGGTGTAAAGCTTTCATCACAAGCAGGTGTTCAGGAGGATAGCGATGTTGAGAACAAGCAATTTTGTGTTCAAGGGCGAGGATTTCGCGCCCCCGTACACCATCCATCTTCATTTTACAACATTTTTATCCAGCACAGGGTTACAGGACACTGAAAGTGATGTGAGATTACAATAGGCGAAGGCAGGATGAACTCCGAACAGGCTGCAAATACCGAGAGAATTTAGGGTTCAACATTTAACCTCACATGCATGTTTTTAAACCGTGGGAGGAAACCCACAAACTGGAAGAGCTTGCAAACTCCACACAGAAAAGCCTGGCTGGGACAATACTTGTGAGATTCTTACTGTGAGACAACAGATGTTTGACCTCTGTTCACTCTGATGCTGACCAGATTTCTGCAAGTTCATTCATTGTTGAACCCTGCTATGGACTGATGACCTTTACCCTCCAAACGTGCCCCTGCTGAAATACATTTTAATTGTTCATTCCAATTTATTTTTAGTACTGATCAATGTAAAAACAGAAGCATATAGAACATGTATGTGCCACTGGAGAAAGACAAGTAATTTTGTTGGGGCACATTTTCTCTTGCTAAAATCAGCAATGTGATCTTTTTTTTTTTAAATTTTTATTTTTTATGACTTTATACTTTTCTACTAAAATATTGTAGATCAACAGATCATTTACATAACATGCCCTATCTGGTATATATGTATATATTTTTTAAAATTTCAAGTAAAACATTCTGTTAGTTAATTCAATGTACCAACTTAAAATAGTGGTCGAGGAATCCCTCCCCACACACAGACACATACGAGTCATTCGGTTTTCAAAGACAGAATGTGTGTAGGAGACTCAACCATACAAAGAAATATCCGGCTCATAAAATATATTTTGTTCCAAATTCAGAGTGATGGATTTTTTTTCTCCCTCGTACCCTGCTTCCCTTTCATGCATTTATCATGAGTGTCTTCAGGGTTGGGTTTTTCACGATTTGTCAGAGATATGTGCTATCTTTATCTCGGCTGCGTGTGTGGGCCTCCTTCATGTGATAACCACTACGTGGTGTGAGGGTAGAGCTTAGTCCGGCAGTAGGCAGAGGAGAGGAAGAGACGGGGGCAGGTGATGGGGAAGTGCAGCATCTCTGGCATCCAGATGAGTCTGGTTTATATAAAGCACCGTCAATTTAAATGACTGCATTATATCTCACTGTTACTCTTTTTTTTTTAATCCAGTGAAAGATATGTCTTACTTTGAAGGGGTCACACTGACGTAGTGATGAGCTCTCTTGCTAACCTGTCAGTGAGTGGCCTCCCGACCATTCTGTGTGGAGTTTGCTTTTTTCAGATATCCAACTTCCTTTAATGATGTCAGAATAATGGGCCAGCAAACAGTCAGGTGAGGTACGCTCCAACACCCCCTCCCCAAACACTCTGCTACCCTAAGTTCAGAAAAGGGGATAGATATGGTGGATGGTTTAGTGATCTGAAGAGACCTTGAGTGTCTTCAAAGGAGCTTTTTCAATAAATCACGTAAATTGCATATGTCTTTTTTCCCCCCCTGTTGATAGAATCAGTATCCTACATTGTTCATGCCTTCTTCTAAAAATAACAGACTGTCGTTTCCGTGATTGTCGTCATGGATCATCTCATGCAATGACTATCATGTTATAATTAGTGTGAAGGACGGAGGGGACAAGGAAACACTGTGGGAAAATAAGACAACCTCCTGTTGCTTGTCGCGGAATCACCTGCTGACGACATCTCCCTCAGTGACATCACGGTACGCTCCCACATCGATGGAAACGTTGAAGCAAACAGCAGACAGGGAGCTTCCTGATGATTCATTCATTCATAATAGCCTCCCTCAATGTCCTCTGATGCTTTTAATGTGGAACATTAAGATATCCAAGCCTTGGCATATGTGATACTCGGACTTAACTGTTACCATCTTTGCAACTTTACGAGTCACATTTTAAGAAACTGGCAGGTTTACAGTTCATATTAATAGTTTCTGTTCTCGTCTCGCAGCTTGCAATTGTAAAGAGCCAAAAGGCTGAATGAGCTATCTTGTGGGCTGCTGTTCATTAGAAGAGGAGAATACGAGAAATAAAACCACTTTTTGTCCATAGCGTTTTGATATGCTGTATAGTTTTGATCCTGAATGGTTTCTAGACACATCTTTACACTTTTCTTTGATTTTTTAAGTTTGTAACTGAATTTAACATATTTATATATTGATCAGAACACTACCTTTAACCACAAAGGGTGTATGCAACAGATATTGAACTGGACATGGGCATTTCCATAAAGGCACATTAGAAATGTACTTTCCACTCCTTGAACTGTTAAAATAATGCTAATCGACTCTCTAACCATAACAATGAGCTGAGAGGAGAGTTAAACTGTCAGAACTGGCTGTTGGTTCTCTGTGAGTCGAGTCTTTTATGTTATCATATGCTATGTTTTTGTTGTATACATGATGAACTCATTTATTTTCTGCAGAAATCCTTGATGTGGATGATAAATTATGAACAATTCAGTTTGAGCAAAGAGCTTTAGCCTTTTATTGTGCAAGTGAACATGTTTGTTTGTAATGCATGTAGAGTCAGATTTAGGATCTTATGTCGGGAATAACATAATGCTGCAGGATAGTTAGAATTACAGTTTTTCTTCTTTAAACACTTTAACAGATTTCATTGTATATAAATTACATGGAAAACATGACATGGTGGGTTTATTTAAATCTCAAAAGTGAAAATGTTTTGAAACATGATGCGACAACAGTCCAGGGATAGTACTCCCAGGTGGTACTGTGATCAATCAACTTCAGCCATTGGCCCCTTCTGGCGGAAAGGAAGCTGTCGACACAGTATATGTCATCATTTCTTTCATCAAAATTAAAAATTGTGATATTTACAAAAACAGATAGATTGAACTTCAAAATTAGGCCTTCCAAAGTTCTTTATTGAGGGGTTTGCCATTCACAAGGCTGCTTGGATGCACTGATACACACAAAAGAACCATCATTTGGAAACTTGAGTCTTGAGAGATCTCATCTAGTGAGCAAAAATGATCCGCTGGTCCATTTATACGCTTCTTGCTAAGCAACATGATAATACCATTGGGGTTAGTCCATTAAAAATAACTGGATGTTATTCATAATACAGTTGCTAAGCCAACCGGGAGACAAATAATGTAAAAATAAAACTTGATGACGAGGTGAATCAGTAGGAAAGCTTCCTGGAACAGCAAGTTTACTTAGAAAAAATAAAAAGGTTCAGATGGTTCTTACTACTGTGGGTGCTGGGAATAGATCCATGTAAAAATGGCTGCTGCTGTGTTTGGTTAGATGAACAAATAACTTTTCCATCTTCTGATTTGGTTTGCTCATGTGGATTTGTCAGGTTTATATCTGTGAAAAACAACTCCCAAAGAGTAAATGTGAGGTAAGAGCAGAAGTTTTGTTTGAAAAATCCACATATGCCCAGGGAGGACATGCAAACTACACATGAAGGCCAAGCATGGATTCGAACCCTCACTATTTACACAACACCACCAATATTTAATCCTAAAATTCTAACTAATCTAACGATGATTTGGAAATTTAGGCACACAACTCAGTAAGTAAAGCTGGCACTGTGTGTTTGTTTGCTGCTTTTAATCAAAACAAAATTCACTTTTTAAAAAAAAACTCCAAATAGTTTCTGTTCATTTGCCACACAATGAAGCAAATAAGAAATGTGGTATATTCTCAGAGGTCAATTTTTATATTTATATTCTCTACCAAATGTAGCTTTAAAAGTGAAAGTATTTAAATTTTACTTGTGTCTTTTTACTGTACGTATTTTACAGACACATTGCTGCAACCTCCTGCAAGTTTGAATGCGAGTGTGTGTGTGTGTGTGTGTGTGTGTGTGTGTGTGTGTGTGTGTGTGTGTGTGTGTGTGTGTGTGTGTGTGTGTGTGTGTGTGTGTGTGTGTGTGTGTGTGTGTGTGTGTGTGTGTGTGTGTGTGTGTGTGTGTGTGTGTGTGTGTGTGTGTGTCCATGATTACACGTACCCAGGTATTTACAAGACAGTGCTATTTCTCTGCAATTGGGCCTTGCAATTACATGCGAATGCAGCTGTCACCAGAAGCGATAATTTCTTTTGGAAAAACTCTCCGTTTGCATCTAAAGAGGGTTAGGTGGAGATTTATGTCACTATTCGTGGGTAGCTCCCCAGAATTCTGATTGGTTATTATGGCTTCATGCTTCTTGTTACACTGCCCCCTACAGGTACCTCTGAACCAGGTGTATATGCGGGTCTGTGTAAAAATTAAAAAAAATTTCTTTTGTAAATATTGAGGGGAAAATACCAATTTTGGTTAACACCCGGATACATGTAAACATGGCCTGTGTGTGTGTTGATTAAAGGAGTGGACTTGCTTGCCCCAAGGAAGCTCAGAAACTTTTAGCATAGTCTGTCATCCAAGAGCAAGTAAATCTGACCTCCTCTGTCTCTCAGCTACTTCAGCCGAAGCCCATCAGGCAACGTCCCCTTTTTTCGGTGATGCAAGTTTAAATAAGCGCCTATCTCTTCTACTGTGCTTGGACTCGAGTTCCGTCTCTTTGTGTAATGCTGGGCGTCCATATTTTGATTTACACAAAGGAAGAAAATTGGTCTGGCCTGACAATACTGAATTTGCTCAACATTTGTCACACAGAACACGGTACTGTAGTATTCTGTGCAAAGGGTCATTCAGACACATGCTTGATAATCCATTGAACAACAAAGAAAAATAGACTTTTTCATGAATTTAATAAGGATAAATAGAAAAGTCCAAATGCCTTGGAGAGGGCGTTAAAGGTAGAATTGTCAAGTCAAGAGGATATTTCATCATCCACATGATGTAAGGAGATCTCTCTTATTCATGAAGCCCAAAACTTTTGCATAATACCATGTATAAGTTAAATTTCATGCATATCAACAGGTTGAATTGCAAACTCTAATGAACAAAATACTGAAGCACACGGAAATATAATTTAATGTGGACGTGAAGCAAAAAGAGAGGTCATTAGTTGTTGTTGTTGGCTGTTTGTTGGATAAATTGTCTGTTTATGTGTTAGAAGTTACAGATGAGACTTCGGTATCAAAGCGTTATCAAAGCATTTCTGATCTTGGGGCAGTAGACTCCCGGCTGACACATCCTAACATGCACAAAGTCAACATCTCAATTCTATAACACTGCCTCCCTTGCCCTTTTACCATTCTTATGCAATTTTTCCAAATGTCACAAGATGCCTTTTCCTCTCTGTTTAGAGCGGTCTTGCATTACAAGACAAGAGCAGAAGGGAAAAATGTGGACCTGCATAATTGACAAGCTTGGATAACAAAGTGACAAAAGCTGACAGATGGATTTTGATACTGAATACGCTATTTGCAATTTCATTATTCAGAATATCTATTAATCTATAATTTTTTGGGGCTGCTTCTGAATATTTGAACCTCATAGAGAGAGAAAAAAAATTCAACTTATGTCATTCGGCTACATAACTTCATTCGTTAATTTATTAAGCATCACCATGGGCTGAGGAGTAAAATTCCTACAATGAATGGTACTCAGAAAAGAGGAAGCATTTATGCAAAATGCTGAATGAAAAATAAAAAAAATAAAAATGTGGAAACATAATCAGTCTTTTCACTGTGATGTAATCGTGCTAACCACTTCACACTCATGTGGCTCCATTGTCAGTGAAGATTGTAGTCTGAGGTTTAGATCACTAATATGTTCTGAAAATTTAAATCAATAACAAGTAATAATCAAAAACTGTTATTAGAAGTGCAGAGAAAACTGATGGTTGGTTAAACCTCTCATGTGAAAAGAACAAGATTATTT
Organism: Lipophrys pholis; assembly: GCF_963383615.2. NCBI lineage: Eukaryota > Metazoa > Chordata > Actinopteri > Blenniiformes > Blenniidae > Lipophrys > Lipophrys pholis. Next base: position 8,328,003 of record NC_137643.1, on the reverse strand, counting down.
CAATTACATAGACGTGGAATAATCGAAACATAGGCAATGACTTCAGTGCTTCTGACATGTTTTCCAAGAATACTTTATTTTTCCATATCTGCCAGTTACTTTCTGGGTGTTTTAAACTGTACATGTTACAGTAGGTGACGGACCAGTGATGCTTATCCTTTGATAATTTTTTTTGTAATGCAGAAGTTTGGGATATCATTGCATCCACAATATGTGGGAACAACTTTTATTTCTCTGCTTTCTGGTAGTTTCCAATATTTCCACAATGTTATTAATGGTGATTAAAGATGCCAAATTGTGCCAGCAGTCGGGCAGTAATATAAGAATAAGAATGAAAGAATCAAAAGCTCATATTGACAACTCTTAGGCACTGGTGTATGCTTTGACGTGGACTCTTCATCTGAATTCATCACTTTGATCGTATAACAAACACACTCATTTCAGTTTGGGTAACTACATTCTGCCTTGCTTTGCATTTCTAAGCATTAAATAAAGTGCAGCATGAAAACTTACAGTGTTGTGTAGCTTAAAGTATTAAATCAGTAATTACTACGGTAAAAACTAACAATTATTCCAATAAAAATGTTATAACAACAAAGTGCAGTGAGAGGTTTGGATGTCATGCTCTCCAGAAAGTGCTTGTAGCCACTCCCTGGGGCTTTCCGAAGGCTGAAGTGTTCTTTCCTGCAGGGGAATGGAGGAGGGATATTTTTCGGGGAACACCTGTGGAGGTACACGGCTCATCAGATGGTTGTAAGTGCTGAGCTCTGAGTAGTCAACAGGAAATCCCTTTATCACCATGACAACAATGTGCACTTGCGTCGGAATGGCGTCAACCGAGTCCCCGAGCCTCAGAGCAATACTTTTTTTTTTCCCCCTGTAAACCATCAGGAAGTTTGCCCTTCAGTCTGACTCATATCATGGTGTTTCTGCTGGAAATTGGATGTGACAGGAACATAATCTTTGGAGCATTGATTAAGTCACTACTGGAAGTAACTAATGGACTTGTTATTGGAAACTATTACACAAAGTTTCAATTCAATATTGATTGATTTGCTCCTGAACTGCACAGGTCAGAATGGATTAAAGTGATTGAGTGGTTTCGAGTTGAGCTGTCATTTTTTTGCCACCACATGTTTTATCGTCAGTCAAATCCGTTGAATAGTTTACTTTGCAGACAGTGATTGTTCACACAATGAGGCACCGAGTGTAACGTGAACCTTTCATCGAGCAGTCTCTTTTTTTCAGATACCCTCACCGACAAGTCAAACTGGTTTGAGCAATCAGAGACTGTTTGCGCTCCAGCCAGCCTGTAGGAGGACTGGAAACTCTTTGAAACCTTCAGTTCAAAGTGACCTGCATCCTCACATGTGTCCTTATTAGTGAGACTCACATTGACCACATTTCCCCGGATGTTATGTGGAAAAACATGCAAATACCAGTAATCTGCAGGACTACAAATTAACAATGTCAGGGAATGTCTTTCCTTTCTTGAGCTTGACTTAGTGCGACTTCCATCATGATGGCTTTCGTCAAAGTTCAGCACTTAGTCAGAGACAAGAGTGACAGGAAAGATTGCCGGAACATTTACCCAAGTACGTAAATGAAAAAGGTCTTACTCACACCCCAGTGCAAATTGAAAGACGTAGTGAAAAAGGTTGTATTCCAATTTTTAGATATGAGAAGCCAATTTATTCCTTTCTCTTGGGCTTTTGATAAACGCTCGCTTGGCCGTTGAAAGCCATGTGAGGATAAACCTTCAGAATAAGTCATGATGAGGAGGAGGTGACTTGGGTGTCTCACAGTAACATCTGGACCCTCCCACAAGACCTTCACGCGCCTGGTGACTCCAGCCTGCCAACAGTAGACTCACCCTTCACACACGCGTAGAAAACGAACGCCAATCCCACCCTCAGACTCACACCAAGTTCATACTGGACTCGTATATGTGAGTCTCATTTGTAAACAGCCATGGCTCCTTCTTTTCCACACCTCATGATTCGTTCGACCTCTGGGCCTGATTGTTTTCGATCCAGCACAAATCACTCCCGACAACAGACTGTGTAGTGTGCAGACACAACACTGGTTTACCTTTTAACCTATGTTAATCACCGGGGCTCACTGCAAAGCCAATTCAGACTGTCAGGGTTTGGTACAGATGAACAGAAAGCAGATGGCTTAACCAAAAGATGAGAGTCTCCCTGAGAGCATGGCAGGCAAGTTTTAACGGAATATATTCCTGTCTGGATCTCTTTGAGTGCAGGTAAACGCTTAGAAAATAGTCTTCAAACAGTAAAAAATGGCAAATTTTGTTTCATTTTTGTGCATACTGCAACAATAAAAGGAAAAAAAGTTAATTGTTTTGAGGTAATGAATATTTTTGTTTCGACAAATGTCATGTAATTTAATATCCTGACACAAAACCATTTATGCATTATATCATGAACTTATTTTTCTGCAGGATTTCTGATGTCAATTAGACACACTACTGATAACATGGAGATACCTGCAGGCTGCAGGACAGACTTGACGTTTTAGATGTATTAAGTTGATAAAGGAGTAGCAATGGGACAATGAAGTAGTATCAGAGGTCAAACAAACAGCTCTACAGCGGCCTGCAGGAAGGCCGTCACATCAAACGACAAACTGTAATAACCAGCAGGCAGGAAGGCTGGAACAGGAAAAGCAAAAGGGCAACAGTGAAGTGATCTTCAGAAGAGAGAAATTCACGGGCTTTCAAGGCAAAAATAATTGTGCCACAATTCCCTCGCCACGTGTTGTTTTTCCCAATACATGTATTTGAAAACAAACAAAAAAAAAAACTTTACATAATTTTGTGCAGGATTACGTTCACAGTCAGTGCTCCCTTTGAAGCAGTCTTCAAGCCAAACAGTTTTTTTTTTAATTTTTAAAGTTGAACTTCAAAATTAAAGATATTCCGCTCTATATGCTCCAAGTATGTTTACAAAGGTTATTGTGATATACTGGTACTGACAATAACTCATAATAATTGGTTTATATTGTATCTAAATAATAGATATATATCTTATAGCTTATTTCCAGTAGTATATAATGTGTAGGAGTTTTTAAAGTTCTGTAAAGTAGGTCCAGAGCTTCTGTCCTCCAAACATTTTGAGAGTAATTTGCATAAACATGTTAAACTGTTGTCTGACCTGCACTGTGGCACCCCGGTAAAAAGGTTGCTATGGCAGACGGCAGCGGTGGCTGGTGGAGGTTTTAGTCAGGTGAGCACTGGCTACAATTTCTTCCATATACTGTACTTATTGTCTGAAAAAATAAAGAAAGAAAGAAATAAAGAAATAAATACCTTCAAATATGAGTGTAATACATTGTGTGATACAATCTCATAGAATTTCTATCATTATAGGTCAAATGTCTTTTTAATGACCCCATGATCCCATGATCATATTTAATGTCTGATATTAGGACAACAATAATAATTACCTTTGTTTTTTGTGATTAAGAGCTCATGTGTTCACATCTTGTCTTGTTCTGCAATTATCAATTGTCAATTTCTACCCTGACTTCACAGTTAAGGAGGCAACCATGGTTAAATTTACTGTATACTGTGCACAATGCAATTCATTCTTGTAAACTAATTTAAAAAGTAAATCAAATGGTCATACAGTATGAGTGCAGCATTACTAAAGAGCTTTGTGATGTTTTCCTGCATTATACTGAGATACTTCATCCATTCCTTTAAAAAGACCAACATGTGGTATCAAGAATACGAATGCATTTTTGCACATGCAGAATTGGAAAACAAGAACAGCTGGAAAAAATGTTGTTTGGGTAAGAAACTGTTCAGGGGCTCTAACATTGTGATTATTTATTTTCAACTCACTGCCTGAGGTAATTTGTTCCAAATGTAAAACGCGAATATAGATCACCTCAGTATGCTTGTACTCTGCCTCTCTCTTGGAGTATCTGCAGCTGATATTATAGACAGACACAGAATACACAAAATAATAACATGCAAAATTGTGCTAGGTTGGTGTTTCAGTAAGTTTGAGTTTGTCGTATAACTGTAAAGGTCAGCACAATAGGTGGCAATAATTTGTCGAAAGCTCCATCATTTTGTGCACTCCCATAACACAGTGATCAAAAAGACCAGACTCTTCAATGTCTCACTCCCACACCTCACACAGGCTCACTGACCCGGCCAAACAAAATGCTGAACCACCATCCTTTGTCTCCTTGTCATTATTCTTTGTGAATCTGGTCAGCATATGCAGTGTGTGGGATGGAGGGGCTGCTTGATGTATTCTAGTGTAATTTGAATTCATTAAGCCATTTTTCTGCTTAATTATGATGGCAGCCGAGGTAATACAGGGTGACTAACACTTTGTCTCACCATCTACCCTCTCAATATTAGTCTGACCTCTCTTCTGACCAACCATTGTAAATTACCATGCAGCCTTTTCTTCTCGTTGTCCCTTGCGGTCCAGCCCACTGTAACCAAGCCACAGGGACCCACTGAGGGTGATGCTCAACAAGCAACCAAACCTCTTACAGTAGAGTGGGCAGCAACGTGGACTTGCCCAATCTTTCTCTTTGCCAGCACTTCATCAACGTATCCTCTTCTCATTCACATCAGGCAATACAGTGAGTCACAAGCGGGGGAAACACGGTGCTCAGTGTGGTTGAAGTGCTCAGCATGGACGTTGGGTGGGAACAAGCAGGGCTGCAAGATCAACCACTGGAAAGAGAGAAAGGATCAGTGAAGCAGGGATCAAAACAGACTGTATGGTCTGTATGCCGCTGAAATGTACAAGGAGCTTATACCTTCATGCACGGTCGGCTGTGCATTGGCCTTTTGAACCAAATGCAGGTTACCTTCCGTATTTCACATGCCTAACTGAATCATAAACGGGCATCTCATGTAGTGAGAATGAATGTCATTAGCAAAGCAAGAAACCCAATTAAAACAATTGAACAAGTTTCCTTGCACTGCACCACATACACATTGAGCAGAAGCATCAACATTAATGTCAAAAAATTAGAAAAATGAATAAAATGCGCAACCAGGAGAAAAGCTATGGAATGTATTGACAATCAAAAAGTCAATGCATGATAATTAATAAAAAAATCTATATTAAATCTTAAGTTAGTGATTTTGTGTAAATATACAAGCATTTATTGGTTGAGATGGTGGTGAAGTTTGAACCTGTTACAGAGAAAAGCTGACTTACAGTCCATTACGAACTCAGCCGGGTTGTGTTTTCTTAGTTTTTCTTTTCTTAGTTTTATTACGGTCAGGAGAGAAGACTTTTTGCAAACATCTAAACATGTAATTGTTGTTCACGATCAAAAGGTGAAGATGGAGGATGTTTTAGATGTTTACTGGCTCCATCATACTTGATTCAAACAAATTGTTATTTGCCAACATCCAATCTCTTTTAATCTGAAATGTGAAGTCTGTTAATCAACCAAAACATCCTGCTTTTACACGAGGTTGTACTTAATTATGTAAATAGATTAATAAATGCGGTCAGATAAAAGTGCAAAGCGCTGCATCAACATGCTGCTCATGGATACATTTCGAGGAGCTTTTATTTTTTTTTAAGTGCACCTTGTGTACATCATCTTCTACCCTCATAAAAATATCCCCTTTACCATTTAGTGTCTCATTCAAATTCCAGCCAGTGAGTTATAGACTTTAAATAAACAAGCCTACATTTTTGCATAATCTTCATCGCATCTTCACACATACGCACTTTGTCTGGGCTGGCAATTGAAAATAGGCCCTGGTAAATTTGAAGCGAGCACTTACTGCCTGGGAACCATTAGCTTGCCAACCTCCCGCTGCTCCGCAGAGCTTACATGCGTCAGAGCGAGGACTGGCTTCGAGGACGTGCATAGAACCGCAGCAATATGAGACCATATGAATTCAATCTTTAACAAAGCTTACAGTTGTACTGTTTGTGGCCACTGCAGAATGAGTCCATTCTTTCGACCAAGGCCTATTGTGGCAACAACAACCTGTGTTTTTCTTGTAGTTTTTTTTTTTCCAACAGTGGGCAAAGGAACCTTTGCATTTGGTCAGCTGCAGTTATAATGCGTTTCAGATGTTTGCTTGATTCATCCTGATTCACTTTTATAAATCGTTGAAAAAACAACAACAAACAAAACGAACATAATCCAGCAACTAGATTTGTACAATTTCTAGTAACTTTAATTGGAAAAGATACTCACTCACCCACGCATGCATGCAGGCGCACTGTTTACATTTTAAAGCAGAGTTTTTTGAGACTTTAACTCATGCATGAAATATTCATTGTATCCCACATGACCATGCTCATGGTGTATTCTGCACAGACAGCTTTGACGTTCAGCCTGTAACATTCTATTGCCTCTCTAATAGGTGACGGATATTACCGTTCATTTCCTCCTCACATGGAAAAAGGCTTGGAATGATTGAACTGATTAAGAAAGTATTCAACAGGGCTGATTCAGTGCTTCTCTGATGGGAAACATGCTTGCTATTCCTGCTTCTGTTTAGAAATTGTAATTGAGCTGAGAACTAAATCATTATCCGACAGTGCAACGCTGTTTGTTTTGTAATCCACTACCATTAGCATAATGCCTGGAGAGTTTGCCAAGTGTCATTTTCCAACCTGATACCTTTGGCTGTATTTGCTCTTGTTAGAAATAAAGGTTGCATATTTCTGATAAAAGCCGCTTTATTTATGTTGATACCTTCCCTCATAAAAATGCATATAAATATGTATGAGTCTCTTTGTGGGTGGGACATGGTGGATTTATTTTTGTTGCCATGCCTTCTGAAATAACAACAGAACTATACTGGATGTTGCGTACCCTGAATCCTTGAAGGTGTCGCTCCCAACGCTGTCATCCATGCAACTCATTCACTTTCAATACGTCTTTGATGAAGTCACTCAAGTGAGGAGCTCAACCATCGAGAGACTCACAGTCACTTGGGGTCCCTTCGATAAAAGAGCCAGATTACGTTGTGAGGCACTGAAATTCCCATGATCTCTTTACTGCCACCTTGAAGTTTTTATTTTTATTTTTTTGTATACTGAATCAATCTCTCTCGAAGAAATTCTTTCTCCGCATTCAACCCATCCTATTACTCAGAGCGGAGGGCTGCCACAATGAGGCAAAATCAAATTCTCGCAAGTCACTTTTCAATAAATTTGATGTTCTGCTGTACATTCTGGCCAGACCTTCTCCTGACTGAGCAAAATTGCAAACGACAACAAACAATTGTGTTACATAAACAGAGTTTGCTCTGCAAAGTTGGTGACTGCTGTGCAGGATTGACTGTTCTGGCGAGGTTAAGGAATTGGCTGGGTATCCAGACATGTTCTGTGGCATGTTTGTCAGTAGTCTCAGAGAGCTGATATGGAGATTACATCTCCTGAAGCCATCTGGATCTACACAATCAACAAGCAAGGCTTCAGTGAGGAAGGTGACAGGGATGGAATGCTGCCCATTAGAGCACAATGTGTTCTCAAGGAAAGTCAACAAGCGTCCTTGAAGGTATTCATTGCACAATAATACAAAACATTCGGCCCATCATTTAAGAGTAGCCTGGAATTTCCTGCTGATAACCCCCCATAATAGAAACCAATATGTTTAAGGTGCCCTAAAGAATTTGTGAATGTTTTCATGAAAACTATGCAAAGTACGCATCGTCCTGTGCACATAAAGGTTCTACATTCACATTTCCTCCCAATATGTATGGATTACTTTACTTTCAATGGCTTCCATGCATGATTCATATATCATTGTATATGTATGGTGTGTGGGTGTTCAGGGCCGCGGTGTGTGTGTCTTCACCGTGAACCCTTCTTCTTGCCCACTGCCAAGGTGGAAAAGACTTCCGCTTTCATGGCCTAAAAGAAAGTAGGGACAGAAAGGATGAATGAATTCTACATTTTGCCCTCATCTGCCACCATAATCCCACACATGCACCATTTTACTCCACATCCTTACATACTTTCACTATACACAATAACACAAACTGACTTAAATCTTCAACTTGCATTAGGAACAGTTTATAAAATAAATAAAGGATTACAACATTAATAGAAGATTTATTACAAAGTAGCATGAGTCCTCGGTGCCTGCTTGACACAAATTTAAAATAATCATCGCCAAGAAAAGTGATCCTAAAAGCCACTGTAGCGTGAGTTTGATTCGCCCTGGAGCCAAAACAATGCAAGGTTTTGCTTTTACAAGAATTTTAATTTATGTTCAATCAGGCCCCACATCTCTTTGAGTTAATTGCACCCTGTGGACTCTTCATGCAACTTACATTCAGGATTCCGTGTTCAGTCTGCTTTGGCATTTCTCCGTCTTGGTATTCCTCATCTGTCCACATGTTTATGCCCCCCATGCACTAAAACATACTGCTGTACTCTCGTACAAAGTTTTTAGTTATTCTTTTTTTTTTTTACTATCCTTGAATCTCTGTGAGCTGCTTTTGTCACTCACAATCATGTTATCCACATTTGTCGCCGTCGTTCAACACATTCACCGCTCTTTCCAATCTAGACAGTGTTTGAAATAACATTTCCCCTGAAAAAACCCAACCTGACGCCAAACCATGAGCATTTTTCCCTCATTGAATTACTAAGGTTACTTGCTTTCCACCACATACTGAGACTGAACCTCTACCAGGTGATAACAAAAACAACATTGCAGTGATAGAAGGAGCAAACTGTTCCTCGTTAGATTGCGAAATGGGAAAACTACACGTTTCGGGGCCAAAGAACTGTTGGGGTCAGCGTGTGATCAGAATATGCAAATTACCCTAGTGGTAGGCTACCGGAAGGTTCTACCCTGTCAGAGGTAATTTACATATAAACGAATCGCCAAACAGAAGTAAATTGTTATTTACGGGTTGACAATTACTGATCACTAGCGGTAGGCCACCAAAGTAATGGATTACTGGAGTAATAGATTACTAAGGTAATGTACCAAGTGTAAGTTATGCAAAGCTATAAAGGTTGATTGGAGTAAATAGTCAGTTATCGGCCAACAGCTTTGAGCTAAAAAGGGTCGCCTGACGGGAGGAACCTCCACGGGGTCCAATCGCGAAGGCGGTCCACCAGTGGCACGACCGGTCAACAGGCGTGACGGGTCACTCCTTTGTTGACAACTGCGGGTCAGTGGCGTGACCTACCGAAGCGCCTGTGGACCCACAGGAGGCGACTCGCTGGAGTAACCGGGGAAAAGCTCAAGCTGCGAAGGCGTCACAAATGGCTATTGACCTATCAATGAACAACGGTACTTGATTACGAGTGATGATTAAATTACGGAGAGCAACCTATGATTCAAGTTATCAATGAAACAAACCTGCGATTTGTAAGTCAATAACTGAGGGGAGGCTGAATTACTTCGGTGGAGTGGACCACCGAAGGTGATCTGCAAGTAATTTAGAATGGATTGTTAATCAAACAAGTTTGGTTATTTATCTAATAACAATCGGGAGTAATCAAGGAGGAGTTGGAATTAATTAAGTAAAGTCGGGGTTTACTAATTAAATACAATGAGTTATTTGAATGAGCTAAACCATTGAAATTGAATTAAATGCAGTTAGGATTATTAATTGGATAAACTTGCGCTTTATGAATTAATAATACTGGATAATTGGATGCTGAGATGCACGAAAACCACTTAAAAATGATTAAAAGCACTCTTGAGTATTAATTGAATAAATTGACTAATTTATTAATTAATAAAGCATACAAATTATCTATCTGCAACAAAAATAAATGAACAATAGCTTAGAGACAATTCAAGTTGTGATTAGGTTAACTGGGTAACAGATCAATCAATAATAGTGCGGGTAATTAACCACAGAAAATGCGATGAAACACTTAAAATTATTTAAAAGCAATGCGGGTTATTCCCGTGGAAAACCTGCATTCATTCGCCAACGCCTCCTAGGTGTGTTAAATTACCCAAAGCGTTAAAATCATTGAAATTGATTTAAACCATTCAAACTATTAATCAATTGAATATTACCGTTACTTAATCAAAGTCGGGGCACCAGCTGAAGTTAGGGTCTTAAACGAAACATCAGTCTTAAAAAAGAAAGTTCAATTAAAATGTTTAAATTATTATTTCTGATTGAAATGATAATCGCAATTTAACTGAAGCAGGAAAGGAAGGCTGTAAATCCGAGCACTGACTGTTACAACCAGCAGTTGTCGCTGAAAAGCACACAAAAACCACCAAGAATCGTTCAATTCAACTATTAAGTGTTTATTAACAAACGTCTATTCCTAAATCATCAATCTATGAATCACATCTAATCAATAAACATCAAGCAAGATCTCATAAAACAACACAATACAAAACAAAGCCAGCTAATAAAGTGTGTGTGTGTGTGTGTGAGTGTGTGTGAGTGGGTGTGTGTGTGTTCGAGTGTGGGGAGCGATGTGTGTGTGTGTGTGTGCGGGTTTGTGGAGCGAAAGGGGCGTGACTTGGTGAGAGGGTAATGACCACGAACGTCCACCAGAGGGAGGTAGACGTCGGCGGTCCGGTGTAATCACCCGATCTGGCCACTAGGTGCGCGTCGGCGCGCGGGGCAGTTGTGATGACTTAATGCAACCACCAGATGGCGGTACGAGCGGTTGCAATTACCCACGCGACTACCAGAGGGCGCCAAACGGCTCGGCGACCCGGCGAGGAAATCGATGTGATTACCCACCCGGTCACCAGAGGCGCTCGGCGTGCTCTGCCTGGGATAGCGTGACGTCACTGAGCTCCGCACGGGCCGTAGCCGTCGGGAGCGCGCCGGATTCCTTGTGGCCGAGAAATCCGAGCCGCAGTGAACTACACACGGTCCCAGGGACGCACTGAAAGGAGGCGCTTGGAGGCAGCGGCGGCCGTACCGTGCGCTGGTTAGTGAACAGGGAAACAGAGGAGAAGAGGAGAGAGAGAGAGGAGAGAGGAGGGGGTGTCTGACTGTGTACACTGACGCGACCGCCTCAGCTTACACGTACAGAGTCCAAAAACGGCTGTTCAGGCAGATATGGACTCTGGGAGCAGAAGCGTGAGCTGAGGATGAGGAGGCTCGCGCGTGCGTGCGATGATTCGCGTGGATGGCCGTCCACGCGTAGACACAAAAGTACTCAGAAACAGGGATCGGCGTCCCAAAGTTACAAGTACCAACAATAAACACACAGCAATAATAATATCACGTTATTCTAATTCCTGCCCAGACTCTAAGCCTTACTTGGTTGGACGAGGGGGAAACGTGCTTCCGTGGCCAGGTGAAATCCGTCGATTTGTGGCCGCGGGCGGTTCTCTGGCGTCCCAGAAAATAGAGACCTGACGTGGACTACGGAGGGGAAACCCGTAGTGTGATCCGAGGGGCGATCAGCAGCTTCTTGCGATGAGGGGGGGAGTGAAGAAGCGATGCTCAGGTCGGTCTGCAGACGAGCGTGCGGTTGCAGCGCGCGCTCGGGGTCCGGATGATGCAAACAAAAAAAGGAAGAAAAAAAGAAGGGGAAACCAAAAATAAAGGGAATTCCCGCTTTTCTTGAGCTCGTCCAGCGAGGTGAAGAAAATTCAGGCCCGGTCCAGGTGCGTTAACACGAGGCGCTTTGTCTCCTTACGAAAAGGTGCGTCTGGGTTGACGCGATTTCGTTTTGGAAGAGAAAAAAAGAAGGGGAAACCAAAAATAAAGGGAATTCCCGCTTTTCTTGAGCTCGTCCAGCGAGGTGAAGAAAATTCAGGCCCGGTCCAGGTGCGTTAACACGAGGCGCTTTGTCTCCTTACGAAAAGGTGCGTCTGGGTTGACGCGATTTCGTTTTGGAAGAGGCTGGATCTCTTCCCGGGCCTGAATTTATACCGTTATGATGTCTTCCGGGCTCCCCGCGGCGTTGGCCGTGGTTCAGCCAATCCACGCGGGGTTGGCTTGCGCGTCACCGGGCCGGTGACCCGGTGATGACGGGATTTTGGGTCCCCCTGCCGTCGAGCTGCAGTGCCGCAGCTAGAGGAGGGGGGACCCGGGGGCCCCCCAGGGGGGGGTCATGTGATCAATGGCGAATTTTCCAGGGTTGAGCACATGGTTTCTTTGTTCTCAAAGAAACGTGGCTCACCCCCCTCCTCGCCCCCCCCCCCTTCCTCATGAGGGTGAGTGAACAAAGGATTTTGGCTCCAACAAACACTCACACTCACTTATGCTGCTACTTTCTGCCTGGCATATTGCTGGATGTGAAAGAGCTCGATGGCGTGAGTGAGACTGACGGTTTTTCTGATGCACTGGCGTAAGTTCATGTGTGTGTGAGTGCGCACGCATGCATGCACGCACGCACGCACGCACGCACGTACACACCCTCACACACACAAACACACAACTTTCTAAGCCAGTCTGGTCCCAGTGAGTAACTGTTTGCAGATCCCAGGCTGTGCTTGCTACCCTCCATGTGTGTAAAAGTTCAAATGGATCATATGTGAAAAGTCTCCACTGCCTCTCACGCCTCCTGTTCTAAATAGCATTGACGTGACTCACTCAAGGAATTTTCTGTTAGGTGAGAAATCTTAGAAGGACATAATAACATGATGGGGGGCTGAATTTTCTGTTGCGAGGAAGGAAAAAACCACAATACACCACTTACTTCTGATGCGCATAAGAAATATCCATATTGCAACACATCACATAGGTCACAACATCATTTTACGCATCAGCTGATTAGTCATCCATAGCAACAACCTCCTCTTGTCAAAGGTAGGCTTAGTCAGGTTGCCAGCCTTTTCTGCTGGGCGTCTCACAGACACACTCGCTCACTGCTCAACCGTCATACATCGACACCTCATTTTTTAGACAATGTTTGCGCATTTTGTGTGATGGACTAGTTAGACGCCTTTTAAAAACAAAATTATAACAATAGAAGATTTTACTTCATGTTGAGGTAAATTTTCTATATAACAACAACAAAATAAAACTCACTAAATGTGACTCCAACACAGTGTAAAAGACTTTCACAGTCATTCAAAACAGGACAATGAATGAATGAACGAATCAATGAATGAGTGGCTGGATGAACAAACTATATTTCTAATAAATGAGAAGAAACATGAAGAAAGAAATAAACATACAAAACAAAAATTTCAAAAATAATTCTCAGTATAATCTCTTAAGAACTTCTTGATCTTAATCTACACAAGAACTCCACTTTCTTGTTTCAGCTCATATCATAGATATTGTTGTAATACCACAAACTGAATGAAGCAAGTTAGCATCTACTCAGGAAACCTTGATTTGAAATGGATGAAATGTTCAGATCACATCAATAAATTCTTTGTGTGAATGAATCAAAAGAATGTTTCCATTCAGTTTATATCTATACTCTACCTATTCACAAGTGCATCACTTCTGCTTTATGTATTTCTCAACTCATTTTCCTCAAACGATAAAAAAAAAATAAAAAAATTCTAAAACACTAGAGAATCAATCTGTCACTTCCTCCTCTTCCATCAGCGTCAGCAATGCCTTTTTCCACCATTAACATCAGCCATCACCATCTGCTTCACTCTCTGTGTGTAAAGGCCAGGGGATCCTGTCTTCCCCTACTTTTATCATCAGTCTATAAAAAGATTTTTAAAGTGTGGGAGGAAGAGACCTCGCTCCTAGAGTTTGTGCCTCCTTCCATCTATTGCACCACACAAATTTCATCTTGCACAGTAATTTATGGATGGATGTCCTGATATTTCTACCTTTATAAGATTTTTATTTTTTATTTTTTTGTCTCCAGCTGCTGAGATCGATAAATAACAAAAATCCCCACATGCAAATCTAGACCTTCCAAATTTGGACACCTTAGATTGATCTAAGCTCTATACAGCTTCATCCAAAGCAGGCTGGTGAGGTGCTGGATAACATTCTAGCTGAAGATACGTCAACAAAATTGTATTTATCATGTCAGATGACTTCTATATGTTACACAATTGGGGACAATTACCATCATCATTATGAGTAGCACAGAGTGTGATGTTGCTCCGATGTTCAAAAGGTGATGTCATGTGTTTCACGCAAAAAGAATAGCCACGAGTTACATGTGCGTCCTCCATTCATTCCCTTCATCTTTTAACACCATCGGATCCATCAGCCTGCAATGTACAGGCTCTAATTAGCCATGAATGGGAAGCCCACCTGTTCTAAAAGTAGACCGTCTTTACTAAAAAAGAAAAAATCGCTTTAACACTTTATTATCACTTTGACATGTTGTTTTGAAAATATCATCCACAATTAAACCAAAAGTGACTATAGTCAGTGTTGTTAAAAAAAAAAAAAAATTATAATAATAATAATCTGTAAGGAGTGAATAAGTTGTGGGTGTATAATAGTTTTCAGGCCTTTGTAATCCTGTCACAGCACAGTTGTCTGGTTTTAGTCCTAAGAAATAAACAAAAAGGAAATATTTTTGGTAGACCTCACAGAGAACATGTTTTGTTTTATAAATTTTTTTTCATTTCAAAGCACATAATATCTTTGAAGCTTTTGAGTTGCAAAGTTCTAAAATAGTTGCTTATAACTACATGTTATTACATTGATAACCAGTTTGAAAGTAAGGGAGTTAAATAGTGATTGTTCATACAATGAAACAAACAGTGATTGTTTATGCATTAAATTATTTTTTTTAATTTCCTGTACATCATCGATATACATTAAAGGTTGCGAATGATTCAATTCAATTTAATTCAACTTTATTTGTGTAGCACCAAATACAACTCAGTTATTTCTAGGTGCTTTTTACAAAGAGAAACCCAACAAATCAACATGAAGAAACCTTTGCAGAACCAAACTCAGAGGTGGCGGCTTTCTGGTCTTCCAGTTGGGGTGAGAGGAGAGAGGAGAGAGAAGGATAGGACAGATAGACAGGGGGGTAGGGAAACAAGGATACATGTATAACTTTCTTCTTTTCTTTGTTTTACTTTACTTTGCATTTGTCTTTTTATGCTTTTGTGCTATATATTGATATTTAAGAGTGTGGGTTTCCATACAAGCCTGCAGTGTTGACCTGCTCACCACATGACGACCTTTGCTTATTCTCAACTAGTGTTACAGAGTTAATTTGAAGATCACTCATCACGCACACTGTGATATGGACATGTTGAGGTGGCTGAAAACTTTATTTTTCCTGTTATCGAAATAAATCTTCTGCTGGGAAAGCAGTGGCATCAGCGTCATTACTGAACTGCACAATGCAGTAGACTCGCCTGCATTAGATCAGTGACAACCTCTGAGACAAGGAGTCTACGTGATTCATGCAATTAAACTGTTCATCTTTCATTTGGAACGTAGGCACTCTTTCTTTCTCAAGGTTTATGCATGACAGTTTTCATCCTTCTTCACATGTTGGTTAACACTGCAAAAATGTTGGCTCATCTTCAGAGATGGTAGTTTTCCCCCAAAATCTACACATTTACTGAAGTCAAATATAAAGATTTGCTCAGTTTCTAAGGGGAAAAATCGGTATTGACAGACAAAAACACACAGAGGAATAGAAGTACATGACTCATACGCAGCAGGGAAATTAGATTGGCAATACCCTTTAACGTGTTAGTTGTTATTGAACTCATGCGTTGGATCTGTACGTTAATTCAAATTTTTCTTGTGGCCTTTGAAGATAATTAAGTAATTTCACTTCTCTTTTCAATTTTTTTCCCTCCTGTTTGTAAACATTTTGTACCATCTATTCTAAAATTGTGTGCAAGACAAATATAAATGTCAAGAGATGTTCCAGGCAGCACAAGATGGCATAGTGTGTATGTTACATGTCCCAGGAATGAGGGCAAAGTAACGGATATCAAACCTCTATTGTGCATATGATGTGAGGCCACAAAAATAAATCATGAAATGTGGGCACACGAAGGGCATTATGTGCTATAACAAAACTACCTTTTTTGGAAGGAGAATCAGAATTTAATGGAGGACATGACACACTGATACAGATTCAAGAGTCATCATGATACACACCCCACATGTTAAAAGAAGGCTTTAATGTCAACAAGTAAAAAATATAAGTCTTAATATTGAAGGTGCAACTTGCAGGAGTTTGGTATGAGAGTTTTTGATTTGATTTTCCAGCACCATCAGCTCCATCCTTCCTCCGTGTGACCCGTCTCACTCCACCGTCAAAATCCTCACCCCTGGCGGGAGCAAATCTACACCCCGACCCCGGCATACGCACGTCTGAGAGCAGGGAACATTTTCTCAGCGTCTCAAGGTTTGATGGGAATGTCAGCTGCTAAAGCAGGCCAGCTCATTTTTACTAAAGATATGCACATATCATACACCATACACATGGGCACAACAATATAACACATTTTCTAAATAAAATCCCAACAGAGCAACCAAAACTCCCCCAGATTGTCCTGCTTTATGGGGGGGGGGGAGAAAAAGAAGAACACTGTTAATTCTATCAATGAATTAATTGTCAACATGGCTAGCTGGACAGAAATAGAGGTGTGAATCTACTGACGTCAGTAGAACTCGGTCTTCTGCTCGTGATCGCCGACAGAAACAAAACGTGGCTTTGAGCTTGGAGAGAAATTGGAGAGAGCAGATAAAGACATCTACAGTACACAACAATCAGGATGTGGTACTTGGACCTGACTCATCTACAGATGCTTCCACAAAAGAGATATTTATCCCCACCCCACCCCCGCCCACTGTTTCTCACTGAAAATGTAAAGCCTCAAACTAAAAATAAACAACGGGACGGTGTCATTGAATTAAGACCGGTTACACTGTACTGTAGCCATTCATAACTACAACAGTGCCACAAGTAGCTCTATTACACCTTTTCAGCTCATGTCATCTCTTTGTGTCAACTGTTCCCCCCATTTGGTAGCCGAAAAAAAAAAGTGTGTGAGGAAGAACAACACTTTGACTACACACCTTGTTGAGATCCATTAGCCTCTCCTTAAAATAGTGCGGCGCAGATATACAAGGGGAGTGGCCATGCAGGTTGGATGTACTCACGTAAGACCGACAGGGATGGAAAACACTGAAAAGCATGGTTGTCTAATCTAATTTAGAGACACTTCTTGTATGGCATGTCATGTCATTTTTCATCATTCATGTGATGATGGCCTACATCAATGGTCTACTATACAAAAGAAATCCCATGGTTTTGTGTATTTTCTATTCTTGCGTTTAACTGGAACACAGAAACAGTTTATGTCTGAATTCGTCTCCGACTTGCATTGTTCATCATGTGTGTGCAGGTGTAGTTAGGTGACACATCTTATACGTTTTTTTCAGGCAGTGTTCGCCCCGGCATGTTTTTGTTTCAGACATTTTCCCGTGGTTTAAAAGGTGTTTCGAATATTCAGCCATCATTAACTGCATGTGAGCCACAGGATACAATTAGCAGTAATGGAGATCAACGTGAGAGGTTGCATTTTGGAGGATTACAAAACATGAAAACGCAACTGTCGCAATAGAAATCAGTGTCATACCAGAGGCTCGGGTTGCAGAGGTGTTAAAATCCTATTTTGTTTGCAATGTGTGTTTTAAAAGCGGAAGTAGAGGAAAGATAAGAGGAAACCACTGCATTGCACACACATAATTGTCACTCGTGAAAGGTTAATGCAATTCATCCATCTTCTGAACAGTTTTTGCCGATTCAGGGAGTACTCCATGAAAACCCTCTCACCCATGGGGGAGAACATGTATGTGAGAAGTCTAAAGAGAACCAGATTGCACTTGTCTATCAGCAGATCTACGTAGGGAAAACATGACAGGTGGATCACGCCTCCGTAACACCCCCTTATATAAAGGGGAATGTTATCTTCTGCCCCCATCGAATGACCCTTCTGACGAACAGAAGAAAACAAATAGTTGCATTTAAACATCAATTTCTGCTGTATGTGGCCCTTGAACTAAAATGAATTTTACTTTGAAAACACCTTTGTGGATCACGGTTGTCAGTCTGTGACAGATTGTAATAGTGTCCCCCCTCACCTCACTTTAATCTTTTGTTTTCGCTCCAGTCCAGTCTCATTATTATTCAATGACATGGACACTCAGGTCTGATTCAATATAACCTTATGTTTTTGCTTATAGAACTTGAAAGAATACAAAAACAATAGTGCAAACGAAACAAAATTATAGTATTTTTGGAATTTTGGAACTTCTGTAAGAGGAAACTAAGCAACTCCATCAGATAAGTGAGTGGTGAAACATGAAAGAGCTGCAATGGAAAATCCTGAAATTCTGAATTATTGGCTTTACACTTTGAACATTGTTATGACAGTTTAAATCTATCTATGATTCGAAGGTTTGTTTTGTAGCTAAACAAATGCATCTCTGTAACCTGAATATCTAACTTAACTTTTTAGTTGATACCTGATTAATAAAACGGTCGATAGTCTGTGAAGCTTGCATCATCAATTTGCAGATAATTCTCATCTTATGGGAAAAGACAGCCCACTGTGAATAAATTGAATGTTAATTTACTTCTTAAACACATTTCCTGTGCGCAGTTTAAAATGAAATACAGTCAGTTGTTTTTCAGTCTGTATTCAGTTGGCTGCAGTCATTGTGCCCGGCCTTAATACAGCTTAATAATCAATCTGGCCCGGCAGTAGAAATTTTCCCAGGCAGCAAATTTGCAGATTCTTGCTAAGTAACTGTCAAGGGAAGGTGCAGAAGAAAGCCACAGAACAGGAGAAGCGAGAGATGGGCTATTATATGAAAGAAATGGACAAAGCAGAGAGTCACCGCTTTGAACTGTGGGCAGAAACATAACAGCCTCACATTATGCTGACGCGAACCTGGCTGTGAGACAACAGCCAGAGGGAAAAAGAAAGAGATACACGGCGGCAGGGAGGGAGAGTACAAGCGAGAGCGAGCGGAAGTGGTGGGTGAGGCAGCTGCAAACAATATGTTGAGCTTGTGCAAGACTGATAGAAAAGCAGTGATAAGAGAAATGGAGAGCTGCTGCTGCTGCTGCTGCAGAGGTGGACAGAGAAAGAGAGAGAGAGAGAGAGAGAGAGAGAGAGAGAGAGAGAGACGCTAAGAGGGAAAAACTATGTAGTGAGAGTTGATTAGAATTTTCTGTCGGGGGACCAAAACAAAAGAACTCATCAAGGACGAGCGACCATCACAAGGGCAAGAAGGCCGCTCGCCACAACAGACAAAATATGCACGGAGATGAGATGAATAAAGAAGAGGCGGGAGGGAGATGCTCTGCCGGCACAAAACCTGAAGTTTGTAAACCAAATGAAGGACCGGAAGAAATGATGATGTTGTATAACATAATTCAGTCAGAATAATTAACAAAAATGTGCATCAGTTGGGGAAGTTTCCTGCTCATATTGCAGGGATTCACGAGATGGTGTAATTTCATTGATCACACCAGTGGGACAGAGAGCAAATTGTACTTCATATTATGTCACACCCAGAATTTGTCACGAGCTCAGGGTTAATTTCAGTATTTTGTCCTGCCTGATGTCTTCATGGTTTGTTTTCTCAATGTGTTTCCTTGTCTGTGCTTTGACCCTTGCCTGTTTCTGATTTATGCACATGGATTCATTACCTGAGGTCCTGACAAAATCACTTCAACCAAACTGTGACTAATTAAAGCAATAAGAGAATTATTACCATCAGTATATTTCAAATGAAAAATAAAAATTTCTTGTTATGAAATAGAGTCTCACATCCTCGGTGTACAATGCCATCGTTATTTTCCCTGCAGCCTGGACCGATTTTGGTTACTTTTCTTCTGTCTTCGTAGCCACAGCAGGCAACTGTTTTCTGCACCTTTGATAAACACCCCTGGCTCAGGCACCTCACTGCAGTCTGAGTCGTTCTTGTGATAATCACTTGTAGCCTTTAGCAGCTTAAAAAGCCTGCCCCCCCCCCCCCCCCCCCCCCCCCCCCCCCAACCCAGAAGATATAAGATAAACAAGGGAAGCGAGGACATTAGACTGAATTTAAAGTGACTTCATGTATGCAGCGTCTGCAACAATCTGCTGAAAGAACAGCTTCATAAAGCCTGTTGTTGTAAGTGCAATCTTTCTGGAACCTCCTTTCACTTCTCATAATCATTCAATCAACTGGTGCGGAGAGAAATGTTGATTTCACAGCACAAACAGTATTGAAAGCAGACAGCAAACTACACTGTCACCCTTTTTTATTGCTGAATACTCTTGACAAATGAAGTAAAAGCATGCGTGGCGTGAAGCTTGATTGTCGCCTCCTCACACTTAAAAGGGAGAAAACACCTTTGCTGCTCTTCGTTTCCGTTCTGTCTTCTTTTCATCCTTGGTGTCTCGGCGCTGCACCGGTTGGTGTGACCCGGCTGATTAGGTTTCCATAGGGACAGAAAATCGCTCTTTTGCTATGTGGTGAATTCTCAAGGACTCCTGCTTGCAGAAGGCCTTTTCCACTTCCGACTGGTTAATCACCTCTCACAGGAAATAGGAGCCTTAAAAGCAGAAGTTCTAATGGAAGACGTCAGTATCTGCTAAATGCATACACAGTGGGCCACTATATGCCTTTGCCCAGTTCAATGCTAATTAGTTAAATGCATGCCGGTCCTATGCTTCGTGCATAATAGAAAGTAATAATGTAGAATATTAACTAGGGCAGGTGAAAGAATTAACTGACGGATTTTTCAGCTGCATGTATTTGACCGATTGCATATATTTTTCTTCATTCAACGTGGCTGCTGTGAAGCTCTGTTGTCAATCTTTCAAAAAAAATAAATAAAAATGTTGAAGTTGTAGCTAATTTGAGTTCTGCAACAGTTCAGTTGAGAGCAGTGTAAAGCATTATATGTACATGCACTGCTTTTGGTAGTAAAGATGTAGTATCCAATTAAAAAACTAATGTGTTCCAAATATTTTACATTTTGTTGGTTGTTGCTGTTGCTGTTCAATGCTAGTGCAAACGATGTTAGAGTAAGTCTGCATGTTCTCATTTCTCTTGGTGGGAGGCGTCTGAAACCAATCCAATCAGGTCAACTCGACTTGGACATGTAATTTGTAATTTGCCAACTGTTAACATTGGCCAACATTGTTGTCTTAACAGTTTCTATCTCAATGGCCACCTGTTTATTGGACTACATCAACATTCCTGAGTTAACTTTAAACTGACCTTAAACTCCAGACTGAGCGACAGCTTCTCCTAAAGAGAAGAGTGTGTGTTCCTAAAGGGGAAACACAGTCTTTGTACTTGCTGCATTGGAAATGACAAGTCTCTTTCTTGACAGCTGTGGGACTATAAGTAACATGGCCTGTATGTCATGGCCTTAAAAAGCTAACTTTATATACATTATGAATGAAAGTCTGAAAAGTATTTGCTTACAGCAATGGAATTCAGATGGCTTTAGTTTGTGTCAGGTCAACAGTAATATGCAAAGTCATGCTTGGAGGACGTTTTGTCATTACTGTATTCCCAAAGAAACCCTTAGAAAATAGTCCAAATAGAATAATCTACTTATTTCTGAAGCTATCTCTCCATTAAATTCACAGAAATGCATTTAAAACAAATAACAGCCTTTGCACAGTTGAATAGCTAAGGTTAAAAAACAATCTTATGAAAGCAGTTAAGTGTCTGGAAAAGTCCCACTCTGGCAATATCTTGCTCAGTAGAAATAGGCTGCAAAACTACATGTGAAACTAAAAGTAAGCGAGCAAAAGCTGGTGCTCGAGTCTTTCTGTGCTTTCTGTAGTTATACATCTACTTTTTACAAGTCGCCCCAGAGGCCTGCAAAGAAAACTGCTGGTGTTCGATACGTGATGACAAATCCAATGCCCACAGCGCAAGAGTATTGACCTTTACTTGCAAACTTTTTGTGTTTCACTGGTCCAATGACTCAAAATCAACCGTATGTAGTCCCCAGTAAGTGGTTGTGTGAAAAGAAAACACGTTCTGTTGAATGTCTGACTCCTGTAATATCAGTATGTGTCCTTTATGTCCAGCTCCATCACAAGCAAACCTTTATGCAACAATCCTGAGCCGCAGCTGCATTCATTCATTAGGTATGAGCACCATCCCACCCCATTAACCTTCTGCTTTTATCTGGGTTTAGACCATTCCACTGTGCATTTGCAAAGAATGTGAAATTACTTCCAAAGTCGCAAGTGATGGATCATGCACTCGCATTATATTGCTGGTTAAATTCTTCTTTGCATGTTGAAATACTTTCAATGTAACTCCTCTGCTAGTTTCCCCAGAAGTATGCTCTCTAAAGATTTGGGAGCACTGTTGATTAAGAAATGCTGCTTTGAAGTAAAGTGCCGAAGAGATTCAAAAAACACTTATGCAAATTAAAGTAAAAGGAAGCACTGAAGAGCAAATTGCATGACAGCTCTGCAGAATCCCACATCAGCCCTCATACTTGCGTCTGCACCTCATGCTCTCGCTCTTTCTTTCTCTCACAGAAGAGGGTGAACATGAAGAAGCAGTCCCAGTCACATTACCATACTGACTCCAGCTTCCTCTCGAAAATGATGCTGCACTTTGTCGGACCTTGTCTCCTCTGCGATTCCCACAGGCCCGTACTATACCGCCAATCCAGCAACACAGTGAAGACTGACAACTGCTTATTCTCCACCAGCAAATTGGACTTTGAAGTTGTCAGTACCAAGGCAAAGGCAAAGAAAATTTCTTGACCAAATTTATGTAACAACAGTGGGATTTAGTGTCAGTCCTCTGATGACGTTCCTGAAAGAGGAAACCAAATAATCTGTTAAACCTTTCAATTGCAGACAAGAACCAATATTTGTCTCTGTTGCCTGATGGAAAGTTTGACTCCAGGTTGGATCAAGGTACCTTTCTGTGTTCTGTTTGTATGTTCTTCCTGTGCATGTATATTATTATCATTCATCTATTTATTTTTGGGGTGGGTAATCCTGCTTCTCCCATTTGCTGTGAATTGGTGATTCTGAATTGCCTGCATCTGTAAATGCCTCTATATTTTCCTTGCAATGGACTTGCTACCTGTTCAGAGAGTAATCTGAGCTGAGATCAGCTTCGCACCCTGAAGCTGGATGAGGCAGTACGGATGGGATGGATCAATCTTGCATCATGAGGACAGTCCTCCTCTGCTTCTTTACGGCCACCGATATAACCCTGCAAAAAATGGACTCTGTCTGCCAAACCTCGGTTTGGGAATGGGTTTTCAAATATATCACATTCAATTATCAACTCATCAGAGGGCATCTACTTTGAAGAAAATAGTCTGCATGTATCAGTCAGGTTTTGGCCTGGAAAACAGGTTGATTATGCCACTTATAGAAGCACTAGTCTGACTGGTGATAAATGAAAACAAATACAGATGCCAAACGGTCTCTGCAAAGATAAAGGTTCTATAATTGATTATGGACTGAAAATTGAAATACAAAGTGGTGCCCATAATTTTAAAGCTATTTTTTGCTGAACTGGCCATTTCAACTCGAATCTAGGGAAAAAAAAAAAGGGGGCAGCTACAAAACAGTTTATAGTGGCAGTAAATAGGATTTAAATAGCATGTTGAGGACACAAATTACCGTTTGAAAACCTGTTTCTTTATGTAACCTGGAAGAGCTAGCATGTTTCTATTATTTATGGTATTTTTACTCATGTGGGGCTTGTTATTTAATGGAAACTTAAAGTGAGTAGAAAAACAAAAGACAAAGGAGTGATGCCATATTGACTGCAGTTTAAACTCAACATGACCTAAGCTGCAAATGCATCACTGCTATGTGTATATCTACCATTTAAAGAAGGAAAGAAATATGCAAATACAAAATTTTTGTAATATGTTATGAATGTGAAATGAATGTTGTGACTGCTCCTTTAGTAAAAGTATAGATTTGGTTTCTTAAGTGAAAAAGTGCAGGTTATGAACTTTACAAGCAATTTGTTTAATAGCCAACAATTGAATTGTTTGAGACATGAGCACACAGTATAACTTTTGTTATTCTAATGATACGTTTGTCAGTGTGGACACACCACCACCTTATTGTGATCATATTCTGAATTGTGTCATAGTTTTTAGGCTAGAAAATGAATCCTTTCATAAATAATGAAAAGAAATATGCAATAACCAGGATGGACTTAATATAAAAACAATAACTTTTGCAAAGGACTTTCATATTTGAACCAGAAAGGGGAAGTCTTAGCATTAAACCATGATACAAGGACCAAGTAAAGGTAAAAGTAAACAGCCATTAGACAAAGACAGAGGCCTAAAAAAAAACTACTTAAGTACATAAACAGAGGACCAGTACTCTGTTTTGTTTAATTTAGCAGCATTTTGTTCAAGACATGCCTAATAAAGTCACTACACCCAAATTCAACCATGTATGTATGTATGTATGTATGTATGTATGTATGTATGTATGTATGTATGTATGTATGTATGTATGTATGTATGTATGTATGTATGTATGTATGTATGTATGTATTCTGACTTCTTTTTACATATTTGACCAACAGTATATGTGGACGTTCCACTCAAATCTGTGCATGATTCATTTTCTTCTCTGATGTATGGTACACTGCCTGTTTTTTGACGAATGGTATAGCTCACAGTAAACACATGTCTTGGAGGAGTTAGAGGCCATCTGTCCTCATAATGAACACACCTCTTCTCAGACTCCTACACATGTTCCCACATCGTGTATCCAAACATATATGTTCACAGAGGGAATTCCACCTGGACTATTTCTGATCCCTCCAAGCTGGCTCTCTGTTCCCCGTTTAAACCTTTTCATCAATTTAACTGAATGCAGAGGAAAACAATTCCCAGTATGGAAGATTGTCTAAACACACATCTGTTTCAGAATTGTAGGATGAATGCGTGTAGACCCACAATTGACTCAGAAGATGTTCCTTTTGTCCTCATGCAATACATAACATAAACATGCCACAGTGATTTGACATAAATCATGTGGAAAACAACCACCGATTTCATATACCCTACTGTCTCTAATCTCAGTTGTTTACAAATCACGATGGAGATGGAGCCAACTCGTCCTTCTCACATTTAGTATTGTACATTTCAGTTCAATGTTTTGATAAGTAAATACTTTTTTCCTTGGCCTTTTTAGTTTTAGTTGTGTCCCGACCTTCAATAATTATATATTTTCAACAGTTATCTCACCGGTCCTCACAAGGTTCACTGTTCCTTGACGTACCTCTTTTGTGATACTGAAATGCCTCCGTTGTGTTAAAGCGGATTTGCAACATCAACCTCTGTGAAGAACGTCTCAGTGTCTCGTGTGCTGGAATACAGACCGTTTAACTCTTTATAGGACTTTTATTTAAAAAAATTTTGAGACTAAAAATTTTAACCCTTGGAAGAATTTTTTTTCTCACTTTTATGACTTTTTAAAGTCAGGAAAAATGTTTTTTGTACCGATAATGGATATTATATACTATAAAACTGATCTATATCCCTCTCACTTCTGAATCTGTAGCAAAAAAGAAAAGTCATGCAATGCAATTCTTAAGTTGTTGTGGAGGGTATACCTTGCAAAAATTACGTTATTTGCAAACAATTACAATAATATGACTTAATAAACATGATTTTTGTTTCAAGTAATCATAGTGCAACAATATTTTGTAAAAGTATTTAACATTTTCCAATTTTCGAAAGCAATAAAAAAGTATTCAGTTCAAAAGAAAAAAAAAAGGGCAAAACACACCAATGTGTGATGAATAGATGCATAAATGGTCAGAAATTGTCTTAATTACTGTTCCTATTCAGTCCGGACATTACATATCATAATGAGATCATGACTTCTGAGCAGAGGATTCAGTGTGGGAAGACACAGTGTCCTATAAAAAGACGCTAGAAAGCAGAAATCGTGTTGTTTTATTTCATGTGATTTTTGATCTACCACTGCAAGTTGTAGTATGAGTAATGGCTGACACGCTTCACTCCTACCCCGAGCCCGGCTGTAGGTAGTGGGCTGGGCAGGTCTGAGGCACGAGTCGTCAGGGCTAAAACTGAATCCAACCTGCTGCCCAACCATTGAAATCTGTCACACACCCCCACAGAGACTGGACTGCGTCTCACGTACCGCCACCACCACAGTGTCCTCTCTCTGTGTTCCCAGCTTGTTTACATGGTTTTTGGGGATAGAGGACGGAACCATTAGAATATTCCTTTGATTTATTCCTACTCTGGTGTCAACACAGAGGTGTTAAAACTAATGAACACATGTATCCAGTTGGCTTTAGGGAACGCTGTGATGGACTGTACAGTAGCCTTGCTGTGATGAATCGATGCCCTTTGATCATCATGTGCATCTTGTTGAATGTGTCGGTGATGTCGCTGACATTATGGAGAATAATATGCGTCATAGGACGAGGGTTTCCACAGAAACACGAGACCTATAGTCTGTGCAGAGTTAGTTCTAGTTTCTGTGCAGGGAACATGTGCAGCATGAATACAAATACTCTGAACACTGCATGGGAAATACAGTTTTGCCGGAAGTAACTGCATCATGTCAATTAATGGAATAAGATTTGTGCACTTATTTGATTACAGCCTGGTAGGCACCACATGTTTGTGACTTTTTAAAATCAACTCAAGGAATCAACTGAAATCAATGTCTGAATTGCATTTCTATGACTAAACAGTTTGGATGTCCTGTAGTAACCTGGCAGGCAACACGTTCCTCAGGCTCTGTGCACTGAGCTGGCTCACTGAAAATCTGCAGCTCTCTTCTGCCCCTCTCAGGCTGAAATGAGGTAGCAGCACTTCCGGTTGTGGTCTTTTGTATTCCTCTTGTGGCGCAGACACCCTCCCTTTCTCAGTTTTTTCTCTTTTTTATTGAAGTGGCATGTGTGTTCACCGGAAAACAGTTATACTTTGTGTGTAGGGCTACATCTTAAACACTTTTGTACACTACACTTGAAGGGTTCCTTTGGGATTCATTCTTGCTTTCAAACAGTTATCCTATTAGTGAAAAAAAAAAGACTTCTGAGTGGCTGTTCAGTCACATCATTCCTTCAGTAGAAAGTCTCAAGCTGGCAGATGAGAGAGGAAGTGAAAAGGTCAATGCTGGAGCTGCTGACACTTCGAGCGAGTGAATTAAAGTAATGTGATGTGAACTGCTGCTGCAAGATCAGTTAAAGAGGATTAACAGAGACATGCAAATGGTACAGTTTTATTACCCGTATTTAATACTGAAGATTACATCAGTGCCGATGGGAGAGACCCTAGAATGAAGTTATGCCTCTGATTAAGGGTGTTAATATGTACTCCTGTTAACATGCAAATGTGCAGCTGTATAGTCTCACTGAAGATGTTTGATAACTGAGCCAGTCATATACAAAGCGTGTAATGCACAGCCTCACAGATTGCCCCATAGTGTCACTCAATCATGCTCCTTTATACGCTGCAGCTGCTCCACACAATCTGCAAGTTGAGAATGTCCACACAGGAAGTGTTGTGCTGTTCGACTGCACTAATTAATGCTTAAAGCACAGTATTGTGGCTGTAAGCTTATGAATAAGAGTCTGGTGATGGTCCATCGCTGCTCCAGGTTACCACAGAGAGCTGAAGAAGTTTTCTTAGATGGAGTTTACTTTCATTCACATTCTCCCCTCAGTGCACCCAATGTTTCCAGACGAAACGCAGCCACAGAGCAGCCTCTCTCCCTCTCCTGCTGCATCTTAAGCAGACTCCAGCCGATGCAATTGACACTGAAGCTCAACACCTTGATGTGTCTGTGCTGAACACATGAGACGAGAATTCAAGAAAACATTTTCCTGCACTTCTACACTTTTCTGCTTTGGTGCTTACGTCTGTGCATTCCCAGGTGCCTATATTGCCACTCTTGCATCATGTCCACACTCAAAAGATGATGATCAGTGACTGAAGAACACTTTTCATTTCATCATTCCAGCAGTTAAAAGATGAGATGCAGTAGACAGCGAGCAAACATTCTGTCCTCAACATTGAAGAACTAAACAAGAAATATGGGTTTGACCTGGGCCAACATGTGATGGCTTGGTAAAAGCATCTCGAAAACATCCTCTTTTATGTTGAAGGTCTGCAGTTGTCAACTCTAACGAAAAAACAAGTGGTGAACCAGTGACATGCTCATGCGTGAGCAAGGCTCACTGATGCATGTAGGGAGTGAACCAACAAACAAGCTGCTGTAGTTTAAACTGCTGCAGAAGTCAATGCTGCCGATAGGAAGGTTTCTGAATGTACAGCGTGTTACAATAAGTTGTTTATGACTTTGCACAGCTGCAGACCAGTCACCCCGTCCACCACTGAGAACACCGTCAATGGACTTGTGAGCAACAGTTTGTGATCCATAAAGATGTGACTCTGACGTGAACCACCTACCCGACAGGTCAGGGCTGTTTTGGCTCCAAAAATGGAACCTCCACAATATGATGCAGGTGGTCATAATGTTATGGCTGTTTGGTGTGTCTGCAGGCGTCGGTGCTGTGTTGGGATGCTCCAGCCAGATTGTCTGGATTTTCTCTTACTCAGCTGCACGTGGCTTTGCAGCACATGTCGAAGCAAATTCATGAGATGACGGCGTACTTCCTGTTATCGCCTTAAAAAGATATATTCTGATTTTCTGGACAGTGAGAAGGGTGAGAGTGGTGGGAGGAAGGTTTTGGCATCTTCAGAGAGAAGAACAGAAAGTGAAAATGGTAGCCACTCATAGAGACATAAGATTTAATAGACACTTTCAGATATGACACATAAACTTCTATAAAGTAAGTTTAATTCAGAGATTCCTGATACATTACCAGGCTTTCACATCCATAATCTTCAATCTATTGTCTTAACATGAAGTTGATGTAAGCCTGGCATTATATATTTATATGCACAAACATTCAAACCTGCTTTAGAGGTTGGTCTTCATCCCAAAGGACACCTCATGTGCCATTACAATAATAAATCAATATATTTACAATGACACACAATTCACCATTTATAGTATAGAAAATACCTTAGGTTGGATACATTTCTCATTTGATTGCATGTTTTATTTGTTCAGTCATGGTCTCAAGTTACATGCATCAATCAAGCGCAATTGCTTGGAGGACGTTAGGATGTACCAAAGGTAAAAGAGTCCAACACAACAGCAGCACCTAGTCTGATATTCAGTATAAGTATTCAGTCGGTTTTTTTCTGTGAATGTCATGTGTTTATAGGAATGGCTATCAGTTCCCCTCCGTCTTCTATGCTTTATCTGGGTAAGGTTTGCAGGACTCTATGACAGCAAACACAGTGAGAAAACGACGTGTTGTCCGTCCATTACACGACTAACACAGACAGTCACTAAGGGCAATTCAGAGTAACCAATTAACCTTACATGCCTGCCCTTGAAATACCAAGAGAAGTAAATCCACATGCAAGCAAAGGAAGAACATGACAACTCAGGACAGAAAAGCTAACATGTAAACTCCGCCTTGCTGTGCCGCCACAAACAATACTAGCGTCACTTTTGGTTCTGACGGAGCAAGCTCTTCTCTAGTTGCTTCTTTGATTAAGAGAAACTTATTGCGTCTCAACATGACAGACGTTCTCAGAGGAAGTGTCAAAGACAACAGCTGAGTGCCGGCTCAATAAGTGGCACGCCAAGAAATTTTGTGCGTTTATGTTTTGCTCTTTTATTCCTTTATCTTTTTTATATTCACGCTTAACACAAAGACAACAAAACCTCAATAGACACTCCAGTCAAAATGTTTGTAACGGAAAGCTCAAACCCTGCCAATTTCAAGGAAGGTTGTGTGAGGTGGCGGCTTTTCCTGCTGCTGAGCAGAGACGGCTGAATTTATGACTTTCGACAATGCACTCCAGGCTTTCACAGAGGAACAAAAGCTGCAGAAATCCGAAGAAACAGCTGCTGCATAATTCCCTTCAACACTACCTTCTTTTCTTTTTGCCCAAATGGTGATTTACAGTCTTACTGGCAACACACTAGATCCTCAGAGTCAATCCTGTTGTCGGTTCAAGGACACCTTCTTTGTTGTTTTGTTTTTTTCATTCCCAATGTTTGTTGGGCAGCTCTTTGGCTATAAAGCAACTCTCTGATGTCCAAACAAATAACAGCTTGTTATTGGGTTCAGTCATATCAAATTAACATGCAGTAAATGGTTGTTTACTTCAGACAGAAGATGAGACTTGATTTCCATGTGTGTGATGTGATAAGCATCCACATTTGCTGAAACAATTACGATTGGTGGGTCCTCTGAGAAGAGGTCTCCCTTGATTGCAAATTTGAACGAATGATTTATGACTCAACAAAATTCTTCACACAAGAATGTCTTGGAGGGTAAAACACCCTCAGACTGACAGGCACTAAAAAATTAATCAGCCGGTCCTCACGGCTTATTTGTGCGTCATTCGGTTCATTACAATTTTATCAGCAGAATAATTCACAAACACAGTGTGAAAAGATTAAAAAAAAAAAAAAAGATAATTGTCTGTTTTAAGTGTGCTGACTATCATCAGATAAGAGCCCACTTCTGTGGCCCAGCGTGTGTCTACAGCAGATCCCAACAACCATAACATCATTCGACTCTTTGCCCTCAGGATGAATCACTTTGTCACACTGAGACGCCGCGAGTCTGAAGCTTTGTGTTTCCTACTTCTGCATATGTGCAACACAAAGGCATTTCTTTACATGCTAAACTTGAACTTCCCAGTTGCAACAGCTTGACGATGCTTTCATTTCTTACCTGTTTCTCTTTCAGGTCTACTTTAGTGTTTCAGAATTTCTACTCCTGTCTTCATTCAAAAGATATGAGGAGTTTGCATGTTCTACCTGTGCAGACTGGCAACCTGTTCAAATTTGTTTAACCTTTATTTAATCTTTAAGTACAAAAATAATGGAGGACTTCACTTTTCCTACGGCAGCAGGGGAAGACTTAGTTCGCTGCGATAAAACAGCTGCAGAAAATCAATATTCAATTAGATTTGTATTCATCCATGTGTCGGGTAGATTTGTAACAACCAGCTGACTTCAAAAGCAACCAGAGATCCAGATACTGAAAGGTACATACTCAAACTTAGCAGTTAATCTCTACATTACTAAATGTTCTTCTTTCTTTGAGTGCAACGAAGTACAACTGAAAAAGTTCACATAAAAACAAAAAAAACAAAAACAATCATTTTACAAAACTGAAACAACCTAAAGGTGAAAAGAAAGAGAACAATTTCAACCTCATATAATTAAAATCTCTGCCGTGGTGTTTATCTTCAGATTAATGTGGACGGAAGCCTGTTGCCTCTCAGGAGACAGGGTTTATGCAACATCAAGCGAGCATGTCTTTGAGAAATCCACCATCACAGCTTTGAGGTTCACGATGGATTACTAGTGTAGTTAGCGTTCACTGCTACGTCAATGAACTCTCACCCACTGGCAAAACGGCCATCTGCTTCCCAGTTCCGGGTGTTAGTCTTGGGTGATGTCTTAATGCTAAAGAAGAAACTTGCAAAGGACTTCCTTTTTTTCAAACGTTTCTTGTAAATATCGACCTCTGGGCCGGATTCGCCCCATGTGGGGAGCAAGCTTTAGCCTGAGGGCCATACGTTTGGCACCGTAGGTTATTGACGCAGATGACGGCAGGAAAGGATTTTATCGGCGGCGAGATGGTAAAAAGGAAGCAGTACAAACCTGCATGTTAATATCAATGTAGATATGAACAACTCTCCTTTGCTGAACATACACGTTTATGCTTCTTGGGTTTGAAATCGCTATCAAGTAAAAAGCAGAAATCAACATTTCTCTCTATATGGCCAATAAGTTGATGGGTTTTCGTTTGAGTAAATAGGTCAGAAAACTAATACGGTATATTTTCCTTGACTTAATAGAAACCCATTTCCAATTTTGCTTATAACATAGTATTTTTGAGTTGCATTTTAGTTCTTGCATGCATGTGCTAATGTGCCTTCATATTGAAATGACAAAATAAGATGTTAATTCCTCCAATTAGAGATTCAAAATTTTCCATCAGATGAAAAATGTGTATACTTAATGTAGTGTCATCAGCATTTTTCTAAGCTCAAAAGATCTCGGTATATTCAGCATCCCTTCCTTCATGGACAGCATTTTTAAACAAAAAATGCACCTTGCTCCAGTGCCTGCTCTGCAGTACTTTTGCTCCCAGCGTAACAAACTCGCCAACATAAAAGATTCACAAGAGCCCAGAGGTGCTCGTACATGAATGTGAGCACAGTGCAGAGTTATTACTTTGGGTTCAGGGTAAAAATTTTACCTCTCAGCTGTATTGAAAAATGGTTTAATGCACTCTTAAAATCCCAGCATTGGGTGTGGATGCGGCATGAGAACAGCCCTCACTCTGAGTGGCTCACATCAATATGCAGCAGCAGTCAGTCAAGAAATATTACCATCAAGTAGACAACTAAAGAGTTTTATTCTACGGCTGTGAAGATGTTATAACAGGTCTGCCCTGGGAGTGAAAGGGCCCTCATGCTCCTCCGGTGACGATACTTTGCTGTCCCTTTGTAGGGAAAACCTGTAATTCGGGTCAAGAGGTGCATTTTTCAGCTGAAAACATAATTCCCTGTCTAATCAGGGTTATTCAGTTCAGTGGTTTGTCTCTTTCATGGAGGAGTTTCAGCTTGTTTGGATGCTTCTGCCATTTTCAAACCTTCACTCCCTTTTTTTTTTTTTAAACCTTTTTTTTTTTTTTTTTTTACACTGATAATAGATATCAGCTAATAAACCTGGATGTGTTTGTCAGTCGAATGCTGCAACATGAAATGTTTTATATAATGAAAACCATTATGAAAGATTGTGGTTGCAGCATTCTTTCATCAAATTACTGATTTTCTCTCATGAATTTGCATGAGATTGTTTTAACTGCTGTTACTCCTTTAAAATATTGATGCTGCTGTGTTAAAAAGAAAGAAAAAGCATGATACCCCCATAATATATAATATATTTTTTATATTTTTATCAATTTGCTGCAGTTCAAATGATAGAAGTTCTTCTTTGAGGTGAGAAAATGTTTTAGGGATTCAATTAAATGTTACACGTCCCCAGCAATGTAGGTATTGCGTATGAGGCTGGCATTAATTTTCCACATTTCACTTTAACAACCGGAGCCGGGGCGTGTCTGACGTCCCGTTTCATCCCCAACACCAGAGGAGCGTCATCGCCAGCCTCTCCTGGGACAGCGAGAGGATTGCAATAAAAGTTAATGAAGCTCAGAGGAGTTGTCGTAGGTTTTGTGGAGGAGAAAACAATTACAGACAGTTCTGTTGGCATGGGGAGTTATTAGAGCTGCATAAATGTCACA
This sequence comes from Lipophrys pholis, assembly GCF_963383615.2. Taxonomy (NCBI): domain Eukaryota; kingdom Metazoa; phylum Chordata; class Actinopteri; order Blenniiformes; family Blenniidae; genus Lipophrys; species Lipophrys pholis. The sequence continues at coordinate 8,294,750 of NC_137643.1, read as the reverse complement.
GATCATTTCATTTTGGGTGCTTTCACATAATTATTTGCAATGTTGTCATTTGCCGTTATGACACTTTACGGAATTTTTACTGACCCACAATTTTTGTGTGTAACAGTGACGCTGCATGATAAAAGAGAGAATATGATGCTTACTACATGGCAAAATAGATTACAAGTCAGTGGCCTCTATGTGTATTCCCCAAATCCTGGATACCATGGCAACGGCACTTTGCTGTGCTCATCCAGGTCACTTCAATGCTTTATATTTCTCCAGCATTTTCCTCAGATAGTGACAATATCTCAAAATGAAGAACTGTTCGACCCCTTTTTGAAATACTACAATCAACAATATGAAGTCCCTTTATTTCTGACATTTACCCGCTGATTGCAGGATGATGGTTTAGTGCAGGGCTCTGCAACCTGTGGCTCTAGAGCCACATGTGGCTCTTTAGTTCCTCTGTATTGGCTCTCTGAAGCTTTTCAAAAATTATATGTAGAACAATTTACATCCTATTATTACAGTTTTCTTAGTATTTGCATGCCTGGCTTATTTTCAGAAACACTCTCCTGGCTAAAATGGTTAAAAAGGGCTTAAACTGCTAAAATTGCTATTCAAATAAGTTGCCAAAATGTTTGAAATGATCAAGAATAGAGCAACAACAGGTCAAACAGTTGAAATGGCTAAAATGGATGACATTACTCAATAGAAATAGTCACAATGGCTAAAACAACCAAACTGGACGAATCAGTTAAAATTGGCTAAAATGGTTAAAACGGCTAAAAATGGCTACAAAAGCTAAAACAGTTCAATTAATTCCAAATTGCTGTCATGAAACATCATGTACATTGAGCAAAACCTCATAAATAAGCTTTGTGGTCTTTTTGTGAAAGGTTGCAGACTCCTAGTTTAGAGGTTAGATCTGTGGGATTACTGTCAGTTTCCTCTTGCATTCCAAATATTTGCATATTGAAGCTGATTGGTGTCTACAAACTGACCATAAGTGTGAACGTGTGGGATTAGTCCGTCGGGAACTTTCCAGCCGCTGTGCAGTCCTGAGCAGGATAAAGCAGAAGATCGATTGATGACTGTAACTCAGTCAGTGTGTGTGCGTACACATGTTGGTTGTCCTGAGGAGACTGGGTGAGCTGAATGAGAAAACATGAATCAGATCAATATTAGTGCTCTGAGGGGAACATCAATATCAACACAGTACTTTCAGCTAAAGACTCCTTGTTCTGAGCTGCAGGACTGAACGTAGCAGGAAGTCCTTCTTGCGTCCTGCAATCAGACTATATAAGGCTGATATTTTATTATTGATATATTCTTTATCTTTATTTATTTCATTTTACACTTTCTTGCACACAATAAGCTTCACCATGTCGCTCTTTAAGTAAATGATATTTAATCAGCTGTTTTTTGTTTTTTTCTTGTATTCCCCTTGCTTGTTTGTTTTAGTGGTTTTCTGCTGTAACCACACAATTTCCAGTGAGAGATCTATAAATTATGCATCATCTATCAATCCAGCTTACATGACACATGACGCCGTAGCTAAATCTGAGGGACTCTGCTTTTTTTTTTTCAATAAATACAAAATTTTAAGTCACAATTGAGCATCCATACAAATCATAATTCACTTGAGTCACCGTTAAGACTCCGTAATACTAAAATTGATATGACTTGGTGTAACAATATGCAAGAACGTATCAGTGTCATTTTAAAAATACCAAAAAGTTACATGTAATTGTTCCCGATGTTGGACTTTAAAACTTTGCAGCATGCACCGTGTCCGTGCCTATTATCTAACGCCAGTTTCTTTAATTTAGATGCAGTGTTTTACAAAAACTGTCAACGGGTGTATTTCTGGGCAGTTCTGTAATTTTAGGCCACAACTCCTCTCATTTGCCATTGTTTTTGTTCCTTGTGTTTTATTTAGACACATGAAGCATGATAAACTTGGAACGGGATGAAGGCAGTAATTTAATAATATCCCATCAGAGCCTACGTTCCCAGTTGTGACATGTTTACTGCTGTCATCACGTCAGTCACAGAGATGGTGACACAATCCAGGATGCATTCACTGAATGAACCATGATTCACACAACAGCTATTTAAAGACTGTGGAGGAGGAAATGCTCCCCTTGTCGCAGTTCTGTGGGCTAAGGGAAGATTTTTGTTATAGATAGTTAACCAGTACTCTATTTATACGATGGACAATGTGCCTCAATGATTCACAACATTAAGTTCTTCTTTAAAAAAAAGTTTCCTTACGAAGTTTTTAGGTTCTCAAAGTGCCCATCTGCAATTCTCTCCGTCAATATAATGGTGGAGCAGCATCAGGATAAAAGTAATAATAAATGTGTGAATTGCGTTATCTTATCATAGCTTTCTGCAGAATGTTTACTCCATAATCAGCGACATGTCTTGGGTGTACTCTGCCTGGGAGGTGGGGGGGGGGGGTGAAACATGCGGAAACATTGGAAGACACGACGGGTAAAGTTCTATACTGATCTGTAGTAAAAATAAAAACACCTTCAATATAGTTCATTTTTGAAAACTGAACAGGTTACATTAATCCATTCACCTTGAAGATGTATTTTTATTTAAGTTTAAAAAAGGAGATCTGCAATATAAACCAAGCAAGCATTGGGTAAAAGAAGGGATATGCTCATGACATGTTTATGAGTACAAAATAAAGGTAAAAGGCAAGTATAGGACAGTTGGAAAAAGCGTGTTTGACAATTTGCAAAATCAGTGCAAATAGTTTTCAGATGCAGGGCACAGGATTCAAACACATTTCTTTTTGTTATTGTGCATAATAGGAATAAACTCAGTAAATATAGGCCACCATCTTCAACCCAAACCCTTTTATTGAAAAGCTTTAACGACTTCATGATGACAAGTACAGGATGCCTAAACACAATTCCCATGGTGCTTCATCTGCTCATTGAAACTAATGTGTGTGTGTGTGTGTGTGGTGGATACATCTGCAGCTGCAATTGTTGTGAAATATGACGGCACTTCACTCTTCAAAATCATATACGAACTATTGTTCACGGCATCAAAACAGCTTTCAAACTCCCTCGGCTGGAGTGTAATTGATAGAACCTCATTGTTACTTCAGGCTGCCAGAATGCTTGTAAACATTTCCATGCTTATAGGAATTGTAGATGAAAAGTCAGCTGCAACAGAGAGGAACAAGATGTAAAAAGTAGTTATGTCGCTTGCGGTAACGCTAATGTCCTCATAGCAAAAGCAAACGCAAGTGGTTTTCTTCTTCATTCCAAAACACACACACGCAATAAAATTCAGAAACATGTGCGTGTTCACAGTAACACTGAGCACTTCTGTTGAGACTCTGGGAGTAGTCAACAGTTTGAACATACTGAACCATGTCAGAAATAAGATTGCTTCCTTCTGCCTGTGCATAAAATATTGTGCTCCTGTGTGTTACACGCCCCTGTTTATAAACGCAAAATCTGCTGCTGAGCCGCGGCCAGTTTTGCTCTGTCAAAGTAAAGGTTTTGAGATTATGCCGCAATCACACAGTCACTTTTAACACAATTCCTTTCGCATAGATTACTCATTTCTTTTAATGCCTTGGACGTATCCTTTGTGTTGAGCTTGACAGCTGCTCTTATCCCCCTTGTATACATTGATTTTGATGTTATGAATAAAATATTCAATAGGTAAATGGCCTCAAGCGGAACAATCATGGCTTAGATCAATTTCCTGGGCTTTCTCATGGAAATGACAGCGGTACTTTATCCCAAGTGGAGCTGAAGGTTGTGCTGTGTAATTGTTTTCTCTTTGAAAGGCAGCTGAGCAGTCACTTGGCTCCTGTATGTGACCAATTGTACAATTATTTGTGCTTCATTTCTTACTGAGCATTTTCTGTCATTATGTCCATCATCAAAATTTCAGGTCAGCCCAGTTTCAGCTGGACTGACTTCAGCTCCAGTTTTCTTGTGCTTCATGCGGCGATATGGATGCAACAGAAACCACGAGAACAACCCCGTGCGTTAGATTCGGTGTAATGTTTCTTGAAGACAAAGATGAGGTGATTTTCACCTTTCGATGATGACTCTGATTCACTGTGCGTTGTTCACGCTCGTAGAGGAAGTGACACATCAAATGACCTTAACACTCCTCCACAGACTTGCTCTGTGGATTCACAACTATTCAACAACCAGATCTCTTTAACATTTACGTCTGCAAGACTGTAACTGTGACAGTGACGTACGAGTCAGGGAACAAATTTCTTAAATAAATACTGAGCGGGTTATCCGTCCACCACCCAGACGCTTTGTTTAAACTGAAAGCAAATGTGGCCCAAATTTGACCCACAAAGATTTTTTCTTCCCGTTTCATCCGACTGTTACGCCATAATTCCACATCAGAGGAAACAGGAAGCGCAGGAGAGAGATTAGGAATACCGAAAGTGACATTTTGCACTTAATCAATTAGCAGGGGTAAATAGTTTATCTGTTTAAGACAAATTTGAGGAGTTGTGTTGCAATCAAACCATTTTGGCATCTATCTTTTAACAACAGGCTGAGCGAGGGAGGAGATGAACGGGACTCCAGTGTGAGAGGAAACCTTAAAAAAAACAACCTCCGAGCAACATTGTGGTGGTGGAGTCGCGTTCAATGACATCCTGAAACTATGTTTGAAGTCAAAAAAAGGTTTGGATTGTTTGATGGAGCTGAACATCTGGATTAAGCCCATGAAGGCACAGGGAGAACATGGAAAGTCAGAGATGTTGGAGCCAGACTTCTTCATGCTGTGAGGAAACAGTGAAACTCTCTCACAAAGCTATATAGGGTTTTCAATATTTATTTAAAAGAAAAGAAAAGAAATATTCTGGTGATTTATATATATATATATATATATATATATATATATATAAGTTACCAATTCAGACTCAGAAAAGTGTGAAATGCATATCAATACATGTACCATTACCACCGGTTAGTCAGTATGAGCATCAGTGGAAATTCACGTCATTGAGTCTCATGTTATTGTTGCGTCTCCTTCAGTTTGTTGCATTTTACAATTTCTTTGTGAACAGAATTAAAGACGAAACGGACTTTGTGTGGCAGCAGAGCCTTTGCATGATATATTTACTGATACCAGAGTACCGATAATTGTCATGATCTAATCTGGAAGGTATGGAAGTTTGAATGACCTTTTCTAAAATCAGTGATCTGATTGAGGCGATTTGGATGTTACAGCGTTACATTTGAAGGCACCATAACTCTGGTTAAACTCCTAAACAATAAACAATGACCGAAGAGAACTCATTTAGGAAAGAAAGTATCTATATTATCCTAGTTGTTTGAAAGTGACAGCTCCTCAGTTTATCCCTCCTCTCATGTTAAGAGCGACAGCTTTGTCACTTTCCATGTCAACTGCGTTAATTCTCTCCTGGCCGGTCTTCTGGCCAAATTCCGCTTCAGCAGGACATTGCCAACATCGACTCTTCTGTCCCGTTCAAGTCCACACTCAAGACTGCGTTCCCTCCGTGATTGCACTAATGATGAAGTATTTGTTGATTTCTTAGAGAACTGACTGAAACGTGAAAGTTTATGAGTTGTTTATTTGCTCATTTTATTGAGAGCCCCATGAGCTCCAGACTTACTACAGGAGCTATTCTGTCTGGGGTCTCCTTCTTTTTCACTACAAATTTTGTTTACAATATTACATACAAAGTCGTACACACGCACAATCACACCGGACAAACCGAGAAGCTCACTGTGAAACCAAATAACACATATCTGTCAAAAGAACAGGTAAAACCAAAAACACCACATAACTATAATAACTATGATGGTCATCCAAAAATCGAAATAAAATAGTACCAACAACAACAACAACAAGCTGCAGAGAAACTTTTTGATCTTTTGCTTATTTTCCAGCTCGTCGCCAGTCTGACCTCACTGTCGCGGCGCTGGCTTCAATTTCTCAACCTGTGACATTTAACTTAGTTTATTTCTTTTTCGTAATAAAAAGTGTGACTCTTGGTCTTTGCCAGCGTTGGTTCGGTAAATGTTTCAGGTCGACCCAAAGGCGGAACGGTTGGAGATAAATGGACGGTGTCATTCACCGCGAAGGCTCCGCGTAGGAAGGATCTCCTGACCCGAGTTTGTCCAGAGAGCAAAATCTCATCAGCTCCAAAGGGAAAGACACAGACTGAAGCCGGTGTGGTGAGATGCTAACTTTGCAGTTTGATTCAGTCGTGTCCGATACACATTTCACATCCTCATCACACATTCGGGAAGACATGGGTACAGTGGAAAATCCTGAAGAACGAAGATGTGCCGCAAGAAATTCAGGATTAGAGCTGTGCGTGAGCATCTCCATATTTAGATGATCAAAGAGACGCAATTTACACTTGGCTCGATATGGTGTATACGTATGCAATGATGCAGAAGCATATATACAGTCACAATATATTAATGGCAAACGGGTCATGTGCCACTTGCACGCCCACACGGTGGAGTCTGAAAGAAAACCCCTTCCCACAACTCCGCCTCCCAACAGCACGCACAATTAAAACACCATTCGATGAAATGTGCATTAACACCTGCTCACAAAGACAGATGGGCACCGACTTGCAGAGAGGATATCTACGCACAGATATAAACACATTTTCCATCCTACGCCAGCATGGGCTCACTGTTGTGCTGCAGGGTTCAGTTTCTCAATGTCTGACGTACTCGCCGAGCGTTTCACTGGAGGCCGCCAGCACAGGAGCTTTCTCCTGTCGCACAAGGAGATCAAGGGTGACCATGAGTCACTGCTTTCCTCACTGGTTTGTCATTACTGGCCGGGGATTTGAAAGGAGTGGAGGGGAAGTGGATAATCACTTTTTATCCCCTAGCAACCATTAAGGTTAGATCAGTTAGATTCATTTGCTTTCCCTGCTCACAGCAATTCCCCGAATATCACAAATACACTGAACTGACTTTTTTTTTTATTACAAGACTGAAATGCACCAACCTCTTTCAAGTGATGTCATACTGGGTAGCGGAAACAACAAATTAAATGATTTCAAGCTATAAATACATCCCTGAAGTAAAGACTGTGGGTAAATCCTTAAATGCAATCGATGCAATTTATTGAAGTGGCTTCAAAGAAAGTTTTCAGTGTGGGAAAAATGAGATTGCTTTATCTTGTATTTAATTTGGTACATCTCTCGCTATGCTTTTTGCTGTATGGTTGAAAAGAAAAAGTTGGTATTTTTAGAGAAGCTCACGCTGTTGTATTACATCTCTGATCTGATGGCAAAGCTCCTCCATTTGTCTCCATAGAACGGAGGGAAAACTAATCCGACGACTTGACATTTACACAGTGACACTGAGATGAAGGCAGAATTACACTTACAAATGTGAACAAGAAAAACGTTTCTTTGATCAGGCAACTGATAAAAGTTTCGAAAGTATTATAGTAGAACAAGTGAAATAAAAAAACAACAAGGTCTCTTAAGTAATTAGATAGGGGTAAACATAAAAGTAGTTGCTATTAGCTTCAGGAGCATCTCTTTATTTATAACCAATCTCCCCGATGTGAGAGCATCCTGTGGATGTCTTTGGCTGGAAAACCTGAACATTTGTATGAATGAAACTGGAGTCACCAATATATTTGTGTCAACTGACATTTCCTTTTCAAGAAGACATATTCTGTTACATATAGATGCAGATCAGCGTCTCAGAATCTGAGCCCATGTTTCTCTCATACAAAAAGATGACATCTTCTCAAGTCCATCACTGCTTCCAAGAAAATATTAATCTGGGAGAAGTAGCATGTCTGCAGTGATGTGTCCGTGCGTAGTGTGCTCTTGCATAAGGAAAGATGTCAGAGCCACTGAAATAAAAAAGAAAACTCCTACAAAGTGTTACGCGGCGATGTCAGACGTACTTGCAATGGCTTCCAGTTCGCTTTTCATGCTGAAATGGAAGTATGGTCAAATATTGTTTGGATGAGTTGTGTATATGAGGTGGACTCAATGAACTGAGCTGTATGGGAGATATGTGGGAGTGGGTGAGGCACTGGAGAGAGGTCATTCACGTCCCTTTATTAAATGAACCCATTGCCTTTCTCCCCTTGATTTTTAGTTGCAAGCAGAGGCTGGAAAAGATGAAAGCTCTGGGAGCTTTTAAAAGGAAGATGTTTGGGGAAAAAAAATGTAAATCTTGAATCATTGTGCTCTGGTCAGTCGTAACATTTTACGCGCCTGTGTAGGCTTCCCTTATGCATCCCAATATGCTCTATGAATTCTGACACGTCAGTTCCAGCATTCCTTTCTGCAGTCATTTGAAACAGCAGTATGGTCTTTAAAGTCTTTTTACTGCTCGGTGTATAGCCTCTCCGAACAGTTGCAACAATATAAATGGCATAATGTTATGGCTCATTGAAGTTGGGAGGATAGTTGGGAATACTGCTTTATATATATTTTGACATGTGTTATTGTGAGAAAGCAATGGTGGCTAATGGCATGATTATTTGCCGGGATGAGAATCACTGTGAAATAACAAATAAATTAAATACAATGATTCATCAAACGATTTATTCAGATAGACCACTGAATTAATCCACTGTTTGACCATTTCCTGCTGCTTTATCATCAACATGAAGATGTTCAGATGCTGCTTTTGTGTTTTTCGGAACATAATAACATGAAAAGAAAAACTGCAGATGATATTTGAGATCAGTAAGTCATTCTCATGTTTGCTGAATAAATGAAATGGGGCTGGAATGGATAAATTCTTATTTTTGCAATAAATACAAACTGAAATGATAAGAAATAGCAGATTTAATTTCACCTTTCAAAATGCAATGTTGTGATTTTAAGAAAGGAAAATCTGATTAGAAGTAGATGCAGAGAGAAAGCACAAGGCCATTTCTTGGATAACTAATATCAAAACTTATTGTCAGTTCACATCAATAAAATGTTTCCAAGTGAGCTGATCATGGAGAGTTGTTCTTTTCTGTTGTTCATAGATAAGTTTGGTAATAAATGCAATGATCCAGAAGTAATGAAATATAAAAGCTGTGCCTTTATGGTTTTCATAATGTTGGATTTGAAAGATCAAAAGCGTAAATTATTCAAATGTTCTTCACATATTTGTTGAACTTTTCAAAGAAGAAGCTGTCTGATAACTTTTGCATGTATTAACATTAGACAAATTAAATGTCTCTCTTGATTAAAACACATTATACTACATAGAGTTTGGAAAAGACTTCAAAAAACTTTCAGACTGAGAATTTATACTATTTTTTCCATAAAATGTGATTTTGTCTTTGCCTAACGAGGAGCATAATTAATAGAGTAACACAGTCTCATTTAATTTGAAATGTAATATCAGGTTCAACTTTCAGAATTACTCGCAAATGCACCGAGAAAGCAGATGACATTGCAGAACAACACAACATGGGACAATTAATGTTTTTTTTGTGTTACACTACAGGCACTCTTAAAAAAACAACTGCATTAAAATCTTAACAAGGGAGTCCACAAACAATAATCTTAAAACACAAGAGTGGACTCCGCATGGAGCTCAATTAGCAAAAACAAGTGTTCACACCCACAACGATGGGAAATCTGCATTAAAAAATTAAGGTATTGTCTTGTGACTGGCAATAGTACATTGAAAAGAACAGTGTTTGTCTCACTGTAAGAGAAAAAGAGTTTTATTACAGGCACAGAGAGACATTATCATACATTGTTCCCCGAACAGGAATCTGTGTAAATAAAAAAGATAACAGAGACTGTCTATAATGATGCCCTGTGTGCTTATGGAAATTGCCTATTTCGGAATTTAAATCAATAATACCCACATTTATTTCAATGTGACCTTTGAGGGTTTCATCACGTTTTAAGTGCACGGCGAATACTTTGTTAAAACAAACAAAGGCTGCAAACTGAAATGCCACAAACATTAATTGTCAAAGAACTCTTGCGCCGCAGGATGTGGGGATGCTTCTCTTTTCTGCACAGAAACACTAACAGTGAATAACACAAGGGAACAGTTTTCTGTGCAACTCACCTCAGCTGAGGTGTAAGTCTTTGCATGCACTTTGCTCAGGACCTGATTGTGATCAATAGCATCCCATCAATAATAGCACCATTTTGAACGCAAACAGTCTTCATAAATAAACATTCCCCTTCATGTCCTTTCTGCTTAATACATGAAGAAATACACAGGGCAGTCCCTCAAACCAAACACAGATAAAAAAAAAAAATATGAAAAAAAATTCACACGAGTTAAAGAAAGATCAGAGATGCATTAGGAGGACTTTTTCCTCATTCTCTTCAAACTCATCATGTCATTTCTGAGATTGGGGCCCTTCCCCCCCCAGTGTTTAACCAATCAGGAATCAGCAGGAACCCCCTGCTTGCCAGACAGTCATGACCCATGATTGCGCCAGTGAACTCATCAGCAGTCTCAGCGCTCCTGAACAGGTTATGACATCTCTTTCGCTGAATATAATGATCAACAAATTGATTTAATTACTCTTTCAGCTCATTTTTCTCATTTAATTTCCTGCTGATTAGATGGAGCGAGCTGGTGGGGCGGCTGTGCAGCCACATGACGGAAGTGTGTGTAACTCCACTTTTCATGGTCATGTGGATTTTTTATTCTTTTTTTATTTTTCTTGCATGTCAGGGAGTCATTTTTATCTGGCTTAGACTCTAGGCAAATCAAGGCATGTTTATTTTGAGTAAAGACAGCGAGAACAGTCATATTATTAGGTTGAAGCATAGAGCTAAGATGAAATTTCAGGAATAAATCATAGATCACATTAAAGCGTTCAAATCTGAAATCCATCAAAGAGATAAAAAAGGCAGGTAAAACATGTGTATGGTGGTACATAGGCCTCCTTGTCAAACAGCAACAAAATCTGGTTCAATTTTGAGATTGGGGTTTAAATGTTTTCCCTGAGCATTTTATTTTCTGTTCAAAGACACAACGATTGGCTCCAGCTCCCATGGCTGAGGCTGGATGAAGCCTGGAGGATTGATTATTGCACAGAGGTGGTTGCTTTGTAAGAATTAAAGTACACACGACAAAGAGATTTAAGAAAAGAGATTCAAATTACTTGGATGGGGCTTATTCATCATTTCATTGTGCTTTAATTCTTTTGCTGTGGCCAAATGGTTATTCAAAGAAGAATTAACATCACTAGTTGTTTGTCTGAGCACACCAATTCCAAACGTTTAGCTAATGGTGGGCATTTAAAATGTGCACCGTATGGCAAACTGACATTTCCACTGCTTTTAGTGTGGATACAGTGATCACACAGCCATATTCTGCTAAATCATGAACATTGTCATGCCCACCAATGTCCTGTCAAACACTAAATTACAGTGGTGGCAACAGAAATTGATGTCATTGTCTAGCACAGAGATAAATGGTTATTATTTCCCCTTGTTCATTATATAATCTATTATGAAGGCCCACCTCAGTCATTACTGTTATCACGTATGGTAATGCAGAGGCTTTGTTATTTTCTGTTGCAGAATCATTTACTCACTGTCGTTGCACAAATGGCCACAATGTTTTACCCACTTTCTCTAGAACCTTTCTTTAATATGTATATTGTCCTTTACAAGAGCTTGATATTGCAAGGAGAAACATTCAGCATATTAATATTTTTTTAATTAAAATGCATCTTTCAGGGATATCCAGTTTAATAGGCAATTTAGAAAACAAGTCTTCCTCCCATTAACCCTGGACCAAACCTGTTGAAAGCACTTCCAAAACACCGAAGTCATTAGTGAAAGGCTTTGATGTCTTAAAAGTCATTTTCTGTGTTTTAATAAAGAGTGTTTTCCGCCTGTATTTAAATCTGTTTTCATTTGACACCGAGGGCGTTTAATGCACTTCAAACATTTGGTTGGCAAATGGAACTTGCCCTGTCCCTAATACAGGTGCGCAATGGGAGCTGTATTAACCTGCAGTGCCCAACTGCTAATATGTAGAGCTGGATGTTTGGACAGGTGCTGTACTTGACCTTAATTTATGACTGACAGCAGCTTCATTAAAGAAACTCCACTGACATTTGTGGCGTTCAGAGTGCGTCTGTGATAATCCACAAAACACTTTAATGTAAGTACAGCGAACTGATGACTGCAGAGATTATGTCTAGAAACCAAAGACTCAGCGTGGCTGTAAAGATGGAATATGTTCATTAATCCTTTGTCCGCAGGAAATATCTTATATGTATGATTCCTGTATGGTGTGACAATGCATTTTAAAGATGTTCCTGAGATACAGAAAGGGGCAAAGCTCATGTTTACATTGGCATGTGATGAGTTGTTCAACTTTAAACTAACAATGAAATCAAAAATGGATTACACTTAACCACAAATGTGTTTGACCCCTTGGGCATATTGTAGGTTGCATTAGTTGACGTGCAAAGTGCATATCCTTATCGCCATCGCTTATCCAGCAGATGCTGACTCCATAGTGAAGTCATATTCAGAGCTTTTATTTTTTTTTCTTCTCCAAGATATAAGACACGAGATGTGTGGGAATTAATCGAGTACAAATGGTGTAGGATAATGTTTATTGCTCCCTAACTTTTGAAAAGCCATTAAAGTAAAAAAAAACCCAAAAATTAATAAATAACAACATGAAAAAGGAGCGAATGCAAGTGAGGCCCGATTCTGAAGGTAATATGTGATAAAACCATATTGATTCTACAACTCTGCAGACAATCTTTTAAAAGGGGTGATGTTGCATTTCAACAAGAAAACATGTGACAGTAAATCCAAAAACTGGAAAATCTTGACAGGAAGAAGAGGGTTTGATTCGATGTGGATGCCCTACAACATGCAGGTGGAAACAATCAAGAGACATCTGAGGGGTGAAGACACTAAACACAGGGACACCTGCAGGGAGAAAAGAAAAACAGACACTACGGACAAGGAACATGATACCAGACATTAACCTGAACAGAAATAACAGTTGCAAAATATAACAAGACCAACAAGAAGATCAGTGCAAGACATGAAACTCTAGAAACCAAGAGGAAAACAAACATTCAAGAAAGAGACTGGCAATTTCTTTTGTTGTGATTGGTTTACTTGTATGTTTGTAATCCAAGTAAAGTTTTTTTTTTTTTGTTATTTCCCTCTTCGTCTCTTCATATCATCATGTCATTTTTAAGAAATCATTAAGAAAAACTATTCCGGTGAAGGTAACAAACTCATTAAGCCTTCCTGAATTCATGAATTCCTGTCGGCTTCTTCTGGAGAGGAGTCATAGTTTCCGAGTAAAATCCAGACTTCAGACTCGATGAGTACTGTTGAATAAATCTTGGAAAAAGTGCTTTGTTGCCACAGTGAGACACTGACTAACCCTTCCTGTTAACATTGAACATGTCATCAGTGGACACATCCAGCAGAGCTCCTGAGCCGTTTTAGGGCAACAGGATCAGCACCCTGGAGAGCTCCAAGACGAGCGCTAAAATCTTCATAATTAAATCAATCTCATCTTAATTCTTGTTTTTTTATGTCCAGTCTGGGGTGGTTATGTGTTTCTCTTTGCACCTCTGCTTGCCCAGACTGTTTAAACAAAATACTTTAACTGCAGACTCTCGTTCAATCAGGTTCATGTAGCTTTTACTCAAAACAATTAGTGTCCAATAAGCCAGGATTGGAGAGCAAGTCTAGAAGTCTGTATGTCTTTTCCTGGTAATTGGATTGTGAGACTGAACTGCTTCAGTTGGTACAGAATGTTTTGGTTTTTGCAGCCACAGCATAACTCTGTTGTTGGAGCTGTCCAGATATCGGTATGGTGCAGTGGTTCACACTCTCCCCTAAGAGCAACGAGGTCCATCATTTTAAGATTAAGGTAAGTTTGGAGGCTTTCTGTGTGGAGTTTGCATGTTCTCCTTGTCCATGCTTGGGTTTTCCTCTACATTCCTCTACATATGCAATTGGATGGACTGGTGATCCGTCTTGGTGGAAGTTTTACTTCTGCCATCCCCCAAATGACTATAATCTTTTGAAAATACAAGCATCTGTAATCATAAATATCTATAAATACCTGAAGAAATAAGCCCAGGGCATGATTTAGATTTAGACTTGATCATTTGCACCATATGAGATAGGGTGTCCTGTTCCATCTTACTGTAACAGCAGTGAACAGTGCTTTATCTGCAATTGAGGTTTTCTTTAGTTTTTTTTTTTTTGCTTTTGGAAAAACTACCAGTGATGTAATTTGCTTTTTTTTCACCAGTACAGTCATCCACTTTCACTTGACAAATTAGTCAGTATTCCATGTTTTGCGTATGAAGCTGTGCGCGCACGCTTGTGTGTGTGTGTGTGTGTGTGTGTGTGTGTGTGTGTGTGTGTGTGTGCGTGTGTGCGTGTGTAGGCAGCTATTGTGCTGCCATCAGGTGGGTGTTTGTGTCAGTGATCCAATCTGTACACAGCACACAGTTGCAACCTCACAGGTTCCCAATCTAACCCAAACAGAATGAGGAAGATGATGACGCACAGGCCTTCCCCAACACGTTCTCCTCCATATTCATGATGAGATCTAACAATGCATAATTATTATTTCATTGGTTTAATGGATGCGTGCAAGGAGATGGGGAGATTCATATTACCATGTTAATATAAAACAATCACAGTAATAAATTACATTTCTTGGTCTCCTGAGAAATTTTAAAGGAAATCTTGTTGAGGAGAAACTTTGATCTTCACTAAAGAGTGTGTGTGTGTGTGTGTGTGTGTGTGTGTGTGTGTGTGTGTGTGTGTGTGTGTGTGTGTGTGTGTGTGTGTGTGTGTGTGTGTGTGTGTGTGTGTGTGTGTGTGTGTGTGTGTGTGTGTGTGTGTGTGTGGCCGCTGCTGTCTCATACCCCTTTAATATATTCACATACTCAGCGGTCAGGCCTCCTGTCTGCCTGCCTGTCTGTGTGGAAAAGGGAAATACACACATACACACAAAGGTTTACACAAGAATATATTTCCATGTGTTTTTTTTCTTGTTGATGAGATAATATAGAAATCTTAGTAAGCTTGTTTTCTTTTTTATCTGATTTGGAACTTCTGTGTACTTTTTTCTCACTAACAGGAAGTGAGGGCACACAGTAATGTGATGATTGGCAATGACAGATATGAGACCAATAAGGGTGCTCACGTCAACATTCATGTTCAGAAAGTAAACTTTGATTCCATCAGTCAGGTCAGTTTAAAATGAACCAACATGATATCTCCACTTATCTGGGCACTTTTCATCTATTTTCACCGGACTGGCCTCAGGCTTCAAATCTGATGTTGAGTTTTTGAATGTATAATTTACACGCAGCAAGATGATGGGTGAGTATGACTGTAAATTATTCAGGATTTATGTCCTCACAACGTGATTTTAGTTCACGTTCTTGGGGTAGGCGCTTCACAAGAAACCGGTTGGCATTTATTACAGGTCAGTTTGTGCTGTCAAGCTTTGCTGAAAGAGTGATTGAGCTTCAACGCAGTGTGACTCACCTGTCTTCCATTTGTCTCCATTGCTTTCTGAGTCATTTGTCATTGCACAGCATCTGGTAGCATTCGGACATCTTGACGTTTTCGCTGTGTCCTATTTCAAGAAAAGAACAGGGTAGTTTACAACAGTGTATACCAGGTGTTTGTTCTACCGTTGGACACTGTTTGGATGGATGGATGGATGGATGGTTGATGGATGATGGATGGATGGGTAAGAAAAGATGTGACAAAATCATGATAACATTAAAAAAATGACAAAGAATTCAAAAATTTGGATCTGCCCCGAGGTGTATCAAGATGAATGGACGGATAAATAAATAAGATCAACAACATGCTAAGCATGGGCCATATTTATCAAACTACAACACTGCGTTATGCTGGTCAATAAAATTTAGTTTTTAACTCAAAAAAAGCTAATCAATTATCTAATTTTTGATGTTTTACAAAATAAATGCTTGAAATTTCTACAGGCTACACTACGTGCACAAACAGGCAGGTTCTTCCGTACCGTTTCTGTTTTAAAGGATGTTCTGTTTGGCCAAACAAACGACGTTGAGGTGCCGTCACCTGCTGTTTGTGTAATCGGCAGGAAGCAGCTCATATGAGATCTATTCACCCTTTAATGACCACTTCCGCTGTTCAAAGCCTTTGCATGACTGTCTGCGCGTCTCATCCATTTCACCCTGCAGGACTCCTCTGACACCCGCGTCTCAAATCTATTAACAACATTTATTACTTCAAAGGTTGAGACTCCAGGAAGATTGCACAAGGGGGTAACAAAAGAGCTGATGTGGGTTTGCTCTGATTTGCTTACTTAAATAAATAAATAAATAGAAAATACTTAACGATCTACACAGTGGTTTGATTTCAAAAGAAGGCCAAGGTTTGTGTTTCTGGTCAGCCATGGCATGACATTTCAGAATCGCTCTAAACAGAAAATAATGAGTAATGACACATCTTGTGGAGGACAAATTCAAGACAAGAAGTAGTTCTCCTGATGTTCAAACTATTATCTGAACAAATGTGTGCTTGAGGGAAGAGCATTTACCTCCACACACAGCAGCCTTGTGGTGCCTTCCAATATCTATGCACTGTCCAAGAAAAAAATGAATGTCCATTCATATTTTGTGCTGAGAAAAATGTATTAGTTCTGGTTGTATTATTGTAAAATAGTCAGATATATGTGCAGCGAGTGAGCGGCTCTGTCTATGCAAACTTTCAATATCTGATATTAATATTACTGTCGACGGTCAAACTTCAAAATTGTGGGAGCCACTATAGTGACTGATGTATGAGTGCAAAGCTCCATTTCTATTTTTGCTGGCAGTTTTTGAAATATATACATATCAACGGTCTCGCAGTTATGATTTGTTTGTTTGTGACCTCATGCATTTGGTGAATAGATTATGAATTGTGGGTGCAGCAGAGTTGTTTTAGTCTTCTAACAGAACTGATTCACAGGCCGTTTGTAATTAAAAACACTGGACCACAGCGAACATGTATAATCATGCTTTCAAACAGCCAGGAGCTGAAGCACTGGCGTTTAGGCAGGAAAGCCTTTCACTGAGGGTAAGTCACCAGAGGTGTTGATGTCTGGAAAAGCCTTCTGAGTATTACAGTGAATGAAAGGAATGTCTTTTGTTTTGTATTTTTCTCTCTCCGCAGGTCTGTCCCCAGCACTCGACATTTCATTCTAATTGCTTCGGTGAGCTTGTATTCCCAAGTGATTGCTGTAAGTATTAATTTTCTGTTGCTGCCTCCTTTAAAATGTCATTGACGTCATTGAATTAAAAAAAAAAAAAAAAAAGATGTAAAGTGAAACAGCCTCAACATTTTCTCCCAGACCCTTTTCTTTTCTATTCAGACACAAATGAACCGTGTACACATCCACAATCACACATATGCATATGGCAGACTGAGATAAAGCAAAGCGAGTGGGCTGATTGCAGTCATTGAACACGGTGACAATGTGAATGACAGCACTTCAAAAGCCTGAGCAGAAACAGACGTCATTGAGCAGCGATGGTGAAAAGACATCCAGGGCAAAGGACAAAGGCGGCGAAAGAGTGGAATTGAAAAATCTTCATTGTTACTCGCTGGGAGGAAAATGAAATCTGGCATTATACCATTAAATGCATGCCGAGAAAGAATCAACAGATCTTGAAAAATCCCATAAACGTGACTGCGCATGGAGCAGCGAGTTGATGCATTTTTCACACAGTGTCCATTATTACGTGTGACATTATTTGTGCTGCTCGTGAAATATAACATTTAGCAGCACTGCAAAGGGTGCAATGTGGCTTCCGTGTGTGCGGCACTAAGAAAACCTTGTATTATCGTACTGAACACAGCCCCGCCAAAGAAATGGTTCAGTGACGGTTTAGTGGAGAACAACTGAATTTCCGAGTCTAAACGGTTTCTCCCTGCAAAGCTTTGTATACCGCCTCTTTTCCACAGCTCTGCTGAGTTTCGCTGGCTTTTAAAGCTCAAAGGAAAACAGCCTAAGAAACACAGGCAGAGTCTGGCCAAATGATGGGAAAAGTCTCAGGAGGGCAGGGAGGCGTCGGGGCGCCCGGTGCTCTGCCAGGTTGTATAATGTTCCCAAGCTCCAAGCAACCAATGGATTTTCAATTCGCTGTTAATGACACCTTGCTTCTGCTCCCTGTAACGACAGGCACGTGGGAATCAGGTGACTAAATTGTCTTAACTTCAAAGCTGGTGTTTAACTTCTGCTTCAACCTGAAGGTAAATTCTCATTATTCAACCAGACAACAAACCAGCTCAGACAGCAGAACAACTTGGACAAAACAAGGATACAAACGTAGACAAGCCAACCCAGTGCAGCCACAGAACTTTTATGTCTATGATGATAAAAGCTGTTTTTTATTCCTATTTATTCCTTTTAGTGTTTACTTAGAACAGACTATGTAGTTTTCATCTAATGCCACTAGTAGGTGCTGTTGTTTGTAATTGTAATGAAACCACACACACATGCGCCCAGACAACAACACATACAAACATCAACAATAGCGAGTACACAGTCCCAGGAGAATATGGACTGGGAGTCATGACAACTTTGGTACCTGCCATTGTTGTTTTTGTACAGAAAAACTATTTACTTTGGGCGTGGGTTGCAGTCACAGCGCTTCAAAAAAATTACATTTCTAACTAGATTCCACGTAGACAGAGTCACAGCATTTTCAAAAAGTTCTACCTTGAGATCCATTTTTAGGAAGTTGCGTTTTGTGGCTCTTGAGCACCGTCGGAGATTGAAGATCATGTGCTCCAAGGTGAATAACCATTTAGAATTAAATCAAACATACTTGTTGTTCGGGGTCACACTGTCATTCCAGCACATTTTTACTTTTGTTAACAAGATTTCAGGAAAAGAAATGGAACAAATCTGAATTAAATTTTGTAAAAACATGCATCATGTGACAAACGTATGAAACCTCTGAATCACAATTAAAGTCTTGCTGAAGAATGAAAATGATAGATTTACAGTTCACCTTAACTTGGCAAAACAAGTTTATTTTTGCACATTTTTAAGATGTTTTAGAAGAACAGTCAGACATGATTATTGTTGTAAAAGTTTCAGATGTGCCTTTGCAATGTTTTGTGCGTGAAAACTTGGATTTATTTTGGTTTTATTGCTGTAAAATAGCTGTTGTGTAAACGGGGCCTGGGAAAAGCACATGTGGATCAAATTTGCACCAAATTAGTCAACTTTTCACCAGTTGCTGAAATGAAGTAGCAAAGTTAGTAACTGTATTTTATAACAGTAACTTCCGGTCAGTGGCAGACACATGGTGGGCGACTATGGGTTGATGAAGGCCGGCTCACGAATGTAATTCACACTCCTCTGTGTAAAGTGATTCAAGTATAGGCAATCAACACTGGTAATAGTCACTTGTCTTGTTTGCTGTTGTTGTTTACAAAATAAAGTTAATTATTCACAGATTTTATGGAAATCCAAAATAAAAAAAACAACTGACAAGGCTGTTTCACACTTTGAGTTGTATTTTATTGTGCTACATTAAGATGATACCCAATTATTTGCACTGTAGTGAGTGTAAAAGGCTTGTCAACTTACAATAGAGCAGAGGTGGGCACACCGGGGCTTTGGAGAACAACAGTCCTGCATAATTTAAAAGACCTCCTGCTCCCACTGCTCCTCCTGCTTTAATGATCGTATGATCATGATTGTATAATCAATTCTGCAAAAAGCATGATTATGTGCCAGGACTGTGACAACTGGAGGAGCGACCACCTCCAGTATAGATTGTGATCTGCTGATGGTGGCCAGTTTGAATTCAGTAGCACTTCTTCAGTCTTGTTCAAACATGTATTAAGCACACATACTTTGATATTATTGTCATCTTGATCGACTCAAGAAGGAATCAGTTCTGTTTTTGTTGAAATTTCATAACGGAAAGAATAATTTTTTTTTTTTATTCAAGCAGTTTGTCTGACATTTCCTAATAAAACAATACTAGATTCAAATTTTCCCCTGCAGAGTTAAAGATTATGATTACGCTTTAGCTTCACCCCTAAAAGCCACAATAAGAAACCTGGGAAACTGATTGCCACCAGGTGTTAAATCACCACAGGCACAACCAATGAGTCCTAATGAGGCAGAGTGAATGAAACTTGAAACCATTCATGGAATTACAATAATTAAGTTATTGGTTAGCTTAAAAAATATCAAATATAAACCTTTCACATGTTGGAGGAAAAAAAAACTTTATCATGAATTAATTATTCTGTGATTTGGGTCATTCCAGAATTAGAGGACATTTTATGTCCCAGCCGTAAAATGTCATAATAACCCGTGTAAAAAATATTAAAACATGCAGTTATTGAGTAAATTGTAGTAAAGCTAAGCCACAATTTTAAAAAAGGGAATAAAAAGTTGTATGAAATGTCTGGATTTACTCCTAAAAGGGCCTTTTTGCCTGGTTGCACCTCCTCGATGAACAAATTGAATTACAAATAAAACTATTCAATGATTATTATAATTTCTTTTGTTCAAAGATGTCTCTTGTAATTGTAGAAACATTTGTTTTAATCAACGTAACATTTTAAATATGGGTTATTATGCAAGGAAAACATGTCAGGCAACATGCATGTAACTATGTTACCCGAACATTTTTAGCACAGTAGAAGAAGAAAACAGTGAGTCACATGATACTATGAAAATTACATTATCAAACAGTTTCCCAACAGAGCAAAGTTATGCCCTCTGTTAATTTTTTTTACATTTTTTACAGCTTTATCAGCCTTGCTAGAACGTCTCACTCTATCTCACATTACACTCTTTTGCAAATTATTGGGATAAAACCTTTTTTTTCTTTACTAATTTACTTAAGCGTGTCCTCCTGGTCCACAGTAACAGCTTGCTCAACATCTAGTTCCTATCCGAGAAAGCAATAGCATGACTTTGCGGTCCTGTTATTGTGATTGTACCAAATATAGTAAATAAAGAAAAGTAAAACGTAATAAAAATTATGCCTTTCATGCCTGAGTGGAGACAATCACAGTTTTGTACCTATTACTGAGTCTCAAATAAACTGCAAAAAACAGCAACAATGCATTTATCCTGTTAAAACAGTGTCATAGTTCTATTCTGTGACTTCATCTGTTTTCATATTTGTCATGTTTTATGATGTCTATGCTGCGTCTTTTTGCTCCACCCCCTAAGCTCTCGCTCCTCCCCATATTACTCTTGATTGTTGTCAGCTCTGTCTTGTTTCTGAGTCTATATAGATGTCGGACTGACCTACCCCAGGTTTGTCTGCTCTGCACTGCTGGCAGAGCTTCTGGCCACACTAAAGACTATTTAAGCAATTTTCTAACACAACTCCTAACCACTGAAAAGGTTTCAGAGGGAAAATACAGTGATGCATCTATGGGGAATAAAAGAGGTTTGCAGTGTTTATTGCAGACATGTTAAGACATACAATACAGGGATGTTGATGTAAATGAATAGACCGGAGAGTAAAAGCCTTCGGTTTTTGGTTTTGATTGCTTTGAAATGCAGCTGCCCTCTGTGCATGACAAATCCGAGCATGTTTATGCTTAAAGGTCCACTTCAGCCATTGAAATGGGAGCTCAATTGGTTGTGAGTGACTGTTTTTTTTAATGGGTCTGTCTGGCATTGTGTGATTGCACAACCTGATCATGATGCATAAAAGCTTTGCACAACTAGAAATGCATTATTTATTTATATATATAAAATCTGAGATGATTTTTCTAGGCATTCTTTGGCGCTCTCTGTTACTCGTAAGGATGCTTGTCCCTTTTCTTAATTAATTTGGAGAGACTCGTAAATGATTAAATCTTTATTTATTTATTTTTCCCAATTAAGTTTCAAGTCTTGCTGCTTTTCTGGAATGAAACAAGTATTTGACTTCATCCTGTGAACCTGGTGACTGCACCTGACGGAGCGCTGCAGAGAGCTTGGTCTCACACAGGTCTAATGATGCACAACAACATGGGGGGAAAAAACCCAACAAAGCAACAAGCCTGGTGAGGCAGAAAGTCGGGTGAAATTCATGTTCGATGTCTTGAGCTTTCTCAACCTTCTATCCGTGCTCGAGGACAAAATCGTGCTCTGCATGCAGTATAGAAAGGACGGGAATATTTTGAATTTGCGACATTGATTCAGTGGACCCGTGTTGAATAGCAAAGGGAAGAGAATGGACTTGCTAAAAAAGCAAAACAAGATCAACAAAAAGCTTGTTTATATGCAATAAGTGTCTCCTCAGAATGACACAAATCCTTCATCATCCTCTGTTCAGGTCGGGGATAAACAAAAGCAGGCATCTGGCTCCTGCGTCACCAAACAACTTTGATATTTTCAATGGCCGCACACGCCTCTGCGCACTCTCTCGCAAGCACATGCATGTGCATACTAATGCACACTCTGCACAGAGACACGTGTGCTGCAGTTGACACAGCAGATCAGCGCCGGAAGTTAACACCAAATCCAGAAAAATGTTTTTAAGACCATTATGAATGTTTTTTTTCAACGAGGAGGAGGGAGCTCCTCTGTGCTGGAACTTCTCCAAAAAGAAAAAAAAAGAAAAAAAAAACGTGTTGTCAAGGTAACAGGCTTGTGTATGGAGAAACCCTGCGTTTGCGATGGCCTTGGTGATGCTGTGATGTCTATCCTCTGAATAAATTAAATTAAGTTGTGTGGAGTGTGAAAGCAGCAGGGTATTCAAATGAAAATCTATTAACACAGGAGATCATTTCCGGTGCAACAATGCGTGCATACAATACGACCTGTGCAATTCTGCACTGTGAGTGCAGATTATTTATGCTGTATCAGACAAGCTATGCCTGTGTTTGGAAGAAGAAGAAAAAAAGGCACACAAAACTCGAGTGCCTTTTTTTTGATTTGTTTTCAGAACAATCTCTTTGACAAAGTCAGCAGGAGTCCATGCCTGGAAAGGCACACCTCATGTCTGCATGTCGTCTGAAGAGGGAACTGGGGCAGATGTGCCCTCCCGAGTCAAACGGTTGGATAACAACTGAGAAATATAGTATTATTTTGTCGAAATGAAAGCTGCATGGGTTTGAGAAACCCAGACAAGCAGGACGGGAGGTCTCTGTGGCACTGTCATTACAATGGCTTGCACTGGCCAGCGGCGTCTGGTGGAGTCTCAGCTTCCGGAAGCTGCTCAATACAGCATACTAATGCTGCAATTAGTGTAACCCAGCAACAGGAAGTCTGCTGCCCTTGAGGGGAGACCAGAGAACTGAGCCGAATACATCGCCGTGATACTGACGAGCCCTAGTGGCTGCCGTCAGGCGGCCATGCTCTCCGCCTTGCCCCGAGAGGAAGGCTGGAGGTGCAGGTGCACTGCGGACGGCGACAACAAAGTTGCATGGGGACGGGGACGGGAAGGTCACGAGGATCGTTTCAAGGTCAAGTGCTTCAGGATCAATGTAGGTCGTTTTTAATCGGCAATGAAGACAACAGCCGCTCCCTAATGCACCCTCTTCTGCCCAAATGCTCTCCAAACAGTTTGAGCTTTGCCTTTGCATTTGGAATACATGACAAAAGTTGTGAAACTAAAAAGTAATCCTTGGTAAACTTCAGTAATACCAGGAGGATGATTTTCATGCATCAAACAAACTCCAGACCAGCACTTGCACATCATATTTGCTTCTTTTTCTTTCTTTTTTTTTTAATCCTTTCTCGATGAGCAGCCAAGTTGACAGGTGGACACAGCCGGTGATTGCAAAATGACTCTTATAACATGATGGAGTCACCAGATTCCCCCATCGTAGGATGTCTGCACGGAGCCTCCTGTAAAAAAATATGGTGATGGATGACTCATCGCACCCTTTCACTTTTTCTACATGTTTTAAGTTTACCAGTGCATGGAGCGATTGTACCAACAGACTCCTGGCGGTGCAATCATTTTGACATCAAACTTCTTTTTATCGTTTTGCAAGGGACAAATCATTTATTTATTTATTTTTTTTTTTTTTTTTGAGCATTCAAAAGTGCGAAAGACCACGAGGAATACCTATTCAGATTGTCCTGAAGTCACTGCATGGAGGCCTGCTAATTGAGCTTAATGCTATCATTTGGGACTCTGCAGAGTGCATCGATTCAACCTGCCAGTCCCCTTTCTCACATCTGGAGTGAAGTTTCACCATACGTGCCCTGCGTTCTGATGAACCCGTCGCTATGGAAACTCGTGCTCAAGCGCTAACTTGTTCAATACAAGGCACTTTCACTTGAGTGCAGTTTTCCGCTTGAATCACTCATTGCAGATGCCTTGAACCCATTATCCCAGTGTTGATTGACAATAAAATGATAGACGCCAAGTCAAGTTTTTATTTTTTTTTTCCTATACACAGCCGGGCTGTTTTTCTGAATGAGTAGTCCATTGACGGTGCTGACATGTCTGAGTCGATACCTCCATTCATGTTATTTTTTTTTTTGTTTGTTTGTTTGCTTGTATGTTTGCTTGTGAGTCACACCAAGAAGAAAACCAACTTGTCATGGCTGGCATTACCGAAACACTTTAAGATTTATTCTTGCCTTTCAGTGGGTTGATGGTAAACACAATCAGTATAGTATTATTCATCTCATATAACTGGGAGGGGAATTACATGAAAAGGCAATTATTTCACACAATACACCTAATGTTTACTTCAAAACATTTGTCAAAATATTTAATGACTAAAGATTTACTGTTCATAATCCATTCAGTCTAGCTTTGATTTGAACATAAATATGATGGAGAATATGACTTGTGCAAAATTCTTGATGCCTGGAAGTTTTCCACATTCCTTCCCACAACATCGTTCCTGTAATCATACATGTTGTCGCTCTACGCTAAGTCCACTACATAAGCTTGAGTAACTTTTGATATGCGTTTCCTATTGAGGACAAAAAGAAAATGGGTAAGAAGTTATTTGTGGCCGACCGTGCTGGCAGCCATGATTAAAGCCAAAGAGCCCGATTTGCCAAAATTACATTGCAAGGAAATCATGTTCCCGCGAATCGTCATTCAAATCAACCACGGAATAGTTCATACATGTGAGCATGGAAATCAAATGAGAAATAGCATTCCTAAAATAACGTGCACCACTCGTCTGAAAAATGCTTTATATGCTCGACTAACTCGCCCGCTGGAGCTTGTTAAGCAGTGGCGGTCATGGAAGTGTGTCAATTTAGATACTTTGAGATGTTTCGCATTAAAAAGGAGCGCTCTTGTTAGGTTTTTCTTGTTTTGTTTTCCCCCCCAGCACAATTTCTCCTATTCTAGCTGGTTGAGCCACTGCACATCTTATCATTCTTTTAAAGTAGGCCACACCATTAGTAGGAAACCTAATGAGATTTAAATAGATACTACCTTCATCATGAGTCGGTGAAATTCAATTTACATATTGAGTTTCAAACCTAGACTACTACCTTTCTAGGGTGATGAGCATATGAATGGATGTTTGTATAAAGGAGGTACAAAAGTTCTGAAAGCATGAAGAAAATAAGGGGAAGGAGGCATAAATCATTTGTGTTCCGGAGGCGGTAAATAAAGAGACCTCCTATATTTGGAACACAGATACCTCAACTTAATTTGTGGATGTGAGATTTAAAAAGACAACAATGATGGAAAAGTTGATTGCCATGTTAAGGGGAAGCGGTTTTCACAAGAATGAAAGTCTTTCGATGGCAATACAGGTGATTCAAAACACATTTCCCACCTTAATTTAAGAGAAATGTTAAGTTATTGACTTACAAAAAAAAACCAAATCTGTGGAAAAATATCTGAAGAGGTACTTTTTATTCACTTCTGTTAAATTTCAGGGCTTGTTTGTACTTTTACATCATATTAACTTCAGTTTGTAACTTTCACCCTAATAAAGCGTTATGGAAGACGAATGGGCGGGATCTCTATCCAGGCTAAAATGTGTAGAATAAACTGAATAATCTTAATCTTCGTCACTAAATCGATAGCCATTGTGAAATAACATTCTTTGTAACTGTTGTGGATTTTCCATGAAGCCCCACATGAAAGCCTGGACTTACAGTAATATTAGAAAACCATTATTTATTTATTTTTTCCCAGCGTCAGCACCAGTTGATGCTTGGTCATTGTGACCTCGCTTTGCTTCATCCCGTTTTAAAAATAGGTAGCTTTCTTGTTTGCTGCTGGTTGTTAAATTAGAATTAGATGCGGTGACTGTACTTCTGTGCTCAAAAAAAGAAAACATCCAGTGATACATCTAGTCCTTTTTTAAAATTGCTGATTCCCAAAAGCCCGACTTCCAGCTGCAGCAGGCTGTGTTCGAGATCACAGTGCCCTATAAATGCGTGTCTTTAAAATGAGCCACTGGT
The DNA here is from genome assembly GCF_963383615.2 of Lipophrys pholis. Taxonomy (NCBI): domain Eukaryota; kingdom Metazoa; phylum Chordata; class Actinopteri; order Blenniiformes; family Blenniidae; genus Lipophrys; species Lipophrys pholis. The sequence goes on along the minus strand of NC_137643.1, from coordinate 8,268,402 downwards.
TGCACACTACCAGTGATTATCTTTAATGATTGGGAGTGAATCTCAGGGACTATTTTTAGTCGGCGCAACTAATAATTTTCCCGCCAAGGGAACCTATTTTGATCACAATGATTTCAGCAAGATGTTCGTAACTGAGCAGCACCCACCCTGTGTCTGCTGTGGAGGCTATTCGTGGTTTGTATGGCGCTATTAGGGACGCGCCAGAAATAAATCTCACACAAGGTCCAATTGCACAGGCCCACAAGAGGGACATGCATCAACGATAAGCTCTTCATAAAGACATCACACAGGGTGATCCTAGCAATGCTGCAACTGAAAAAAACACCACCACGATGTCAATGGGTGAACAAATACCTCCACTGTGAATGAAACTTTACAGGCAATTTACCCTTCAATCATCACAGTTGCTCCCAGCACCAGTTGGCGGGATCTCTTCAGCCAAAGAGCATTCACTGGCCATGCCTAATTTGCATCTTGCCTTCCTGCAGGCAGAGGGCACCCTCACTGAGAGACCTGAGTCATTTCTATTAAGGCCGCTTTCATCCTGTCTTCTGGTCCTTGCTGATGCAAAAAGAAAACTTGAGGCCAATGGCATGAACGGAAAATACCTGACATGCGTCAATTTAGCAGGTGAGTCATAAAGCGCTTGAGAGCACGCAGCGAGGTGAAGTCGGAACAAAAGGCATCAAGTCCTGGTATTATATCTCCTGCACAGGTTATGCATGAATTTGCCCCCCCCCAGTCAGGAAATCTGTTTATGGAGCTCCTGCTGATAGAAAGCTTGTTTCCATGGGGACGGCTGTCTTGTGTGTTCGTGTGTGTGTGTGTGTGATAGACATACAGCTCAAAAAAAAAAGTTCAGTTTGTTATACTCGGCTGTTGATGCAAGATGGTTTGCTGAGCAATCGGAGTCCCTCTCCAGTCAATCAAAGCCCGACAACATTGAAATACAGTAACATCATTGGAGCATTTAAACAAAGAGACTGATTTTGAAGGGAAAAGTCCCTGCAGAGTAAGACGGAGGCTTCAAGGTCTAATAGTAGTTATGGTGCATGTAATTACTGCTACAGGGATATTTACTCAAAACCAAAACAGCTGTGTTTCCTTTGAAAAGAACAGTGGATGCATCGACTGTTAAAATGGTTCATGTCAGAAAAAAACATTCTGAATTGTATAAATGAATGCAAATTTGCTAATGTTGCAGAGATGCATCCATACATTTGCTTCAATGCTGCTTTATCCAGCTTTGGGTTTTATAGGACCAATTCCAGCTTACTGTTGGTGAATGCAGGGTCACACTGGTCAGTGCCCTTCTTGCACTGCTTTTTTTTAATTACATTTTTTTATCTTTGAAAGTGCAGCAGAGGATAAACTGTTACGTCTGCAACCAACTCAGTGAAAATCACATTTAATGCTCCTTTGTCCATCAACGTGTCTGAAGGTGGTATGCTCAGTTTGAATTATACACTATGTTCATTTTGAAGGTTTGGCTGCAGGAAACGGGCTGATTAGTATAAAAATGAATGCACACTGCCACCCAGTGTAAGTGACAGGTTTGTGGAAAGGTGACACATGCTGGGTCCAAATCACAAATTGCATGAGACATTTGGGGGAAATCAATGAGGTGGTAGGCTGCATTTTATTATTATTATTTATGTCATTATTTATATACACGTTTCTGAATTGTCGACCCCAAATTGGACCAAAGGTATGAGTGTGTGTGGTTTTTTTTGTGTGTGTAAAACCAGGTGACCTGTCCTGGGTTGTACCCTGTCTTCACCCATACCTGAGTCCTACAGTCAATCATCCTGATGGCCAATTTTGAGTTATTGGCCCCAAACGGCGAGGGAGTGCTACTTATTAGAATGGGGCATGATTAAAGGTTAAATGGGCATGACATGGTGTTTACCGGAGTCAAAGCCGGAGCTCAGACATGCACTTAAGTCCTCCAGCTTCCCCAGCCTCTGACTTTTTCCACATCAGTGAGTCACTAAATGCCGACGCCATCGTGAGTAACACAGAGGGGGCACCGGGGCTCGAGGATCTATTCATCTCAATAAAATTAGAAACACAAACGGGCAGCATTGAGCGGTAACTGCTTTCTTTCATTTGTTGTGATTGATGATATTGCAAAGGACAAATGTCAAGGAAAATAATAATAATTAAGCTGCAGCATTTGGGGGTGAAAGAAGCACGAATGAAATCATTTCCCTGATTTTGCTCTGGCAACATTTGAAGCTTCATAAAAGGTCACAAGACGATGTAGAAATGAAATTTATGCCGTGGCTTCACAGATATTTGAGCTCAATCATTTGAACTGCACATAATCACATTAATTAAAACTTATCATCATTGCACATCACACACATTACAGATAACTTCAAGCTTCAATGAGCAGTTTCCTCGATTTTCTTAGTCATTGCATCAGGAGTTGTGAGTCTCTGTGTTCTTTCTCGTGTGGAGCAGGGGTAAGGTATATCATCGAAGTTCTGCACAAGCAGACGTAGCCATCAACTGAGCCTGTGACGTAAATACAAAGAACCCAGAGGGCCTCATTTCTGACTTTGTCAATATATCGATTTCTGTCGCGCACTGGTAAGTGATAACTGTGTACAAGGCTGGACTATATTTCTACAAACCTGCGTAAGCAAACCTCACCTTTTCTTTTTCCTGTTGAATGTTTCATCACTTCACTGCACTGGCATCAGAATACTTGATGACTCCGTGCTGCAGGACAAGTGGCAGGTTTTGTCAAGTATCTTATAAAAGACTGGGCTTTTGCCTCATTTCCACATTGTCCTCTACACAAGGTGCCTTTGGAGGCTGTGAGAGACAAAAACATCATCATGGTCTCCCTCTGAACACACCTCCTCCAGGCAGGGTTTATTTTCTTCACAAGGACTGAATTGTTGTTGAATTTGGGGCACTTTGTGCCGAAACATGTGATAATAGTGCTGCACAGATGGAGTCAGTTAAGAGTCTGTGGTGCTCTGCTCAGAGTGATGTGAGGACAATGCCGGCTGTGGCCAGTCGCGGCTCAGTCGGTATCGTGAGTCATCTTGTGACTGGCAGTTTGATCCCCCGTCTCAAGTATCGGTGGGTCAACCAAATGCGAAAGATGCAGATCAAATTCACAGGTCTATGCCGACAGAGGTGCGAGAAGATTAAATCATCTGAAAGGATGAAAATGAACCATTTATCTGGTTTAACCACACCTGGCTAGAGTTTTTATTTTATTTTTTTTTGTTCAGTTTATAATCCACTCAGTAGAACCTGCAATGGACTTTAGTCTTTTCACAAGCCAACATCTCTACATTTCCATTTTAAATGATCTGTGTCCTCATGCCAGTCTTTAATAGTGGATCAGTGTTGAGATTAATGTGTAATAAAGTAGCTATCTTTGATTTTATTTTGTAATGCCACAACTTTTGCCAGTGTTGCTCTATAATCTGAATCCTAAAAGTAATAATTCCACCACAGTTCTTATTGTCATTAGTTTATAGGTCTGTTACTTTCTAGAAGAGAGGCTATGCTGCAGAAGATTGCTAGAAACTTGTGCAGTTGGGAATACTTAACCATCAATATTAGTGTCTTGGTTTAACTCAAACAGAACAAAAATAACATGTGTGCACCCGTGTCTGATTTCCGAGGGACTGATGGAACTTCAGCCGGACTTAATGAGTGAATCAATGATCAGACTGACCCAGATAGAACTGACAGCCCAGCTAATGTGTCGCAGCAACACCACAGAAATACAGCTGTGTACCTAATAATAATAATAATAATAATATATTACAATCGGAGAGATATTCAACATAGAAACACAAGTTAAGTTTCTAATTTAGCACTTTTTTTTTAATTAAGAAAAGCTAATGAGCATTTTGAAGAACGAGTACTTGCAAAATGTAAAAAAAAAAAACTGCATTGGCCAAATTAATGTTAAACATTAAAGTAAAATCAGAAGGAATTAATGCTTGTATATAATTTTTTTCCAAGCTTACATTTTTGACTTATTTTTGTTTGATTTATTCCAATACATCCGTCCAGACTCATTTTGCAGTGCATCATATTTTTCCAATCGAAAATGAATTTCTGCCAGTGGAATTCTCTCTTTTGTGTTCGAAAACAATTGGAGCCGGAAGGCTCTGCAGTACACAGGCAATCAGGCACACAAAGAAATCTAAACAGTACCGCGACCTCAAATCAACGCGCAAAACTGCCGCAGACGGAGTTGTTGCCTCCTAATTAAAAGTTCCTTCAGCCCGCGACCTTTTCTCCCAGTGAGTCACCGATCCCAGCGTTCATTAGAAACAGAGGAGGCGCAGCAGCCTCTGCATCTGATTGGCTCAACAGAGAATGAAAACTGTTGGGGGGAAAAACACCAGTGCTTTATTGGTTTTCCAGGTGGGTTTGTCAAACGTGCAAATGTCAGGACATTGAAATGTCACTCATTTTTCTTTAGGGTTCAGGTTGTCTAAGTGTGTTTTTTGTTTAGACTGCCTTGATAAGCAAAACTGCTGTTTGGAAACATTTTGATTCGATTTATATTTTTTGAAAGCTAAAACATGCAAAGTATTCCAATAAATGTTTGTTATACAAGACAATATTTACATTTTCTCCAGATTAACATGTTTTATATTAATATTTGTGTTAATAAGCCAAAAACGTTTTCTGGATCGAAGTATTGAGATCAAATATAATAGACCTCTATGGTTAAAATGGCACAATCTACTCCAAACTTATTAAGGGTGCCTATACAATAAGAGCAACCATATCATGATCATTCTCTCTAAACACAGTGAGTGTAGGTAGTGTTGGCGAATTTAAACACAGTTTCTCCACCGGATGTCCGTCTGCATCTGGGATTTGAACTCGAAGTGAAAACTCGATGAGCCACTCGAGGGACACGTCCCGTTTTCCTTTAAATATGTTAAAATTGTGACGATACTCTTACATCCACGGCAGACTTTATTTGGTTTATACTATATTTTATGAAAATGTCCAGTAAAAGTCCACATTTTAGAAACATACTTCCACTGAACATTGCTTTAATTCGTTTGTTTTTTATTCTCATAGCAGTATTGTTTTACATCTTTTAGTGTTCGGTGATGGAAATCACTTTTATTAATCTTATTGCTGAAATGTGCTGCACAAACAAAGTTGGGTTTGCCTTTATCAGATTGTTTCATTATAACTAAGAACAAATTGGGCCCCAGGTGGTTCCTGAGCAAAGTTGGATATTCGCCAGCCCTGGTGTGGAGCACGATTCTTTCATTACAGCTCTTATACTTACGCTGTTGTTCCTCCTTTACCCCTCATTTACACCCGTTTCAATACTTTTCACCTTTGGTGTCTGCACTGCTGTTAAAGCACAACTAAAAGAGAGTTTTAGAGTTCCCACTGAGGAGGCCGACTCACACCACCATTCTGAAACAACCTCATCAGCTGTGTGCTTTTCTTTCTTTTTCTTTTTTTTTTCCTGTCTTTTTTGATGCATGCTTGCAACTGTGTAAGTTGGTCTGGAGAATGATGAAAAAATATATATATAAATATTGATTTGCATCTGTGTTGACTGACCGGCATGACAATGAGAACAAAACTATTTTAAAAGTGCCCAGGGTCGTTTGTTTTGACCTAATTCATGGATTTGATTTAAAATTTTTTAAGGTTTATCAGATGTGAATGCGAGTGTGTATGATGGATTGCTTTCACCTACAGGCAGCTGGGCTTATCACATATATTTGTCAAAATAACGACGTTATAAACACTTCACCCAGAAAAGAAAATTAAATTTATCATTAAATTCAAGACATGGATTCATATTTCAATCAAACGTAAGACGTCGATCTCTTGTTTCTTTATGCTAAATCACAAACAAACCTGTCGGGTTTAATTAAAACCTATAAAAAGTGTTGGAAGCACGTTGTGTTGAACACAATAAACAGTGGCAGCATTGAAGGTGAACTCGATGTTCAGAATATCTTTCAAAAAAAATACTCCATGAAGACTCCAAATACCCACCAGTGTATCTATTGATGAAAGATCTGTAATTAAATATTCAAAAGCCACCATGTGGTGGAAAATAAACTCAGTATTTAGGGATTTTCTGATCTAATTCAAAAGCCTTTTAGTCCAAAAAAATATATAAAAAAAAAGGGAGACAGTGGCGGAAGGTCGGAAGTGACCCATATTACGCCATCACTCTGCAGCAAATGGTGAGAAACAGGCTTTTGTGAAGCAGCTTGATGAATTGGTGAATTCACTCGCAGGCTGGGAAACTGGTTAAAAGAACAGCCCTTTGTAGATTACTTCCATCAGTGGAGACCTGCAGACTCCTGCTACCTCGTCAACATGTTGCCTCAAGTGTGAGTAAAAGGTGTAAACATGGTGAAACAAACATGACAGATATTGCAAGGAAGGTGCTCCACCTCTTTGATGATCTTTGATATAATTATTAAGTCCTGCGTTGTGTAACCATTAAAGAAAAGGCGAGCAGCTCTCCAGCAGGAAATGAATCAGCCAGTAATTATTTGATAGAACAGTTTTTTCTTCAAGTTGTCCCCTTTAAAAAAAATTTAAAGACACATTTCAATGAAGGGTTTTTATTCTCAAGAAGAGCTAATTGTATAAAATTTAAATAATCTGTTTACCATCTGCTGCTCCAGAGACAATCGGAGCACAAAGTGGGCGAGAGCTGGTTCAATCTTTGGAGAAGATGCAGAATTGAAAACAGGTCCATACCTCGTGGGGATTTTCCAGGTCACCTACATGTGACTGGTTGTGCAAAAAAGAAAAGAAAAAACTAGAACAAGTGAGAGGAATTTGGGTCAGGAAGCAGTCCCCTAATCAAAGATGTCTTTATAGAGGATACGGCCATTCTTTTGTTACCGGTCAGTAGTTGTTTGGCCCGAATGTGTTTGACATAAAATCAATGCCCCATTTCTGACAACCACAAGTTTCAGACGGCGACAAGTAGCGCTCCCATTCACCTCTGGAAATAACAGAAACTTCTGCGCTGCAGGGGTGTCCAAGGCCTCCTGAGTTGGATGACTCAATCGGAAGTAGGATAGCACATTTTCAGAGGACATTTATTCTCTGTCTATAAATGAAGGTTGCAATCTGCCAGCTTAGGTTCTCGGGGTTTTAATACAAAGCTGTTTTCTGAACACTTTCTGTTTGCTCATATTTATTTTTCTATTTCCAATGATTCATCTGCCCTGACCTAGTGGCAGAGCGGTAGGTTTGTGAAGAGAGGGGTCGGTGTAGGTCCCCGAGCGGGGCCTTTAATCCATTCATTCCAGGGATTGCGAGGTTCGAGAGGTTGGAGGGCCAGTATGTCTCTTTGTTTGTGTAAAAGATCTTGCAATGATCAGTACATGGCCTTTAATCTGACTGTATACTGGACTGCCAGCTTTTACTATTCCATTTACCGTTGGTGAAGGTAATCTAAACCATGTTTCATGCTGGAATCAATTGCAATTACTATGGAATTACATTTTTGTAAATCATTTCAATAAAAATAAATACATCCATATAGATTGAGGCAATAAATGAATAAAATGTTGGTTACAGTTACAATTTTTGGGGGGGGGGTCCTTTAAATCAATGAAATTTCTTCGTTTTACAGGTTCCACATACATGAAAATTGAAAGGCTCAAACGTTTACATTAATTTTATTAAGTTGAAAAAGATGGAGCCATAAAGGGTGTTATACTCTTCCGCCAGCAGATGGCAGTCAAAGTGAATCTCTTCGACTGTGGTGATCATTATACATCTGATCATTTCATCAATGTTTACAATGTTTACAATAAGCTCTATTGCACATTATGGACATTGTTGAATATCTGTTCAAAGCCTGAGATCTTCAGAGGGGTTGTGGTTCCTATGGATTTAAATCTTATCTTTTCTTTTTTGCTGTATGTAGTTCCTTCTTTTAAATCCACTCCATGTAAAGTAATATGAAATACTGGATTTTTATTATTATGTGATTTAAAAGAAGTAAGTAAGTCAGCAGCCCTCAGGAACTTTTCTTCCACAGGTGAGGAGCATAGGAAGTAAAAGCTGCTTCACTTTGTTTCTACTAATAAGTCTGAGTTGTATCTAGGCCAGTGGCCATTCAAAGCTTTATAGACAAGAATTTAGATTTTGAAGTCAACCCTCTGACACACAGTCAGTGTAGAGATTGAAGCTCAGGTGAAATGTGCTCCACCCTCTGTGTTGGTGAGGACTATCCTCCACTATCTTAGGTGGTTGTTTAAAAGTATTTTTCCACAGGTTTTTTTTTCTGCGCGTATCTAGTCCTGCACCGTTGGGAGCAAGGCCACAAAAAGCATATCAAAACGTGCGGAACGTTTGGGAATAGGTTTCTATGCCTTTTGTTAGCTATTTGGATAACCGCTTCAGAATGAATTGCTAAAAACTGCAAAAAGTTTCCCATACAAAGTGGACGGGAGAGGCACCTCATGGAGAGCAAAAGAGACCACGGAGACCCTGAGATCAAAGGATGTCGGCAGCGAGAGGCAGGCACACAACATTTCGTCTGGAATTTTCTAGTTCTTGAAATACTATTTTTCAGATGGCTGATGATGTCTTACAGTGGTTGTAATGAACAGATTTGTCCACGGGATGGCGGTAATTAGTAGTGCTGTTTGTTTGTGGACGGCCTGCTGAAAATCCAACGAAGAACAGAACACAGGTTCGCAGGGCTGTGAGTTAGAGGCAGAGTCCGTCACAGTTGGGGTGGGGGGGATAAGGTGGGTAAAACACTGCTTTCCCGGCTTAATTTAACACCAACACCTTTTTGCAGCGAGGTCGATTTAATTCTGCTTCCTAAATATTCGAGGTGCCGCCTTGTTACGCGTGACTTGATCGTTATTTGGAGCAAAAAAAGCCTCTGGAGCTAACGTTAGCCTAGCCAGTTAAAGATCCCCCGACAACCAATCCGACTTTGTTTATAAGTGAATGTTATTTGACCGCTTACGAGTCGCTTATTATCAGCTTTACGAGGACGTGGAGAACGAGTCGTTGTGATGCCATAACTACGTGATTGTATTGGAGGTCGCAATGCACACTGCTTACCGATAACGATGTGTCTTTACAGTGGGTTATTGTTGTGACAGTGACATGTTGACGTGGTCACTAAAACCTGCTGCCTTCTTTTCCAGCTGTGCTCAGTCTGGATGAACCTACAGAATTCTCTCACGGGGATGGTGGAAGAGTATCAGGCGTGAATCCAGGACACCCAGTGCTGTCCACCTCTCTCTGTCTTCCAGTGAAGACAAATGGTTTTGAGTCATGGATCAAGGTGTCGTGAACGGTCCTGTCACCCTGGTGATCAGGGCTCCCAACCAGAAGTACGATGACCAGACAATCAACTGCTGCCAAAACTGGACCGTGGAGAAGCTCAAAGCCCACCTGTCTGATGTGTATCCCAGTAAACCAGTGGGTATCTCACTCTGATCTGGCCAAAACATTTATTATCCTCCGACCCAACTAATCCAACTTTCATGAAGCTACTGTCCAGATTCATACAGCAGCTGCCATACACTTTTATTTCACACAAAATCACCAGTATTTCGTAAAACACATCTGATACATCAGCGAGTTGAAGACTCTGTAAGATAGGTTTTCTTTTTTTCCCCCTGTAGTTTGAGACATCCAAGCTTGCAAAAACATACATGCATAGGAGTAAATAATTGGTAAAACAGCAAGGGGACTTTAAAAACGTCTCTCTCTAAAGTGACGATAATGTTTATTGTCTTAAAATCAGTGGAAAGTATTTTTCCAGCACCTGTGACAAGTATGTGACTTGCACTAAACTATCAGTGTACTCAACATCATCATGAGCTACTTGAAAATATACATTATTTATAGTTTTCCTTTAATTTGAGATACCTTCACCCCATCTATTTACATATTAAACGGAGTAAAAACATTCCTGCTAATGCAGCACACTTGCAACTCCATGTTCTAGATGTTTGTAGGCCTCAAGCTGAATAAATGAGGAATTTAAGTTATGTTGACTCGGGACGAGTGGATAAGAAAAAGGATTTTACTGTGGAGTCCATTGATGCATGAATACATCCAGACACAGCAAATGCTTCTCTGTCACAGTACTTCCTCTGTGAGGACTCTGCTGAATCCCCCTTGTGATGCACATCGCTAGTGAATGTCATGGATCATTAACCTTGACGTGTGCTGTGAAGTGAAAGAAGTGACGTTTTCAGATTTGTTGTTGCTGAAAGAGACTTGAAGTCTTGCAGATTTGACGTCACGGTGAAAGGAAGGCATTAAGATTCTGGTTGTATTGTGCCGCTAATCTCACTTTCCTTTTCTTCCCTGGTGCTTATTCTGATGCAATCAGTGTAAACACTGTGAACACACAGGGACAAACTGCTCCCTGGTAAATTTGTCACGCCACCCCACTAAGGATGGCTGTTGTGTTCGTGAAACTTGGTGACACATTAACCAGCGAGGCAACTTGAGTTCAGGCAAAAAAGATTTGGTGGTGCGGGTCAGTCGGGGTTTAAAAACGATGTCTAGAATCTTGAATGGCTGTACGGTGAATGTAAGAGGACACACTCTGACCTCGTTTGCTTTCAGCTAAATCCACAGTTAAGACCTACTTATCCTGACTGAGGTTACTATGATCCCATCCTCATTACTCGCTCACACAGGGAGTCTGCCTTCTGATGCAGTGCTCAGAGCCAACATTTACACTTCAGTGTTTTCAAGGTTGGAAGTATGAACACATTTCTGATACGAATCCTATCATCTTCACTCCATGTTGAGTCCAGTGTCCTACATTCTTGTCATTGTTAACGTCATTGTCGTTATGCCATTATATTTTTAGAGCTCCAAAGACCAGAGGCTGGTATATTCTGGAAAGCTGCTTTTGGATCACTTCACCTTGAAAGACGTGCTCAGGAAGGTACGTTTCCCCACAACTTCCCCCTGTTTTTTTTAGATTAATAAGCTGAATAACACCTCGGTCCAAATATCAGACAAAACCAGAGGCTCACGCACACTTCATCGTGGTAAACTTCTCCTAATGTCTCCCTACATTGCGCGCCATCCTCGCAACATCCAAATCATTTGGGAAGCAGCATGTCAAAGCTTCTGAACAGTTTAACTACATCCAGTGACTGTATGATCATTGGAGGTGCTCTGTGTTTGCGAGGCCCCAGAAAAGAGCCGGAATACAAAACCCTGAATCTAAAGTGGCGTCCTCATTCTGCTCATCTCTCTGTTGAAACGCATCTTCTTAAATCCACTTCAAACTGCATTTTGATTTCATGTTTTGTTTGTCAAGTTTTTAGTTGTACTGTTTTTAAGAAGCATTTTAGCTTTTCTTTAATATTAGTAGTATTATTATTAAATCTTTCCAAGTGTATAGAAGAGTTTTTGTGTTGGTCGTGTGGAACATGCAGCATTCACTAATGAGTCGTCTTTGCTTCTACAGCAGGACGAGTACCATATGCTCCATCTGGTATGCGCCTCACGAACCCCTCCCAGCTCCCCAAAGCCCCCCCGCAGCTGCAGTAACAAGCCCCAGGAGAGCGCAGCCAGTCCCACGGTGGGTCATCCGCGTCCTCCTCACACCTTGCTTTGTGTTTCATCACCGCCGCATCTCCTTTCATCATCCGTCTCACTGCTGTGCGTCGCGTCTCTTTCTGAACAACTTTGTGACGACAGGCCCCTCAGAGCTCCGGCAGCCCAGGGCAGGACGGCCAGTCGTCTCGAGTTGAGAGCGCTGATGGACTTAGACAGCGAGCCGTACCGTACCCGTACCACCAGATGTATCCACAGATTATGCACAGGTAAGCGGTTTCTGTGGTGAAACTCTCTCGAGAGGAAGAAACATGCTGAGAAAGACATTTATCCCGTCTATGAACTTACGATTACCATTTCACTATTCAGGTGATTAAAAGGAGGAGTGCTCCTGATGTTTTCTTTCCACTTTCATTTGGGCTTCACACACATCTTGTATGGAAAAAAAAGAGTTGGTGTCATGTTGGGATAGTACTGCAGAAATACCCTCGTCTGCACGTCCGGCAATGGTTATTGCAGATGACACGGTGACACGGTGATCTGTAAGGCAGGGCAGCTTTACGTGTGAAACACATTTCAACAACAATGAAATTCAAGAGGCTTTACATCAATAAACATGTGCAGTTGGCAAAGCAATTATAAAAGGCAACCATTAAGAATAAACTTTGAGTCGTCCTGCAGTTTTCAGGGAGTTTGTTTCTTTAATTTCAAACACAAGTACTTGGTGCATAAAACCTAAAAGCAGCTTTGTTGTGTTCAGTTCTGACTCTGGGAACAGAAGGCAGGTTTGATCTGATGACCGGAGAGGTCCGGATGACTTTAACATCCAAAGATCTGAGCTGTAACGTGGGGGGTGAACCTGTTACCTGTTGGGAGAGTTTAGGTCCGATTGAAGAAGTGGTGGTTGAATGAGAAGGTATTTGTTTTGCTGTGAAGCGATAGCGCTAACCTGTGTTGAATCAGACGTCACGGTTCTCATAACGTTTGTCTCTCTTCCAGCTGGAATCAATTCTCCGCTCAGCCGACCCCCCCTGCAACCACGCCTGCTTATTACAGCCCCATGACATTCATGTGGTGGCAGCAGCTGTACGCCAGGCAGTACTACATGCATTAGTGAGTCCACATGTACTTCCTTCATCTCCACCGACTGGATTTGAAACAGAGTACTACATCATCATGGCTGCAGAGTACTACATCATCATGGCTGCAGAATACTACATCATGGCTGCTGTTTGCGTTTCTCTCCTCCTGCAGTCAGTTGCTGGCCGCCTCTGCTCAGCAGCTCCGGCCTGAGCAGGCCGCGGCTCAGCCCAACCAGCCCGACCCCCTGAGCCAGCGGCCGCAGGTGGGTCGCCACGGCAACCCGGAGGTCCAGATGAACGCCCAGGGAGGGGAGATCCTGAACGAGGAGGAGCTGAACCGGGACTGGCTGGACTGGGTGTACACGTTCTCCCGCGCCGCCATTTTGCTCAGCATAGTCTACTTCTACTCGTCCTTCAGCCGCTTCGTCATGGTGATGATGGCCATGCTGGTGCTCTACCTGTGAGTCCACCTCCCCTCGATCCTGGGACACCTTCTGCCTCGACACGCGCAGTCCGAGTACTACAAAATATTTGTTTTGTTTCTGAATCGTACTTTAGAAGCAACAATATTATGGCAAACAGCAGCACGTTTCACTTAAGAGAGTAAGAAGTCATGATGTGGAGCGAGTGGGACCCTGGTTCGAGTCTCCATTGTGACAAGAAGGACGAAATCAGTGGGGCATGCCGTAATGGCTTCCCCGTCTAGATAGAAAGGTTTTTTCAGTTTTAAATTTAATGAAGCAAAATGAAAAACAATCATATTTTCTCTTATAGGCTGTGCTGTGATGTTCGGGGCTCAAATGTCCCTCGAATTTAGTTGTTTTTCTTTCTTCTCTTTTTTTTCTTAAACACATCCAAAGTCTCTTTCATTACGCATTTAAATTTTTGACAACCGCCTGGAGAAACAATTTACTTTGGGGAAAATTGGATGTCATTAGAATCAATCATGTATAAAATGAAAGTCTCGGCAGTCAATTGCTTTTCTGATTGGAGGGATTTTTCACCTCCTGAGCTGTTGGGCACTGATACAACTGTACAAGAAGAAGGTGAGATAAAGCAGCCAACAGGACATTAGTATTCCAGGGTTCAACTTAAAGTAAAGTGGCGTAAGAAAAGAGCCGACGACTCAGTCAATCTATATCCAGATGTTTACTCCCTGATGGCCCGATGAGTTTAGAGTACATCACTACTGGAGATCTTCTTTTCTTTGCTGTCCTGTTGAATGATTGATTGAATTGTGAAAAAATCCAAAATATCGACTCATTTAGAGCATCACTGTGTTTTAAAAATGTTTGTGATCATTTTTAAACAAAGTTTTATCTAGTGACGAAGATTTGCAGATACGATGACTTTTCTCATCATCAGAGTGGTTTGCTAAGTTTTACAGTGGAAGATATTTAGAGAATCGCAATTTATATTTGAGTCCCTGAAGAATTCGCAAAGAAATGAACTAAATATTCAGTCTGCATTTGATATGTGTGGGAACAACACCAAACGTAGTCGTTTAGACGGATCTCAAAAGAAGCGGTGCGTCATGTGTTATTGGAGATGATGAAGGTAAGACAATGGGAGTTGTTGCAGACGGTTTGTAATGTCTGTCGTGTTTCTCTCCCGTCTCTCTTCAGGCACCAGGCCGGCTGGTTCCCCTTCAACCTGGAGAACGAGCTGCAGCTTCCAGGTGACAGAGCCAATCAGGACGACGTGGAGGGAGAGCTGCCGAACCACGACCTACAAGAAATGGTAACTGCTGCTCCCCCGCCGGAGCAGACCGAAGGGCTTTAGTACCAGAGTTTAGATGTATTGGACCTGAATGTAGTCGCAGTGTGACGGCGACACAAAAAGCTACGACAAGGGAATCATAGTCCAATTATTGATTAAAAAAATAAATAAATCACACAAATTCTGAGAACTGTATCGAGATGTACTCTCTCTCTCTTGCTCTCTCTCCGTGGCGTCGCCGTTGCAGGACGGAGCGATGGACGACGGCTCAGACGACGACGGAGAAAGCGGAGAGGAAGGAGCGGAGGATCCGAACAGCGGCCCTCACGCGGGCTTCCTGTCGTCCACCTGGTCCTTCATCATCACCTTCTTCATGTCGCTGATCCCGGAGGGGCCTCCCAACGCTGCCAACTGAGCGCCGCCGCCACGCTCCTCCGTCAGAGCGCCTTGTTTCTCTCGAGGAGCGCCGGCGTCCCTCCCGCTCCGTTGCAATGCAGTGTTACCGTTTCCCAGTAGTCTGCGCTGTATATCAAACTCTGAGCCGGAACACAAAAGACTCATTCAAACCTGAAGACAAACAGAAACGCAGGTTGTTTTATATGGAGGTTTTTTTTTTTTTTTGTTTTGTTTGTTTTTTTCTTCCAGAAAAATTCAAGCTGTCAGATAAGATTGAGGATGAAGCGCTGTGTAGGAGGACGGTGAACATGGAAACAGTCAAGTCACACCAGAAATTCATTGTTTTCTCTGTAAGAGGCTGAAATATTTGTCGGAATACTTTTGCTTGAATTGTAGTGACTTTCTTTTTTTTTTTTTCTTTTTTATCCGTATTGGTGGTTCATTTCAAAACAAAACATTTTTAAAAAGCCACTTTAATCCAGAAGATTACATTCAATCAAGAGAATGTGAAACATGCAGCGTTTGAATCCAGTTTATGAGTAATTTTCCCCCGAGAGTTGATAAACAGTGTAATGTTTGTACTGTGCTCAAGTGACGCTGGCTACTGACGTGTGATGTTTGTTTGTTTGTTTATTTCTTCACAAGTGAATCGATGTACCACTAATCCTTCAGACAGTGTCAAAGAGCTGACTGATGTAGAGTCACTGATCTTTGTCACCTTTAACAGAATATTGCCGTCATTGGGACTGAAGCTGACAGTACATAAGATAAATCCACAGTTAGATGAAGCGCTGGGATGCAGAGGGCAGGTGGGACTAACTGCACCTCTGAAGTCTCTGAAAAGCACTGCTGCTGTTACATTTAACATGTTGTGTACTAATAATGATGTTCATATTAAAAGTATGTTCATTGTAATGTTTTATGGTCATTTAATCTCATTCCTGTGTCTATTGTTTTAACGTAAGGAAGAAGCTCACTTATCTGCATTTTGTCCATTGCAAGTACTGTATCCCTTTAATCCTGAAACGCATAAAACCATTCCGATATAACAAACTTGAAGACATCCAGTTGTCGCTTTTAAGTGAGTCACAAAATTAATACGTTCATCTATGCTTTGTGTTAAATCACCTTCACTTATATCGGTGGGTGTCGTCATTTCAGCAGTTTCACTAATTTCACTCACTTGCACACCTACAAAGATTCACTGGGATCAAATGAACTTGTAGTCTGCACCAAGACCACACTGACACAAGGGAATGGTGAAACTTCATTAGTACTCGTGCTGCTGAAAAACCATGAGCGATTAAGAGAATCGAAGGAATTAAATCCAAATGATTACAGCAGCCATCGCAGCATGTTTTAATGTGATTGTTTTTGTTTTTTTTAATGTGCAGGAAATTAAATCCGAAATATCCTCGTGCAGGTACAAGTTTGAATTGCTTATAATTTGTTCACCTGCCCTCCCTTCCCTCAATTAGCAAGCATTTCTCCCAGCCTGGATATACAAGAACAAACGGTCATTTTAATCAATGTGAGAGTTTCGTATCCTGAAATAAACTCAGTAATGCAGGTCTGACATACAATTAGTAGTCACAATATAACCGTGATCAACAAAGCTAGGGACGTTTGGACTACATAAACAAGACTTAAAGGACTTCATTGTATTTGTATGAAAGTTGGTACATATTATTTTTAAAGGAATAAACCACAATGAGTTACATTCCACATTTCCATGGACTCTTAATACTTTAAATTCTGTAATGATGCTGGATATTTTTCTATCTTTTTAAAAATCCTTTGGCTGGTTTTGCCCTCTCCCAATGCTTTCTTGTGTATTATAATTTAGTTTATGCTTGAGCATATTTCATGTCTGTTCTGGCTTCATGTTGCATGTCTGGGATGAGTGGATGGTGTCTTGTTGCTGTCCTCTCCACCATGTTACCTGGAGAGCTGTCAGCTGTGCCTGGTTGTCTCCCTGCTTCCAGTGTGTAGATATGTCGTCTGTCCATCTGTGATCTTCCCTCTGATGAGAAAGGAAAAACCGCACAATGCAAACCATGAAATCTAGTCCCTTCCAGCGCCATCTGCAGGTCGGTGTGTGTTTTTCTGCAGCAGATTGTGGCATAGATCTCTGCTGCCATCTCCAGGCGAGACTGTGAACTGTAACCACTGGCTCAGAATATAATGTCTACTAGTATTTCCCTCCTTTCTTCAAGAAAACATTCAGTTTTAGGGGCAACAATTTTGTGTTAAAATTAAACTAACTACTGTATTCTAATATTAGGGACACATGGACACACACCATACAAATTAATGCATTTTTTCTCCCTGGAGAGAGATCGACTCCACGACGGTTTTCCAACCTCCGATTTGAATGAAATAAAGACAGTAGAAAATCACCATGTACTCACTTTTATTGCTTTGCAACAATCAGTCATGACAGAGGAGTCATTATTCAAGCAAACGACAAGATGTTGTGTGCTTCACTTTCAGTTATCTGTGGATCAGAGAGGAGGCCAGAAACTGCTTTATGTTGCTGAAGTCAAGTCTTTTTTTTCTTTCATAAACTAAGACCAAAAATATTCAATATTATTTCGTGGGTGGTCCCCATAAAGAAATGCTTTGTTCATAACTTAATGTCAATATTAATTGACAATATGTGGGGAATTTGTTTGAGAAGTTTTGGATGTTTATATCACAATACTCCATTAAAGGAAAAAAAAACCATCACCTCAATATTTCTTAGAGATTTTATGTTGAGGAGCAAAATACTCGAGCAGTACTCCACGCACACAGGATCAAGGGTTACATTTGCAGATGGAAGATAAATAGGTTTTTTTGGAGTGCTCAGGCTACGACTGGCACACAGACGAAGAGTAACACTACAACAGAAGTGAGCCTCGGCAGCCTGAGCACCGGGTTCACTCTGGAGGGGGGAAAAAAAAACAAAAACCAAACAAAGATGGTCTGTCTTTGGCATTCCTGTGCCAGCGTGTGTACCTGTACATCTGGTCTGAACACATGAATCATCGGTACAAGACTTACACATAAAGAGCTCCAACAAGGCACATTAAGCTATTGTCCACACAGACACTGCAGCTACACACAGACAGAATCCAAGAAACAAGACACCCAGAACGTTACACAAAGGACTCTTTGCATGAATAATATTTAAGTTTCAGGTGTCCATACGGTTGCACAGTATAGGATACTTATTGCTAAAACAGGACTGCACTTAGCAAAATAAGAACAAAATCCTAGGATATAATAGTTTTGTTTTACATATACAGTAGAAATATTTTGCATAAAATGATTTGCAACGATATACACAGTAGATAAACAAATGATCTTTTACACCACACACACATAGACATAAACACGCAGTATAAAATCAGGTGCAACTAACTTAGGATACAAATATTCTCTTTTCCATGGTATGCACCTTTTTACTATAATTTATGATTTACAGCATTTATTAAAATAGTTGTGATGTCAGCGATGAGAGAAATACAGTGGACAGGTAATTATCTCTGCCTTGTGACAAAGTGACCACAGCATCACAGAATCATTTTTGACTCCTGAGATGTTACACTTACGTTTGAACAACAGCTCTCTAAATACTGTGGGAAGAGGAGGAAAAAAAAAACAACTTTATATTAACACACTATAATTTATTTTCAGTAAGAAACTATACAATGACAAAGTGCTTACTGTACAGTACAGACTTCATATGGCCTCTAAAGTAGGATTTCTGCTATATTGGAAATGAAAACGGCACAGTCCACACATAATGAATGTTTTTCCTCTAAGATCACATCCACTACGAACAGTGACGATTACAGTGAAAACAACTGACCAGCTTTTGAGCAGCAATATCAACACTAAGTGTTTCCCCGGAGGCGGGAGAGCAAATTCAACAACGATGTGTGCAGTAGTAGTGTGGTGCTTTGAACGTACCGTTTTGTATCGTTTACTACGCGAGAGCCAATATGAAATATCTGACACTGGCGGTACCTGAATGGCTTTCATCAAATGAGTTTTGAAGCTGGTGTTTTGTAGAGAAAGGTCCTAATAGACCTGAAATTCATAGAAAGAAAAAAACAAAAACAACTACAATGCAGGAAAACTCGGAGTAAAAACCTGCAAAGAATCTAAACTTTCAAATTGAGATCAAATTAAACAAGGACATAAAGGAAACAATCAGCTCACAGTCTCAGATCCCCACCAGTGAGACCTCTTCCTTTGGCATCTGTGGTTTAAACAGGTGAGAAGAAATTGCAAGATTGACAGAATCGGTGGGCAGTAAAAGCAGAATTCCTTCATTTCTTGGACTCGTATGCTCATCAGTGCATCATCTGTGCATGCGCTGCACACGTCGGACTTTCAGATCTTTGCGTGAATGAGGACTTGCAGCGGTGGGAGGGAGGTGGTCTTCCTCCCCTGAAGGAGGGAGTTCTGTAGACGGGTTGCACTGCTCCGCTTTAGTGCCCTCGTTCCCACTTAGACGGTGCTCATCGGCAGCGGGGCGAAAGGGCTGCGAGGGAGGAGGCGTCGGCAGCGAGGGCCTCCTTTCTCTTGGTTCAATCACAGGAAGGTCTCGGCGGTGGAGCTCCTGCCAGGTGTGTCCGGGCTGATGTCCACTCTAACACATGCCACCTTTTCCTGGCTGTTCGAGGGGAGAAAAGAGAGAGAGACGGGGGTGAGAGAGAGACGGGGGTGAGAGCTCGCACCGGTTCGTGAAAGTGGTGAGGGTGAAGAGTGTCTGTACATGTGTGACTTTGTCATGGAGAGATCGCGCCGCTTTACTGACACTAATAAACGCGCTAATATTATTATAGCGGCTAAACACGAAACTGTCAACATACAGTACAGTGCAAAAGTTTCCTAATCTGACCAGTTATCGCTCTGTTGGTACAGTCTGGCTTTCTGTGTGAATCTTCCATAAGTAGAGATTTGAGATTAATTGAACTGTAAACTTGCCTGTCCGTGTGAATATATACGAGTGTGAGTTGTATTTGCATCAGCTGAGATTGGCTCCGGCCCGCCACGATGTTTAAGTAGATAAAGCAATAAAGAGGATGGGTAGACAGATCTTTAGATTTTCTACAAATTCTTCACTTTTGACAGGTTTGATGTATTCGATCGGGGCTCTGTGGAGGCCATGCCAACAGTTCTCAGAAGACTTGTTTTCCTTTTTTCTCTCGGCCTGTTTTTTCCCTCCAGGTCTGGGTGATCTGAGCGTAAGCAGGTGTACTGATGTAGAGGCCGGCCGTTCCATCTGCTCCTCATTTCTCCAATCAAGCCACACGTCTGCCACAGCAGCCTGACCACACTGTTCATCCAGTCACCATCCTGCGTCTGTTATTCACTCACTGCTGTTACTGATTTTGAATCTGTTCCTCTCAGATTTTGACAGCATGCGCCAGCCTTTGTGGCTGCAGATAAACTGTGGTGAATCTTTTTTATTTTACATGATAGTTTCACTTTTCAGTCAGTGGTCATTCTTGTGGCGGTCCCCTTAACTAACTGCAAAATAGGACTAACGAACAATAATTGTGGTTTGTCTTACATTTAATCAGAATATACAAACAATTGCTATGTACTTGATGTACTTTGATTCAGCAGTGTGGATTTTTGCACAGTACTGTGTGTTAAAACGTGAATAGATTACTAAAAACAAGTACCAAATCTTTTCAAATAGACTTAAAATTGTAGTTATTGCTCTGTAGCAAAAAAGGATGAACACTTAACTCTTTTTTTTCCCACTCAACCAGGCAGTGTTTATTCTCACTGGACTTTTAAAGAGCATCATCCTGATAATTTAGTACTTCAGACATTTAAGTTTCCCAAGCAGTTTGGAAATACTGTATCCTAAGCCTGTTTTCTGACTGTGCGACAGTATTTCCACGCTGCGATAAACAAACATAAGATGATATTATTGTGCATTCGGATACGGGGGAAGGCTCTGGAAGGCTCCAGGAGATGGCATAGCTACCTTCCACTACTCTTCACAGGTTGGACACAAGACTCTGCACTCGAGTTCACTGCTTTCCACACTGCGGTTTTGGCCATTTCATCAGAGATATTTACAACCAAGGGGTCAGAATCAGAACTACATGCCAAAATGCAAAACACACACGCACAAACATAAACACAAAGAGAAGACAGGCATGTAGACGTCAAATCGTGGGAGAGGTTCAGTGCAGGACAGTTCAAACAGGCAGACACAAACGTGCACGTACATCGGAGATTAAAACAAATCGACAGCACAGAACGACTGACCAGACACAAAAAGAATGCTCCACGTTAATGTGTGTTATGTTATTTTGGCATTTTAGGTATTTGCTGAGTGGATTGTGCTGACGCTGTTAGTAAGATGAGAATACAATTATTTCAACAAGAACAACATCTTATCATACTATCCAAAATAAAGAAAAACATCATATGAAGCAGTGTGCTTTAGAAGCCAGTTATTTTGATGAGCTCATGAGTGAGATCTGCGGCCATGCAGTAACTGTCCCCGAGAGTCAGTGACTTGAGTTAATCTGCAGCCATGTGGGTCAGATGTGTGGCATCAGACACATGCCCTGCTACCTCTTCTTCCACGGGGAGGTTGTGGATCACTACTCCTATTCTGTATGATCTGTTCAAGATGGACATAATAACACAAAGCTGACCACCAGTGGCAAAGTTGTACATGACAACATGATGCATGATTATTTACATCTACATTTACTTTCAAGGCTCTGGATCTGCTATCTGGAGCACATCATCCACAAAGGCTTTAATCAGGGAGGTTTAGGATCTTTTGGGGATTATTTATATTTACTTTATTTTAGGGAGTAAAATGCAAATGTTTTGCCTCCAGACTGCAAATAAATATGTACAAGTGTAATGATGTAGAGTAGGCTTTTGTGTGACACACTATGACAGAGGATACACGTCACACCACACTGAATGTTCACTGGCCGCATCACGCACCTCCCTGAGAGTGTTTTCACTGGGATGTTGAGACGGTTTGATGCTTCAAAGTCCACCTTCAGCCCCATTTCGTCCTCCTCCTCCTCGTCATGCAGTCTGGTCTCTGCTTCCTGGAGGGACATAGGGTTGAAATTATCCATCACAAAGCAGCAATTAATGGATGTAATAAGGGCATTTGTGCTATATGAATTTTAGGAGAACTTTTTTGTGACATTATGTTGATTGACCTTCATGATCTATGATTGGCTGATTTGAGCCCACGGTTAAACTTTTGTAGGTTTTAAAATCAGACACGAGGCCCATTCAAAGTAGACTCACACGTATTGAAAAGACTACAATGATCACAGCAGGTAAAACTCTGAACACTTTAATTACAAAGTGTAAAGAAAATGTAATAATCTCTACCAGCTTTTCACGTGCTTTTTTCTTGTTGTCGTCCTCTTTCTTCTTTTTGCTCTCTGGCATCAAGTCGTCGAGCCAACTCAGCTCTCTCTTGGTAAAGATCAAGTCCAGAAGCTTTCGGATGAACACCAACGCCAGGACCTGAAGACAGAGATAAAGGAAAAAGATATCATCACAGACCTCCGTCCATCTTCTATACCACCTCAAGGCCCAACCTGGACTGTAACCAGGGACTTTCTTGCTTTGAGGTGACAGTTCTTACCACTTCGCCTTCGTGTTGCAATTGCAATTTATTATCTTTTTTTTTTTTTTAACTCCTGCATTGGTCACAAATTAATTATAAACCAAGTATTGAAACGATAAATCAAATGACAGTCATTACCATCATGGGAAACACCACGGCGGCGGCGGAGGCCTTGATGACCCAGAGCAGAACCAAACAAGTGAGCTGCACCGAGGTGAAGATGTGGACTTTCCACAGCGGCACATAGCGCAGGTAGATCAGGTCAGGCTGGTGCTTGGACGGCATGCCAAACAGTTTGATGCGATCAAAGAACTGCAGAGAGAAGGGAGAGTTAAAAAAAAAGTTACGTGAATAAAAGGCAGGAGGAAGGCTGAAAGGAGAACATGTAATACATCATTTAGGAAAGGAAAAGCTCATAAAGACATTGAATTTCCATCAAAGAATTGTAACTGCAGGAGGCCAATTTATCATCAGTCGCAGCTCAAGACTGTAGATCTGCTTTGAAGAAAAGAGATGATTATCTTCAAAGAAGGGCAGACGGGAGGCTTACTTGAATGCCTTTGAGGGATGAGACACCCATGTAGAGGAAGACCCCATACAGGACGGGCATGGGAATAAACTGTTGGGAGAATCACAACAGTTTAAATTAAAAAAACAAGTACACAAACGCACAACGCGAGCATTTGTTACAAGTCCTATAGTCATAAAACATCCTGATGTATAACTTCACTTCTTTGTTTTCTTGGAATCACAGTAATTCATTGCATGTATATGTACATAACAGATTTACAGTACGAACGAAGGATAAAAGAATTCTTCTCTCAGTGATGATTGAAATGATCCCGTCTCACCTTGAGCACGGATGTCATGAAAACGGAACAACCCATCAGAACAAAGATCATGAATCCAGTGACCCGCTGCTCTCGGATTCCCAGAAACTTGGGCTGCTCTCCTGGTGCGGAGCAGCCAGACTCCACCTTCAGGCTGTTAACGTGGGAGATGGAGAGGACGGTAGCAGCCACGAACCACGGCAGGCCCATGATGGAACACACCCCCAGCATTAAGGACACAAGCAGCAAGTCCAGGTGATAACCACTGCCTTTCTGTAAATAAACAGCGAAAAGAGCCGAATCAGTCTGAGAGCCACTCAGGCATCTTCCAAGCTGAGCTAAATCCATTTTCAAATGACACCAGTGAAGCAGAAAACCACCCAGCAGAGGATACGTGGGCTTCTACCATAAATACGGATGACAAATGTTAGTGGTTGTGTTGTTTAGAATAGGGGCCTACAGGCCACAACCGGCCAGCTCGAGGGTGAAAATCAGGCCTACAGGATGACCTGGGAAAGTGTAAAAAATACAAGGAAAATACAAACTATGAACCAAATTCATTTGATGTGGGAGAAGTGGACAAACCACAAGACAGATAGCCAAGCAGAGATGAGTAATGTAGACGTAAAGATAGCTGCTTTATTGCATAATGAAGCGGCAGGAGCATCAAAGCCTTCCTGTGTGAGTGATTTAGTAAAAATATGAAAGCTTGCAGGAAGAGTGTGCCCTAAAAAGTGAGCAAGCTTTGCTTCCATTCACCTGAAGAGAAACCATGTGGTGACCACATTTGAGGACTTTAAATATTAGTTATATTTAATATTTCTGATTTATTTGAATCCAAACATATAAGTCAAAACTGGAGGACATGATCTTTGGACATTTCTCCGTATTTACCATAAGAAGACGACAACTGGCATAATGTGGAAATTATGTTTTGCTCATCTCACACTCAAATTTAGTTTTAGCAGATAATATATTAAACTGCACAATTTTTTTATGAGTTTTATTACCTTTTATTAAATACTGCCTATAGACATTAATGATGCATCGCTTTCTGAACACTGATGGAAAGCAAGATGAGCTGAAACATAAAACACATCTCCATTTCCACAGCGGGGTCTGACCTTAAGTTTGTGCTCTTTGCGGTTAATGATGACTGCAGTGATCTGCTGATCCATAAAGATCAGGATGGTGCAGAGCAGGGCAGGAAGCGCTGCCACCAGCAGACTCCACCAGGGATTGTCCCCCAATGGGTCCATCAGCCAGCCTCGGTTTTTTGAAGTCGGCTGCAGAAAAAAAGTAAATTGTTATCACTATACTGCATAAACACTTTAGATTAATTTTGCGTTGTCATCTGAACAATAACACAGTGGGTTAGAGGAATACCTCAAAGCGATCAGGAACATTCAGTTTAGGAGAAGGGATTCCCATCAGATAGTCCACCAACACCATGATCATGATGGTTATGAATACAGCAAAGTCACTAATAGTTGAGCGCACCTGGGCAACACACACAAAACACACGAGACCTGTCACCCCTTATTAAATGTTTTCCTATACCGGATCAGTAATAAAAGCTGCTCACTACTACAATATTCTTACTGTTGGTCATAAATAAGATACACCAAAGTAATATTATACTTCGGTTAACAGTACAATACAGTAACGCCTCCACACAGCGATAACTGACTAGCTGGGACGGTGTGGGAGGATGCAAGGTCTTGTCTTTCAGCAAATAGGGGAACTGCTGAATATCAATGAGTGATGCAATGTAAATATTTACACGGTATGAGGAGCTTTTGGCGAGATCTCTCCACATGTGCATATACTACCAGATATTTGACACCTATGGATTGTCTGTGAACAAGAAGTAGCTGATGTAATCCAAAAAATCTTACTTTGGTGGGAAAATATCTTTCTGTCTTGAACTGCTTTAGGAATGAAGACAGAAAAAAGGTGGTGAAGAAGAGGATGATTGACCAAAAGAGGACGTCTGGGATATAGGGCCCGTGATGACCGCAGGCCGAACCCACAAATTCGCCTTGTAGGACTTTACACATCTGTAGAATAAAGAGAATATAATTATATTTCTGTAATATAGGTTTTAATTAGAAGAAATAGACTATTATCGCTGTTTGTACAGATGACAGTTTAGTCAACAATGTAGCTGTTGGATTCCATGTTTCTGCCTAATTCTGTATGAATTATAAAATGTATGGAAATGCTTGTTCAAAATATAGAATTGGCTGGTTAATTAAATTTACTTGATGTCCTACAAATCTGATTGTGCTGCAATTACTATCTGTTACACTAGATGTCACTGACTGCTAGTCTCACCGAAACATTGAGCTCGCTCCATTGGATGGAGTCTTCGCTGTAGCCTGTTTTGTTCCAGTGCTGCATAAGTTTATCTGAAACATTGGCTGGTGGGGAGCACTGACACCTGGGAACAAGAAACACAAAGCAGAGTGTGCACATTCATTTCACATTGCCTGCAGGAGGAAACTGCTCTATCAAACCCACATGCAATCAGAAAGATCATGCGAACTGCAAACAGAAAGGCACCCAAAGTGAGTAACCCTGATCTGAGTGCTCACGAATAAAGGGTGAGGTTGTCCAAGCTGTTGTGCATGTTGACTGGGAAGTGTTCTCCCAGGTGAAAGAGCTTCTCCAGCGCCTCGTAGATGAAGATGATGCAGATGAGCGCCGCGAAGGCCTCCTCTGTGAAGCGAGTGATGTAGCAGACCAGTGAGCTCGCATCCGTGGCCACCAGGACAAGACACAGGAAGGCCGTCCACAGACCAATGCTGGTCCGCAGCGACAGGTAGGAAAGGTGGTAGTCACTGGGAAAGAAGAATCATAGATCACATCCAGGAGAACAGGAAGCACGCACAAGAATATCGGGGCTAATTTCAACTTACGTGCAAAACTTGAATAGGATCTTTTCAAACACTAAAACAGGCCCTGTGCTGCCGAGTATAGTGAGGGGCTGGCCTGCAAAGAGTGAGTACGCCACTCCTGTTAGTGACGCTCCAAACAGAGACTCTATGGCGCTCTATAGAGACAGAGGAGAGGGATGGAGAGAGGGAATAAAAAACGGGTGGTCTGGGAAGGCAAAACCACACAAAGGAGGATAGAGAAGGAAAGGTTGGAGGAAAAACAGACAGAGGAGACCCTCGGCCAGAACACGGAGAGTTTTGATTAAACAGACACCCTGAGCTGCGTTTGAGAGGCTAAATAAACGCTTCAAATGTTTCCACCCAGATGACTTTTCCCGAAGCATATCTGTGCATAGCCGTTGCTGGCTGAGTTTATTTAGTCACATCACACACAGACTATGACTGTGCCAACAGTCCCTGGCCTAGTAAGGACATCTGGATCGAAGGCAGAGAGAAGCAGATTGAGATAGGAAGCAATACAGAGAGATGTGACTGTGGACAGCCAGCAGTGTGCTCTGTGGTAAGCAATGCACAATAAGGAAAAATGACCCTTTATCAAACATTTTTAAATGTTTTTCTTGTTTTCTATATTAGAACAACAACAATCTAATAGATTTCATTATACTCATTCACATTCCTCTCCTTACAAATTACAGCGCATTAAAATAATGTTCATGAAGCTGCTTCTCTGGTCAACAGGATCGGGACTTTCTTTGCCCCTGTATCTATGAAATACACTAAAGCTGAGTTTTAGTTTAAGTTTTAGGTTTGAGCTTCAGGACTCACAATGTTGCCTTTGGTAGCTTCTCCAAGCAGACCTCCGAATGTGATGACCGGGGACATACAGGCACAGTACAAGAAGAGGATTGAGGCGAGACACTGCAGACTGAGTGAGTCCCTAATGTCACTCCAGTAGAAGGGAGCCTTCCGCTTAATGTCCATAATCAGACCTCCAAAAATCCTGTAAGTTGAGAGAAGAAGAGTTTGTTTCAAGTGGAGATGCACAATGTCCAAGGAAAATAAACCACTGTGAAAATATTCATATATACATAAGCATGCTGGGCAAAGGGTACGAGAATGGTGGACACACCTGATTTATTATCACACAAAAAAATTAAGCAAAGTGAAGAAGAGTCCAAATTACTAAGACTACAATCATTTATTGACAAAACTAAATACCCTGGAAATTATCAGTCGTTCATATTGTTATTTTAATGTGATTTTGTTTCTGTGGTTGATGTCACTGCTAGAGAACAAATTTACTTTAAGGGAGGAAAAGTTGGTTTTGATTTATATATCATTGGAAACTATGTGTGGCTCTCTTAGCCTCAGTGTGTCTGTTTGTGTCTACCTCATTTTACTTTGCCTTTGAGGGATTCTATTTTTGAAATCCATTTCTCACCTCGCGTTTCCTCTCTTTCTACTGACACCTGCCCAATGGCACTGCTGAGAGAGTTGTTTTCTCTCCTCCTACCTCAACTGCTTGCCTCCACCACCCCTGCTGTACTTTTTATAGATTATATTTTTTTGATCACTTTCTTTATATTAGTTTTCTGAACTCCCTCATAGCACGGGCCTTTTATGTTGGCTGTAAAAAGGTGAGTGAAACTGTAAATATTGCAGTCGCTTCTAATAGATGTGCTGTGTGCTTGTGTGTACCCGAGGTTTCAAATAAACAGTCTCTTCAGTGTTTGGCCTGGGCTCTGGAGACACAGCATCACTTATCCATAAATGTCCACATTTAAGAGCACAGCAGTGTTTAGCTCTGGCCTCATAACAAGACAGTCTCCAGCTTAAGTCTAGGTTAAACTTGGAAAGCCCGGGACCTGTCTGTGTGCAATTTGCATGTTTTTCCTGTGAAATTCACTCTGGAACCTGTAGTTTTCTCCCACAATCCAGAGCATTGGCGACATTTCCAGGATGCACCCTGTCTTTACACGAGTCAGCTGGGATTGGCTCTTGCAACTCCCACATTTCGTAAATGTTCCTCTTTTATTATTGATATGTGAGGAACCTCATAAAGTCAAAGTTTTGAATTGAGCTTTCGATTTCCTTCCATATCAAGTACTATAGCAACCTGTGGTTAAGGGGAAAATACGTTAGATAATCTCGTCTTCTCATCAATTATATTGATTTTGCAGTCAAATGTCAAGTACGACATACTGCTGACATAGCTGAGAATAAAGTAGTGAAAGTTATCTAGAAGAAAAGGCAAGTGCCACAAAATGTGCTGTACGCGACCTTCCAGTCCTCTGCAACTCAGGCCCAACATTATGTTCCTCCTCTTTTTCCAGCTCTCCAGCAGGAGACGCTGTGCCATTAGGATGGGATGGTCGCTTCCTCTTCATCTGCAGGTCAAAGGCATTTGGATTTATTAATACCGTGTAGTGATTTGCATTTTAGTATCTTCACTGTCATAAAGCATTAAATTCTTACACATTTAAAGTGATTATAGTTGCATAAATTAAAATGTCTAATCCAGAATCACACCGACAGAAAAGTCCTTGAAGAGTATGCAATCATCACATGTACAGTTACTGGACCAGATTTCAATCCAGCAAGTGACGTCTGATAAAGTTATTATCAGTTAGTGTGGCAGACAGATGTCTGGTTTAATTTGCAGCTTTAAACAAAAACTTGATACCTTGCATGTATTGTTAATGCTGTGTACTCCATTATCTTTGAATGGGCAAACACTGACCTGTGAGGGGACATTCTTGGGGGGCTCAATCCGAATGGTGGGATCCCATTCTCCAGGAGGCAAGACAGTCACCTGATCAAGGAACTCGTCTATCCCAGAGAGTAGATCAATTCGGTCTTTTGCCTTGTACGCCACATCATGGAAAATCTAGATATTAAATGTTGATAGGTGTTATTTCTCTGTAATCAGGCACTTAACTGTTTCATGTAATGTCCAATTACTTTTACTCTCAAAAACATGAGTCTGAATCAAAGATTGAACTATGGATCAATAGTTTCTTTTGAGAAATTTCAGAACTACTCAAGGTAAAACACTCATCTCACCTCATCTGTCATTAGTGTAGCCATGGATCGACCAATTTCATGGTACTGTGGTCCTTTACCATGAGGGCCCAGCAGCAGAAAAAGAAACCTTTGAAGACGACACACAATCGTTAAAAATACTGATGGCTTTTGGTCTTATTATTTTAGTCGCGGAAAATGAGAATAAACTACTGTCAGTATCCCCAAACAATATCAGTCTCACACAATTGATGCTTCTACTAGTTACTTTGTCAGTTGTCTTTATATCGCTGCACAGGTGTAATAACTTATCGAATTGAGTGGCTTTTATTAAAAATTTAATTTCAGAAATAAATGAGTTAAGATAGGATCCATTGTACCTCGTGGGCACAGGCACCTCAGTCAGACCCGTGATGAGGACTGCAGGCGACAGTCGAACAAAAGCAATTATAGGCTTCTCCAGGAAGTCCACTTCTCCCACCAGCACATTGGAAGCTTCAGCACCTGGAGGAATCTTCTTCATGAAATTCATGTCAACCTGAAATCAATAAAAAAGGCCAAGTCTCAAAATGCCGAATAACACCAACAATGGAGGAAAAGGGTAGACAAAGAGGCTATAGTGTGGCACCAGTGGCACTGGAAGCAAGATAGACATGCAAGAAGAAAGGAAGACAGGAAGACATGAAAATGTAATGTATGACAGCAGGTCGTTAATGAATGGGAGATGGTAGCAGCATCAAGAACTACATAGTACTGAGCAAAGACTGTCCCGTGTTGTCATTTCTTGATTTAAATTCTTAAAATAGACACTGATCAGAGCGAGGAACCATTTTTTCTTTAATCCTGCAAAGAAAAGACTGCTCCTCCAGTCTTCTTTTTTATGCTATGACTCATATAAACACTGCACCTTATTTTTTGGCATCCAGTAATATATGGTTGTGTAATGATAACCATTCGTGGCGGTGTGCCATTTTATTTAATGGATGAAGCAGTGGACAAAAGCCATGCAACAGAGGTGGATTTAACATAATCATAACAGTTTTTTTTTTTACTGTAATGATCGATTCTTAGTTCATAGATGCAGCAATGACTAAAGAATGTTCCTTACATAGGCCCAGAAAAAAGGGCTCATGTAGTATGTAATGTTTGCTCTCACTGTTTTCAGCACTGAAATGTCAGTGACAGTCCAGAAAACAGTAGAAGGAAAAAACAAAACAAAACAGGGCGACTTGATCATGGGCAATTCCACCATGATGGACGTTTTCTGTGCTCAGTACTGTGAGTAGGTTACCTTGCTGAAGTCGACACTGCTGCTTTCTCTACTGACCCCTACTTTGGACGGCCTCCTCTCTGGCTTGGTGCCATCCAGATTGTTTGGGAGAGAGTTTTGCGACACCAGTGGTCCTGGGAGGAGGAAGGAAAAGGGGTAGGAAAAAAAAGCAGTGATGGACAATGTGGTAAGTACTTGGGAAGGCCTGACAGGAAAAGAACATAAAAATGCATTTGTGAAGTACTATACCTCTATATCTATATCAGTTTAATTTTCTCTCTACTGGAATCTTTATTGAGAGAAGTGGGATATATTTTAAACTAGACACCAAAAGTCAGGTAATGTGTGTTTTGTGGATTCTTTATTTGTTTTAACAGTACTTAAAACACGTATACTTATATAATGGCGCCACATCTGCAAGATGCATCACTGAATTTGTGGCTTGCAGCCATGAACATTTTGCTGAATCTTTTTCTGCTCGAGGACTGGAGTTTGAATTTAAGTTTTTAGAAAGTAGACTATATGTTTTTCATCTATAGATATTTACATGAGCTTAATGTATATTAGACAATTAGACAGGAAGTTATTGTTAAAGTATTGCTAAAAATTCACAAGTAAACACACGCAATGTAGCAATGAGAACTTTACAAAACGTTGCCAATGCAAGCCATGCATAGAGATATACTTGTCTTTGTGCTTAGTCTTAATGTTACTTTCTAAAATTTTTAGATTGGTTCTAGAAATCAAATGTTCTTCCAAATGAGGAACTTTATTCTATACATGTCTACATTTGAAACAGTTTCTCTCAAAATTGAACCAAATATATACTTGCGCAAATGAAAACTATTGGTATATTTGATTAAGGGTTGCTTGAAAACCTCTTTTTGGGATTTATAAAGGGTAAAACCTATGATTCAACAGAGTGATAGCGGCATTTCATTTTCAGCTGCAAGTGAAATAGCTCCTCTCACCAAAACCATTACTTGCTGGATGTGACGATTTGTTACAGAGCTGCAATGCTGTGATGATACATTTCACACAGCACTGTTCCAGATTGCTCCCTGTCAACCGAGCTCGTTGCTCTGCTGGTTAAATCAGTCCTGCTTTGCTTGAATTAATGTCAGCTTGAAGCTAAAGGTGAGTGGATGTGTTTGGTATTCCTGACAGTTCAGCTTTCCTCAGACTTCAGCACCTTCAAGTGTTTAAAACTTCTGTGTTTCTGTGCGTGACTGGCTGCACACTTCAACATCGCTTGTGTGATTTGAGCCATACCAGATACAGGAAACGCTAGCACTTGAGCTGACATGAAAGAGGGAGATGAGATGAGGGAGCAATGCATTTGAATCAAAGGATAGCATTTGCATACTATCCTCGAAAATTCTGAAAGAACACTTCTTTTACCAGGTTTTCCGTGTTTTCTGATCAATCGAACTTAACGGAATGAATAACAGACTTATAAATACTCAAGAGCATAGCACTACTGCGAAAAAACAACAACAAACAAACCAAAATGTAACATTTCTGCCAGAAAGGGATTTGGCCACAAATTCATACCCTTGAACTGCCCCCCAGAGTGACCCCGGTGAGCACTGGGGAGCTGTGACTGCGGAACAGGAGCACGAATGCTCACATACCCGGAATAGAGGAGGGATTATCTTATGTCGTCGCTGCCAACACACTTCATTCAGGAAGGCTAAGCCCCGGAATGCTCCCCCATACCAGCCTTTCATACTGTGGCATCACAGTACTACTGCATTCATATGCAGAAGAGTAGTATAAATATATGCAATTCAACCTTTTTTTTTTTTTTTTTAGCTTGTATGTGGAACTGGTATGCTAATTCACCAAATAGAGGGTGAAGCAGGATGACAGGAACTCCAATATGTATTCATATGCAATTATCTTGAAAGGGCCTCAGTCTCACAAAACCAATCAAAGATAGTCCTTATGAAGTCCCATGCAACAGTTGAAGCACTAATTCCATTTTTGCTCTACATCAAAGAACAATAACTGGGGTAATACAATTTCTTTTATATTTAATAAAATCAGTAATTTGGAATAGATTTAACTGATATCTGATTCAATTGAGCTTAAAATTATCACTATACTCAAATTATAGGGGATGATGTCACATGTGACCCTTGTCTGCTCCAATTACAGTTATTATACACTCAGCATTATAGCCGTGGCATGAATATATGAAATATATCTTATGATATCCTGGTATGATCATTATCAATATCCTTTTTACTCATATCCTTATGTGATTGCTGAGTTTTAATTGTAACTAATAAATTACATTAAATGGTGAATTATGAGGACATTGGTACCTGCAAAAATCTGATGTTTTTATCATTTGAAACCCTTCCCTGAAATTGCAACATACATACATTACTCATCAGCTTTCCTCTATACGTTATGCATTTTCCTGGAAGAGGATGCAATTACAGAAGCTAAAATAAGAACAAGCCAACCTTTCAACTTCAGCTCCCGCCAAGTAAGCTCTGATTGGAACAACCCCTACTTTGAAACGAAGCCACTCCCCAAGTGAAATAAACAGAGACACGCACGCACGCAGCTTCTAATAATATACTCACACGGCTTGATTAGGGAAGAACAAAAAGTCACTGTCGGTGGCAGTGTGACAGTACTGTGCGTACAGTACCGACACACCAAGCCCGGTCTCAGGCATATTTTTGGTCATGCTGCTGGTGCACATTGTCCTCACTACACTCTTAATCGGGTAAAAGAATGTTTTATTTTAAGAATTGATGAGGGGGAAGAGAATGAGCGCCAAATGATGCCATGAAAAAAGCACAAGTTGCATGACACTTATATCTGTGTGAGCTCAAAATGGAAGCATCACCTCGGGGTAAGAATTTATGCCTGAAAAAGGATTAAGATTTGCATCGTAAGTCATACTGAAGATATTAATCGTAAGGAGTAAGGATGTCTCAAGGCATACTGGAAGATATGAATCTGACACCTGCTGATAAACTGTGCTCTAAATATACATACAAAAAAATAAAAACCCAAATGAACTATGGTTGATTTGAATAACCAAGGGATAATAAACAGTAGACCCATGGAAGAATATTCACGACCAACTTTTGAATAAAAATATTATCCACATAAAAAAGTATCAGATTAAAACCACAGATCAGGTGTATTAAAGAATATACAGAGCACCATATTAAAATATTAAAGTGAAAAGGCTGTGATTCATGTTATGCTTTGTAATTGAAGTTGTTAACCCCGAATGGACATGCTTTAATAAGTTTGATGTAAAACTGTTAATGTCTGCTGGGTAACTGCATTTAGTAACTGTCGATTAACACAGTGTAAGTTGCCAAATTGAGGGATTGATTCCAAAAGGTCAAATATATAACTTAAGCACTTCAATTCTATGAGGTTTTACATGAAACAGCTGGACGGATGTAAGCTGAACATCAAAATTAAACTCCTCAGGAGAGATGATGCAGTGTGAGGGAAACACTAATCAGACATGTGGGGAATCAGCCATGCAACCACAGTGAATTATGTGAGGAAGAGGGGCTGGCCAAGCAAGGCATTAATGTTGAGAAATGGGTGAGAAGTTGTGCACAGAGACTTTTGAAAGTCGAGAGAGGAATTCGAAGCAAAGTCACTGGTCTTAGACAGGAGAGAGGACAGAAGCAGCAGTCATGAGGCGGAGAAGACAATAGTTTCAAAAACTGCATTCAAATACAGTGTCTTAGCGAGTGAACCTTGCTGTGGGTTATTAATGAGATGGCTGCAAGGTTGGGAGTTAACGGGGAGCAGAGATTTCATGCTAGTGCTAGTGTTCTCTGTTCAAGCTGTGACTCACACTGGCAGGCTACACAGATATTTGCCTTCTAAGGGCAGCAGCTCAATGTTCACGGATGCCACCGATGCTCGCTGGCCCAGCTGTAGTGATGCAGCCTCTTCTTCTGCAGAGTTGGATGGGTCATCATCCTCGGGTGGAGATACCACGACCGCAGGGATGCCTTGAGGGCCGTGGCCTGAGCCATGGGTTCGCGATGTGCTTTGAGAGGAACGGCGAAAAGACGATGGTGTGCTAAAAGGAGAGGAACCTGGGCCAAGCCCAGAGTTGGAGGAAGAAGAGGGTAGCAGGTGGTTGAGCAGGATGGAGACTCTGGATTCTTGTCTCTGGGGCAGGTTGGAGTCAGATGGGCTTGACCCCGTCTTGTGGAGAGACAGACGTGAAGAGGACAAGCCCTCTCCTAACAGTGGAGACAATAGCAAAAAAAAAAAAAAAAAAAAAAAAAAAGCAAAGAGGGAAAGTAGAAGGAGGAAAAGGAATAAAAGATGGAGCAGAGGGGAAAAAACATATGAAGTAGGAGTACATCACAGAGATGGCATTTGAAGAAGACATAAAAGGAAAAGGTGAAAGAGTGGGCAGCTAGAGCGTGGCAGAAGTGTAGTTAGGGATTTGTGCGTGCATAAACGTGAGCAAAAAGCATGGGTGTATGCTAAAGACATCAAGAGTGACTTCGTAAGGCTTGTAGAAAGGTCTGCCCAGGCCAAACAACATGGTACAGTCAATTTCAAACAAACCAGTCACACTCTATGACTTAATACAGGTAATACTGCGTTCTGAAGGCTTGCATGCAGGACAATAGGAGGTGCACTGTAAGCAAATGAGTGCTTTACTACAAACAGACCACCCTACACAAAACATAATCATCAGGACACACAGCTTTCACACTGCAATCTCACAACCATCAACTTTCAATGAGGCATATAACATTTTGACCCTTCACAAGAGCCACAGGCATAGAATAGGAGAACGTGACATTTCATTCATTATTAAAACCTCAGGCTGCACGCCCGAGATCTTGAAATGCACACCATATGCCAACAACACTGTGGCCATGCCCAGTCAAAAAACAGAAGAAAACACAATGCCGATGCTAATTGCAGGTAAAGCATTATTTCCTGGATGTCATCCTGAGGAGTGAAAACGATCAATCATCAATTCAAACCCCAAAGCCAGGCCAGCCATACAGGTTAGCACATATATTAGCACCCAAATTTCTCTTCCAGTAAGGGGACCGAGTGCTTCAACAGATTACTCACTAAATTTTACTCACTTTTACAATCCACCTTCTACGCTGGCATTGAGGGATTTGAACATCGGATTTTTAATAACAGTTCCCCAACGATGGATAACACGGAAGAAAAAGAAATGTGAGTGCACCAAAGGATCTCACCGTTTCTTTCAAGCAAGAATGGGTCAGAATGTTTCTTGCCTATGTCAGCAATGGAGCGCACCAGAGGGATGCGATTGCTAAGCTTTCGCTCATTCTGATGGTGGTGTTTCTTCAGCATCGCTTCCCGAACCTTGTTGCGCGAATCCTCCTTCAGCTGGCCCGTTGCCACCATGCTGTCTATCACCATGTCTGAGTCACAGAGGGGCAGAAGCATGGACATAAATTCTCAAAAAAAAAAAAAAAAAAAAAACTTGACACAAGAAAAACATCTGAGAAAAAATGACAACATCATATGAAATGTAGTATTATGATATAAACATGAAAAATTGTTTCAGTGTAGACTGGAAGATTTACCTGCAATCTCTTCAATGCTATTGGCTCTCATATCCAGCAAGACGGTGCCATTAAGTATGCAGCTCCGCAGTTCAAACAAGCTGTGTAGTGACAGTGTGGCCACGTAGGGTTTACTCCACCTCTCCCCTCCGTCCTCCACATCCTCTTCGAATTTCAGCCATCTGATTGACAAGGCCACACAAACACATGGACAAATCGTTGATTTATTGTTAAAAAAAAAAAAACACCACATGCACACACAAATGACAAAACTGATACAACATAGTCAGACTCCTTGTGTCCTCAGTTGATCTCAAATCTAATTTTTCCAAGTGCACAGTGAAACTAAAGATGAGTGAATCATGCTCCAAATTGGTCCCTTAATTGAACACAAGATCTACCAGTCGAGGAACGGTCTCTACTATGCCAGACAAGTTCAGTCACAGCAACAATTTCAAGCCTCTGAGTCTTGAACACAATAATCTTGTTAAAGTTTTGTGACGTGCAGCTAAGTATGAGACACATCTCTGAAGAAGATACCCAATACTGAGTGGATTGCGCAAATGGAAACAAAAACAAAATCCACTGACATCAAATTTAGACTTCTGTGTTATTTGCACTTCTGAAAGAAAGTACCTGAGTTACACATTACTATTTCCTAAGAATTAACACCGCCATATCCATAACTCCTATCTCATTCAGAGACTAAAGGCCAGGGGTAGAACATGTAACCTCTATTCTACTGACGTACAACAAAACTATCACACAGACACATTCAATTATATGCCATCATTATGGTGTGGATTCATTAGGGTTTGTATTTTTCTAACCTGGCAGTCTCCTTCCACTCAGTGGCACTGCCGTCTCTGAAGGAAAGCTCGTCCATCTCAGTGAAGAGGTCATGAGGGACGTGCTCGAGGTCGTCGTCCTCTGTACCCAAGATGAACTGCACCCTCTGGGATGGTGTGTCTGCAGCCAGAGGACACGTTCACAAAAAATTATGATTAAAAACAACTACAGTAAAAGTAACAACAACAATAACACTCTGCTTTCATACAGTTATTTGTTCAGTGTGTGTGGTGTTGGTATTTCAAGGAAAACCATTTCAAAATGAACCAGCCTACTCCCTAGACGTTTTAACGTTTAATGTTATAGGTGGAAGTTCGGTTGTTAAAGAAAACATCCCACTGCCAGAGTATGTTGGGAAAGATTAAGTAAGCCAACACATTTTTAAATTTATGTTTCTGCAGAATAAAACTCCAAGTGGCATGTTTAAGAGGGAGCCTAAATCAAGCGCAATATGTTTGTACACGTGTGGTTGAGTGTGCATGTGTGTGTGTGTGGGAGTATACTAGTCTAATCCCTCCTAAAGCCTGAAGAATCTTTTCTTTCTTTTTTTTTTCTTTTTTTTTTTTCCAGAGCGGAGTCCACAGGAACCGTCACAGAAGCTGATTTTCCTCCCACAACATAAAGTCGGATACATTTGAAGTCTTTATGTTGAGAAATCTCTGGTGTGCAAGAGAGAATTGTTGAATCTGAGCTTTATCCACTTATTTTCGACGTCAGACTGATTTTGGCACACATACTGGGGACATCTAGACCCAGCCACAAACTGAAATAAATGTGAGGGATTAGAAGTAGAAACAGAACAAGAAAAAAAAAACTTCACTTTCGTGCAAACTGCATTTCAATTTGGTGTGTATTATTCACACATGAGTAAATGGTACGATGACTGCGTGCATCCTTGGTGCCAGTGTGAAATCTGAATGTGCAGAGGAGAAAAGTGCTGTTTCAGATATTTTTCCCCATAAATCATGATCTCTATGCAAGCCAGTAAGTGCCAAGAATGATAAAACTGTACTACGCAGCAAACCGTATTAGTTGCTGGTGATGTCACGAAGGGCAGCTTAATCATTTGAAACTGCTCCAAGTATTGTTTTGGTGTTTTCTACTTTTGCATTTCAGGTGATGCAGCAACTTTCGCACAAAACACACAAACACACACATCATGTAAAATGCCAAAGCCTTCAATCTGTCAGATGCTGGTTCCCAGTGGCCTTTAATGCCTTTTAGAGATGAATGTTTTATTCACAACTGTGTAAAGGAAAGAGCAAGAGAGCAAGCTTAGGTGACTTGGCACTCTTAGTCTGGAAATCTGTGCATTGCTAAAGGAGGTTAAGATTCTAAATCACCCGAGAATATAACAAGTGTATTTCTGTGACACCAGCAAATCCTTACTTAAGTCCTGGGAAAGTCACAAACCTGCAAAAGACATTCAGAAATTTCTAAATTATTGCTCTACGTACATTTACTAGCAGTTTCAACAATCTCAGCGCAAAAGTGACGTTGAGGACATTCAGTAGATATCCATCTCAACGTGCAAACCACTGTGTACTGTGGAATAGAATATAAAACTAAGAATAGAGATAAAAAATATCGAAGTGTGAGCGGTTTTAAGTGGTGAAGAAGTTGCAGGTATAAGTACATTTCCTTTAGTAATAAATTAAGAACAAGTCCCAACCGTAAGTGGGGGATTCCCTGCCATCTTCTTTCCCCTCGTCAAAGTCTTTCTCTTTCTTCTTTCTGTGATGTCTGTGTCCTCGGTGGCGATGCCTTCGCTTGTTTTCCCTTCCAAGAGGAACATGGACTCCCACATACACCGCTCTGTGGCCTGGGAAAAGAGAGAGAACAGCTGTATAGTTTGTTTCATGACAACTGGGGAAAAAAATGCACTTCGCAAAAAGCAAAATGAAAACGAGCAGAATTGATTCCATTGAAGTTACTTGTATTATCAATTGGTATGGCCTTTATACTGAGTACATAAACAAATGTGAGTGTTTCTATGTGCACAATCATTACAAACAGAAAACATGGCATTTTCTATTGGTGCACGTTGTAATGACTTGTTATAGTGACACTCTGTACAATAGACGTTGTTTTATAATGAACTTAATAAAAATCTGTTTTAAACTGGAAACTATGCTGTTAGAATATTGAAGTTTCTCTTCTATGTTTAGGACTGCCATCGCATACATCAGTGTTCTATTTGGTTTAGCAGATACCTTAAAATATCATGAAAGTTCCATTTCAGCAGTGAGGAACACAATGAAAACAGGATCAGTTCAAGGATCAGACATGGTAGTTACCGACAGACTAACATCCACCACTAGAGACAAAAAATTCCTTCCGTTTCTTGAGTGTCCTGCAATACCTACTTGAAAGAAACCAGAGCACAACATTTAACTTTTTCACCCCTCTGTTTTTCCTTCAGTGTTTTATCTACTTCCCCTCATTATGTTACTGCCACAAAGGAACCGTGCACTGAAATGAAAACGCCCCATTTTCACCCTACATTCTCTGCCAATATCCATTTTTTACAGATGAGACATCTCTCTTTGATTTGAGTGAGATCCCAGGAGGAATGAATCCGTGAGGCTGACATGAGGGCGAGAGTTTAACAGATGGCGCGAAGACACGGGGAGAAAAGACAGTGGATTCAAAAGGTGAAAAAACAAGGTAGATCCACTGGAGATCAGTGGGCAGATTGTTAGGAGTGTGTTATTGAAAAAGCACATTCTGACAAGAAAATTGTCCTTTAATGTCTTTCAACTTACTTTCCAATTCGTCTCTTTCATAGTTTGTGTGTGTGGTGAAGCTGGACTTTCCATGGTCAACTATTGCCTCCTCATCTAGACCCTGAGAAGAGAAGAAAGAAATAACATATTATATTGTTTGGTTTTTTTTGTCAACACAAAATATACACTTTAATATACAGATGCAGGTTATAACACTGCCTTGTCTAAAACATCGACATTTAGTTGTTTGATTCTGCAGACCCTAACCTCTCCCTGACTCTGAGGTTCACAACCTGACGTGGCGCTGACATGGCAATGCAGCCATGAACTACTTGGTTAGGTTACTTAACCAAGAAGACAAAGAGAGAAGGTGGAAATGAGTGGAAACTGTTATGCTTACGTCCCACTTGTGTGTCACATTTGTCACCACTTTAGAAAGATTCTTTTTAAACAAATAAGGAATTTACCACTTGATTTTGTATTTTGATAATAATAGAGCGGTAGTTATGTTTCCAGAGTTGATATCCACATGTTTATAAGAAAGACAAAACTCATTGTGGATTAGATAACAAAAAAGTAACATGTTACAACTCTGATTTGTTTGGATTCAGGTTGTAAGCTACCATGTGCAACCATGCCAGTCGAGGAAAATCAACTTAGCTCATCATTATCTCAACAAAAAAAGCAATTAGGTGCCCTGAATAATTAGTAGATGGTGATGATTCACC
Source organism: Lipophrys pholis (assembly GCF_963383615.2). Classification (NCBI taxonomy): domain Eukaryota; kingdom Metazoa; phylum Chordata; class Actinopteri; order Blenniiformes; family Blenniidae; genus Lipophrys; species Lipophrys pholis. The sequence continues at coordinate 8,228,137 of NC_137643.1, read as the reverse complement.
TCCTTTATGAAATGCATAAAACTATATCAAACAAGTTTAATTTGAAGAGAGTATTGTATTGTCCAGTAAGGATTTTATGAGGGTTTATACATATTGCATGTTGCGCAAACTAATTTGGAAATAACTCTGGTCTGAGCAATAAAGGTTGAGTCTCATAACAGCATCAAGAGGCTGGATACACTTATTAAAATGAGAGGTTATGACCTTCTGAAAATAATCAGCATGACATTAGTGTCATGGAAACATCAAGCGACAGAAAGATCCAATTAGAGGAGACATAAAACTGCCAGAACACACAGTGTCACGCTGCATGCCATAAATATTCTTTATCATATAGTGCCCTGAAAGAAAGATTGCAGTCCCAACACACACACAGTCATATTTGTGTGAATAAAACAGCCCTAAAACTTTAGTTATATCTAGACTGAATGCAAGATATAAGAAATATAGATGTGTCATATAAGTAAAAAAAACTGAAGTCCAGTTTGACTTATCTAGTGATCAAACAGTACTTCTTACAAAGCAACCAGACAAATCAGTAGATTGAACCATAGCGACAGGACAAAAACCACAGTTCGTAGAGCATCAGCACCAATGTCTTCTTCTTGTGGGAAGAGTGGGAAACAGTCAACGATGACCTGTGGGCTGCACCAATGAAACAACCAGACAATTCTCATTATTGGACATGCGACGCAGGCTCAGGCTTCATCCAGCTGTAGCTGGCCACCTTTGATGAGGTTGTCTGGTGTTTAAAGGCCGAAATACCCCCTGATTCAAAGGTACACTACTGATGATGTGTTCCAAAATTGACATCTTTCCCATATCTGAGACACTGCTCCCACGCCATTCTCAAACAGGAAACCTCATGTGACGACCACCTTTAGACACAAAGGACAGTTTACCATCACATCCCATGTTTAATGATTCTATATAACCCTTGATAAGGGTCCCGATTTCCTGCCCTGCTGTGACAAAGCATTTGAAACTGCCCAAAGAACTCAGTCTGTATGCACTAATGCATTTGAAAAAAGAAACAGTGTTAAGAGAAGTCCCCATGAGTTTAATCAACGGCAAACATGTTCTCGTATCACTCCAGGCCATTACTACATACAAACTGAGAAAAGGTTTCATGCTGTATCATCACACCTTCACCAATTGAACAACAAAACAAAAGCTAACACAATACACCTGAGACACAATGCAGGCCTGGTTTTATTAGTCCAAGCTTCTAGACTACACAGAGAATACCAAGAGAATGAAACTAGGCTTGACACACAACATATTGTGAGCAGGAAGGAAGAGTTTAGTTTTGACATGCAAAGGTATAGATTGTGACAGTGAGCTTATCCTGGCTCTGACTGCCAGGCTGGTATAATCAGGCTCCATAAACAAATCTGAGATACATCAGTGCTGATAACTGGCTCACATACAGTATGTTGTTTTCTGATGCTTGTATGTAGAGATGGTAACAGATTGCAGAGCGGTGCATGCTATTCACATTTAAATGGGAACTTTTTCATCTGAAAGAGGAGTCTCTCATCTATGATGTCGAATCATGTCAAATTTAACAATACAAATCCGTTGTTTCTCCTGCCTGACGGACAAACCCTTTAGTGCTACACAATCTCCAATTGGAAGATCCACTCAGTGAACTCAACCAGTCCAGCAGAGACACTGCTGCCAAGCAGGAGTGAGTGCAAACAAAGGGTGATGATAGCTTCCTGCTGAAAGGACACATGGTATGAGAAGGATATAACAGCTCCAAACATTCACCTCACATGATCATACTTCAGGTCTGTTGTCCCTGTGAGATTGCTGGCATTATACTATGAATATCTCCTCAATGACATTCAGAGTTCTGCTCATACATTTCATTACCATAATCCCACCTATGATGACCGATGCCATCTGTGACTGTGTTTGTGTGTGCACTTGTACATGTATTTGCATGTGGGAAGGAGGGATAGCTGCTGGATTTACATGATAATGAGCCACACTGCTCTCTGACTGTCTCTTGATCAGGAACAGTAATATTTAAGTGCAAGGAGAGGATGCAAGAAATTCTTTCTCTGTTGACAGACTTCAAGGCCATTTACTCCCACTCACTCTGCAACCCCAAAACCTAAAATAGGCCCGCATGTCCTTAGAAGGATAATTCTTGTCTCCATATACCAAATGCTAGGTCTGATAATCTTCAATTGGACATTGCAGTCGGAACAAAATAAAATACTCCAATGGACAGTTATATTATACCATTCTTGTTTTTTGAGTATCATTTTTTAAAATCTAAATTTCAATTCTTCTATGAAACAATTCATTGATGCGACACATTGTTTGATCAGACTTGAGCCAGTTCCTATGTTCCCATTCTGCAGGAGTCACATGAGCCAATGTTTACAAGCAAAGCACGCAAAGCTGCTGAGAAACGATTCTCGCTCCAGGAGTATCGCCTTATTATTAAGCTTCTTAAAATGCCACTCAACAAAATCTCTTAATTTAAACACTTTTTTTTTTTCTACAAACATCCATTATCATACCTTCGTGCAGGTTGCTACCATATCCCTTCAGTGAAGCATAAGCACGTGTTAAAGTCTGCAATGCCCTCAACCCTGCATTGCTTCAACACATGATGCAACTCGTCACACGGCATTATCAAAAATAAACTCCAGTTTGTCCACCACCGTGGCCACCCAGGCTGGGGGGGGTGGGGGGGTGGGGTGATTACTCCTGTCGCTCTAACACAGCTGTGTTTTGTGGGCCTAATGGGAAGTGTCAGCAGGGAAGGCATTTAGGGCAGAAGATTAGCCAGCTGAGTCTGAAAAGCTGCCAAATATTACCATCAGTGACTGATGTTGAGATAATTCAGATGCGTCCCTCAACGTATCTGCCTCGAGGGAAATTGTGTGCAGGGGCAATGGGGGCATGGTGTGGTTATGTAGAGGTTAGCACTATGGTGGCAGCAGGATTTCAGTCCTCGGCAGGGCCTTTCTGCTTCTCACAAGAACGCATGAGTTCTCGAAAACTTCCTCCCACAATTCAAAAACATGCTCGTTAGGTTAAGTGGTGCTTCTAAATACCCTGTGTGTCAGAATGGGCGACCGTCTGTCTGTCCTTGTTGGCAACCATGTTGGACTGGTCCAATGTCAGCTTGTGAGACATAACTTTGATAACATAAATATAGAGGTTATATGAATAACACTCTTAATGATTCTGGAGATTGATAATTGTCCTGGGTTTGCTAGCACACTAGCAAAAGTTAAAATGAGCTGTTCTATGAATTCAATATTTATCAGACCTAACAAATACTGGCGAGAGAGCTCATGGGAGAGAAAGCCTTCTTTAATAATTAATGAAGCTGCTATTAAAGACAGTGTGACATATTGTGCGCTGCGTCAATGACGTATCAATTAAAAATTTAAACTTTCCATTCAATAGTTCTAAAGAATAAAGGCCTGGTGCTGTTATTATTCTAAACGTGCCTACCTATGTGGATTTTTTCGGGCTTTTTCAGCAGCTTAGGTGGTAACGGCATAAATGTGTGGGGGTTTATGCATCGAAGGGGATTTCAAGTTCGTACAAACCTTTAACAGCAAACAGAAGTTTTATTCAATGATTGAGCATGAAACGCACCATATAAATGACCATTTAAAACATGAAACTCTTATACAAGCACATTTCTGGTTTATTTTTGTCTTATAAAACTGTTCATTTCAGTGTGTCCATGTTACAGATATGAACATAGTATATGAACGTACAGAGCATGTTCTCACCGCTCGTCACAACCATCCATTTGTGCACAAACACACAAATCAATGGGCTGGGAGGTTCAGTGATCAAATCACCAACACTGAGATTAGAAGATGACCTTTTCTACCAACTCAGCCAAGGCCACCCTATAAAGTCTTTGTCCCAGCTTTTGTTGAGATAGAATTTGTTGAAAATACAATTTCATCGTAGTTCGGGATGTGTGTGTAACGAGTCAAATATACGATTGAACGTCTGCTACATCACTACTTTTCAACAGAGAAAGGAATGTCCATGAAAGTCTCTAAAAAAAAAAAAAAAAAGTAGAGCCTTAATATTAATATGAAACTGGGGAGAAGCGACTCAACATGAACATCTTTCATGTTTCACAAATAAAAACAGCAAATCTTTACACTGTAGATGTTGGGAAGAGCAGAGAATTATTTGCTGTTTTATTCAACAAATGACTCAAAAGGTGAATACAAAAACCTTGTTCATTCCAGGAAGCAAACTCATTTCTGCTTTACATTTTCTACCCGTCCAAAGTAATGTTATTATTCATCAACAACATGTAGGTTGACCTCGCTTCTGTTAATTCGCTTGCGTGGGAATGAAATAAGACAACAGCTGCCAAACACCTCCTCAGCCAACCAGCCAGTGCATGAAACAACCGACCACTCAACACGCCAACAGGCCTGTTTCCATCTCATCTGAGTTCTGTGCCAGGCCTGTTGTGTTGGGACCTGGTCCAATCAATACGCAATGAGGTGAGGTGTTACACAGTGAGAAAACCTGCCTCTTGAGATCACCCAATATCTCTGTCTTACACTGTGAAATACACAAATGCGCACAACAGATGAGACTATCAACACATTTTTGTGTCAAATATACATAGCAAACCAATGAAGTTATGTCTGATAATAAAAACAGAAATCAGGAAGTACACATGATTAGTTACCCGGGATGTACATTTTCTTTTACAGATATTGTGACTGACATTGTTGTGTTGTTCTATTGAATTATTCATCTTTTTCAACATATTTCAAACATTTTTCTTCAAAACAACAAAAATAGCTGCATGACGATAGAGGACTGAATGTGCCAAAATTAAATAAATAAATACACCATTAAATAATTCATTAAATGTATCATTAAATAATTACAATTTGAATTAAATATGTAAATGTGGCATTAATTAATTTAAATATGAATACATTTTATGTAAGTCAGAACAGATCGATCTCAGATAATGGATTGCTGCAAAGCTAGTGAATATATTTTGATTAACTGGTTGGCTCTCGAATAGATGTTAAAGTATGATCCTTCCTCACAGCAAAACTCCAGACTCTTGTTTGTCTTGTTTCCACCACATGAGGTTACATTCAGCACGGTGGAGTATGCCGGGTGTCGCACACTAACACGTCCCTGTAGCAACACATAACTAACAATGGTTCCTACTGCTACACTATACATCTCTTCACTGGTTTGGATAATTTATTTTGCATAACTTTATTTACAACCAACAAAAACAAAGGTGAAGACTGGGTCCTGCTCATTAAACACCTCAATAGTGAGAGATGTTTTACACTCTGAAACATCATGCAGTTCTTCCGGTAATGTAACCGCCATGTTTTGAAACTGTAGAATCCATTCTAGTGGTTCACTTGGTGACGTTTGAATCTTGGTCGCAGGCTGTCGTTGCGGGAACACATCTCAGAAAAAGACTTTTAAAGTTCATGCAGATCCTCCGGCAACGGAGCCGTCATGTTTACAAACTCTCCAGACCAAAGCAATGGGTTTGACTCAATCAGCGTTAGCCCCGCCCACTGAGTTTGATGGGTGAATTTGACAGATAAAATAAATTCATCAAGCAGTGCAACACCAGACAATTAAATAATTATTTAAATTGTGAAATAATTAAATACGTCTTTTACATTAATTGAATTGGTATTTTAATAAATGAATGACACATTTATATATTCAATTCCAATTTTTATCAATTAATGACACATTTAATTCATTATTTAATGGTGTATTTATTTATCTAATTTTGGCAAAATCAGTCCTCCATACAATCAATGTGACACAGCAATGTGACCGAGTGTGAATGAAATGCCAAAGATTCTGTTTGAAATCAATAAAATGTCAAGTCTGACCCCCTGCACTTTCTGAAGACAAGGTAGCCATTCTCACTCAAGTTTCTTTAAACACATTTCCCACGTGAAACTTAGAAGAAAAACTTGTTGGCATTCTACAATATTGTCCCTGAAACAAACAAACCTATGTCTGTGCCCTATCAGCAATGCTGTACATTCTGTTGATGGTTTTACTGGGCATTATAAGCAGGATGATTCAACTTGAAACCGCGATAGAAACTGTCTGAAATATGGCCACCGTTCTGCAGTACAGTTGTAACCTTTTTGTCACTCAACGACTACTTCTGGAGCATGAAGGTAGAGCTAAAACTAAAATAGCCTTTACCTCCCCTGGATTGAACTAATCTAGCACCACTAATAGTACTCTGCAGTATCTGGAACAAAGACAGTCATAGCATATCTTAATTCATTAAGTTGCGCATAGGAGGCAGTGTAATCCACTTGTTCGAACAAATCCCCCCACCTCTCTGTCACTGTTGATGTCTGGCAGCAGATAGATACTACTGTTTCCTGCAAGCTCATCACAAGTCTCGTGTAACTAGAGACGCTCAAAGGCCATGGCCTGAAGATAGTGATTTGACTGTTGCAATATTTCCAATGGCACATTTTTTCCATGCACTCAACAAGCAAACCACAAACAGTTGTTTGACAATAAATCTAATATAATTCATCCTATGACACCCATAATTATGTAGAAAGTTTTTACAATCACATACATAGATGATGATGATATATTTGATCAGGCAGCTTTATGTTGCCGACTTTTGATGACTGGCTAATAAATCCTTTAGCTCTCCAGAGAACATGAACTTGTGGCTGTACTGTACTCCATAATTCCATAATTAGTAAGTTATTGATGCGCTTTTTAAAAAGGCGGAATGATATTTTTCTCTGCAGAAACACTATGAAAGCATACAGTCCTTACTGTGGATATAATCAATATTCACGATGGCTTCAATGTTTCTGTATGTGCAGTCTCTTTGCTGATTGCTTGTGTTTTGGGCTTTTCAGTAGCCTAAATGAAAACAAAATACTTCAATTCATTCTACTTTATTCAACACACATTCTCTCTCCTGCAAGCAAGCTCCATATTTGCGATCAACCACTAAAGTGGACCTATTCTGCCTCCTTTCTTTGACAGTCCTCTCCTCTGTCCTCCTTCCTTTTCTCCTTGTCCTGCTTCCTTTGAGCAGCCATAACCATCTTTGACAATTTCCTCTGGTTCCCGCTGCTTGAGGCCACAAAAGATTAAATAGAAAACGTTTCCATTTCAAGAGGCATGTCCAATGAGGCAACAGCTCGACACCCCTCCCATCCTTTTCCCTTATCCTCCACAACCCACCTCCGTCATTCTGGCCAAATATACGGACCACCTGCCCCATTCATTAGCAGAAACCCCTACTCCACTGTATTGCACAGGAACACAGGCGGGCATGTGAATACAAACACAAATACACGATTAAAGCAGCACACACAGGAGCAGTGGATCCTGTTCAAGTGCAGACCCCCACAGTTAGACATACAAAAACACGCACAACACGAGACGTACCGAAAGCACATGTTCCCCTTCGCTCTGATCATCCATTTAGACTAAAACATCCACATAGAAAAGGCAGGAGGGATGTTTGCCAGTTCCTTCTGTCCGACGGTTGTCCGTGTTGGAGAAGCTGTGTGTTCGTGTGTGTGCGCGCGCTCTGTGCTAACAGTGACAGCGTCGCACTCGTCTGTTCCCTCTTCCTCTGCTCATCTCTTTATACAGAGGGAGAGAGAGCGGGAGCGAGCTACTTCAGAAAATACACGGTGCTATGCGCTCCCCTGTCAGCCCTCTCTTTGCACAGCAGCCAATCCCACCATGCCACCATGAATATTTTATTCAGCCAGCCCAGAGCTTAAGAACAACACACACGCATAAACACCACTGCACAGAGGACACACATACACACATTTGGAGGACATACGAATGCATAACCGCTGAGGTATTCAGGTCACAAACGAAGAGCCACCCCCAACACAGATAAATAGAAACAAGCACACGTGTGGGCTCGGCATTCTTCACAGGGTGCAATGAATTGAAAAAGGCCAGATTGCAGAGTATTCATTCAGATTCCAAATGTCTCTGTGCCTTTGACTTTGACATTCACAAGCCTCATGAAAGCGTCAAGGTTGGTCATGTCTTTCAGCAACCTGTAATATTCTGGACAAGCGCAGCTCATTTGTATCCTATCTGCAACGTGTGCTCTTGTACAAGTAGGGCAAATGAATGCATTTCTGAAACCTGAGCAGTAATCAAAGGGTCTATTTTTTTAGGCTGTGTCCAGAAGACACCCTCTAGACACAGCTTCTATAACAGTCTTGGCCAGTTCCAAGTGCACTGCAGCCATGTAGACACAAAGGTGAAGCCAAACCTAAAATTAAGATGCACCCTAATAAGCAAAATACAGATTGCATGAACTGAGAGTGACATCTAATGGTTGAAACTGGGCTAAGTGTAGGCATCAGGTTAACTTTAACTGAACACATTATTCATCAAAATCGAAATCTAGCTTTGGGAAAAAATTATTTTCAGTCAACTGACAAATAGTCAGGAAGTTAATTTGTAAGGGTTTGATAAAATGATTATTGCCTTTTTATTTAAACCCCCAAAGATTGAGTTCTCTACATAATTATCAATCCAAATTAATTAGTTGTAACATTTTCTTTAGAACTATTCTTCTTCTTTTTCTGTCAATAAGCTCATTTTCTTTCCTGCCCTTTACTGAGGGCCAACTTTGATTTTTTGATTCTGAGTTTTCAAGAAACTAAAGAGGAGTGTGGTGGGGTTGGCTCTTACTTCCCCATGGAAGTACAAGTTTTACCATAATTCATGCTGAAGAAGGAATAGGAGGAGTTTAAAGCTTAAATCGTCTTTATCAAAATACAACTTTTTAGAACTTAGTTTTACTAAAGATTTAAGTAAATAAAAAAACAAAAAAACAATTAATGATATACAGAGGTCACCTCCTATTTTAACATAAAACAATTTGACAATGCTTTTTCTGTCTATGGATCTCCGGAGTTGTTAACACAATCTTTTAATTTTAAATTTCCAAGGGAAGTCCATTAAAATCACGGGTCAGAAAGACAGAGCGAGTTTCTGAACTGAAATCCTTTAAGCTGAGGTTTTTTTCCGTTCACTTTAAACCCAGCTCCCATTATGTGGAACCATAAAGATGCTGACCACAATAATCAGCATAATGGGCTTGATGAGTTTTCTGAGTTTCCCTGCTGCTTGATAAGCTTTCAGATCCTTTTCTCTGGACACGGTAGACATTGGCAGGGTGTGATTTAGAGCAGTATAATCTTGGCACATTTGATCAGATTTTCTGTACTTTGCTTCACTGTTCTGTACACCCACAGGCTTCGGAATGAAAAGTGATCAAATGTTGCTGCTTTAAATCCCCTGGGAAACGTGGGTGGCTAAACTAAATTAAAAACACTCCTTTCCATTCACAGCTAATGATGATGGGCAGCTAATATTGGCAACCCCTGGGCCAAGGCTGTAGCGAGTCCCAAATATAAAGTCACTGAGAGGGGTAAATGGTAAATAGTGAGATAGACAAAGCATGTATATGTAAATGGGGGGCTAACACACATAGCCATTTAAATTTCAAACTTACTGAGTGGATGTTTGTCATTACATTCTCAGGGTCCTAATTATCCTCTGACCTTTGGTATTATTTACAGGCACACTAATTTTTCAAACTACATACCGGTCTTAAAAAGTCGATCGAGGTCAATATAAACAAAGACGTTTCTGTTGTGTATGCCAATTAGCCTATAGCTGGGAACGGTGGACGTTAATTCCTATTATCGCATTATTGTAATAGTATAGCAAATGAGAACAGACCCGATTCACCAACATTGTAGTTACTCATTCGAAACAATTTAAAGACCAAGTAATCGAGCCCACATTGAGTCCACTGAAACAAACGGGTCTATCCTCTAATGCAGGGGTGTTGAACTTAAGACAGTTCAGGTGCCAAATACACTCCTGTTTGATCTGCAATGGGCCGGGCCAGTAAAACAACAACCACATTTTTTATTTATTTTTTTTTTAAACCTATTATCAACAAGCTGAACTTAATTGAATTTAAAGTACAATCTGAACTCCTACCTGGTACAGTGATTCATCAGACTAATGTTGGCAAAAGTCTGTTGCTTCAAGGGACGCACCACATTTTACAGCCTTCAGTGAGCATGTTTTCGCAAATTCACCCACACAGTACGGATGTAATGTGCAATTAAATTAGAAAGCAAAAAGATAACTCGTTTTCCCTGAAACATCTTGCTACACGCAGCTGTTCATTTCTATATCTCAGTGTTGTGTTATGTCCTGCTGTGTTTATTAAAAGAGGGTGACCTAAAATGGACAATTTACCAATAGTTCTCTTGAAAAACTGCGCTTCTTGTCTTACTTTGTAATTCCATTTCCTTAGGCTGGATTGGACCCCCTGATGAGAAAATGTTGGGCCATGGCCTCTATATGTGACACCACTGCCCTTGTGGAACATGGCAGTGTCCAAACTCACCGATATAACAAACACTTTATCTGAATCTAATGATATCTCTCACAGAGGCTACTGAAGAACACTTAAAAATGAAGGCAAAGTGGCTCTAATACAGCTTAAGATGCTCATAAGAGGCAGCACAACAAGTGTTCACAATGCGTTTTCACTTGAGACGTTGACGTGGAAACGGGGCCTTAGTGTACGCATTCCTTGGAGTCACCTTGAACATAAGTGTTTCTTGTTATAACCATAATTATGTTGTCAAAACAGGTACACAACAGCTCGATGGCTGCTTGGAGATTCAGAATGGCATGTTCTTATATCTTTACCAGTTTAATAAGAAAGTTAAAAGAGGCCCTCTTCATTATGGATCAAACAGCTGAGTTACTGCCTGAAGGATCTGTGTCACAGTAAAGACGCTGTGGCTCCCATGTCTGGTGGAAGGAGCTCACAGCTATCTGGCAAGCCTTCTTTATTGAGCGGTTCAGGGTTGAGTTTCCTCACAAGCGTTCACGTGTTCATGCATGCCAAGGCGCACAACACAAACATAGTAGTGGAAAACCCTACACCAGCACTGATGTCACCCTGCATGCGCTTTTAAACTTAGCTCGGAACCATCCAGTTTCTCTTTTTGGGCAGCTGTGTCTGATGCTCCTCATCACATCTATGACCGTCAAATTGCACTCGACAGACAGGATGTGGGCCTCATCTCTCTCTCTCTCTCTCTCCCACAGATCAGTTAAAACATCAAATAGACTGTTAGGTCTGACATTTAACAATGAGCAAATTCATTTTTCTGAGCTTCAGCAAAAGGTTTTCTATGCTCTCATTGTGAAACTATAAAGTCGTTATGACATGGTAATGTCACAGCTGCTCTATTTCTGAGCAGGGTTTGGTGTGTAAATGAGCTTTTTATTCCTACAAATGTACCAGCAGATCGTCTCAGGTGACTGAGCTGACACACTGAAGTAAAACGAGTAAACCTGTTGAATGTGAAGGGAAACGCAGCAGCCTCGAGCCTGTTCACACTTACTGGGAATAAATCACATGTATTTTAAAACTGCTCCAGGATCAAGTCAGTATATCAAAGGCACCGTGTGGACATTTGGGTGTAAATAAACACTCGGTCAAACAACAACAACAACGTCCAGCCAAACTTTCCCTCAATCATAGAGATTTTGACAGTTATTACCGGTAATAACGGGACCGGCTTGTCTCGTGTCCGGCTAATTCATTAGCAAATGCTACACACTAAAAACCCTCAAAACGGTAGCGAGGTAACCCGAACCGGGGACGGAGACTCGCCGCCTTGGTATTCGTATCCAAGCAGAAATCGCTTTCACCGACTTTACAGAGAGACGACGGAGCAAGTTGTCCCGGTGACACGTGTCAGAAGTGGAAAGCCGGCTAACAATAGCAGTCGCCGGATGGAGCCTCGCAGAATCTGACTCCCAAGCATCCCTCGTACTTGTACAGCTGCTTGGCAAAGAAGCTGCAAACAGGGACAAAGAGCCGTACAGTCGTGACGATGTGGCGCTAGTGGTCCGCTGTGTACTCACTGTTCTCAAGAGGGGTCTCATTTGCTCCGACGGTTCGTCCATTTTACTCGCCGACAGCCCTCCCGAAAGCGTGTTTTTCTTTTCCGCCGGTTTACGTACAGTAGAAACGCCGGGCTGTGTGACACTTGTGTTAACAGTGAGGAACACTGTCTCTGCCTTTCCTGGGGACACGGCGAGGCCACGCCTCTAAGATGAACGACAGCCACTGACAGCCAATCCACTTTCAACAGCGGTCCTCTCCACCAATCAGATTTAAAAACGTTGTGATTAGGGCGGGTATTAATTCACTGGCTCCCAAGAACTCCCAAGCGGGCTTTTTTGTGCGGCTTTTTCAACCCTGCTGAGAAACAAGGTGAGTCTGTGCACCACTGGAATAAAAAGAAACGCAGGTTTCTCTGTAAAATACGAGCGAGTCATTTATAATGTCTTACACCATGGTAATTATTTGTGAAAAAATATTTTTTTTAAATGTGTGCGTTTTCCCTTTTGCTCCTGTTGCTGTCTTATTTATACAAACATGAACTGAAAGGAAACGCGTGCTTAACTATATTACAATCTGTACAATTCTATGTTTTGCATGAGCACAAGTCTTCATTTTCTTTAAAAAATAAATCTGCTGTTGTGAAATTACTTATGAGACAACAAAAAAACATAAGGTCAGGGGTGCTAAACACATGTTAGTCACATACACCCCAACTTCATCTTAAATAGGCCAGGCCGGTGAAATAGTGCCAGAATTACCTTTAAATTTAAACTTTGAAGTTTGTTTTTTTTCCTGTTGTTGCACAGAGTATACATGGTAAACATATTGCAACACCAAACAATTACGAGTGAAAATTACAACAATCTCAACATAAAGCCATATTTGAATGATACCTTCTGGTCCAAAATGCAGTTAAATGTCCAAAAAAGCTTCTCCTATTGCATTATGTTGCATTATGGATGTTTTTACAAACTCACCCTGGCAACATGGCTTTGAGCAATGATGTAACTAGCTTTCAAGCCAACATCACCGATATCTCAGCGTGGGCCTCAGTGTTATGGGTGCTATAGGAATTTGTTAAAAACAATTAATAAATAAATAATTTTTTTCTTTGAAATTTTGACTACTTGCTTAGTGGCCAGATTTGAGCCTCTTGCAGTCCGGTTTAGGCCCACTGGCCTTTTTTTTGACACCCCTTCATTAAGTTTTATCTAATCCTCTTACTTGCTTGTCCCTTTGAAGTATCATAAATGGCATGTCAAGTCTGAGATTAAAACCTGTGTTGCACTTATAGAAATAGGTCAACCTCCGCAGAAATTATTAAGGCCAGCTCCACCATAAATTAAACACTGCAAGTTTCCTTCTGAGGCTACATATTTGGAAAAAAACGCCAGCTGTCTCTGTCAGTCAGCTTGACTGGAGCAATAAAACTCGCCAAGTTTTGCTTATGCAAGCAAAATTGTCACTCTACTTGCTCGTAATTTTTTTTTCCTGACATCACTACTGAACTCCTCATTACTTTGCATTAGGAGGCATTTACAGTAAAACTTAACCTACATATGAATACTGAATGACATGAAAGACAAACAAAAGTAGTGTCAATGTAGCTGACTTCTTGTAGATTTGTCACAATTTTATGAGAAACTACCACAACTTCAATGTAATTTCTCTTGACTGCATTAGATTTCAAAAAGGTTTTATTGTCAGTTACATCCGCACTTTTTTTCAGAGTTTCTTATGAAGCTGCATTTAGATCGATATGTGACCAAGAGTTTAGAGGGTTTTTTTTTTTTTTTTTAAAGAATGTGAAGGTTTGAGCCTCAAAAATTCAGTGTGAAGACAGGTACAGCTTGAATAGTCTTTTTGATTTACATATTTGGATGTTTAAATTATACAATATTAAGACGAGTCACAATGCCTGCAAGAAAGACATGTGGTTCCACAGCAAGGAGCATAGCGCTGCAGTTTAAATCACTGAAGACTCAACTTAAGGAATGCAGTAGTCATGTGCTGAATAAAAGCCTCGTAAATACAAAATTTTAAAATACCTTCTCATATATTGGCATTGCATTGTCAACATTTTCTGTAATGAAAAAGATAAACAGCTACTGTCTACATGTCGTTTCAGTATAAATGTATTTAGTGCCAGGTATAACACTGTCATCTCAAAGAGTGGAACATAAGGCCAACCCTTACAAGTAAATGTAGAACAAATAACAATTTGTGCATGCACACATGAGTAAGCATGAGTCACAAAGGAGAGGAAACAATAATCCTTTTTAACAAGAAACTGCTCAAGCGCAACACAGTGCAGGCTCATGGTGTCAGAAGCTGATCAGAAACTCACAACTCCACAGTCAGTTGATGCAGTAAAATACAAAGAGAAAGGACATAGACAACAAAGGGGAAATTTAGTGACACAAAGTGTTAGTAAATGAAAGCATTAGAGGGGATAAAGAACTAAGAAACTGTTTTAATGAAGCTCCCGCAGCAGCTTGAACCTATAGAAATTTAATGAAATGCTTCAGGGTCATTTCTTTCAGGCGTGAATATAAGCTTTATCAAACAAAAAAGTTTCAAGTGTGATTGTGAATGTGGGAACGGTGTTAGCGTCTCAACCAAAGCTGGGATTATGTTGCTTTAGAAACCCGATTAGTAAGCAATGCCCAGTATTCTGCCAAGCTTGAGTCCTCATCTTTCTTCCAATCTGGCAACAACTTGACACAAGCTTGTTAACCGGTGGTGGGAACTGACTCCAGCTGACTATTGGGGAAGGCAAGGCACATTTGGACACGTCATCACATTGCAAACATACAGGGAAAAACTCACATTCACAGTTCAGGCAATTTAGAGTGACTTCTTAATGTCAAATGCATGTTTTTGGGTAGACTAATGCATGCACTGAGAGAACATGCACGCTACACAGAAAGGCCCCTCAAGCTACAACTCAATACCAGGAATATTTTCACAGTAAGGCAGAAATTCTTTCTACTACAGAACTGCCAACCCTGTGTAAACCCATAAGTAAGCAGTTGTGTTGGAAACTATTCCTTTTATTTTAAATTTTCTTGTTGGAAAATGTTTAATCGATAACACGAAACATTAAAAGAATTGTTTCTGATGTTGTTATTCTTGTACTTGTAATGATAATTCACTTTATCTCTTAATCCAAGGAAATGTATGGTTTCAAAGGCTATGGTGATGTTTAAAAATATTAATTGATAAGTGAGACACTAGAGTGAATTCCCTTCCTAATGCTGGGATAAACATTCATTTTAGAATAAGTCTTGACCCTCGATTAAGGGAAAGTGGAGAAAGTCCAAGCACCATGGGCCAGAACATGTGGACTCCACACAAATAAGCACCAGCAGTCTAAACCTGGACTGGAACCTGGAGACGTTTTGCCATGAGGCAAGTGTGCTAAACATGGAGAAGAGTAGCAGCCTGATTGTTTTCAATGTGTCTCTGTGGCGACACACCTGAATCTAATGAGTGTGTCATCATGAAGCTCTGCACAAAGCCTGATAACAAGCCACTTATTCTAGACAGACGTGTTGTAGCAGTGGCATGTGGAAACCACGCAGAACTGTGGCCTTCCGGGACCAAGAGTGCCCATCTCTGCTATAAACAGCCTTGTATTGTGGGGATTTCCTTTATTGAAGGCCGATGCACGAACTGTGTGATAATCCAATTTGACCAGCAGATGGCAGTGCTGCATCAAACACGTGTTTGCAGTCGTGCAGGACTGCAAGGGAAGGAAGATGGGACGTTCGTGTTTCTTCACCTTTTTAGAGGTAATCTATTCAATTTTATTTTGCTGCATGATTTGTAATTATAAAATCATGTTGGAATGTTAAAATCTTTAATTCTAGACCTTTAGAAATATGCAGTTGATACAAACTAGGGTTATGATTACTTCTATGATTCATCAATGATTTGGGATTAACCCTTCTACCAGAGCTACAAGGTTCAGCAGAGACCAAACAATAAGGACTCACCTATGCTAAATTGATAATGAACACCTTCTGTCATGTGCAGTCTTACATAATCATCCGTCAGTAACTTAATTGCTGTGAAGTACAATTCATTTAGAAATTAAATCAGAGGTGCAAACGAGCTAAAGTACTGTGTGCTTTCAGAAGAGTTCCTGGCTGCCTTCCTTTAAATAGAGCCCGTTCCTCACCCGCACATCAACCTCCAGCATAATCACGCGGCAGCTCAGAAATAGAACTGTGAGGTGGGAGATCAAACTCTCACCTCTTAATTGTACCCTCAGTCTTAAAGATGCTGAGAGCCCATTAGCGCACAAAGAAGTGTGCTGTGTACTGCTCCTGAAACATGCATTGCTATAATGCAGCTGGGAGATGAGTCAGAAGTTAGACAAGTGAAAGAAGCACCACACTGGTATCCACCGGGGACTCGTGTAAAGAGACTGTCTGGAGTGGTGATGATGAGGAATAAAGTTTTGTCTTCCAAAGCTTTGGAAAAGAAAAAAAGGGGGGAAAGTAAAGCGTTCCAAACTTTACTGTGGTGGAAGAATTAGAACCCCACATTAGGGATGAAGATATTTCCGTTCCGTTGCAAACTGAGAGTTAACAGATTAGAATGTCAGCCTCAAGCCACACAATAAGTATTGACCGTGTCATACTTTGTCCCAGAAGCTGTAGAAATGAAGAACCCCTCTATCCCAGAAGAGTTAGTGGATGTTGTTTTTCTCCAGCGGTGAGGTTTTCTGAGGGTGCCAAGAGAGTAAGAAGAGAATCTGAAATTCCCAAATCTGTTGGAGCGCTCCATCAAAGTGCCAATGCATTGATTTTGACCACAGATCTTTTCCGCCCAGCTGCCTCTGCATGCCCTACCCCAAACATTGCTCTCAAGACCAGGGTCTTGTGGGAGCATTCGTGCCCCCGAATTCTGTTCACCTCCTCTGGGACATGGAGGAATGGTGGAGGGGGGGCAGAGGCCAGTGACCAGCATGATGTATCCAAATCAACACAGGGATGGCTAGACAGTTGGGAGGGGTGAGATGTGGACACGGTAAATGGTTGTGGTGATCAGGAGGAGAAGGTGGGAAGTAGGAAAAGGAGGAGGGGGGAATGGAGCGGGGCTTTGGCCTGTTGAGGTGTGTTCCACTGCCCTCCAGAGGGAACACGGGGGTTTGAAATCAATGTGCTGTTAAGTGCAGCTTAGCCGCGGGATACTCTCTTCAACATTATCCATGCACCAGTGAGTCAAGCCCCTGGCTGCGTGCTGCACGAGCCATCTGAGGGCACCAACGCCGGGCCCTTCTGCACCTCCGGTTCTCCTCACCTCTGTGCACTCTGCCAACACTCAGCGCCCCTCTCCAAACAGTTGTGGCCTCGCTAACTTGAGACTCATCTTACACCAGGGTCTCACTCCAGCAGACCTGTGAGCATTACACCCATACTGTAGTCATCCCACCCACTCCCCCTCCATCCACTGCTGACGGACCAGTTCCAAAGGAGGCAGTGAACTAAATAAAGCTTTGTGTTGTGTATATAAACACCTGGGGTGAGCTAAAAGGAGAGCCTCTGTCAGCATCATTAAACAACTGATAGCTATGACCTCCACTTAATGATGCAAGACCATATGCTCATGATATATGCCATGGAATTGCACGTGACACACACTGGTGCCAGAAAAGTTTTGCATTGCATTGTATGGAGCCTGGTGTAGCTTTTGATGTAGCAGCCTGGTGGCTCTTTGTGTCTGTACAGATGCCGGCGAGAAAGCCTCTTTTCAGATACAATTAGAACAACTGGCTCTGACTCAAGTCGACGAATGACATTAACCTCGAGATATTTAAACCAAAAAACCCAGTTGCAAAATAAAAGTGATTAACCAGATCACGAGTGAATACATCACATAACAAGGAAGTGGCCATATGCTCCCTGAGGAAGAGTTTCTCCGTAATCCTAACTGCCTTTGAGGATCATTTAACAGAGGTGACATTTATCAACACATCCAAAAAGGAAATATAGTGTGAAGAGGAAACATAATTGCTACTGTCTCAGTCATGCCTGTTACCTTTTATAAGGGTGGGGGGGTTGGGAGGGGGGGAGTAAGAAATCTTGACCCAGACACATGTCTGCCTGTGGCTACATTTAGTCAGTGAGAGCAGTAATAGTGTGTGACTGAAGGTGAGGAAACGGCCTCAGGCCTTCATCTGTGTTTAGATGTCATCCCTTCTTGGCTGCAATCTCTCCGTAGCCTTCTTGGCCTTTCTTACATGGACTCCCATCATACTCACCAAAGGATGGCCTGAGGGAAGGGCACAAAGTTGTGGCCATTCTGGGACACATGAACCACAAAAAAAAAAAAAAAAAAGAACAAGAAAGTCAAAACTTCACAAGACAGATGCTATCTATCCAGATGTGCTATACCTTCTCAGAAACGGCTGGTTCTCCAAGGTCTTGTATTACTGACACGACGACAACACTCGGTCAATTACTGAGATTGTATCCAGCAATGTCAACAACTGTCGAGCACAATAGTCAATTCTTCAGGTCTCATCCCAATGCGCATATATCTTTTAAGTTAACATGGGCTGGATTTCTGGAAGCATGCTGCAAAGGTGTCTATTGATTGCTCCGCTTCTTGCATGAATGGTTGAGAAAGACACAATGTATCGACTTTGTTGCATGGGTTGTTTTTTTTTTTTTTCAACTTGCCGACTCTCCAGTCAGCTTTCCAGAATGACTTGTTATTAAATTGTGAAACTATTATTTTATTTCAAATTAATAAAGGTCGCAGCTCCTGCTGAGACTGGGTGGTTTTGTCTGTGGCGTAGAGATAGGATAACTGTCCATCCATTTGTAGCGTCTGACAACAATGCCAACATACCTTTGACACAAAGACAGAGGATGATGTTATAAACGGACTTTATAGCTTAATCTACCACTTAAACAGCTTCAACACACTTTACATGATCAATCACGTTCACCAATTTGCACACACGCTGAACAACGGTGGTGGCTGCCATGCAAGGGTTGCAGGAAATTCAAATGTTCGAACTCCGATGCGGCGCCACAATATGGTCAGAATTGTCTCTGATCAAATAATCAGTAAAGAGATTCAATATAATAATCTGACTGCAGCAAACATAATCCCAAAAATTATTACAGGGATTGTGGCTGGATTGGCTGGATGAAATACAGAACATTTAACAGCTACTATTTACTTTGCATTGCAGGGTTTATTGTCTTTTCCTTTAGCTGTAGGTGCATCAGCTCCTCCCGCGTCTCTGCGGCTTTCTGTGAGGTTGTTGTGGTTGTCCATATATATATATATATATATATATATATATATATATATATATGTTCCTGCCAGCTATTATCCTCCTGACAACAACTGATGAACAGAGGTCAGGACAGCTTGAAAAGGAGAAGAAAAACATCATCAGATGCTCTAAAATACAATTTGCTGACGTGCACAAGTGCAAACATTTTTATTCTCCATGCCCGAACCCCCCCCAAGAGCCTTTTTCTTACAGCTTTCCTGAGAGGCCGGGGCAATCAAGCACTCTACCTTGTTAGGAGGTGTTAATTGGAGTTAGTCAGACTCCTCACTTTGTCAAGGAGTCTGACAACAGAATTAATTAGAATTCAAGTATGTAAATCAATTCAAATTGGGGTCCTTATGGGGGAGGATATGAAGTATTTTCACTGAAGAAAAACAGGTGCTGAGGACATGAGCCAAGCGGTTTGTGTGAATATTATGACTTCTCTTTTTGAGAATCTTATCTTCACTAATCCACTTTTGGATAGGCCGTAGACACGCAGTATAAATAGAGGTGTTGAGATGAACATTGGCCCCTTGGATTGCTGGTGGACCACTTTCCATTTAGCCTGCTTTCATTTTTTCTAAGTATACATGTCTCACATGTATTTGCATTACTTAGGTAAATGATAAAATGTGTGAAAACGCCATGGCAACAACAGAAGGAATAGTAGGACTTTCTGCTTTTGTGTCCTTTTTTTTACCTAATTGGTTGTGTGTTGTGAATCATGTCACGTAAGATTTGGAAATCTCATATTTAAATCACACGTTGCTCACTTGAATAGTGAGCTGTGTTGTTACCTTTTAACACTTATTTGAAGGATGAGACGAATTGCTCAGCGCTTTAATACAGGTCTGACACGGGTCCTCACCATTTCAAGTGTTTACTGTCTATAGATGCAAATAACAAGAACAAATAACCTTCTTCACCGTGACCTTAAGATTGCTTTTATCCATGTCCTTATGTATCGTTGGATACAGTAATTATTATGGCAATCATAATTGTGTCGATTGTAGAAAATGACGCCCAAATATACACATATTCATAAATATTATAGCCTTTAAGCCGTCAGCGCAATAAACTGTGGTTTAGATAAGCAGCAACAGTTAAAATGCTGGAATAAGCTTTGTAAATCATCAGCATTTACTCTCACCTTGCTAAATATAGTTATATTCAATATAAAGATGAATTTGCCCTGCATTTTTACCTCACCCTTCATTGAGAGTGGAAGTGAAACGCTATCCTACTTGTTGAAGTGACCATTTCTTGAAATGAACCACCATTTCATTCATTGTCAGAATTTAAAGCCTTATTAGCACTGTGTCAAAGTTTAACAGATTTTTATAGATGAGGATTAATAAGACAGTATTAGATTTAAGCATAGTGTATCAGATCTAGTTCCTGAAGAAGTTGTCTGATGCATTCAAAGTCGACATATTTTTATCTCCACCAGATCAAAATGTCAGAGCTGCCACAGGCGACTTATAATATCACCATGATATCTAAATGAAGTATACTCAGAAAAACATTCAGACAATGCTTTATGAAAAGCCATTTTATTATCCATTTAATAACACCTCCATGAAGACAATTTGTACAAGATACATCACATTCTAAAGTGCACGAATACTGTACAACAGAAATGACTTAAATACGCAGGGGGGGGGAAACAAAGTCACAGCTCTTACAAAATAAAATAAGTTTCAGAAATAAAGAAATTATAAGGGACATGCTTTTTATTTTATTTTATTTTTATGTTTTTTTTAAAGAAAAACAACAATCACTATGCATGTTTCTGCTCAGGTATGTGAGAGGGGCTGGCCTGGGAAAATAACCTTGTGCAGCTTGCTTGGGGGAACACTAAGCTTTGGCACCTTTAGAGAAAAGAGAAAAAAGACATTAACAAGGAATGGAGAGCACTCAATAATAAACCAAAGAATTATTAGCTTAAATAAATAGTCTTAGGGGCTTGTGTAGAATGCATAATAACCCATGCCTTTTGGGTTGTCCTTGTTGTACTCCTCCGTAGTCAAGTCCTCACACTTGATGGTTGGGGAGTTCTCTGTGCTTGAGCCCCCCGGGGACATCCTGCGCCTCTTACACACCATGGAGTACACACCAGAATCGGTAGAGTCCACTGATTTCAGTGAGTGAGACGTCTCGATCCAGGTTGATGGTGGCGGCGCGCTCTCCTCAGGCAGCTTTTCTTTAGTGGCCCCGAGCTGGTCCTCCGGGAAGGCCGGGGGGCTCGGACGAGGGGACCAGGGCAGGCCTGTGGTCATTTTGCGCTGGTAGGAGCTTCTAGTGCCCCAGCCTGCAGCCATGGAAGCAAAGGCAGAGTCTGGGTAATAGCTGAGGGCGTGGGATGTCTGCAGGGACAGGGGTTTGATTCCATATGACAGCAGGCTACTGGTGGAATAGTCATTCTCATATGACAGATCCAGCTTGTTGGAGCCCGGCTGCTGAACAGGGGGGACGAACCAGCGCTGGGCAGAGGCAGCTGCACTGGCGTCCTCGCTCTGCGGAGAAAGGAGGCTGTTGGTTTGAGGAACGGCCCGTTCGCCAGTGTAGAATCGGTTCTGAGGCAGGTTGTTGACAAACTGGTCCTGAAAGAAAGGTTGCATGGCGTAGCGGGCTCCGGGTACAATTTGGGTAGAACGAGGGGAGTCTGTAGGAGATGGAGTCAGCCGGTCACTCTCTGGTGCTGTGTACATCCTGATTGATAAAACAAAATACATGCTTGTATCAAATGATTTGCAGTAACAAAGTGTGGTGCGACGTGCAACAATCTTGTACCACAGGAAGTTCAAACTGCTTCAAGTGCAAGACACTTACGAGTCATAGTTATCCCGGAAGCCTTTTGCAAAGGGGTTGTGGTCTATCTTCAGCTGTGTAATCTGAAATGAGAAGAGGTTCTGCATCAATAATGTGCACTTAAAAACAAAACAAACAAAAAAAAAACCTACACAAGGTCAGCAATAATTTAAAATGACCTTTCAATACATAAAAATCAAGAAAGTCCTTTAAATTTGCCAGATAAAACAAAAAGATGAAAATCAAACTAACAATAATCAAACACTTACATCTGTGTTCTGATAAGCCGTGACAGCTATAAACTGGTTCTCTGGGAAGGTGAAGGTTTGAGTCCTGGCCTCATTGCTCATGTCCTCCACGCCGTCTTCTGTCACCTCCACAATGTGCAATCGTGGCTGGTATTTATGAAGCGACTGCAAGACTATCATCTAAAAAAAATGGGAAATGCTTGATGAGTGTACTGTAAATTTCAAAAGGCCACATCCATTCAGCAAAAAAAGAGCTTGTTGATAAATATATTTAAAAATTTTAATAATTGTATAAAACCTTAATATTAAAAAAGGAATTCATGAAATAAATAACTAAGATGAAAGTAGAAACGATAAAAAGCACTAGATGTGTTTCAAAATTGAATTCAAGCTGGTCAAAAATCAATATCTAACCTGTGTGTTGTTGTTGTTTGCCCCTTTATTGTTGGTCAGCTTCAACTTGCCAAAAGAGATTTCTTGCCTCATCCAGTGAGCACCAGTGTTCGGAGATTCAGGATGAACATACATTTTGTTACCTGCAATTAAAACAAATAATATAAGCAACATGACAATCTCAAGCAATGATCATTTATTTGTCTGAATTGAGAAACAATTAATATTCTGCTTTTCATTTATGGAAAACAAATGTTCTGATAAGAATTTATAATCGAATGAAGCAGCTCAGAAAAATTGTAATCTGTAAAGAAATTATTCTTATTATTCTTATTATTGTTGTTATTATTATTGTTATTATTGTTCTTGTTATTATTGTTGTTGTTTTGGTTAATTAAATATTAGATTTTTCTCTCTCATTGAATGCAATAATGTTAAAATTAATTGATGAAGAAACAAAATGAAAACTTCTCGAGAATATACAACATGCTGCAAAAAATATGAGTGAATTTCTTCATTTCACTTAATTGTTTGTAAAGTTGAAGTTATTTGAAATAAAGGGGATATTTAACCAGTTTTAACACCTACATTTACTCCCCGAGATGAAGTGTCACTTAAAAGAAAACCGCACAGGAAATAAATTAAAACGGTCCAAGTGTCAATGAATTTTGTCATTACTAATATAAACATAACACTTCATGTCAATGTTTTACACGGAGCTTTAATACAACATTTGTGTCATTTTTCGACACATTTTGTCCTTCGACTCGATTCAGAAGAAAGAAAAATACCGTTATTTGATTGATAAAAGACAACAAAAATGTGTTATTCCATCCTGTAACTCACCTTGCATATTATTGTCTGCTTTTCCACAAGTGACCCACTTTCCTCCCTGAAAGCGCCAGTGATTCGGGTCAGCCAAAACAACTTCTACAAAGACATTGTAATGGGCCGTGAGGTTGAGTCCGGTGATGTTGAAACTGAGGAATGGAAACATCCGTCTGCAAGCAGAAACCAATAAACAGGAAAATTAATGACACTCCTGAGACGAAATAATTCAATCAACTGTAATGAACTTGACAAAAATCTCGTTATTTTCGCTCATTAAGTGCAGAGTTTGGGTATTTGGAAATTAAAAGAAACGAAAAAGTTGTTTTTCTAAATTCCTTCAAGTCAAAATTATATATTTTCTGCGTGCGTAAAAATATTCTCGTGCGTAAAAAAATAGAATTAGATGCGAATAAAATCATTAAAATGGTTTTTAGAGGGTTTCATGTGTCGAATTGGGCCTTTAAATTCTCCAGCAGCGCGTGAGCTTACCTGCCCTGTTTGGTGATGATCATTTCGGTTTGATGCCGGTGGAATTTCAGCCATAGCGGCCGGTTGCACAGGTAGACCTGCGCCCGGGCGCCTGCGGCGGAGCCCGGTAGAGACATGGAGCCAATCCCGGTCCCCGTCCCGGGATAGGACGGGTACAAACACCCCGGGCCCTGGCTGAACTGGTACCCTCCGCTGCTGAACTGGCTCCGACCGGTGCACACGGACGAGGAGGAGAAGCCCGTGGGCGGCAAGACGGATCCGTAATGTAGAGAAGCCGGGTACCTGGAGCTGCTCGACCCGGTGTACACTGACCCGGTCTGCCCCGCGTACGGGAAGAGGGAACACGGGCTCGTCATGTCGGAGCTCGCCTGGGATGACGAGATGAAGTATCTGTCAGAACCGAGTTCGTCTATGTTGTACCGCCGGCCGCTCGTCAGCTCGTCCTCGCCCAGCACCGGGGAGCCTTTCCTCCCATCCGGGCCGGCCTTGGTGAAAGTGTCCCCCTCTCCTTCGCCCAGCATCCCGGTGCCCACCCCGCTCAGGTACTTCTTCGGCGCGCTGGACTCCGACTCCGTGCGCTCCACTTCTTGGTACTCAAGCTGCGACGACGGCCTCGGGCTGTTGTTGGCGCTGTCCGACGAGGACAGGTTGTAGAAGGTCTTGGGTAAACTGATGCTGGCGCTGGGAAGGATATTCTCTAACTGCATTGTTTTTAAACTCTCGCAATAAATAAGAAAGTCAACAGTCCAAAGAGTGAGTCTCGGCCAAGGAGGAGCCACCGGCGCCTTGGTTGGGTCTGTCACTGAAGCCTCCCTCCCTGACAAATGATGGGAGGTTGAAACCTCTCCTCACCTATAGTTTCTCAGATAAGATAGTGGGCTGGACATGGGACGTTCAGCTCTTATATGATGTAGTTCTGCACAAACCCCGACGGGCTGTGATGGGAGGAGCTTTAGGAGGGGCATGCGGGGGCACCAGCCCTCCCTGCAGCCAATGGCTGAGCTGCTCTAATTCAATTAGACAGTCTGAGATAGGAATAATACCAAGAGAAAGTTTATTTCTTAATTCAGGAGGAGAATTCACTAAAAAGGTAAAACATTAAGGCGACTCAAGTCCATCATCTGTGTCGGGTGTACAAATATAATGACGCCTGGAAACTTCTCCTGAACTGAAAACTAAGACGAGCGAGGTTTTCTTCACAATTCACCTCAAAGACTCACCACGAAATTTACGATTTCGACCGATCGCGCGTTTCCGATGGCTCCTTATTTTCGGCTGAGAGCTGCGAGAAATGCGAAATACACACAGGGATGTGTCATGCAAGTTGTTTTTTTTTTTACTCTACCTGCTCTCCTCAGAATACAGCAAACCATCCGACAGCCTTTCCTCCTGCAAACAGCTCGCAAAACAAGGAGAGCCTCCACATTTTGACCATATTCTTAATAATTTCACCTCATCGAGTCTTTGCGTTTTTGCTGGTAAATAAAAAAAAAAACCTGCTAAATAAAAAATAAGGTCATGTTCAAAAGTATTTAATAGACCCCTAGGTTGTCTATTATTTTTCAGTTTTTACAAATAATATTTGCAGACATGTTTCTTTTCTCCCCTAAAATGGAAAAAATAAATAAAAGGCATATATGTATTTTTTTTAATAATACTTGAGTATTTGCTTTCATCATAACAATCTAACATTTCAGTTATAACTGTAATAAAACAAACCTGCGGTTGATCCAATATTTTAACAGAATAGCCTGCAATTAAAATAACGTTTCTTGAAAATATGGAAAATTAATAAAACATTAGGACATTTTAAAACAAACCCCGCTTGTATTTTTATTTAATGTATTTTCGTGTGACTTTTTTTGTTGACATATTGCTTAAGCGGGGAGATATCAAGTTTGAATAAAAAATGAACGCACATCCGAGAAATGACG
Organism: Lipophrys pholis; assembly: GCF_963383615.2. Lineage (NCBI taxonomy): Eukaryota > Metazoa > Chordata > Actinopteri > Blenniiformes > Blenniidae > Lipophrys > Lipophrys pholis. Next base: position 8,202,139 of record NC_137643.1, on the reverse strand, counting down.
CACTCACACCACATACGTCTCTGCACTCGCTAATATTTAAATTCTACAGGACAGGATGATGCAAAACTACAGGAGTGAAAAAAAATATATGTGTATTGTATAAATTAAAAATCAAACCGACAATTTAATGACTGTGATGAGGAGTCACATCATATCTATCACTGCACGCAGACACGCACCAGGAAAAGGGGAGAGTGAAAAAGATCAGAAGCGTCTGAATCCAGGAATAATAAAATAAAGCCGTCGCACGTTCAGACGCGGTGAAACTTTCACATCCAGGCCTGCACGTGATGGAGGCATTATTGCGCGTGCGGTGACACGGGGACAGCGCTCTCTAGTGACTGATCAGCACGCCGGGTAACTTCCTCCACCCCCCCACCCCCAGTCACCGGGAGTAACTTTAACACTCTAAGAGATCAGCATGCAGGCCGTCAACCCTCACTTTTCCACTGCTTTCTCACTTTACATCATCCTCATCTCGCATCTGCACGCGCGCGTTGTGTCGCGCCGCCTCGCGTGTGCGCGGAGGAGGGGGGGGGGGGGGGGGGGGGGGGGGGGCAGCAGGAGCTCACGCGCGAGTCTTAAAAAGAAAGCTGGAGGGGAATGGGGTGAGGTGATGGTGGGGGGTGTAGGGGGGTGAGATGAATTTGGGGAAAATGGGGATACAAATCTGTGAAAAGCTGAGGGAGAATCTCGGCTGGAGGCAGATTGGTTAGTGTCATAAATGGGACAGTAATGTTGGCTATTGGGCCATCGGGGACTCGAGCTACAGCAACACAGCCTGTCAACCAAGATTGAGACCCTTCCCCAAGTATTGCTCGCAATAACACCAACAATTTGACAACTGAGATCAACCGTCTTTTTTTCTTTTTTTTTTTTTTAAATCATCTGAAAACCGCACGTATTATTTATTTTTGACCTGCTTCCCGATAGTGTCACTTATCTACAGGTAACTAAATCTTGATTTTCACAGATCTTTTTTTATTTTTTTATGTTCTTTACACAAACACAAATCCCCTGGGGAAACCTGTAAAATGATGCCCGTGGAGCTTTTTTTGGAAGGGTGTAGGTGTGTGTGTGTGTGTGGGGGGGGGGGGGGGGGGGGGGGGGGGGTCATGAAAAAGGATTACTGTAAATCAGTGATCCCCTGCTCAAGCATGTTTTCATCAACCAAATGCAAATGATTTAAAAAAAAAAAGAAGTTTAAAAAAGACAGAAAATGTGCATTACCTGGATTCTTGCACGTGCACATTTGTAAGAAATGTCTGTTTCTATTGTCTTTCACTGTCATGAACATAGCTGAAGTGCTGCTCTCTTGAAGCACAGTTGCTCCAGACTGGTTCAACAGTTCGGGAGTAAATCTATAGTTCAAAGGGAGCTGCATTTTTTTTTTTTATTTGAACCAAAGTTGAGCATTTGGCACCTGAGCTGTCAGCACCTCATTAGTACAATCTGTCCGCAAATGACTAATTAATGATGAGATAAGTTTTGTTGAAAAGTCTAACTTTTGCTCCTGAGGCACAGGCCCGATCAATCAAAAAAGTTCTGTTTGCATTATTGTATTTTCCACAACGGATCGTTGGACTTTTCAGCTTTATCTCTCAGATGATCAGAAGCCCATTGAGAGAAATGCCTGGTAAACAACCGCAATGTCATCGTGTTAACGGCCGTGCTCCAGAGCGTGTTGGTTTTCCCAAACGACCCCAAAGACTTGGCTGCCATTTGAAAAACGCAGAAAACAAATAAACATGATTTATAGGCCACCTATAAATAAACTAATTCCAAATGAGGTGGATGTGTAGGTCCCACTCATAAAGGAGCTCCCACTTGTGACCTGTCAGCATGTTTCTTGACCACCTATAAAAGTCCAAGTGGTGTCTGAGATGACCCTGTTTGGCCCCAGGCCAGGGCCCGCGCGACAGGGAAGGGAAGTCTCACCATATTGTTGTCAGAGTAGATCATCAACACAGCACATGAAAGGAATACATTCCAGGTTTTATGGGCCAAGGTGGCTGCTGAAGCCTTTGCTCAGGAGTGAATTCATGTACCCCATTGCAAGGATTAATAACGCAAGTCTCATTAGAGATCCTCGCCACCGAGACCCCTGGAGGGAGGGGTGCTGGGAAAAGAATCGAGTGCAACGTGCACCGTGCCAGCGCCGCGCTCCTCCGCAAATCATCATCCTCAAGAACATTTTTATTGGAAAGAATTTATTTCACAAGTTTATCAGAGATGTCCCCCAGTATATTTTCCAGCGCTCGGGATCGCTAACATTTAATCAAAGCAGTCGTCTTTACATGAGGAGGCTTATGTTACAGACATGCTGCTGTCTTCAAAGATACAAAGGTGACAGCTTCATCAATTTCCGTTTGGCTGCATATTGCGTACATCAATTACTTTGTCTTTGCCTTATTTCCTTGTCTCCACAGTTTCCCCCTCATGATTTAAACAGCACACGGTTCACCCTCCAGATTGGGAAACACATTTTTGTTACAACGCCATTTTTGCCTATTCTCAAACAGCATCGGATTGAATATGTAAAGTATATTCATGTTGAATATAATGTAGGTTATTTCATATGTCATTCCAACACAACAAATCATCATGAAATGGGAATTTTTTTATTTTATTTTTTTCCTGTCTGCAGCCAGTCAGTGAGTGAGACCCATGGGACTTCCCTCTGTATATGCAGCACGTTTGAATCCTCAAAATACATTAAAGTAGATTGCGTTAAACCATTGTATGATGCTCTGCGTCATATCAGCGGATAAGTCTCAATGTCAGCATGTCGTTGGATGCGCAGTGCATGTTTTTTGCCTGCTTTGTGTGCCTGGCTTGGTATAGGAGCGGTGATTATTACAGGAATGTATCTGGGGATATGTAAGCCCAGTGCTTTTGTGATGCACAGGGTTTTCTGGGGGAAATGATAATCCACTGTGTTAAGACAAATCTTTGAAAAATAAGGTGTACTGGTTGCATTCAGGAAAATAGGATTGATGCTGCTGTGCTATATTTGATTCCCTAAGGCATCAGGGACATGATTTTTGGATTACTGCATTATAGAAAGTGTCATCCAGAGCCTGTGGGAAAAACAGCAGGTACAGAAAAGGGTGAGTTTTCAGGTATTCATGCTCTCACCATGCCTGACTTTTTATCATCCCATACAAATAAATTTAATAATACTGTCAACACAATTCAGATTTGTTTGTTTAGATTTTTTTTTTATTAAAAAGTTTGCAAAATTGAATTATAAACTGTCATGTATAATTTAAAATCTAACATCCTTCAAAGGGGAGGGGTGCTTCTAATGGCATCTTTGTAAATACATTCAACAGAGGGTTGACTACAAATCACTGAACTGAATTTGACACATCCACCCTTTTACTTTCACTCACTATCATCTTGGGCAGAAAAGTGGATGGCAGTCCATTGGCCCGAGTCTCACCCTCACCCCCGTTTTAGCATCAACCTTTGTTGACCCACTTCTCTGAGCCCATCCTCCTGAAACACCAGAGGAAGTGACATGAGGGACCAGAGCAAAATAGCAGGTGCTAAAGTTTGACAGCGTAGACTGGATATATGTGTTCCCTGGAACGTGAGGTGTAAGGGAGGGTGGTGGAGTTGTATCGACTCGGCATTAAGCCTTCACGATAGCACGCCCTCTCTAACAGGCGTACTCGCCTGAGCTGGGAGGGGGGTTGTGCTTGGGGGGGTGGGGGGGTGGCACGAGCTCGTCAACCAATCAACCAGCCACGACCACCAAGATGTAGCAGCGACCATACCCAGCTCACCCCTGGTTCTCTGTCCTTTCCCACAGCACTATTACTGCCAAACAAGCTGGGCTTTTATCACATTGCGAGCCCTGACTCAGAAACTGCATTTCAGGAGGACCCTGTATTTTTTCTCTTTTTTTTTTTTCATGTCTTGCTTCTTTTTTTTTTTTTTTTTTGGACAGGGAACACAAACAGATTTACACCACAGGAGTATTCTGCTGCTGCTCCTGCCTCAATGTGGTTAAATCAGTGAGTCAGAAGTGAGAATGTAGAGTTTTAACACTTCTCTCTATGAAAGCTTCTAGAGCGACACAGAGGAAAGCCCTAACTGACTTACTGTCTACCAACCAGAGGCATATGCTAGTGGGAGGGAGGTTATGTAGACATGAACAACGGTTTAAGGTTGACCCCCCCCCCCCCCCCCCCCCCCCCCCCCCCCCCCCCCCCCGCCACCCAGTGAGTGAAAGAGGGATGTTGTCTCTGCATCTTCAAACTTGTCTAGGGAGCAGGGGTGACATTCACAGTGCCAGAGGGTCCTCAGATCCCACTTTCTGTCAAACATAAAATAATTTCTCGCCTCTTTACGACCAATTTATTAGACTTCATATCACATATAAAGCAGCTCTGTAATTTCTTAACAACGTATAACTAACATTGAACCGATTGATGAAATGCCAAATTATTCTGTGAAAAGGCTCCTATTTTTGCTCTGGAGAAATGCATCCAGCAGCCATTAGATATAATTAGAGACCACAGAATGGTCATGTATTAAAACATTTGCAGCAATTTGGCAGCTGTATAATTTAGATGTACTGGATCATGCCATGCACATACATGAAAACACACAAACGTGCGCGTGCACGCTGACACACAATCATATACACTTGCCGGCGTGTATGCACACACGCTCATATATGCACACACAGAGGGACCTCAGTGCAGCGGACACCTTCAATATTGAACCCAGACCCAGGCCTGGTCTCTGTATTTACATGTAAATGGTCTACAACAATCTGCGGCCCCTCTCGTCTGCTCTGTCCCTCCAGCCGTCTGGGCCTGGGGAAGAGAGCTGCTAGTCAGATGGGGGGGACCACATCAGATGGGCTCCCGTGGTTATGGAGCCAAACGCTCCGGAGAGAGAGGGAAGAGGCTGCCTGCCTGGCAGCCACTGAAACAGCAGGGACTCCCACATAGCATGGACGTGGTCCATGGACTGGCCTCCTTCTCTGACTGGAAGGCAGGGGAGAGATGTAAAGGATGAAGAAAAAGGCTTTCCATGTCTGTGAACTAACGACCGAAGCAGACGTCTTTTCTGTTCCATTTAATGGAAGGCCCACTCGCGTGTGCTTCATTGGGGGGAAAAAAAGAAGAAGCGAGATGGGACAGTTTAATCAGGTTTCCTACATGAGGACTAAGAACCTGGTCTCTTCCTTGTGGGTAGAGGTGTCATATTTGACAAGTGTATATGTGGATGTGGAGGGGTGGGTGTCAATGATAAGAAATTATGAACAGCAGTGAGCATGCATATCCAAGTCACATGGTGGTGGGAAGGAGCCTGCCTGTATTTGTTCCTTATGATCGTCTGTCGAGTGTTTGTGTGTCCTTCTGTGCTGGCGGGTCAGATATGGTGGAGGTCTAGACACATGGACCAAACATTCTGTCTGACAGGGAGCGCTTGTTTCGAGGTTCATCTGATGGTTGTAGACCTTGATAGAACAGACCAGCCGAGACAGGCTGGACCCATACCCAGTGTTAACGGTCCAGACTTCATTTAACAAAATCTGGTGTCTGTTAAGTGAATAAAGACTTTTAGCTGGTTTTTTTCTGTTCTGTGCATGCGCGCTCATTCTGAAATGAATATCAGTGAAACGTATGAAGGAGCTAAGTGACTGTCATCATGGAACAATTGTAAAGCAAGGTGTTTTTTGCTTCGCACATGTTAGATGATTCAACTCAGACCAGCAGAAAGGGGCCTATTTAGTTTGCGGACGTTGTGAGTGATTTTCAGAAATGAAAAAGAAAGCTGTGGAGTATAGAAAGTTTTTGAAAAAATTGCTGGTTTGATATGTTTTGGAAACGCATTCATTCAGCCACTTGAGTGTTTATGTTTTGGGAGGAAATGAAAAAAGCTTGTGAAACAAAAAAAAACCTCATTTGTGTTTCGGTGGGAACCAGGTGAACAAATTCACTTTGTTTCAATTCATGTTTTTCACAAAAAAAGACTTTTCTCTCGGAGTGAATTTAAACATACAAATATTGTAACAAAGGTCTGATTCCTTTAATTTTTCAATTCATGGTAACAGACGTGTGTTTCCACACCTAATCAATGAATTCAGGTTCAAAGTGTCCATCTGGCCCCCAGATTAACAATGCATAGTGTTTATCTTACATAGGAGACACTGACGGTACATGTGATTCATTTATTTGGGATTGCAGTGTAAGACTAGCAGAGAAAGAACATCCTTCCAAGAGATCAGTGATGCATTATTAAAGCTATCTATTTACCTTACTGGCAATGTAGCATTAGCGTGAATGCTATATGGGGGTGAATGTGTGAAAACATGTAGGACATGGTTTATATATATATATATTTCAATGTATTTTGCACCAAAAAAGGCATATTACAATTGGACCTCTATTTCTTTCAGACTTTTAACTTATTAAAGTTTTTTGAAAAATATATTTTATCAAATTTAAACTTTGTCATAATGCATTCATACCTATTTGCACTGAAACAAAAGAAAACATTGTGTACAACAATTTTTTATTTATTTTTTGCAAAGTTTGATTTGCTTTTCATTTTAATAGTTTGACCCATTCGGGATCAAGATTTATGTGGCCCCCAAAATGAACTTGACACCTGTTCTGTACAGATCAAGTTCACATTCATAATCCAACAATCCATATTGAAATGTTTCCATCTTGGACATTCAGGACACTGAAGAATAATAATGAAAAGTTTGAAACTTTTATTTTGCATATATGTTTCTTGAGACAGCACAGGAGTGATAAGCAGTCTTGCCTCATAGGAAGTAGATCCCTGGTTTAAGTTGAGTTGACTGTGGAGGCCTTTCTGTGCAGAGTTTGCATGTTTGTCCAGTACCCACTTCTCTCTTGGTACGCCAGGTTTGGTTTCCTCACCAAGTTCAAAAAATGGCATATGAGGCTACTTGGTCATTCAGAATTACCTGCAGACAGAAATGTGAACATGTGTGACTTTTTTGAATTACACCTGCAGTCCAAATGAACTATTGGATTTCTTAAAGTGGAGTTTGAGAGAGTTGTTGGTCCAAAGGTAAGCAAATACTCCTGGCAAAATGTGGAGTCTTCTTTGCACAGGTTGTTTTCAGTACATGAATATCTACTGCATGTCTCAGCTGCTGAGGGAAAACAATGAAATCTCCAAAATCCTGAATTCCTTTAAAAAAAAAAAAAAAAGTCATACAAATTGAGTCTAGATTAGGTTAGAATTACTTTCAGTGGTTTCATAATCTTATTTTGTTGTTTGTTGCGTTCTAATTGAAAATTCAAAGTAATCAGCGAGGCTGAAGCCTACAACAGAGCGGGTGGGTGGGGGTTGAGTGGGGGGGTGAAACCTCAGCAATAACTGTTCTTCATAGCGCCAATAGGTGTTAACCCTCAATTCAAAATATGATACGGCAGAGGAGGACCCACCAGGCCTTACACCCCGGGTTAGAGAATGTCCCCCACCTCTTCACTTCGCCCACTGAGCGCTGACACCTTCAGTGCAGAGGCAGACAAAAGGGGAGCCCCGGACTGATGTCGTCTTCATATATACATTCAAGATGGAGTATGTGTGTGTGGGTGTGTGTGTGTGTGTGTGTGTCTGTGTCTGTGTGTGTGTGTGTGTGTGTACGTGAATAGCTGTGTGGGGGACAATGCAACACGTTAACCAATGTGGGAGGTGTGAAGACGGGATCTGCTGCAGTCAAAATGAACAAAGAAGAGAAGTGCTTTTGCTTTGTTTTCATGCCTTGTGAAATTGCAATTAAGGATGTTTATTGTTAGACTTTTTAGTTGCATCTGTCTCTAGAGCTATTAATTGTCAAACATCAGAAATATGCAGGGCCTCTTCAATGAAAGAACATTTGTGGCCACATATAAGCGGATTCTGGTTTTCTGTGCACAGGCTATTAAGGGCTCTGTCAACAAACCTAAATGAGAGAATCTCTTGTTTTGGAACATGTAATATAGAATATGTATTAAAACCATGATAACTTTAATATCATAATTAAACATATCATGAACAAAACTATGGTATACTTCACCTGTGTGGTGGCTGCAACTCAGTCAGATCATCCAAGCTTGTGAGTGGGTGGTAAAGTCACTTTCTGTTTCATTTTCTCGGATTTGACAGCGTCTACCTTATCAGAAAAAAATTAATTTATAGTTCTGATTTTGACAGTAAATAATTAAAATGCAAATTTGAAAATGCAACGAAACCAACGGTTATGAAATATTTAACGGTCTCGCCCCGGAGAAAGATGATCCTCAGTTTGAGTCTAGCTGTGGCGCCTTTCCGAGTTTGTATGTTCTCCTTGTGAGTTTCCAACCACAGTCCAAAAACCCATGTTTATGGTTAGTTGGTGACTATGAATTAAGCAAAAGTGTAAGCGTGAGTGTGTGTGTGAATGTTTCTCTGTATCGGCTCTGTGATGGACTGGAAATCTGTCCTGGGTGTACCCGGTCTTCACTCCTAGTCAGTAACCTCTGCAACCTTTGGTTACATAAAATGCAATAGAAGATGGGTTGATAAACAAACTTTTGGTCTTGTTTGATCCATATATTGTAAGTGGCCTGCAGCCACAAAGGTAAATTGAAGAAAGGCGGATCAACATTTCTGTCTGGAGTTGGCTTTGTTCAGTGAAGGATTTTTTTTAAATATTGATTGAGAAAAATTAGAACCTCTTTGTTTGTTTTTTTTCTTTTAAACCTGTGATGTATTTTAAGGAGAATAATGCTGGGTTGGCTCCCTGTATTCTTTATGTTGCTCCTAACTTCATCTTGACCTACTGTATAGAAAGGTGGAGGACTTCATTAGAGCAGAAAGGCCTGTACATACATCAAAAAAGTGATATCGCTTTACCTGCCATCCCTCTGCAACTTGTTTGAGATTTTGTTATCCAAAGAGATAAATACAAGAGATTTTAAGTGTGTGAAGACACAAAACAAATAGAACACCTATCAGTTCTCAGCCCGACCTGTCTACCTCTCAGCCCCTGCCTTATCCAACGTGTCTCCACCTGCTTCAACATCAATGACCTTGGTCAATGTTTTCTGAGCTCAAGCTGCCTGCTCAAACTGGAGTTGTTACTTAAATTCAGGGAACCTCAATGAATCCCAGCAGCAGACGAAAAGAGCCGTTGTCAGTCTAGTCAGTCCCTTATATCATGCTGTAATTTAAACAGTGTCAAGTGGGATGTGAAGCATTAACATGTATATACATTGATTTTCCCAGACACAACATTTCAAGACAATCTGTCATATTGAATGAGTGGAAATATTCTGTCTTTATAAAAGGAATATTTTATCCATTTTAAAGGAACGCAGCATTTTTGAGGACATAAGAAAAGGATCCCATAGCTGGACATGGCAGTTTTGTTACCAAACTGCTCATCAGAATACTATTATGTTCCTATTTGTATCGCTCTCTTGTGAAATTCTGCCCATCTTGGCAGGGCTGACAGGAGTCAGGGTTCAACATAAGAGTCTGCAGACATGCATCAGCCCCATACCAATTAACGCAACCCCCAATCCTAACTCTGTGTAAGCTCCCTGATTCCGACCGTAAACCCGGTCAGTAGCTTCCACCTCCCACCTCTAACCCTGCCTGGCATGTGAAGTAGTGTAGCCATGACTCCTACCGCAGGACCAAGTGTGCGTACAGTGCGTGTGTCGCGCATGTGTGCGATGCTGCAGTCTGCTGGCCTTCCTCCCTGCCGAGGCCAGAAGGCATGCTCCCTGAGTCCTGCCAGCTCCTCCACAGTTTGGGGGCACTGATGTCAGAATGGCAGGAGCTTGTGGGCGGCTGCTATTAGTGAGTCCTCTTCACGCCAGATTCTGGAGTTCCATCAGCTGGTTGTGTAACTTGTTTCTTGCGGGACGTGGAGAGAGTTGGTCGTCTGTGTGTTCAGGAGGAGGGGAGGCGCGAGGAGTCGGGGGGCTAACTTTTGGCTCCGAGCAGGGCGGTGCGAGCGGACATTCATCAGCACCCGTGACATGAACACGAGCGAGTAATCCAGCGACTTTCGAGTTGGATGTTTCGCGAAAATCAGAATCGCACGCGATAACACACTGCTGATTTTGATGAGAAACACCTCTGAACAGCTGTCCTCCCCGTGTCTGTGTTTATGGTTCAGTCCTGTCTCCTGTATAGAGCAGCAGCAGGGGCGAACCATCACATTTGGTGCCCAGCGTGGGGGCGGTTGGTGAGCTGTCGAGCTCCAACTATCCCATGGAGCTTTTCTTCTGTCTTTTCAGTACAATTTTGACTAACCTCATTTGCATCTGCTAATTAGATCCTGTTAGCATAATTCATACACATGACACCCTTTTGAAGCTAATGAATAGATACATCTCCAGACAACTCACAAAGAGCATTTAATGAGGCTCAACTTATTGAAGAATGCCTGTTACTGTGAGGAAGAAAGTCAAGGAGGAAAATCGGAGGTATTACATCTCGAACGCCGAAGTCAGGTGGGAGTCGAATATTAAAACTTGATAATGCAATACAACATAATGCATTCAATGACCTGCTGTAAAGGGGTTCACATACAGACATATTCAGTGTTGCCTGTGCACTTAATTATAATATGTGCTTTTCGCGCTGAATAAAAAGTTTTTAAAAAATTGTCCATCCATAATGTGGAAGGACGCTGCAGATGGTGGGCTATAGATCATAACTGTGATTTTTGATATTCTCAGCCATCCATTTCTATTTAGATAAGCTATATGCAAGCTTTGAATGATGAATATTCATGAGGGGAAAATGGTAAATATGATTCATCCTATACAGCTGGGTATTATTCACAGAGGTAATGTGTAGAATAGAACAGAGCCTTCCTGTCAAGCTGTCAAAACCAAGGAGAAAAAAAAAAGGAACTCACCATGTACTTACACATTTGAGCTGCTGATCTCTCCATTATCTCGGCGTATGGCTGATAAGAGTTCACAGCTTTCATGGCGATCCCCTTCAGAGCCGGGTCACTGCAGGATGTAATATACTTAACACTTTATTTGAAGCTTCTCTTCTCAAAGCAAATTACTTGAAGGTGTTGGACACTACACACTTTGTGAAATGTTCAACTTCTCCTTTTATACAGTTTACAAGCAAAGATAAGAGTTTAATTTTACACTATGAATGTGAGCCGTGAGGCGACATTTCCATTTTGTTCATAGTTCGTGTGAGAAAATGATTTATGGGCCTCATAAAGAAGTCATCACATATATTTTAGCCTCTCAGCAGTAATAGTTAGGAAATATCAACATTTTCCACACTTCTTCTTGGTACCTTACAAACAGATAGGTACACTAAGCATCAGTGATCAAGTCAGTTCTTTTTAAGAGACTGCATTTTTGTCTGCTTAACATGTTTCAGAAATAAATACTATAATTTAAGAAAGAAGTTTGTTCTCTTCAAGCCATTACGCATCTCAATAGATTAACCAGAGCTGCAGCTTTTATTCTCAGAACCCAGTCAGTCTAATTGGAAATTGCAAATTTAAAAAAAAGTAACACCCCCCCCCCAAAAAAAGTGAATTGTTAAAGAGAGTTTCTCCACAATACCAGATAGGATCATTTAAATGTGCCTGCGTTAACTGTATAAATGTGTCTTGGACTTAAGAGTTAAAAATACATCTTTCTATGAAACGTTATTGGCTCCATTGCATTTCCTCTCAGTCGAAGTAGCAGGAGTTGTTGGAGTTCTGCTGTCATTCTGCATGTGCGGCTCCACCTGGCTGATTGAGTGAGGACTCAGCGGGGAGCCTTGAATCATCTCAGCTGAGGCCTCATGGCTTGGCCTGGCTGGAGCCCTCGTGATGTGATACCACAGTGAGCCAGGCCTGAGTGTGTTTGTGAGTGTGGGAGCTGCCGTGTGCAATGGATTCAAGTCTATCCGAGTGTGTCTGTGTGTTTCTGCGGAAGGCTGTGTGTACTCGTGCACATTTGTGCGTGCGTGTGTGCGTGTGTGTGTGTGTGTGTGTGTGTGTGTGTGTGTGTGTGTGTGTGTGCTCCCGTCTGCTCCCTCCAACCGGTTGATCTTTCACATTTTGCACGGGCAGGAGGGACAGGAGGCTGCCAGGCTGCGCCCGGAGCCTGGGTACAGTACAGTTAGCAATGCCCGGCATTCATTAGCACCTCCCAAGCTGTCTGCACTTTTACCAAACGCTCAAGCTAGCTAACGTGCACTGGCTCCCTGCACCCTGCTCTTGTCACCCCAGCAAAGGCCTTCACCATGCGTTGGCTCTACTCAGCCACAGCTGAGGCCTCCACTCTTGGCTTGGGCCACTTCAACTTTGTTACAGTTCAGCACAGTGACACCATGGAAAGCCAGAACGCTTTGTCAGAGTTCACAGAAGTTTACAGAAGACGACAGAAACCAGTATTTTGATTCAGAGCAAGGAAATGTGACAGTTCGAGTCGCGCGCAAGCACGTAGTTATAGAACACACAGGTGGGAAAACGTGTAACTTTACCTCCTACACGGGTGAAGTTTGATTGCGTTTGGTCGTGCACGCAAACTGGCAGTGTTGGACAGCGTGATGCCTTTGTTGCTGAAATTGTATCCCAAAAAATAATTAGCAATTCAGTTTCACCTCTTGTGAGAAAGTGCCATCATAATCGCTGGTAATCTGAAAGCAATAATAACAATTTCACAAGGAATCACAAGCGAGTGAAAAACCTCTTCTAAATATATTCATGCAGGAGAACGGGCCTTTTTGACTCGCGCAAAAACACATGCCCACACAAGATAACTGACACTGCTGAGGGGGTCACTACGTTTTGTTTTACATCATACACAATCATGTGATTTAAGGTGGAGCAGGAGGAGGTTGTTAAGAAAATCCAACCAAAAAGCTGAAGCGCCCGCAAACACACAAGGTGTGTCCCACCTCGTCACTCGTCTCTTTGTTTTACACTTCCGTTCCTCCCGTTTCTCTCCCTTACCCACTCTCGCTCACAGATCATATGTTCTCTCTCTCCACCTTCTCCTCACATTCGGTCCTCTCTCGCTCCCTCACAAGCTCAACAGGCTGGGAATACCTCTGAGAGCTGTGACCGGGGTGCAAAGAACACAGCAGGAGTGGTATTTGCCAGTCTTGGCACTTTCCCAGCCATTAAAGCCTGAATATACTCGATCTGAAGTGCTTCTGAAAAACCTTTCCAGGCAAACTTCTAAAAGTCTTTCATGCCTCCTCAAAGGTGTAGATGTTTGTTTTGGGGTTTTTTTTGTTTTTTTTATAAAAGATGTTATACATTTGAATACATTTCATTATTACTGTAGCAGCCATGAATTATTTTTTTTCCAGATTTTATAAAATACTTGAAAAAGGCAATACGTGAACGTAAACAGTCAATTTTAGCAAAAATGGAACAAAAAAGGTAAAAAAGAAAAGAAAAGAAAAAAAGAAGAAAACTCTGGTGTAGAGTTGATTAAAAGTTGGATCAAAAAAAGCAGGATTTCTTTATAAACTCCAGGCAGAAACATGCCCAACCAGGTGCTGGAACAAACCTTCCAGGTTGAAAATGCTACAATTCAGTGTCAGACACTGTGATTTACTCCTGTTGATATAGTATGTATGACATGTGATATGTATATACAGTACAAATGAGGATTGCACAGTTCTCTGAATTAATAATTAACTATATTAGAGTTTGGATTTTCTTATTGTGCATTTGTCAGTTTTCAACGGATTTCCTCCCACAGTCCAAAACCATGCTTTTGAAATCAAGTTGTGATACAATACAAAAAACAAGAAATGCTTGTAGGTGTGAATGTGAGTATGTATATGACTGTTTCTGTTCCTTTGTGTTTTGCGCTGTGATGGACTGGTGACCTGTCACGGGGCGATCATTTCTTTACTTATAGTCAAGACCTGAAGTTACATAAAACAGTGCAAAAGATTGATGGATAAATATGTTCAGCTTTTGTTTTTCACTCTTGTTTTACTTTGTTTGAGTGTGACCAGAAACATCAGCTTGTCTTGCACCTCTCCTTTCCTTTCCTCTCTTCACCTTCACCACTTCTTCACTGTTTTGTTTTTTTTAATCTTCTCACAGTTCATTATTGGGCCTTAATATTTTTTGATGATTGATTTCAACACTGCCTCCTTCCACCATCAGCCTACTTCTGTTTGGAGATTACACAGGATTTTTTTTTTTTTTACCCTACTGTCTCTCCGCTTGATCAGGAGTGGATTGTCATTGTCATAAGGTCTGGCCCTCACTCTATGTAAGGCTGTGAAATGACCCCTGTGGCAAATTTGTCCTGTACGAATAAAACTGAAGTGAACTTTGTCAAACCGACCCTTTTCAACATTTGAAAATTCAGGGATAATTGGATATTTCAGCCTTCATTAAACGCTTAATCTGTTTAAGGTCATTACAACTCAGCAGGGGAAATAGATGGAACAAAATGTAATAATTGAGAGAAGAAAGTCCTATTATAGTTTAAGTATTGTGGATATATAAAAGCATTAAACTATATTTTAATTACCATTATTATCTAATCTTGACTACACCAGATATTGATTCAACTAACATTTCACTGAAATAATTTATTGGCAGAGTTAAAGCTATTGTGTTTATCATTGCTGATTTTACTTTGATATTTTACATTTATCACCACTTTTGTCAGCCAGCGTAAGAGTCCAGAAAGTGCTTTGTAAAATGGGCAGTCAACATGAATATTTTGCTGTAAGAGTCTTTTATCACACAATAATACTGCACTGTGTAAATGTTGAATGCATTATTCTGTTTAGTTTGAACTGCTTCTTGTTTCTCTGTGGGGAAAAGAATAAAACTTAAAAGGCCTTTAAATGCTTCGTTGGTTTTGGAGGAGGTTTTTTTTTCTTTCTTATATTTCAGCATAAAACAAGCATAACATGACTTTTTACCATCCACCAGCTTACGAAAACAATCAAATGAGACATTTATTATGTCTTAAAGGTATCCAATCAATGTTTGCTCAACCATAAGCTTTCTAATTCACTCACACTGTTAGTCGTCAATCTCATTTTGCCCCGCTGCAGACACGGCACCATAATGCATGCCTGCAGGCTATCATAAATGCTGTTTTTTTTCCTCTCTCTCTCTCTCTCTCTCTCGCTCTCTTTCTTTTAAAGAGTACGATAATGTGGACTGAAGGTTCCCGCTCTGGTTTCCGGGTGCTCGTTTAAAGCACACCACGATCAGTCTGTTCATCCAAGAGCAAATCCATCTGTTACTCAGATTCACTGCAGCATGCGAGTCACCCTGACAAACACTCTTCAAATGTAGTTTCAGGCTAATCATCTCAATGGAAGACAACCCGAGAAAAGCTGTTCCACCACATCCTGCAGTGGGAGGGGGCTAATGACATGCGATAAGGAATGTATTTAACTACTGAGCCCCGTCATTCTCAATATACTCACGATGAACATAGATGGGGAGGGAGCAGAGAATCCGAAAACTAATTAACACTTAAGAGCATGACAAGGCTGTCATGTCTGCTGTGTCGAAGAGTTTAACAGCTCAGTTCTGACGCCGTTTTGGAACTTTATCGTATGAATTTCTTGACATATGCATGTAGAATTTATATGGTAATTGACCGTTTGTAGGGGACCTGCACCATTTTTCTTTATGTTTTTCCACCAAAGAAATAACAACAAACTGAAAATGCCACAAATATGAAAATCAAGTGAGACGAGGGTGTTTTTTTGGGGGGGTGGGGGGGGGGGGGGGGGTGTCTACAAACATCCGCAGTGGCAAAGCTGCAAAAAGGCCACCGCTGACTTGAACTAATTTTAGGTGATGCCATGCGCACAGGACAACCTGCTGGGCCCAAAATGGGCCTTCGCCATGCCATGACAAACAAGTAGTGGGCGAAAAGAGAAAGGGAAAATTGATAAATGCAGCAGCCCACGCCAGTTTTCTTTTCCAAGTGAACAATACCAACATTGTTCAGCAGGGGCTCTGGCAGGGCTTACACGGTGGCGGTTGATTGTTTTGTAAAATCAACAACTTAGAAAATAGATTTATAAGATTTCTGGCCCTGGCTTCCAATGTGGGTAGACTACATACATCTTTTTAAAACAATGTCACCTTACCACGCAGGCTGAGCGCTGTAAACAAAATATGGTTTGAACAGAACAGAAGAATTAAACAATTATTAGCAATGAAAATGAATTGAGTTTTTCTTTTTTTGTACGAATTTTCTAAATGCATATATTCTGCGGTGCTCCTGACGGGCCTTCAACAGTTTGCGTCTGTGCATCTGCAGGCTGCATCAAGTCAATTCTTTTTCTCTTTCAGCTCACCATGAGCTCCTTAGGCAGATGCTAAATGTGAACTGCGTCCCCTGTCCCCGCTCCCCAGATCCACCTCTCGCTTCACATTCAGTGCACTAGCCTTTGTCTGCTTTATCTGAGCCCCCTGCTCCATTTAATGGCCTGTTTAATACTTATTGAAACAGAGCTAGTGCTGGAGGTTAAATACATCTAAATGCAGCGCGTTAATCCTTTCATTAAAAGAAATGTAAGGCTGGTTGAGAGCTGCAAGATTGCCTCCATTAATTAGGGGGTCTCTCTGCCCCATAGCGATGCCCGCCAAGCCGTGTGTCACCGCTTTAAATGGTGGGAGAGGGCTGCAGAAATAGGGGCCGCCGGTCGTACAAACTGCTAATACAACTGGCAGAAATGGATAAAAGAGGAGCCAGAGTTTTATTTAGCGAGGCATCAAAAGAAGCCGTGCTTGTACAAGCTTTACTGCACTCTGCTCTTTTGTAAGATCTCCCAGTTGTTGTTAGGAATGGGAATGAGGACAAGGTGTTTTTGGAGCTTAAAAAAAGAAATAAGGAAAGCATGATTTGTTTTTTTTAGGCAAGCGTTTTTATATCACACCTTTTCTGTTCTTGTTTTAATACTTCACTTATTGCTGCTCAAACTAAAATAATTGCACAATCTCCCAGGCACTTTTCTCCTGTGTTTTTTCGTATTATTCTGTGAAATGCAACCACACGTACACTTTCATTTTAGGCTCTTACCTTTGAGACTCATTAATGCAAATGCAAGTCGTAGGAATTTACCAACAAGGATCATTTGTTTGATTTTCACAAGGTAGAGAGTTGGCACTGTGGCACGATCCCCACACTGCTGTTCCTGACTCCTGTACAGAATGGCTCTCTCTCTCTCTCTCTCTCTCTCTCTCTCTCTCTCTCTCTCTCTCTCTCTCTCTCTCTCTCTCTCTCTCTCTCTCTCTCCATAGTGAGGAGGGCAGGCCCAGCGTACTTTTTATCTGGGCTCCAAGCCATGCTCTATGGGTGAGGGCGTGTGGTCACAACACTCCTACCACCCCTCATCTCCACCCACTCCATTTGGCTTTACCAACATCTAAACCCATCTCCTTCAAGCTCCCCTCCGTATCCCTTCCGCTTCAGTTCAGACTGACTTTGCGCTTGCACTTTTCGCTTCTCCGAAGGATCTCATTGCATGCCGCCCGCACTGTGCAACAGAACATGGCATGTTGCAGATCGTGCATTACGTCGAAGCTGAGACGTTTTCATAAGTTAACCTGTAATTTGGTGCCCGGATAATATGATGTCACTGATGCAGGAGTTGCTCAGAACAACTCCTTTCTGGAGTCAGAGAAGCAGATTGCAGTCATCTTGAGCACTGCTCTACCACCACCCACTGACAACCAAGGCCCCCCCCCCCCACCCCCCCCTTCGTCCCCCGCCCTGCTGCTGCACTCCGCTTTAATTTCCCGACACTTTGAAAGCTTTTCTCACTGTATATTTTATCACTTTTTCTTAAGACTTGCGCTCAGCTACGCCTCAGCTCCTTTTAAAATACAGAGCCAAAAAACAAGACAACTCGCTTCTTGGATTCCCTCTAGTTCTCTCTCACACTCTCTCTCTCTCTCTCTCTGTCTCTCTGTCTCTCTCTCTCTCTCTCTCCCTCTCTCTGTTCCTCTCTCATCCCATTGTGGACAGGCTTATTGGAAAGAACGCACTTAACAGAAGAATTTCACACTGTATTAGAAAAATGCATCTTTTCACACCTGTAAATATCTTGTCTAATCTGCTTGGTAACCAGTCCCTCTGAAGGAGGGCCACATGCTGGAGAGCAGAGGGGCGATGGTGGAATTTGCTTCGCCTGCCAGGACGAGAAACAGATATGGTTATTGTTATGCTTAAATTATAGAAAAAGACATTCAAATGAACATAAACCAAAGCGGTGTAGCTGTTTCTTTGTCTACCGGTTGTACGTGTAAGCGTATTCATTCATCATTTACTAAAAAAGAAAAGTCAAATAAATAGCAGCAAACACCGTCTATTAATTCCGAACATGCGGTCGGGTAATGTTATGTGATTGAAGTGTGACAAAAAGTTGTGAGGTTTATTTATTTTTTTTTGTTGTTGCTGTTGCGATGGAGCTGGTAGATCTGTGGGCGTGTAATCGCACCGAGGTAGAAACACTCGAAGAGAGACACACATTACATCTCGCCGTGCCAACAAGTTCAGGAGTGAAATCCTGTGGATGCGAGCACATGTAAAGTCATCATAACATTGGAACAAGGTTATCTGAGAAATGGCAGTTTATGTGGCAGTTTATGTTTTACCTTCATGAATAGAAAATATGCTTACTGATGGGGACGATTTTGCACATGCGTACTCGCACACACATGTGGGCAAGTGAACATAACACACTTTTCTTTTAAGCACACGCCTGCCAATAGACTCCGACAAAACCCCCGTGCACATCCCACTCCAGATGCCCTTGGAATCAATACAAATGTCCCACTATCACACTGTGTTACGAATGTTATCAGGACCAGATTCACTTTTCCAGCATTGTCATCGAGTGCTGAGTTTCTCATTGTCGGTCCACACCAGCGCGTGGATTTATCGATCGCTGCTTTGATCAGTTCGTCTGTGACTGTGCTGTTGTTGAACAGGTGAAATTTCAAGTGGACAAGTGTCAGCATGTCCCGGGCAGACTGTTCAGACTCCCCAGCTATCTCTTCGTTAACCCCCCTCCGATGCCTCTCAGATATCTCTAATTGCCTACAGACTGCACACCCCATCCACCGCCCCCTCCCCCTCCATAATCTTCCACCTTGCCCCCGGCCAGAGCAGGGCCAGAGTGGCGGTCGGTGGACCTTGGGAGAGAGTGGTCTCGGCTGGGGCCCCCTCACTAACACTCAGCCCAACGTGTTAATAGATCCAATGCCATCTTATTTTCGCACTTCTGTAAGACGGCAAAGGGCGGCCAGGCAGGATCAGCAATCTGCCTCACTGAGAGAGAGCTGGAACAAGAGGAGGGGGAGATGCGGAGGGGGAGGAGGACATGCAGGGAGGGGGCAGTGGTAGGTTCAAAGCACTCTGCCGAGGAGGTCAACAAGAAGGCAGGGGACCACAAGTTCAACAGTGCAACAAGGAATGGCGGGATCAGGAAGAGAGGTGTGCAGATGTTTGAATAAAAGCAATAAATTATAGAGGGATGGATTTATTTCAAACGATATATATGTAAGAATGGTGATGGATGGATGGATGGATGGATGGATGGATGGATGGATGGATGGATGGATGGATGGATGTATTGATAGGACAGAGACAGATGGTTGGAAGCGTAGATGGATATTTGAATGAATGATGGAGGGATGAATGAAAGGATGCTTGCATGGGTGGATAACAATGACATCAATTCATTTTATGGTGACAAAGTCTGAGGTGCTTAGATGAATAAATCCATCTTAATTTGAGAAGAATTTTAGGATTAGTAATTATTAGCGTGATAACATTCAATTATTTTGTGTTCTGCTACAATGGGAAAAATAAATATTTTCTTTTAAAAATCCTCTGTTTCAAATGTCCCCCGTGTCCTTCCATCACTGAGAGAAATTGACAAAATTCCCCTGCAACTATATATATTACTAATCTGAATAAATAGAACTAAATATAAATAATCTAACTAAATATATACATATATATAACTGTTTTGTTGGAGAAAATGAGACATTCTTATTGTCCATTTAGTCTACTTGGGGAGGAGGTAGAGGCGGATGGCTGGGACCAAATCTATCCTAAAGCGGTTTATTTCTATATTCTGGCTGACAATACTTTTCTTGTACCAATGAATATAGAACCGGAAAGGTGACACATCAGTAAATACCCATGTGAGTCATCCATAGAACAGTTTGTGTGTGTGTGTGTGTGTGTGTGTGTGTGTGTGTGTGTGTGTGTGTGTGTGTGTGTGTGTGTGTGTGTGTGTGTGTGTGTGTGTGTGTGTGTGTGTGTGTGTGTGTGTGTGTGTGTGTGTGTGTGTGTGTGTGTGTGTGTGTGTGTGTGTGTGTGTAACCCTCAAGTAAAGGCACTGATTGCTGGAAGTTACGGAAATCAAATCACTGCAACATACTGAGCTTTCCGTGGAAAATCATGGATTGATGCTTCATGGTTTCAGAAGTTAAAAAAACGAAAATTGTTTGGTCTGAAAAACACACAACTACAACATTCCAAAGTGCATTTTCTGATAATCTTTCTCTGCCGTCGTGTCGCAAAAGGCTAAACGTCTGCTCTTCTCAGTTATGAGAAAAGCATCTGTGAAAAAAAAAAACTTTAAAAAAAATGTTTTTCAGCGAGGTGATGCACTTATAAGTGTGACCCCCTTCAGATGTTTGTTTCACAATAAAATCAAACAAAAAGCCCACTGAAACTTTAAGCAGATGTGCCTACTGGTTTCTCATGATATAGAAAGAACTGTGGAATCCCTCACTCGCTTCGTAACACCCACACGGAATCAAAACATTAGTCACCGTCACATCAGTCCTGAGAGGTTACACCAAAAGTTTTTTCTTTGATTTTTTTTCTTTTTTTCATCACTGTTGTTTTTGTCATGCTGGCCTTCATGTTTTTCATGTGATTTCTCATAAGTCACATGCTGCCACGCTTGTCATTTTCATCATTTTCATAAAGCGTAGTTAATCACAGATGACAATACTCAAGTGAAAGTGAAAGTTACTAATTACCAAAACTACTACCAGTTACTATTGGAGCATTGGGTATTTTATTGTGTGACCCACCTTCAGCTATACTCCTGAGCGTGGCTACACACTGAAAATGACCAGATTGGCCACCTCAATAGTTTTTTGTTTGTTTGTTTCTGTAAGAGGTTATAAAACTCAACGCATTTTCATCTGTGATTTATTTATTTACTTTTCACAACAAAGGTTGAGAAACATGCCCACAATGTGTCTCTTGTCTGTGATTGAATACGATGTACAATTCATCATATTTTATCACATTTTAAAAATCAATCAGGTGCACTATCTGGAAGTAAGAGGTGATCTGTGAAGGCAAAGGAGCAGAATCATGTCAGTTTATGTCACTGCATGTGACGTTTAAAGCAGAAGTGTCGTGTTTTGTCATTATTTGCACAAGTCCTACACAAGCAGCGTCAATTTCAAGCTTATTTGTCATGTTGCCTGTTATTAAATCATCATTGTGTGTTTGGAAAAAACAGGAAACAAAATGAGGAAGTTACCAAGTATGGTTACTTATCTGGTGAATCTTTAATCTTTGTGGTCTCCCCACAGCCCTTTTCTTTTTCGATGAGCACTGTGCAATGGAAAGATGACAGTTTGGTGAATGCTTGTAAATATAAATTCTAAAAAAAATGTTTTATTAATTAAAAAACTCTTTTTGGCCACAGACGTGAGTGAACGTTTGCGTATCAATTCGGATTGTGAGTGTACTCAATTGCAACATTTGATTTTATGGTGAATAAGATCAAATGATGAATAATATTACATAATGTTCAACAAACAAGTACTTGAAAATCCTACTTAATTACAGTAATATGGTTAATTGTAATTTCCTACTTCCACCCCTGGTTATCTCGTTTTTCTGTTTTTCCAAATCCAAAAATAACATAATCCACTTTCATGTCACGATATCAAAAACTTGAGAAATTAATCGTTCTTTCAGATCCTCTCAGATTTTCAATGTAAAGGTTAGGAAGATCATAAAGTATAAAAGTTTGCATATACACTCCGACGTGTCAGGAAGATGGGGGAGAGAAAAGAGAGAAGAAAAAAAAAAAAAAGTAAAGTGGGCGCAGCTGAAAGTGAAGGAGGAGCGGAGTTTGGCTCTGAGCCAAGTGTGTCTCAAGCATTTTGGGTCCTCACCTTCCGCTGCCCCTGTCAGCCCGGTCATGGTCTCCCTCTCTGGGCGTCAGCGATGCAAAGTGACAGCCAGGGTGGCTTCCATGTCAGCGAGGTGAGACTAGGCTCTCCGGCGAGATGCCCTGACTAGGACCACCCCTTTGGGTCTGGATCGTGTGAAAAAAAAAAAAAAAAAACTGCTGCAGTGTCTCAACATGATTATATTGTCAGTGCCCCCCTCCTATAGATTTATCTCCTCCGCCTTCTCTCCTTCCTATCCTTCAGCTTCTCACTGGTAACAGTGGCAGATTAGGATGCTGTCATCAGAGTGGCAGAGTGCTAAAACATCCATTAGGCTTTTAATTGAAGAGACGGCAGGACGGAGGGAAGGAGCATGCGATGTTGTGTGCATTGATATGACAGAGCTTGTCTTGCAGAGGTGAGAAGTGACAGAGACTTGTCAAAGGTCACAGTCGGCCAGAGGCCAGCCCCACTACGCTGTCAATCCGCGCTGCTCTTTTGTGGCGGCGCCCGTTGATGCAAAACACATCGCCAGTCAGAAGCAATGCACTCACAGTTTTCTTACACCCACCTATCTCCAACACACCACCTTTTTTTTTTTTTTTTTGTACCATATCATGCATGCAGTAATATAAGCTCATGTACAATTGGTTAAACTTATCACACACACACACACACACACACACACACACACACACACACACACACACACACACACACACACACACACACACACACACACACACACACACACACACACACACACACACACTGATGGGAATTGGTTGTAAGCAGGTACATGTCTTGTTTTCACCTACCCACTTGAATACCGACACCTCCAATGTGCTTTGTTGCAGCACACAATCAAACTTGATCACACAATTACTTAAAAAAAAAAAAAAACAAAAGGAAAAAAACCAACAACACATAGCTGCAGTTGAACTAAAAGCTTTTGTGTAAGTATGCCGTGGGTGGGCAGAGGAGGTGCATTTATTTGGCTTTCTCCCAAAAATGTGAAGACGAGGATCTTCAAACACATCAAGGTCCTCTTTTAATGACTGTTTGTTGCCTTGTAAACTGTGAGGTTTGCTCGTTTCTATCCTCACTGTTCATTATTCAAGGATGGGCAGTAAATATGGATGACTGAAGATTCCCAGACTCTCTGGAGTGACTACTATGGAGAACAGATTTTCCTCAATTCTGCTCTATTTGAAAATGTCTCCTATTTAAAATCCCTTGCATATTTTTGATATTATACTACTTTATGTCAAAAGATAAAAATGTTCCAATATAAAAAAAAATATATATATAAAGGCTGTCACCTTTAAAAATGAGAGCAAACAGTTCATCTAAATGTTCATCATGTACAGTAATTAAACTGTATGAAATATGATAAAAAATTGTCTCCAATTGTTTCCTCCTCACCACTATGGTTTTGTGTAAATCCTCCATCAGTGTCAGCATTTTGTTTCTGTGTCAAATCGTAAATGTAGTAAATGTCCTGTGTACGCCCTGTGAGGACCAAGGGAAACACTGTGGGGCGTATTTACTGCAGCCTTGCACGTGGAAAAACGCCTGTAAACTTGACATCAACACATGGAAGCTGATCTACTCACAGGAACCACTGAGGATTTGTGTCTGACAGACATGTAATGCAACACGCAAAATCTATTTAGATTGTTTGCCTTCATGCGATATTGGACACTCCAGATTGTGCAACGCTTGTAGGAGTGTATGCAGATAGATTGATGGCCACAGACAAATGTGACATACAATGTTTGAAAAATCTGCAAAGGTTTTATTTTCACATCAGATATGTTGTCTGATACTTCTGTTTGGGTTTTTTCTTCTTCCACATTGTTGACCTTTGCCAGATCATCTTCCACACTTCTTTCTATGGTAGACTCCAGCAGTAACACACAAAACTCATCTCTAATCATTTAAATATCCTTTTTTAATGTCACCCGTGCTGTTATTCCCTGTTGATCATCTGCACCTTGTCTGCAAACCAAGAGCGCATATTGAACTCTGTAATAGTTAAACACCTCAGGCATCTTAGCAATCTTGGTGAGGAAGGGAAAGTATATCGTTGACTCAAAATGTGTTCAAATATATATTTTCTAAACCACCAAAATAAAAATAAAACATCTTAAAGTACAGAAACCTCTTTTCTGGGAAAATCTCACGATCACACAGTTTAATTCCTCAGTCAGCGAGAAGAAACGTCCATCTCCAAATAAAAAAAAATATCAAGAATACGACATTGCTTCAACGAAAGTCTAAATTTTAATCCATTAAAATATGAGGCCTTGACGGGTCTCCCAGTGGATATATTGACTTCCTGTATCCTGCATCTTCTGATTCATGTACACATGCGTGATTCATAAAACCCACACATTGCCCTTCAGAGTTTTCTCCCCCTGCCGAGCAGCAGTAATGTCACTGTTTGTGTTGGTCAGCAGGGTCTCTGTACACACTGTCAGTGGGTCAGTGGC
The DNA here is from genome assembly GCF_963383615.2 of Lipophrys pholis. Classification (NCBI taxonomy): domain Eukaryota; kingdom Metazoa; phylum Chordata; class Actinopteri; order Blenniiformes; family Blenniidae; genus Lipophrys; species Lipophrys pholis. Next base: position 8,177,470 of record NC_137643.1, on the reverse strand, counting down.
CCCACAGCAGGACCTGGACACTGGAAAAACATAGGGGGGGGGGGGTTCGAGTTCTGAGAGGTCCACTCATCTTCAGAGTCGAGCCAAGGTCTCGGATGCCAAGCCAGTCTGTCGTCCCCCCCCGAAAACGTAGTCCTGGCCTCAACACCCTGCAGTTATGGAGGCATAAACTGGCATAGGCCAACATAAGCTTCCTCGTGGCGCTGCATATGATTAACTGGACCATTGGGTAACTTGGCCTACGAAAGGTTCAGGTCCTGGGCATGAGTCCATAGGGCATGGGCAAGGGCAAGTGAGGTTTTGCCATGGTGGAAGCACATCTCTCCTCTTGTTTACGTTTTATTTTAAGAAAATTGTGCTGACTTTGAGCGAAAAGCAGTTCTATTCTCAATTGCATCAGACGGATCATTCTGCCAATATCAGTGTCTCACACTCTCTGAGGCTTATGTATGTATGTGTAAAATTCTTCAGATGCTAGCTAGTCAGGTTTTTACAAGTAGAGAAGGTGCCAGTGAGTCAGAAAAATGTGCCTTGAATGATAGTTTAAGGTGTCTCGTGCTTAGTGTATACACAATATTAACGTTTGGCAGAATATCAAAAGTAGGATGTGTATTTTAATCAGGTACGTTGTGGTTAGTGTTATTAATGGCACACCAAAAACACACACCCCAATTTTTTTTATATATATATACTGTATGTATATATAAATATATATATATATATATACATATAATTTTTTTTTAAGTGTCAGACACAATAACAAAATTATACAAAAAAAAGTATAATATTAGCAAAATCTGTACCAGACAGGAAAGAGTTAAGCAGCACATTGATGGGTTTTAAAACAGCAGTCTAAAAAGCTGCCTTTAAGCACGATCAGGTCTTTTTCTCTCACACCTTCAACTTAGCAAGTGCGACTTCCGTCTGTTGCATCTTTCTCTCTCCATCGTTTTTTTCTTCTCCATCCCTCCTCCTTCTCCTTCCACCAATGTTTTTCGCTCCCAGCTCTACACTCGTGAAAACCACGACTTTTGTATTATTATGATTCCCATCAAAATACCTCTTCAGGATTGATTGTATTCACTCTGCTGCAGGTAATGTGTTTATTTATGGAGTTTTCACATGGAAAAAAAAACAAGTGTTTATCACAGGTTGTGTGGGGGAAGAGAGGAGGACTGGAGGTTTTGCTGCGTTTTTTGAAACATGATCAATTTGTCTGTGAATCACTATTTTGCTTGTTAACCATTAAGCCTGCTTAGTGGTTTTACATTATTGGCAATAAATATGTGGGGGAAATGGAAGTATGGGGTGTTCATGCTTATGGTAGACCTTGAACTACATGTTCAACAAGTTACCAAATCAGATACAACAACAGAAAATAGCTGAGGACAGCAAAAAGTCATTAAAGTCCACCTTCCAATTTCTCCTTTTTGAACAAATGAAAAATATCTGTTGTTTTTTTCAGTAAAAGTGAGGTTTATTAATTTCTTGTTCAAATGTAACATATTTCTTGATGCGGCTTTTTTTTTTAAGTCTACACTCTACTGTTCTGGACCCAGACCACCTTAACCCCCACTTGTATCCCTGCCCCCCCCCCCCCCCCCCCCCCCCCACCTCCTCCTTCTCACCCCAGCTCCCTAACCCCTCTGGTCCCTCACCCCTCTCGCCCTTCCTCCTCCACCTCCCCGGTCTTCCTCTCCCTGAGGGCGATGTGGCATTTCTTCCCTCGGCCCGGCCGCCTCCTTGGTCCTGTGCTGTCACTCTGGATGGCTCCTAGCATGCTGTGCCCTGCTGTGATTGAGCATTACGAGGTGTTTCACGCCTCCGTGCATTAGGCGAGACAGCAGGGAGGGCGGTGGGTAAATGATACGTATGGATCGCGAGGGCAGCAGAGTTCACGGCCGGGTCAGGTCAGAGGGAGCGTCGTGACAGTTGCATACATGCATGTGCACACCTGCATTCATTATTCCGCTCAATACGTGAACATGCACACCTATAGGTACATGTGCAGGTACACACTCCGTGGCTTGTGCGTACACGCACACACACGGGCGTGAGCGCAGCATCATGGATGAATTATTATTAGAAAAACTCAGTGACATTTTCTCACACTGATAGCAGCCACAACACCAGTATTTATGAAGTTAATGAAAAATGGCAACTACAAGCAGATTGTACACTCTTTCCTGCCCACTCATCAAGAACCATCACAAGGTCCACTGGCTATGAACTACTTTTCACATTTTAAAATAGTGACGGCTCACTTCCTTTTGTTACCACTGCTTCTGCGTGTCCTCAGCAAGATTTGCCGCAGCAGCACGAGGAAAATACAGGATTTTCAAACGATGAACACACACACGCACACACACACACACACTACGCTCTGTTCTTCCACCGTGTCATGCATGAACAGGCGAGGCTTGTTTGAGCCGGCGAGAGTGTGTAATTAATGTGCTGTGACGAGGGGCTTCTGCCCAGTGACAGTGAAAGACCACCAACTGGCTTTTAATACTGCCTGTCAATGTGGCCACAGGACACTCAATACAGGCCCGTTCAGCTCAGGGGGGCTGAGTGGGAGAGAGCGATACAGACAACGACAGGCAGGAAAGAAAGGAAAACAACATTGGATTAATGCAAAAATGACAATTACAACAAAGGATCATAAAGAAAGGGGGATTCTAATTTATTATAAAAAATTAAATGATGAATTCTACATTGAGATTTCCTCTTTATAAGAAGATATAATGTTTTTAATTCATCATAAATTAACAGAAATACATATTTCAATATTAAAAACCAACAGAAAAATGCAAATAAAAGAACATTTTCCAATATGTTTGAGGATAATTTTGCACAACAGGTTTTCCCAATATGCCTCTTTGACATTTTCTCCTGATCCAGTGTCAATGTTACACTCTGTGTTACACTTGTGTGAGTGATAGCAATGTGCTTGATAACGCTCCAGTCTCACCTGCTTGACCCTCCTATCACCAGCCACCCCCTTCTTAACACACACATGCAAACACACACACACCGCACAAACAACTATGTGAATGGCTGCCCTAACACACACACGCGCGCGCACACACACACACACACACACACACACACACACACACACACACACACACACACACACACATTAAGGCAAATACAAAAAAATAGAAAATAATTGTATTAATTATTGAGATAAAAAGAAATTTTGCAGTCTTTAATATAATAGCAGAAACACCAACGTGTGTGTCCTATTAACTTTAACAAAGCATCTTATTCCCAGTTAACACACCTGACTGAGACATTTATCTTTAAAATATGCAAAAAAAAATGTATTTTTAAACGTGCCCAATATATGTGTAAAAAATTCCTTTTTTTTTTTTTTTGTGAAAGACACTTTGCATGGAATGACAGTAATACTGTATGACATATTATCACTGAGCTAAAGCTCATTTAGAGATGTTTTTTTTTTAATTGGCGATATAGGCGAAATATGTGATTCTCAAAAAGATATTAGAATTAGGTTTTGTCATGAATACGTTGCAACAACAATATTAAAAATTCAAAAGGTTTATTTAAATTAACTAAACTATGTTTTTGCTTGTTTGTGGAGCAAACTATATTTTTAAATGAATGCACTATGACAATACCCCAATATCCAATAAATTGTTTTATCCGAAGTGCTTGCTGTGATGTGTCATTGACATGCTTTTCTTGGGTCCTGTCTTTTGTTTTTAGGTCTTAACATATCTCTAACATGACGGTTTCAGCCTGAGTGAGCAAACACACATGCACGCTGCTCAAAGTTACATTCTCCCACCATGAAACCTATGATATTAAGGACCTGGAGTCCCAGCCCAGGCGCTGGAGTCAAGTATAGCTTCTTGTTTGAGCTCTAGAGAGGGACGTTTTTCCCTCTCCATGCGTCCTCGGTCTTCTCAGCTGTTCTGGGAATGAGTGTATGTACTCTTCAAATCAATACGTCCATCCACCGGCTCAGCCTGCGCGCCTGCCTGTCAGTCTGCATGATGGCTCATCACAGTCTCTGGAGTGTCTGGGAGATTTTAAGTCTCTGGTTGTCACTCCTGACTTCTCTTCTTTTTTTTTTTCTCCTCCCTCTCTTTTCTCCTACATAAGCGGTCTCTCTTCACAGACACTCTCCTTGCCATATTCCCTTCTATCTTGGCTCCTTCTGTTCTTTTTTCATCCACTCGCTTTCCTCTGTCACTCTTGTCCCACTCTCCCTCGCTGCCTGCAACCCCGGGGCTTGACAAGCTGGCCAGTCCGCCGCATCTGCCAGCACATCTTTAGCGGCTTGGCAGTGAGGAACGTCCGTCACAGGTTGTAATCAAACCTGCCTGGAAACTGAGCAGGAGGAGAGAGGAGGAGAGGAGGAGGAGGAGGAGGAGGGGGAGGGGGAGGAGGAGGAGGAGGGAGTGCAAGTGAGGGGGAGGGCCCCTCCTTCTGCCTGATTAATCATAATGTAATTTTAATTAAAAAGCACAGTGTCAAAGGGTTTAGCTGCCTGAGAAGTGAGCCCAGATTGCCACGCAGCAGCAGCCACCTCAGTCTGCGGGCAGGAAATGCGTCCTGACAAATCCAGGCGCCCGGGCCAAGAAAAACAAAGGCCACCATTACCAGGATATTGTCACTGAGGGAAGAGCGGGGTGTGGGTGAGAGAGAGGGGGAGGAGGGGTGGGGGTGGGGTGTGGGGGTACGCAAAATAAGGAGGAGAGAGATGAGAGGGGATGGGATGTGGGATGTGGGGACAAGCAGAAAAAAAAGGTTGGGGGTCACACTGTCATGCCAATTGGTGCACGGCGCAAACGCCCATGTCACGCAAAGAAAGAGAAGAGGCAGGAGTGAGGTGCGAGAGATTCTGGCATCGTCTTTCGTCAAGGGTGGATATTGTAAGCTTTTGTGAGGGATGCTGTAGGCTGAGGCTTTTTTTCTTTTCCTTCATGCTTAAGTTTGTTTTCATCTCAGGTAGCACGTTGCATCTACTCAGTGTCAGGCCAGACTATATTTACGCTACCTGGAATCAGGGTTGCGGCGCACGGTGGTGTCGGCTCCGGGCCAAACTGTGCCTGAGACGATGTAGCTGCTTAAGACAGGGCGGGAGGAACCACGAGTGTCACCGAGGGGAGGCCAGAGGGCTGCAGCCGGAGTCAGTCAGAGTTTCTGAGGCGCCGTGGGGTGGCAACATGGCTGAGTTGAAAGCAAAGCCAAACACTTGTGGTGACACGGCATTACCCTGGGTCATGGTGACAGATTAGGAGGATTACAGACATGGGTGAATTGAGTCAGTGCAGGGGTGCCCGGGAGGTATAGAGTTTTATAGACATGCATATCTGTGTGTGTGTGTGTGTGTGTGTGTACAGCTGGGAATAAAGTTCAGATCCATTGTTGACTACTCTCTATTGTTGATGAAAATTAAAATGCCAACTGTTTCGAATGGAAGGTTTAAAGGTTTCATACAAAAATGACTGCAAAGAAATGTCTGATTATACATGCATGCTTTCATTTTTCTAACAATTAAAGCTGGTCCAGATTCATAGTCATGGCCTTCAATCCTTGTAGAAATGTATGAGGTTGTGGCTCCAGTAAAGATCCCTGAAAAAGCCAGGATTGTATGCATTGGCCAAGTGAGACAACAAAGGAGATAGATACACCCCTAGAGAGGAGAAGGGGCTAAAAGCTCAGTGTTCATACCCTTCTCTCTATGGTTTTGGGGGTGGAGTGGGGTGTTGGCTAGGATTGGATGACCTTTGAAGGAGGCAAGAGAGGAGACGGATGGAGGTGTGTGTGTGTGTGTGTGTGTGTGTGTGTGTGTGTGTGTGTGTGTGTGTGTGTGTGTGTGTGTGTGTGTGTGTGTGTGTGTGTGTGTGTGTGTGCGTGTGTGTGTGTGTGTGTGTGTGTGTGTGTGTGTTTTGGGGGGGGGGGGGGGGGGGGGGGGGCGTTCTGGGCTGAGGTTTTGGAGGTGAGAGACCATGAAGGACCCTCCACTCAGCCCTAACAAGTATTTGATTTCCCCCTCCAGGTGTTGCATGCCTTACACTCCTCAGACGAGTAGAAGTCCAGTTCTTTCCAAGACGATCCGTCTGTGTTTGTTGCCTTAACATTGAGGGACAATGAAGGAGAGACTGTTGTCTGTGTCATGGTTTATTTCCATCTGAATAAATTTAAAAGTAGTTTTTACTTTTTTGTTTTTACTAATCTAAATGAAGTTTCATAATGTTTGTTTTTTTTATATATAAATTGAAAGGTTAAAAGGTGCTGAAAAAGTAAGTTAAATGAAGAATCCAATGAGATAATAAAAAAATGTGATCTATGTGGCTGCAGAATTAATCTCAAGCTTTGAAAATAACATTTAAGATCACACATGTTTTGCCTAAATCACACACTTAAATTACACTGAAGAGCTACTCAAATTTAAAATCATCACATTGATTAAAGTTATAATTCATCCTTTAGAAACCATGGAAATTAATAGAATACAGTTTGTATTCCACGTCTACCTCTTTTATGTTTGACTAAAGATTTGCATTTCATCTTATGCAATCACAGCATTTTCCTTGAAACTGTTAGTAAATAGATACTACAAATTATATGAAGCTATCCTCTTATAATTTGTCAATTAGTGGCTACTTTACTGATTTTCTTCCCATTGAGGTATGGGCTGTCGTCCATATGTGTGAGCTAATGGCCCACTTTTCTTCTTTTTTTTTTCCCCGGTGCTTTATTTGCTAAATCAGCTCTATTGAGTCCTATTGACAAGCGAAAGCTAACAAGTGTTGAAGAGAGCTTGAAGTGCAAAGAGAATAATGAGGTCTCCATATGATCTGATGTGCTCCATATTGTCCCGCGATGTGAAGAGGCACGCTCCAGCAGGGCACACACACACACACACACACACACACACACACACACACACACACACACACACACACACACACACACACACACACACACACACACACACACACACACACACACACACACACACACACACACACACACACACACACACACACAGGCATGCATGCACCCAGTCTAAGACACTAACGAGGGTTTGACGAACCTCCTCTGACACCTGGGGCTGGGGACACAAAGCGTGCCACCAGCGACTGAATAGAGAGGCAAAAAGAGACAGATGACATCTTAAACAAGCATTAACACGCAGGTAGCTAACAAAGCCAGCGCCGTCTCATTTACATGTCAAAAGAGCACGCACATGCTTCGGGGAGAGGGCATATGTACTGAAATGTACGGGGCCAGAACATGAATGCAAGAGAGTGCATTAGTGTGGGGGTGACAGGAAAACACGCGCACGGACACAGACGAGTACGTTCTGTCCTACAGGTCATGAGGAGGGGATCTGCTCATCGGATCAACAACTGGATGGAGTCACTCGTTTCCTGTCGGTCTCCTTTTTTTTTTTTTTTACCCTGAGCCCCTGATACGTTGGATTCTGGTTCCCGCTTAACAAACCACCCACTGGCTGCCTTAACCGCCCTCTAATAAACCCATCTGTTGGGTCATTATTGCGTCCGCAGCCATCTGAACAGGGGAGCAACCCTGCAAAGCAAAGCCTGAGTGCGTGCAGAGCAGGAGGGAGGTGGAAAGTAAAAGAGTGTCAGGGAGTGATTTTTAATTTTTTTTGTTTCACTGTCCTTTAACACAGTGTCAACCAACAAAGAAAAGGAGGACTTTCCTCCCCTGGTTGGCACATTTGATGGTTTTTCTCCTGCTTTGAAAATAATAATAATGCAATGAAATATTTAGTGTCTATTCAGCGGCTCACTTTTACAAAGGCCTCAGGAATCATAGATTTGCTTCTTACTGTAAACAGGATTCAAACCAAACACAAGTCAATCACGTGAGAAAAATGTATAAAAGAAATTCAGTTTGTGAATGATCCCACCATCAAAAATAGTTAATAGATTTTTAAGCTTGAGCATTCATTTGGTTTGACAGAAACTTCCTTTTTGATCTATTCAGAGCAGACAGCTCTAATTTCTTTTTATCCCCCTGAAGATTACAATATATAAAATGTGCTATTGAGTTCCCAAAACATACCTATAGGAATCGTACCTGTTGTTTGAGTGTTTTATCCACGAGTTTCAGATAATTTGCTGATATACAAACCTTCATTTATTTCTATAATCTATCTGTTTTATATTATTCATTTATTTTCGGTATTAAAAGCATTTCAAGACTTATTTAGCTTTATGCAATTGCAGTCAACTTATGCAATGTGTTTTTCTAATTTTGCATAGCTACTAAAGATGATTTATTATTTTGTTGTTTAGAATATAAAAGCTTCCTTGTTCATCCTTAAACTGCAATGTAAATACAAACAAAAGTACGTGTCCGCTGGTGAAGCAGAACTCATTGCTGGGCGTAATTGGTGAGATGTCAGTATGTGAAGTGCCTGAGTGTGTGCAGGTTTGTATGCACATATGTACCTTGCGTGTGTGTTGTTCTATTGGCATGGGCAGCCAGGAAGGGCTGGGGAGGCTTTAACTTTGCTAAGCTTTTCCCTGCCAGGTCCCTGGGAGATCCCACTGTTCATTTATATTGAACTTTGTAGGCTGGTGGCTCTGCCAGGCTCCCCTGCCTACTGCTGTAATATAGGAGCTGCTGGGGACCTGCACAGCCAGCAAGACCTAGGGAGAGAGACACAGATCACACTGGCCCTGTGGTTATTACATTTGCCTGTGTGTGTGTGTGTGTGTGTGTGTGTGTGTGCGCGTGTAGGGGAGAGTGGTTTTTTTCTTTATTTTTTTCCTCCATAGTTTACAGTCTAGGTGCGATGTCTGGCCATTCAGAAGTGTTTGCTTGTGTGAATCTTGTGTTTGTGCAATATGAATAATTGCAGTAAAAAAATCACAGCAGTTTTTGGGTGTCTTGTTTTTGTGTGCGCTTGTTGTGTATGAACATGTGTGCTCGTGGAGTTGGCAACGCTCCACTGTGTCCTCTCCAGCTCGCACAGCCTCTGTCATAAACAGCCACAGCCTCTGGCAGGTGTTGCGCTGTAGTGCACAGATATGTGTTTCCCAAAGTGACACGCGCTCGTACGCGGACGCACGCACACACACACACACACACACACAGAGATCTGAACACACACCGTTGGGATTCCCCACAGGTGAGCCTTAGAGGGCAGAGTCAACACCTTATTATTAAAATGCACAGACAAGCACATGTGCACACACACATGCACGGTGACAGCTGTTTAGAGTGTCTCACACACTCCCAAGCTTTCATAGGTGACTTGCTTCAACCCAGAAAGGCATTTCATCTCATACATTTCTGCAGGTAAACCACTTGTGACGCCGACGTCGTGTTACTGACGCTACAGCTCGTGCCATGAAAAAACTGAATTCGCAATGTTTTGTAGTTTGATTTATCGGTTGATCATCAGGTGACGAATTATGAGCTTATTTTAAAGCGTCTGAGAGGTGTTAAAGAGCTACGCACGGATTTACCTTCAAACCACAAGATCACCTGACAGGGAACAGATAAGTTTTAAAGCAGCAGCATAATTATTCATAGGAGAGTATAACACATCCTGAAAACCCTCAATCAAAGTCAGGTTTGAAAGCAGGATAAAATTAGAACCGGCAGTTTTATTTAGCGACAGATGTTGATGGCTGAGCATGCAACTTTTAGAACAAAACTTCTGTAATTCTGTAATCTGTCACTTCTGTAATTAGCAGTTTATTTTTAGTCCACTTAAAACAGCACTTTAAATTATTGCTATGCTAAGATTCTTCTGTAAAGTTAACGAGACGCTGAACTCAAAATCATCTTTCTTCTCCGGAGGCTGGTCCAAACAAGATGCAGCAACACTTATGAAATGCACACATTTTTTTTTTTACACTTTAGAACTTTTGCACTATGGGCTACAGGAAAATCTATTTTTTATTCCCTTCCGTTATTGTAAGGGATGAAAATATTTTTGAATTTTTTAACACTCTTTGTCACTGATTAGTGAGCAATTTTATGATTAGATTATTCTGGAGTATTGCAAAGTGCAATAGTACAAATTCAAGCAGACTAGAAGAAAATAGAAAACAGAAAATAAAAATCTCAGATCTGCCACCCCTGATTGGAGGGATAATCCCTACAAAGCAGTGTGTTTATACCTTGTCCTGAAATAGCAATTCATCGGTGACCCTATAGTGCTATTCTCTGTCAAGGCCCAGCAAGACGGCACTAAATGTTCAAGCGGAGGTAAGTGCCGCCAAGTCCTTTGACAATACAAGCATGGGTTCAAGCTCCCGCTCAATACGGTCCCTCTCGTCGGAGGGTGCAAGGTGGGGTAGGTGGGGGGGGTGGTACTAGGAGCTCGTGGTGGAGGGGTCAGAGTGTGTGGCTAGGGACGGTGTGTGTGTGTGTGTGTGTGTGGGTGTGTGTGTGTGTGTGTGTGTGTGTGTGCGCACGGTGGCTCATCCTTGAGGTTCCACAGAGAGCACCGTGTGTCTCTCTGTGGAAAGGGAAGATGCCGTATGTGCTTGAGTGAAGCGTGCAGCCCTGCAGAGCGAAGGGCTAACAGGGAGGGAGACCTCCTCGAATCGTCAGACAAACTACTCCCCTCATGTCTCATCAGAGAGTCGTGTGTCTGCCTCAAAGTGTGGGACAGTAAAAACACACAAAATCAGACACAGCCAGAGGTACGAATTATAAATATAAACAAGTCAAATGTGGTGTGCCATTAATGTTTGTTTGGTTTTTTATAGACGTCGTGACGATGATTTCTTCATTTGTAATTGAAGAATTCAGTTTAGACAATTACTATTTTTCTTTCTCTAAATCTCTGTGGAAATAAAAAGTGAATGCTATCCATTGATCATGGTCAGGGGGTCAAGGGCAAAGACATTTAATGTTTACTTTCAAAACATTTTTGAAACGTAATTTATTGTGTGTGTGTGTGTGTGTGTGTGTGTGTGTGTGTGTGTGTGTGTGTGTGTGTGTGTGTGTGTGTGTGTAAGACGGCTCTGACAAAACACAGAAGTGAAAAGAGAGGCTTCGGACCTTCCACGTGCGAGGCCGCGGCCTTGACAGTGAAAGGGTCATGCTCATACGGTACCTTCAACAAGATGACCTCCTCGCCGGAGCCATTAGACGTCTGAGCGCGAGGCTCGGGGGGCTGAGTCAGCCTTTGTGAGTGCGCAAGTTTGTCAGGAAGAGGTGGTGAGGGTGCACGCGTGAACCAGTGCGTCATGACACTCGACTAATCATGATGGAGACATTTCTGCTCTGCCGAAATGTCACTGTGAAAACAAGTGTGTGTGTGTGTGTGTGTGTGTGTGTGTGTGTGTGTGTGTGTGTGTGTGTGTGTGTGTGTGTGGGAGAAGAGGGGGATGGGGTGAGAGGTGGGGTTGAGAATAGTTCATGCTGCAGCATTTTGATATGTAATGTTCTTTTTTGCATGTTTACAAAAGTGTGGAAAGACTGGGCTCCTTTTTGAGTTTTTGTGACAGCCGTGCAGCTCATCTGAATTTGGGACTTTGGATCAATAGATCTAAAATTCGGACAAATCTGCTTTGCATTTAGCAATTCTCTTTTCGCTCAACCTTGCTGCTCATTCCACAAATACCTCACACCAGCTAAAAAAGAGCAATAGACAGGGTATCCAATTATATAAAATGTGTTGCCGAGTGTCGTCCAAAAACCGCTTTAATGTGAAAATGTAATGACTGCCGTGTATTTACAACAAGCTTCCATCATTTTACACTTTATACTTTCCAAATAACAGTTTAAAAGAGGTTATTTGAGTGAGGGTGTATTCTACTGGTTCTCTATGTGGTGAAAGTGATTATTTGATTTTCCCAGGCCACACAGTGACGGCTCCTGTGATGTAGCAGACATACTGTACAGACGGAACAAAGCCAACGAGTTGAGCTGCGCCTCAGACGGAAACAGATTCTTCCACACCTCTCCCTGTTCTGCCTGAAGGCTTCTCACAGGTACGATTTCTTGCCCTCGGTTTGGAAACTGAAAATGAGAATCTCCAAATTAGAAGTCAGGGAGTCATGTCGAAGCCTGACCCTGGATTCTCACCTCCCATCCAGCCGGACCTGTGAATAATAGATCTGATCTGTGGCCCCACTCTGCCTCTCCTCTCTACTCCTGTCAAAAACATCTTCTTTTTTTTTTTTTTTTTTGCACTTTCATTTGTTCATAATATCTTAAGTTATGTGCTCCTTGTGTCTTTTTTTCCCTATCATTATGACACCACACATTCACCCACACAATACACAATGCAAGCATTCTGTGCTTATAAAATTGACATAATATGTAAAATAATGTGTTTTTTAATTCTTGTCACTGGTAAAAGGGCGTAAAGCCCAGGTACCCCAAAGCAGCTCACGGTTACCTCCGGGTTGCCCGCTTTAAGGGAGGGAGTGGGTCATTTATTACTTCTAATTCAATACACTGAAAACAGAATCTTAATTGCTGTCACCCAGAAAGCAGTTTAACTCTAAAAGAAATCAATATGATATCTAGAGAAGATAGCAGCTGTGTGTAAAGGGGTATTTATTACTGTTGTGGGGAACTTAAAAGAAACATTTATGGGTGAAGACATGTTTTATGATAAAGGGGAGAAGGGTTAATAGTATACTTATTGTGGATTGTCTCCAGTCTTCTCAGTGGCGTTTGCATGTCCACCCTGCAAATGCAAGGGATTTTCTTCTTACAGTACATAAATCTGAAGATATCTGGTGTCTCAGAATTGCTTGTATTTGTGTATTTGTGTGTGTGACGGAATTTCAAAATGTCCATTGTGTCAAATTTGTCTGAAAAAAGGGTCAGTCGGCATTAGCCCCATGCAGCACCCTGCAACCCTGACTTAGATAAAGCAGTTTACAAAATGCGTGGATGGATGACTAGTAATGGGTGAGTTTAGGTAAATATCCAGAAAATGAATGTAGGTTGATGCAAAGTACCTCAGTTAGGCTCACTGAGTGTCATTGTCATATGTGCCATAATTTATTTCTCCTCAAATAATTCATAAACTGTTAACATGTACAAAAAAATATGCATTTTCTAGGCCAATGGAGGTAAAAAGGTCTGGGACCTCACGGCCCATTACCACAATTGTCCTGTCAGGGCGGCCTCCAGGAGCCTACTGTGGGATTTCATCCCCGAGTCCCTCTGTCCTGAGCGGAGAGCTGCTGCTGCTGCTGCTGCCGCTGCCCAGGGACTCTGCAAAACATGGCCTGTCTGCTCACCCTTAGTGCTGTGGGATGAGCCAGGGCCTGGAGGAGGGGGTGAGGAGGGGCTTTGCCTATCTGTAGAGAGGGGGTAAGCGAGGTGGAGGTTGATAAAGCATTAGTCAGCCCTGCTGGTGCGCTGGCCCCTCTGAACCAGGCAGCGATTGAGTAGTAGTGCCTGCAGCTAAACGTGGCACCTTTGACAGTGTCAGGGTGGCACTATAGAAGCGGGCCAGCTAGATGCTTCTGCTACATTACACACCAAACGGTTGTTGGTGTCTATACTCATGCTGGTTTGAATTCAAGGATTATAATGGAGGACAGCCACAGCATATGGAGGATTTTTTTTTTTTCTTTAAAGGGAGACTATCAGGGAGTTTATTATTTTCAATAAAGGAGATCCCCCTTTATCAAAATGTAGTTGGTATTTTCTAACTTCACAGAAAGGACATGAAATTGAAACTGTAAAAGTAAAAGAGCTGGTTTTACTAATCATTTTCCTCCTTGCTGCTTGAAAATAGAGTTAGAGATTAAGAAAATATATATATATTTGAACATAAATTCTAGATCTTGAATTAATAAACTGGAATCAAGACGCTTGATGGACTTCAAAAATACAAATCAAATTCTTACCTGCAGAAACATAACGTAGTAAGTGAAACCACCGAACTTGTATCAATATCTTTAAAAAAAGAAAGTTCCTTGAACAAAGTGTCTTGTTGAATCAGCTCATCTTAATTTTAATGCAGCCAGACGGTTAAACTTGATATTTCAAGTACGGCCAACTATTTGGCTGAATTGGCTTAAAGTGAGATCTAAGGTAGCCAAGATCACACATACTCTTTAACAAGAACAGCAAAAAAGAAAAGAGGAATGGAAAAAGTGGAATTTTAATTGCACAATCTCCTCATATAATTACAATACATCCCAGTGTTTGCTGACTAAATACAGTGATAGGAAATGCAAGGATTGAGAATGGTGAATACATAAAGACAGAAATGAAGGTGAAAAACGATGAATAAAATGATAAATGAGATTAAACTCTGATTTCTGTCACTTAGCTGAGAGCATTTTCATATTAATTGAGTAATCGTTCAATTTAAATTTATTCTCACCTCATAGTGAGAAAATCCCTGGTTTAGCCTTTCTGTGTCAAGTCTGCGTGTGTTCCCTACATCTTTGTCTGACCTTTAATCTTCAGGTATTCCAGTTTTTTTTCCCCACAGTCCAAAAACACGCGTTTGAGGCTAATAATCCAGCCATGATTGCAGCATACTGTTGAACAGAAGAAGTGCCGTGATCTGAGGATTTGGTGTCATGTGAAAAGTGCTGCTGCGTGGCAGCATGTTCACAGAGAACAAGTGTTACATGTGTTACTACAAGCTGAACATGCGCTAAGTTTGTATTAAAATCCTTACAGGTTGAACTCATTTAATCTCCATCAGTCATCAAGTGTTGGTGGCCCACATCCTTCGACTCATTACAAGCCATTGAACATGTGCCCGGCTCAATACCTACGTCAAGCTGCCCATTAAACACAAAGAAAACTGGCACTCTCTCCCACAAACACACACGATAACCATTGACAGACTTCTCTCATCACATTTGAAAAAAAAAACAAAAAAAAAAAACGCTGCTAATGGGGGAATGAGGGACATGAAATCACTTTCAGAGGGACATAAAAGCAGCATTGTGCAGTGGCCTGGTGGTAATTACACCACACAGGCCCATACTGAAGGAAGCTATTTAGCAATATGGCCCTGGCCTGGGCCTCTGCTGCTGATCTCATTTGGCTGCATTAATTAGCTCGCTCTGAGCCGAGGAGCTGGCTGTTAACGCGGCAGCCCACTGCTTGGCTGGTTGGTTGGTTGGTTGGGATGACCAACGCGACAGTCTGTTCAGTTCTGTTGTAAATCTACGGGCCTACTGAACTTCCTTACACCGTGTCACCCCCCCCTCCTCAGCCCTATCAGTCAGAGACAGCTGGAGCTGCACAGAGGCTACGGCTGCTCCCTATTCACGGCATTCAGCACGGAGGCAGCCAGAAGCGGCACAATAGGCTGCGCAGGCCGCCCCATGAGGCACGGGAAACACTTTTTTCTGTATTCAAATGGCCATAAAGATGGACTCCAAGAAAGGATTGTTAAGATGTCTAGATGTCGAGATATCTTAACAACTTAACTATATTATCTGTATGTATATATATATATATATATAAAACAGTAAAAAATAGATTTGATTTTTGTCTCAAGAAGTGTTGATGGAGTTATTAATTAGGCTCCTAATCAGGCTCGTAATCCTTCGGGCCTAAAATTGCAAGAAAACACCAAACTCTCTTTGTTGTTGTGAAGAAGGCACCTCTGAACTTTTTATTACAGCTTTGTTTGACACCTCCTGCCAGAAGAACAGATATTGTGTAAAAATGGTTTTACAATGTTACAAAATGGGGAATGAAATTAGATTTTGGTTAATATACAAACGTGTTTTAGGTTCTATACCCTGATATCTCTCCGCACATGATTGCACCCTATCGTCAGAATTCTTTGGTAAATAAATGTCTGACATATTTAAACAGTATTCGTTCAAGAAGAGAGAAGCGGTGCTCTCATCCTCAGAAGCAATGCTGCTCAAGCTTTACAACTCAGAACTTTTTAAGTCGTCTGAAGTACCGTGCTCTTTTTCACACCCAGGCTTTTTTGAAGAGGGTGTTAGCTTTTCAAATACAGGATGTCTTATTTTTAGAATTCAACTCGACATTTTCTCCTGCTCGTGAGATTGGTGTTTTTTGTGCTGTAAGTTTCAGTGGGTTCACAGCGAAATCACACGGCAGCAGTCACATGCAAGCACCGCACTCTGTACGGCACTGCGATGGCCAACTTATAACCTCACGCTTGGCATTGCACATGAACGTGGAAGTCTGCTTTTGCTCTGACAACCAGCCATATCAAAGGCCCTTTGCACTGCATGTGCCTGTGAAATAAACTTATTTGCCGCTTGCTTAACCGATGACTTCTCCGCCACGATGTAAAAAAAAAAAAATTACCCCGCTACTGCGAGGAAGAGAATTCCTTGCTCAGTTTAGGTCTTCGCTTTATATTACTGATTTCTGTCTTGTTAACAAGAATAAGAGCAGCTAAACATGTCAACTATTTAAAAATCTTTAAGGACGAGAAGCCATGGTGGCATATGCTGAAGGTGAGCCATGCATGTCAGCCAGGTCAGGCAGCAGTAGGTCATTTCCATAAGGTGCCGATGGAGCAGGTGATAGGAAGGTGCTGGCATGAGCTGGACAGAGGTAGTGGGGCAGATGGACCTGTCTTGCACTGACCATGTATTCCTGCACCCCGCTGGGGCCCCAGGAGGGGGCTGAGAAGGCTCCCAGAAAGGAGGGTGTCCCACTGACACCCTGGCATTGAGCCCTGGCTAACCTTGGCCTGCAACCATCTCTTCATGACTGAGCCCCCCCCGCCACCCACCCATTCTCCCTCACCACCCCACCCTGTAAAACACCCTAAACGCTGACCAAGCCCTCAGGGCCCAGGCCAGCCTCCTGGGCTAACAATGGCCCAGACTACAAGCTGATCCTCAGGAAGGCCATGCCAAACTAGGTTGCCAGAGTTGGATTCTTGCAGAAGGTGCAACACTACTGCACTGCTGTAGTAGTGGCGCAATACCATTTAGCAGCAATGTCATTTCATTTCCCCCTGAAGGACAGAGTACTGCACTGAGACGTCAAACTTTGCACAAACGCGTCTGAAATGTCTGAAGATGTATTTGTTTTTGCCAAATAGTAATCTGTTTATGCAGATGCAACTTCTCATCTTTTTATCTGCTTCTTTGGAGGTCCAGTCATTTTCCGTTATGTGGCAAACACACACAGCTTGAGCTGTGAATTTTCTTTGCAAGGTGACATTTCCTGGCTATGTGCAAATAAAGCACACACAGAAACGCTGTCACAGACAAAGACTGAGGTAGATCTCTGTGTATCAACGACAGAATGTCCTATCAAACATTGTGTTTTCAGGGGGAAACATTGGAAATGTGGAAAAAACCTTTAGGGGAGTGATTGAAATAATTCAGAGAAGAGTATTCCGCCTTAATCTGAGCATGTTTGGTCGAGTGTACGAGCTGGGGCAATGGAGGTAGGGGGCCTGAAATCTCTTGTAAGCTTTTCAAACTATTAAGTGTCCAATAGAAACTCAATTTGCACCACACTGGATTACAAGTTGTTTTTATCGACCCATTGCTGCTTCTCTGCATCTGCTGGAGTCTTGGTTAAATCATGAGGGAGGATGTTGGTAGGGGGTTGCAGAGTAGTGGATTGGCGATAATTGGTTGAAGGACAGTATACAGTAATAAAGAGCCTAAATAGCTGGCCTTCTTCCTGTCGTGTTTACCACTTCTATTTCCATACCAATTAAACCTTGTTGAAGCTGCCATGATGAAAAAACGGAGGTGCAAAGGATGCAGAGTATCTGAGCACATCATCGCTGAGCTCTAGTGCATTTATTTTCTCTTTGAAGGATATTTACAGGCAGTATAACATATTTGCTGATATTTATTCAGCAATTTTTTTTAACCGCTTTGCTAAGGACTCATTTGAAATCATACCTCTGATTAAGATATGGATTATTTTGCCTGCATTCCCCGCCTTCGAGCTCATCCAAATACAGATGGAGTGCGGTGGATAGAGGAGTAGACTTGTAGATAAATTGAGATCGGAGGGAGATGGATCTCTGGAGATATCCAGGAGCACTGTCATCCCACGATGAGCCGCCTATAATCCATGAGGATGACTCGGTCTCATTTCAAAGTAAGATGGAGGGTCGTATTGATTCCACTTGACTGAGAAAAGATCTGATTTAAGTTTTGAATGCGAGAGTGCAAGCCAGCCCTCCTCAATTTCAGAAGAGATGAAATTGGCTTTGGTGCATTAGATATTCTTTTGCTGCCCGGTGGACCGTGCTGGGTGCAGCGCTTTGTCACATTGTAACAGATAAGGAATATAGGGCTGGCTGGTGTCACATGCACCTGCACAGCTGGAAGGCATGCCCATACATGACGCCAAAGCAAACCATGGCCTAGTTTGTGCCGAGACACATAACACCACAACTCAATACATAGCAAATCGTCTCCACTCTTCATTTTTTTTTTTTTTTCTTGTATTGGCTATGTACCATATTTATTCACCGTGTTCTGAAAACAGTAGGTGCACATGTGATTGCAGCTGATTTCTCACTAAAACGATATTCATGTTTTGACAGTGTAAATACATGTCCTTGCTTATATTTGCCAAATGATTGACTAAGAAGCCACAGCCAGAAAACAGTCTTCTAGATTTAGCTTGAAGATTGAAGGATAAATCACCTGCCAGGCTCTGTGTGAAGGTAACAGATATCTACCTATTACCACTTCTTTAGCTCACTAAATGATTCTGATCTGTTGAATTTATGCAGCTGATATCCTCTGCAAAACATTCAGTGTGACTGTCTTTGCATCCTGTACTTTTCTCTCATGAAGTAAATATATTCCGTTGTGCCATGAACAAGAAAGGGCAGCAGCAGAGTGAGACAAGCGGTTGGAAAAGATTGGTTTTTAAACGTTTGATTTCCTATGTATTCATGTGAATGCGAGATTATCTACTTGAAACTACAGGCTGACATGTCAGTGTTAAAAAAAAAAGGATAACTGAGATCTCTGGAGATGTATAGGCTATTATTTTGTTTTAGTATGACTTATTTACTTGGAGTCAAAGTAAGATAAGTAGTGTATCTCCTATCAGAAGAAGAAGAAGAAGAAGAAGAAGAAGAAGAAGAAGAAGAAGAAGAAGAAGAAGAAGGGAGTTTCCCCCTCCTTTATGGATGAAGTAGGAGTCCCGACTGTCGGTCTGTGTTTACGTTTCCCTTCGAGTGTTTCCCCCCACGGTGCTCCATCCAATTCTCCTCAACAAGGGAGCATGAGGGAGCGGGGTAAAATGAGAGTGGGTTCATGAATGGAAGGGGACAAATTGACATGTGGCGTTTTGTGAGGTGAGTGCCCAACCTCTCGACCGCTGATTACCATTCGCTAATGAGCACTCCTGTTTGTGTGTGTGTCTCTGCGTTTCTCTCTCTCTCTCGCTGCTTCGCCGTGGAACGGTCTTTCTCCTCGGCAGCTTTGTGCAAGCCCAGAGTGGCCGATGGACCGTAGGTGCTCTGTTAATAGGGAGACGCACACATCAGTAATTAAAGCAGTAGGGGGCCTTGTACTATACCGACTCCTTCCAATCCCCCCCACCACCACCACCACCACCTTGTTTTTGAAAAGGCCGCCCTCCCCCTATAATTCAATCCTGTCTGCCGGATTGATCATTGTGCAAGGCCAGTTTTGCCCCTGGCAGTTTTGTCACTTTCTAATGATGCCTTTCAGGGAGGCAAGGCCTGTGTCCCACCCGCATCAGGGCCAGTTGGGGCCAGTCAATGTCTTCACGCCAGCCTCACTCCATCTGATGGAAAATCCTCGCCATGTGGAAATCTTATCTACAGGTACGCTCACTCGCAGTAAATCAACAAACAGATTTACTGTGTGATCTTCGGATTTGAGGGTGTCCGTTAATGGTGAAAATTAAAACAAACACTAATCCTCCCATACTGCCAGTCATTTCTGCTGCCTTGTTTCTATTCTGAAAAAATACAGTTTCTTTATATTAGGGTAAACATATCTCTTATTAAAAATAAGTGTGTTGCCTGGTTATCATGAGCTACTTTTTCTTCTCTGCAGCGGTTAAGTTCTTATATTTCTTGATCTCTCATTGAATCCTTGCAGTGACAGCTGAAAAGACTGCATGTGTCATTTGTTATGATTATAAGGACTTTTAAGGTCTATACAAGGGCAGTAGAGGAACATGTGTGCTCTTCAGATGACAATATGAATCAAAATGTGGACAGAAGGGCTCATACATGCTCTTACAAGCATGTGTATTTCAGATTGGGACTTTTTGATCCTTTGTCAGCAGATATGACACAAGACCAGACTCTTCGTCCCGCTGTGGGCACCCCAGAGTCATTCAGAGACCCTCCATTCTCCCCTAAGGGCACATCCAGCTGTATCTGTATGTTCCCAAATCTCCTTATTCCGTGCTCAGCAGGCTACAACAGTCCAGTGGGAACGTCTCTCACTTCTGCCGGCCATACTTATTCAAAGTGAGATGAAGACAGCAGGGAATCACAGTGGCAAAAGTTTCATTTTGTAGGTAATGGAAGCATGTTTAATTAATAAGTCAAAGAGGCCACATAGTCGACAGATTTTAGATTATACCCCACCTTTTTTTTTTTCCCAGTTGACTTCTGCTACAGAGGAAAGCAACTATAGAAAGTGTTGTTGGCCATGTGATCCCTCTTTCAGCTATATTCTGACACCACTTGTGGCTACTGCTAATAGTGCCACATACCCTATGTAATTAAAAGAACCCGGTCAAGGTGTTTCAACATTGCATTCTCTGTCTCCCTGAGCCATGTTTGTTCTGTTTCCTGCCCTGTTCAGCCCCCCCCCCCCCCCCCCCCCCCCCCCCCCATCTCTTAGACCCCCTTGAGTATGGCGTTTTACATTTCTGTTTGTAAAACTGTCAACACATCCACTGGCTGTACTAACGTGTGATTTAGCGCCAACAGAGAGGAGGGATAGCGAGTGAGAGAGAGGCAACTGCATGAGATCTTGCACATTCTCAAAGTGGAATATTTTTTCACCGTTATCCCCCTAACCCGAACACCAACTCCCCGTCACAGAACGATGCCTTCATGTTTTTCAACAGCTTCTTTTACCTCTTTATAATTACATACTGCATGCTTCCTTGTGTTATACTCACTTTCTGTAACATTTGCAATTGAAATGTTGCAGTTATAAGTACAATTTTATTTGAGAAGAAAAAATGGATATAAGATGTGTGTGGAACAAATTCGATTAATGAATGAGAAGGTGTGGCTGTGCAGAAAATACAGTAATTCTCTCTTTTAGGCACAAACCAACATCTTAAAACTGCCTCGATGATGTCCTACACGCGGAGCGCAAATCAGGAGTACACGTTCAGAATTAATTGGATTAATGTGCAGAGTTGGATTGTGCGTGTGAAATTTACACCTGTCTCACTCCTGTCAAATCAGAAATCAGCCTGTTATTGCTAATAAGTACCTGGGGGAAGTGCATGATGGCACCTCAGGACCGGAAAATAAACAGCAGCAAGGAATCCTGCAGTGAGCCTCCTTTCCCCTCATTTAAATTGCTCATCTGCCCATACACTGCTTGGAAACATAACACCTATACACACGTGACTGCAACACACTATATCATGTTGAATGGAATATTTTAATCAAAAAGATATAAAAAAAAAAAAAAAAAAAAAAGTAGTGTGATTAATTAAGAGTAAAAAACACTGTGAAAATGTTTTAAACATTATTAAATGAGATGACATTTTGCCACAATTTGGGAATAGAATCGAGAAAATCTTCACACCGCCATCGGTTTCCTGCAAAAACAAAGGAAATCCCACATTTTTAATAGACAGAAATTCTGCAGCCTGGCTTTGCATTTGAACATTTTTATTCCCCCCCTACTTTATTTGGCTTTAATTTACACCTCTGTTTTGCAGCTGTGAGAGGGGAAATCTGCTCTTTTCCCTTTGGAGAGGAGCACTGGCAGCCGAACATTAGCTCATTTTAACGGCCAGTGTAATAATCTGTGCACCGGAGGGCCTCCGTTGGAAGCTCTACTTTACACCAAAGCACTGGAGACTCCCCTGTCAATAGCGAGACAGTCACTTCATTATAGCTTCACAAGTCACCCATTTATTATCTATTGGCCCCATCAGAGAACGACAGAACACCGAGTCAGATGTTACAATATATTAATCAAAGATGCACCATTGTGTCAAAATGTAATTTTCTGCTGCCGGGGCCGCAGATATAATTGTTTGATTTGATCGCGGAAGTACATAATGTGCCCAGGGACGCACCAACATGCAAGCATACTCAAAGAGTTGAAGCTCGCTTTCTCCACTTATGTTTAAATTTAAGAATATACCGGCTGTTTTTAATTACTCAGAAAAAGAGAAGTGAGAGCATGATTGTCAGATGGTTGAAAAGAGGAACGGCAAAGGTGTTGAAAAACACTTCTACAATTATTACTAACTGTGGATGCATTAAAACTAGAAGCTTTAAAGTGTCATTTGATGTTATCTGTAAAAATTACTTAAAGCTTATTATATTTCATCTGAAAAGCATTTTCATATTCTCATGGTATATTTACATGTTTTGTTTATTTAAAGCTATTTGTTGGAAAAAACTTGACTACATTAAAAAAATAAGAGAGGGAACACGTGCATCAATTTTAAATAAACACCATAAATATTGCTTGCATCTGCTCTGTTTTGATGAAAAATGTGAAAAAAAACGTGAGCAAGACTATTTCGCTGCTTTTCCGATTAAACCTTCTCACATTGTACAACCCGGTGACCGTGCGTCACCTCTCTGAGCTGAGGCATCGTCCTTTAACCAACTAATTACAAAAAAAAAAAAAAAATGTAAATCTTACAGTTGCTTCTTGGAAGAAAAAAAAAAATCAAAATAAAAAGAGATGGCACAACACTTCTGAAGGCCTAAATGTGTGAATGCACAGACACGTCTGCATGAGCGTAGTGGCTTAGTGCCGATTATAGTTGCACCAAATGTTGAATAGGACTTTCAAAAAACACATTCACGAGAAGCTGTGAGAAATTCACTCACACCAGCAAATGCAAAAGCTGACCACAGCCAACTAAAGGAGCAGAGCAAAAAAGCCACATAGCAAGCGGGCAACTGTAACTGAAAGAAGAGGAAGGAGGACGCAGAACACCCAAACACAGGGAGACGAAAATAAAGATATATGACTCTGAACTCAGTTTGCAAAATTTTGTCGCGGGTTGATAGACGAGACCTCTTCAGCAGAGGAGAGAAGTGTTATAATGAATACTGATATTAATAACGTAACAACAAGAAAGAGGACTCGTCTCGCTTTTTCTTTCTTTTTCTTTTTCTTTTTTCTTTTTTTTCGCGAAATGAAAAATCCGAACAAATCAGCAAACAATAGCACAGTCAAATCAGCCCGCTGGGGGAAAATGGTCTCTGTTCCACCCACAACAAGCAGTCAGAGAAAGACAGCGCAAGACCCCGGCAAACCCCTTTCACATGTAATGATTACTCCCCTTCATTAAAACTGCTAGTAACCCTGTTAGGCTGGAATAGACTCACTACGGGTAATCGTGAAAACACTTTTAATCAACGCACAGCAACAGTAGAGACCTTGCTAGAATGCATTCACTCCAAATAAAGCAGGCTCTTTATAAACAGGCGCAGCAAAACAGCTAAGACCCTGATAAGACTCCTCACACTCTCCATGGCGAAACCTGCCTGTGAATGTCTCCTGACAGCTCCTTAGCCCTTGTTAGAGAGAATCACTTCCTAATGATTCAACCCAGCTTGGAAACATCAACAACCACAAAGTAACACTCGGGCATTGCAGTTTTACATGAACTAACATGCAGGCAGTCGCTGTGGTTAACTGGATCCACTGATGTGCAAGTCTGCTCTCACGAGCTCATGGCGCACGGCTCAAATTCAGTCCTTTGAATTCAGGAAGGAATTACGACCATGTATTGTTGATGTGCTACATCTTATGAGCGCGGGTTCACAGTACAGGAATGAAAAACAGTTCTGAACAACAAACTAACAATTCACAATATCTCTTGAAAATACTGATATTTTCCTACCTTTTTTTTTTTTTTTTTTTTTAATTTTTAACATATAATTTAAATTCATGATTGTTTTATTATGATATAACAAAAAAGAAAAAAAGTCAATAGCTTTCATTGTTGTTTTTTTTTCTTTTCTGTTTGGGTGTTTGAGATCTATACACACACATAATATATCTAATTGGACTGTATTTCTCTTACTGTTCACACCCATGGAAAGAAATTGCCACCTCCATGCACACGGTGGCTGATACAAATGCATGCATGTGCTTGCTCATAAGCACCCACACACGTGCACACACATTGGCACGCATGCACGCACGCACGCACGCACGCACACACACACACACACACACACACACACACACACACACACACACACACACACACAAACAGGATAGTTGACACATGGTATATCAGCAGGCGCAGTTCTTTTGTCCTCTTGCTAGTTTTAGCAACACCACTACTCTTGGAACACGTTGCGCTTTTGTCCCGAAATTGTATGATGCCAATGCAAAGCCGAGTTTCAAATAGACTTAAATTTGAACTAAAATTGATTCATTGTCAGCATTATTAAAAACAAATTCAAGCTTAACATTTGTCTTTTTTTTTTTTTTTTTTTCTGTATTAGAGGCCTACATTGTACTTTATTTCTGTTGATCAGTAACAATAATGACTATGACGTGTGACTAAGACTTTTCGAGGTCCTGTTCAGTGACTCAAGTGGCGTTTATTCTCTCAGTGCTTCGGTGATGATCTAGCATGTGGTTTTTGAACTTTGCCTCATCAGTCAATCGTGCAAACAGCAGGTGGGGTTTGAGTCATGGCTGACATGATTTTGACAGGTATGATTCAGAGGCAGGGAGCAGACGTGCGTATGCATAAACCCAATGTTGAAAAATGTGGTGGAAAATAATGAAAGTAAATAGTACAGGTTTGTCACGAAGAAAATAAATTGTTGCCCTGCAGATTCAGTCAAACGACCATTCTTCATCTCATAAGGGTCACTCTAGGTTAAAAAAAAATAAAAAATAAAAATAAAAAGGGCTTATATAACATTTCATATTTCCAGCAACCCTGGCTAAACCCTCTCTCACCATATCCAGCCTTCTTTCTCTGTTCAGGTATGCTACCCACTCTCCCTGGTGTAAATCCATCTCATCCAACACAGTCTTATCCCACAGATGCTGTCACTCCTTCATCCTGGGTGTGAGAAATATGGGGGCCTAAGGTGCTACTCTGTAATCAGGCTGGACTGTTGTGCCTCGTCCTGCCAGCCTACAGCGAGGCGTGCTGGTAACCGCCACAACTTCACAAGGCTGCCGCGTGACCCCGTAGCCACGGGGCCTCAGACGCCTCTTCATTTGTCGGGCTTTTCGTGGAGAAAAGGCCCAACAAATCAGCGAGCAAACACAAACAGAGAGGCGCACAGAGGTCTCCACACTCTGACAGAGATTCAGTTCACAATGGTGGGACAGTATTTGGGGGGGGGGGGGGGGGGGGTATAAAAATGAAAGATAGGCAGATGTGACATTAGTTCTGTTTTCACTTGGCAGGAAAGGCAGATTATGAAATAGAGTCCTCATCCAAAGCAGATTCCATGGCTGAAGCTTTTTCTGTCTGCCGTCTCCACATGCTCTTAACAGCACTCTTAACACCTACATTTTGATATTTATATAAATATATAATTGAAAACATGATTGGACCAAATTACTTACATCTTGCGTCAGTCTGAAAAAAAAAAAAAAAAAAAAAGTTAACAGTAGCTTTTAGTGAAGTCTGCAGCTTCCCCAGAGTACGGCATGCAACGAAAAACAGACAAAAGCAACTTCACCATATCTCAAGGTCCAGTGCTTCCGAGTTCGTGCTCCTTGTGGGGAAATTATGGAGACTTTTTAACACACAGCTAAACATGATGCATTGGAGTCTGTTTCAAAAACCCGACCACCACGCAGACGGACAATACAGCTTCAGAAAACAGTTCCATTGATTGTTGTTCACTGTTAAGGAGGGTGGTGAAATATAAATCTGGCCAATAATCTACACAAATTTCAAATAATGAAATCACAAAGTATTGGAGCAATTTATCCCCCCCACCCCAAACAAAAAAAAGAAAGAAAAAAAAAGAAGAAGCTCTGGCACTTGTATTTCTGATCCAAAGTCTCAAAGTGCCCCCTAGTGGGTCTTTTCTTTTTCTGCTTTCACCGAGGTGAAGAGAACATCTGACCCTATAATAAGGTCTCTGCAGTTCACTGTGCTAATTAAGAGGGCACGTTAAACATGGGATCACAGGATAACACTTGGTGTCTTGCACAGTTTGAGTGTATTAGCTGTACCATAACAAACTGCTAAGTGTCTGTCAGGGTAAACTGGTATCGCAATACTGCAAAGTACGGTGGTACTGCAAAAAGTTCTATGGCACAGGTGACCTTTAATGTTCCATATATGTAATTTTAAAATACATAAAGTTGAAATGCACAATAAGCCACAAACTTTTTTTTTTTAACATCAAAAAACACATTGTACTGCAAAGTGAATATAAAAGCTTAAATCTGGACTGAATTATGTATTCTTAATTCAATCTATTGCAGAAAATCCTAAATCCTCTACCCTTTTCCATTTGTAGTGATTGGTTCAAGCCACATGGAGCACAGAGGGGAAAGCTGGACAGTCTGCCTCCAGCAACCTCCAAAGCACTGCTGATGGATAATACACTCTGTCTCCCCATAACTCCTTCACACAACACAACCTGGCACCTTATCCCACTGGCTAGCCCTGGAGGAAAACAATTACCAGAGAGGCGAAACAACAATACCCAGAAAAACATCTGCTTGTGCCGGCTGGGGCCGTGGACATGCCTGACTGTGGGTCCCTGTTGGCTTCCATGGAGGACACATGCCTGTCTGGAGATGGCTGAGGGGCCAGTCTCCTGCCGATCCACCTGCCTCCCGGACTGCCTCTCTGCCTTTCCTGGCAGAACAGACGAGGGTCCGCCTGTCGGAGCAGTTGTTTGTTTGGGTGAGGTCCCTTCTGTTTGGACGAGATGGTGCATCAGTGAGGCTCCTAAGCTGAGGGAGGCATGGAGGCGACGGGCGAGCACACATATGATGCCTCCTTTATATTATAGAAAGGCAGATGGGGGGGCCTCACTCTTTACGGTAAACAAAGAATAAAGAAAGGTTACAGGAGAATGCAGAAAAAAAAAAAAGTCCTGCAAAATAATGGAATTAATATAATTTCCTTCTCCACGCTCATAACTCGAATGTAGAACGACACAAATCATAACTGCTTCCCATAAACTTCATTAGTAAATGCATGGCTTGACATTTCAATATACTTCCAACACTCCGTCTCTCGCCAGGATTTGTTGTATTTACTGAGTTTACATTGCCACCTTGTGGCCATCATTGAGGTTTGCTAATTATGTCCACCTACAGTTATATTATTGTTTTATAATCGTATCTTTAGTGCAACAACAAGAATTTAATATATTGTAATAAACAAGCCAATTTAATATAAATGCAAAGAACTACACTAAATATTTTAGATCAATCAAAAACGAGGAAATACGATTTATTATTATTATTATTATTATTATTATTATTATTATTAATAATAATAATAATAATAATAATAATAATAATAATAATAAATATAAACGACAAATAAAAACATATTTGAAAAACAGACAGAGAGACAGACTGATAAATAATATATGATAGATAATTCATACATACATGCATAAATGCATGCATATGCACATGCATGCACATAGGCATGCATGCATATACTGTACATACATACATTTCAGCCATTTCCATAACTTAAATTTTTTAATATCACAGCTTCACATATATACATATACACATATACCTGTATACTTGTGTGTGTTTACCTGTCACTGGCCAGGTTTCACCTCACCTCCAGTAAAGAAGGTCGTCTCCTCCCAGTCTAATAGAGCTTCTGCTGCTTTTATATCGTGGGGGAAATTTGTAGTTTGCACGATATAAAGCAGATAGTTTGTCGGCCTTCATTTATGTGCATCACATGAAGGATACAGTGAGAGTTTCTCACGTTTATTCTGCAGCATAAGCCATGACACATTGTATGTGTTTGACTTGCGACTCCCACCCGAAACTTGTTGTGGAGTTGGACTGCGGGTGTTCCGAGGCGGCCCTGAAGGCATCGCTCCTGACGGCGACGGTGTAACCGGGAGGAGGAAGAGGAGGAGGAGGAGGAGGAAGAGGAGGAGGTGACATGCCCGCCCCGCCGTGACAAGCAGGGGCGACGTCGCCTGGTGAGGTTCTGACACCGGGCTCTCCTCACGGGTGGCAGGAGTGTCTCACAGCCTCAGGCATTGTTTTTGTTTTCTCTTTCAAGCGGAATAACTTCTCGTGCAAGTGCATGCGCCGGCTGCGTGTTGTTCTGCCTCACGCTGCTGCGGCTTTCCGCCTCAGAGATGTAGAGCAAGTTGCACTACCGCATCTTCCTCCTGACATGCTTCTGACATAACGACGAGCCGAGAAGTGACAGAGAGGTATTTCAACATTTTTTTTTGTGTTTTTTTTATTAGCGACTTGTTTTTCACGGTCGTGTGGTGCCGCTGAAGCTTTTTTTGTATAAACAGACAACGTTATTATTAAATATAAGGGCAATTAGTTGCTGCCGCTTCACAAGTAGTCCTTATCAAAACATGCAAACTTTTTTAATGCAACACAATTAGGCGTTCATCCACATTTTATACAGTAAAATCAATAATTAAAACAATTAAGTCAGTGACGTCACGCCTGTCACATGCGTTAATCACTGCGCGTCTACAGGTGCACCCCCCCTACACACACACGCACACACACGCACACACACGCACACACACACGCACACGCACACGCACACACGCACACTTCCTTCAGTGTTTAAGTGGCGTCTCTGCAAGGAGACAGAGTAAATAACAAATAACTGACCTCATAACTTATTAATAAGAACATGCATTACCCTGATGCTGATTTCAGATGGCTCGCTCCTGCTCCGTCCTTTAAAAGAAGTGGCTTCTCTTTACTTTGTCTCTGCCTTTATTATTCGGGGACATTGAGAACCCAGAGCAATTGCCCCTGATACAGTGCTATGGAAGTTTCTGGCTCTATCAGTTGACGTATTTACAGCTTGCCTGTCACTAATCACCTTAACGTCAGTGTTTCTTGCATTTTTCCTCTCTTTTTTTTAGCTCCCGTGGCCACTTATCATTCATCCTGTGAAAGTGATAAATCCAGATGAGAGGTCAGGGGTCAGGATCAGCTGCAGTAAAGTGCCAAAGAGCTTGTAGTGATTTATTTCCTGCACTGAAATAATCCATTTTTGCTTGTGGGGGATCTGCTCTAGCTGTGAAACTAGCAATCGGTTAAAGTAGACTTTTTTATGATTATGACCGATTTTACAGACCGCCCCACAGGGCAGCAACGGGGAAGCACCGTGCAGGATGGCCAGCGTGCTCGAACATGAATTAACCACATTAAATATTGCTTGTGAAGGGTCATGATTTTTTTTTTTTTTTTAAACCCGACACACTCACTGATCACCCTTTAATACATACTTATACAGTCTAGTGTTGTGTTTCTAATATTCTGCCCGTGTATGGTAAAAGTTGTCTCTTTTATATAATCCAGTTAAGCATTAAGCTCCTGCAAGTTATATAAACATGATAGCGTCAGAAATTCAAGCAAAATTGAACACTGTTATGTTCGTGAAGGCAGGCGACTGATGGGTTTGAAATTCGCCGCTGATGGGTCACTGTTGTGTGTCCCCGAGCAAAGCCCTTGAGCCAGTAGCGGTACGCTCTGCTTAGGCAACTCAAGAGGACACATTTCACGTTACTATTGTGAATATGTGATGAATAAAAATAAAGGTAGAATATTAAAAACTTGCTGAAAATTGCATGCAAGTCATTTCTGGTCAGGGTGCGACGAGTCAGCATCAACTGTGTTCAACAACCAACAGCATAATGAGGCTGGGCTCAAATTACGAACAAAAACAAAAGTGTTTCAGGTGTAAAGGTTGAGCTCTGCTAAGAATAGGCTTCTTGCAGAATCAAGAGGAATATTTAATGAGGCGAAAGATAAAATGATATGTAAAGTATGTAATATTTATGATACACAAGGAGCAACTTTTTTCATTAAGGTACAATTAAAACATATAACTGTACTTGTGAAGCAAAAATAAAGAAATACATTTTACTGGCTCTTTTACATTACGACATAGTAATACAAAATCCTTCTGTACAGGAAGAATACTGCAGAGAATTCTAAGTATGGTTTTGTCCTGTGAACAAACACTAGTTTATCTATTAGTTGAGCTACATTTAACAGGTCATGTTTATGATGGCAGAAAATATGACTCACTACTGGCAACAGCAGAGACATTTCACTGATTTGCTCACAAATGCTTGATGTAACCTGAGTGGCACTCAGTTTTTCATAAACCAGCATTGAAGCTTTTTCATAGTTTTCTTAGTATTCACTTTTTTTTTGACAAGCATCTACATCATTTAAAAGCCTGGTGTAGATGCTTCACACACAGGTCTTTTTAAAAAGTCATTAGGACAACGTATCGTTGAATCCTGCTGTGCAGTCCACCTGTCCTCACAGAGCTGTCGATCTCCTTCTGTGTTTTTCAGGAAGATGGAGGTCCAAAGTGGTGTTCAGCAGCCGGACCCCTACCCTCTGGGCTCTCCTCGGTCAGGGGCCAATCAGCAGAACGAAGTGGACAACAGACAGACGGACGCCAGCGGCAGGCCCTCCGCCGACAGTAAAGACACACAGCCTGCACTTCAGAAAGACGACAGAAAAGTAAGTCGCAGATGCCTGCTTGCTGTGTGTGTGTTGGTGCATGTGTCTGTACACACATGTGGTGAGTGATCCAACGCTGTCCTCCCATTGAGCTATTCTGATTAACAAGTCTTGTAATTTCCTACAAAGAGACTGACTCATTGACTGTGTTGTCTCTTTGAGAGCTGAAAAGTCAAGTTGCACCGCCGTTCGCATATTTGGTGATGTCAAGTATTTTGCTCCTGTGAGTCAAGAACAATGATTATAGCTGAGCCGTGTGGGTTGTCTGTGGCTGGAAGGACCTGTTTGCATAAGCAGAGTGAAACTGTAGGTACTTTTGGCTTTTTGGCCTCAGCGTTTCAAAGGAAGTAGGTTCTGTGATGTAACGTTTCCTTGAAAACCAATCAGGGTAACTACAAACCACAGCGACTGCACGGAGAGTCAGAACTTCATATTGCGTGTATTCTAAAGTAACTGGCGGAGTCCACACGCGAGTGCTCATTCTCAAAACATATCAACGCTCCGCCATCTTGGAGCCCTCCGCACGTCCACGAGTGACGGTAGAACCCTCGCTGGCCGTGCTCCATCTCGGCAACGTCAATCAAGCTTGTCTGGCAGGAGCCGGCACCCCTTTCCGTCAATCAGCCTGAGAGGTTCTGTACGCCTCGGAGCAGAGAAGAGATAGAGGCAGAATAAACACAACAGATATAAGAAAACATTCACCAGATGACTGGCCTGACTGCTACTGGCAGCTGTGAATGGGATGCTTGTCAAGGCTTGCTGTATCAATTCTCAGTCCTTTGAGTCAGACTTGTGAGTGAACAGTAATCGACATTAGCTTTCAGGGTCTTATCTTGGCAAGGCGAGGGGCTTCCTGAGGCATTGCACTAACATTGTCGGTTCTTGTACGTGCAAAATAATTGTTTCAGTTGTGTGCCTTTCACTTGGAAATGATGCTCCTGATGTATAATATCAATATTCCTAATGTCTTTTAAAAGTTATTATTTTTAATATTTTACATTTAAGATCTTCTTGAGTGCAGACGAGAGCATGAAAATGTGAAAAAAAGGTTGAATACCAACTGCCTCTCAAACACTCCATTTCCTCTTACTAGTCTGTTACTAGGAATCATCACTGGAATCTTGGGTATTTTGACTGCTTGACCCAGGGTCTAAATTTTGTTCTGGGGTAAGTTTTTACCCTACAAAAAGTTTCTTGTGTGATGTTCTACTTTAAAACATTTTAATAAACTTTGGGTTTCTCCTTTGTTAATATATCAGATTGAATGATTGATTCTCCATGTTTTGAGAATTTCTGCTAGTCTGTATCCGTCTAGTTTTCCTGGTCGAAATTCAGCTCAACTAAATCATTTTCTATCACTACGACCCTGATCTTTGTGGTAGCAAATCCTCAACTTTTCTGACTTTCAAGAAAGTGTGGCTGAATTCAACACAGCAACCTTATTGAAGGTATCCACTAATACCACTATCTGCTCTTCTATTTGTTTCTATTTTTTTAAGTTATTGTTGTTCTCCCACCAACCCCTTTGTCTCTTATTTCATTGTGGTGCAGCAGTATCTTCTCTTACTCTAGCCAAGGAGTACACAGATACAGATACAGATACAGATACAGATACAACCGTCCAAGGAGGATCCAAGGGCAGATTTGACCCAGTTCTAACTGCTTGAGAATGGTCGCACATTGGATTAAGTGTTCACCTTGAATGTATCGGGGTTGGGTTAAAATCCTGGTTGAGACAGGAAGGGCATATAAACTAGCCAAATCTATGGGGCAAAATGCGAGGACTTGCTGTGGTGCAACAATATTTGATTGACTTCCACGCGCTTATCGCAGACGTGTCGAAAGAAAGTCATTTTAAGTAAATCAGAGCCACTGCAAGAGCAAAGGAGCCCATCATTCATACTGACAGTGGACATCTTGCTTTCCTTTATTCAATAGGTCTCGAAAAGCACACGTGTGCTGGTGTATCCCACCGAAACGTCCTTACAACCGGAGAATGAGTTGATAATAAAACAACAAAACAAGCTTTACTCACCATTGTCACCTCTTCAGGTGTATTAAATACAGGTGTTTGTTTGTTTGTGGCTGTTGACACATTGTGCCACATTGTGGCATGAATGTTTTACCTTTTTCAATTCAAGTCGGCACGGCGGCTTCTAACTTGCTCACGGTGGCAAGAGCCGACTTTTGTTTTTACTTTTTCAACAAGTGTCCCTGAGTGACAGACGAGCCTTGCGGGGGGGCTGCCAGGCGGCTGCCTCTGGGATTAAATCTATTTCTGTCAAAGCATGCAGGAGAGACGGTCTATTTTTTTTCCCCCCTTTTTTTTGTTTTGTTTCTGTTGTTAATCAGCGGAGAAGTCAACAGTAGCGCACGGTGCTCACACACTTTAGGTTGCCCAGGGAGCGTTTGTGTCCCACTGACATTGCCTGACCAAGCGGTTGGCAGGCAGGCGGCTGCTGCCATGGATTCATCGATTCCCCGGGAGTGTTAATTCATCAAGGTGTCATCAGTGGAAGTGGACCACTGCTCTTGTCCTTGTTAAAGGGTGCACGCCTCTCGTTCGGCCTGCTGTTTGTTAGCGGTACATCATAGAAAATGAGGTGACAGTTCGACCTGTGGGCGCAAGCTCAGAGCTGCTGTGGCATATAAGGTCAGCGTGAGTTCAGTCAGCTGTTGCCCAAAGGTTAAATTAGTCAGCTGGTGAAAGTAAATCGGGCAGTCTGAATCCTCAGACTTCTTCCAGAATCGGTTTGCCCTGGGCCAAAATAAGTAAGGGTTTAACATTAATTTCCCTTTGGAAAGTGTACAGATGAAGTACCCCCAAGTGAACAGTTAATCCCCAGATTCTCCTGGATGAGGTCTTATCAGCTCACTCTCGCAGTTTGACATTGTAGCTTTTTCACATTTTGAATGCCAAAATCAGAGTACACTAATCAAATGGAATTTTGATGGGTTGTGCTTAATAAAATATATTGAGTTTGAAAGTTAATCCCACACTTAACTCAATATTAATTATATATTAAGTCACATGGATCATGGACTGAAGTTCTCTATCAGACAACTTTATCCAGCGTTGGTGTCGCGGGTTATGCGTTAAGGATACACGTTGAACAGGCCACTAGTCCATCACAAGCACACACTCATATTCATCCCAACTTAAACTGGTAACCACCAATTTAACTCGCATGCATGTGTTTAGACCGTGGGAAGAAGCCGTCGCACAGGAAACTCATTCAGACCCATAGACCATGACACCTTGTACAGAGAGAACCCCAACCAGATGGATACTCTCTGGGACTGGTTTCTCAGTAGATCAGATATTAAGATATTCATATTTATCCTAAAACTGACGCATTTAGGATCAGAAATATCAACATTTTCCTACAAGATATTGAGATCATGTGGAGGACACAATCACATCAGAACCTTCCCATGAATTATATTTTTAATAATATCAGTGGTCATCAAGCAGAATCAGGTAAAAGTTTACTTTCATGGATTCAGTATAAAGTGTTAATGCTGACCCTGCACTTAACCCCAAAATGACCCCCGCTGTTTTATGCTGGACCCTGACCCCGGTGTCGATGCATTACACAAAGTGAACTGCGGTACCTGACCTCTAAAACCACCCTGAGGCATTTTTCACACACATCCCTCACCTTGATAGCGTCGGTTTGTGCTTATTATTCTGTAATTAGCCGTGTTTAAATCTCAGAGCATCAGCCAACCACCACCGCTGATGAGCTGCTGTGCTGATTTGAAATATTGCACTAATTGGTGTCATAACAACAGGCTGACCTTTAACTCATTAACTGCACTGGAAGCAGAAATAAGTCGGTAAGCATAAAGCCTATGGCCGTACGTAGGAGTTAAGTAGCTGATCTTGCAGTTTTCGTAATTGTTCTCCACAGTTTTGTACAGAGGGTCTCTGTGAATGTGTTAATGTCTCTGCTTGTGTGTGCACCCTCTGTTTCCAGACACAATTTATTTTATCTCATCGTATGTATGTAAAACAGACTGATCCGTTCCTCGCTGGGGTAACTGTTTTTTGTTTTTTTATATATTTCCATTAGAAATGAGTCATTGGGGATTGAGCTTTTAGGCGTGGAGTGGTACAGTCATACCAGAGATTATTGCTGTTTTATTTGATTACACGAATGAAAAAAACCCACCCAGGAACGGAGGAGGCGAATTGTATGAAAGTGATTTGACAGAATCTGAATGCACCTCCTGAAGGCGAGATCAGAAGATTTAAGTCTGTTACTTGCTCAGGATTTTGAGGATTTTAATGTTAGTTAAACAATAAAAATCTGCTTGAGTCAGAGGAGTGGACCTTCTTCTTGACTTTGATGATGTTTTCTTCCAGATGTTGTCAGAGAATTTGCCTGATTGCTTCTTGCCCATCACAATTTAGAATATATATTTTTTTATATAGTTGACTAGAAAAGCAGATGGCTTCTCACCTTGTGAGGCAATTTGGCTTAAGCTGCAGTGTGACAGATTGGGATGTGATCCAATGAAAATATTAGTCTTTTAATGAGCAGCATCATGTAAACTGTGAAACTATCCATCATTGTAGCTCGTCAAAAAGCTATTTGATTAATATTCTGTGGCTTGAATGTGAGCCAAATAAAGATGTCAGCTGGAAATGATAAGTAATTTGATAAACTGCTCAATGAGGTGGGGAAGGTAAAGGGAAAGTTTCTTTTCATTTTCTCCATCAGCATTTGCTGGATTGAACAGAGTGCACTGAGTCGAGTCAAATATGGACAGACATTCTGAACACCACCTCCACAGCCCTCTCCGCTCTCCACTCCGCAGATTACCTCGGCGGTAGCTGGCGGGGCCCAGATAATTACCTTGTGTTATTTCTCCTCCCACACTTTGCTTTTGAAGTCGCCGATGCCTGGCCGCCTCAGTTCTAATAGCATCCCGGCATGCCATCGATCCCACACCCCTCCT
This sequence comes from Lipophrys pholis, assembly GCF_963383615.2. Lineage (NCBI taxonomy): Eukaryota > Metazoa > Chordata > Actinopteri > Blenniiformes > Blenniidae > Lipophrys > Lipophrys pholis. The sequence goes on along the minus strand of NC_137643.1, from coordinate 8,141,690 downwards.
CCGGATATGAATCGGTGGCGGAGGTGGGCAGAACATTGTGGAGGGAGCAGCCCAGGAGTCTGCTTGGAGCCTCTGCGGGTTTACTAAAGTGCAGGTTTAATCGATATGCCAGTACACCTGATCATGGTGCACTGCACAAATATGCACATTAAGCTGCAAATTACAATGCAGGCTCTGCAACTGAGAACTGGCACCTTGTCAAATGTGGCACATTTACAAATACAAATGGCCGCCTTTTTCTTCACCGCAACAAATTGAACAGGCAATAAGTGTTGAAAGGTGTGTGTACTGTATGTGTGTGTATGTGGTCCCGCCAGCAGCTCGAAGCCTCACTAATAGTGAAGACCTTTAAAAGTCCTTACCAGTAATTTTCGTTGAAGGAAATTAGTGGCTTCAGTTGCAGTCTTAATGCTTTTGAATGTGATGTGACGTCTTAATACAATAACCACACAGATATTCATGTCCATGCATCAAACTATTAGAAAGAAAAGAAGGCCTTCAGACATGGCTACTTTGTAGAAAGAGGAGACTCAATTTAGGAGTTGGGACAGATAATTACAAGCAGATTTACAAAAACTGTGCGTGTCTTGTTTGGTATGCACAGGTACACTTATCATTATTAATTTCTGTCGTATGTTGGGAACATTGCGGTCAGTTAATTTTCAGATTGAATCGTCTTTGTAGGCTTGCATATGAAGTTTGTTTTCTAATCTAAGTTCACTAAATGTTAGTTAACATGTATACATTTCAATTCCCCTTTATTTCTACTTTTACCATTCACCATGCAGTGAGTCTGTGTTGATCTGCTGTGAACAGGAGTATCAACATTTTGAAACTGGAACATGCAGGGACGGGTTTGTCTGTGAGACTAGTGTGAGTGACCTTTACACAGTGTGTGTGTGTGTGTATCAGAGCAAACTCATCTTTTGACTTCAGTAACTGTTGCATTTATTTTTGGTTAATTTTCTGGACTTTATCATGCCTGCTGCCTCGCTGTCATATTGGCACATCCTTTCCTTTTGCATTCATGCCCATGCCAGAATTTGTCTTATTCACACATATGAATTGAAAACAATAACTGCAGATAATGTATTTTATCTATTAACCTGTTTGAGTATGAAACTTGAAAACAAGGTAATACGTTCACAGTTTTATAAAGAGGACAGGGGAATTTCCCATCACTGTGAATAACTCTTGATAGCTGAATTGCGTTGATTTATTTCAGATTGTGTGCAACGTATTACAATGAGGTTTGGGCTCTGACTCAGCCTATCCCGGAGGATCAGTGGGTTGTTACTGTACGGCTCCCAGGGTGCAGTCAGGGAGTTTTTGGGCTTACTCCTGTGGTGGCGATCGGATGAGGACAAGTCGTGGCTTCCGCTTCTCCCACTGAAACCTGTTGCTGGTCTCGTGGGCTCTCTTCACTAACCTCTCATCCACCAGTAATTGAAGTGAACTGTTTACCTTGTACCAACTTCACCTCTTCAAATCACAACTGATGGTCTTAAACACATTAACAATGCAAGTAATTACACAGTCACTCTTGGAAAGTCTCAACGTTTATTGAAAACCATGCAGGGGACGAGCTTCGATAATATTGTTTACAAGCTTTCATACAACTTACATTTACTTATGTTTTGCAATTTAAACTACTATAATGGATTTTTTTTTTTTTTTTTTTTCAGAACAATATATGGAATGCTTTACAGAACGGCTTTAAACTCATTGACCTGGTCTCACTGGGAGAGTTTAGGGCCTTTTACAGCACCTGAAAACAAAAAAGTCACCTTGTTCCTGTTTTAACTAACTTATTTTAAACTATTTGATGGTTTTTAGAGGTTTTTTTTCTTTCATATGCTCTCTGTCGCTGTACTTTTTATTGTATTTCATGTAGTTGCCTTTTGCTATTTGTTTTTAAGAACATTTTAGTATTATTGACACTGTACATTTATTTTATGTACTGCTGCCAGGACACATTTGTAAAAGAGATTATTAATCTCACAGTGGTTCTCCTGACTAAATAAAGGCTAATTAATGAATATGTATTATTCATTTTAATTTGATCATGATTTAAACAAAAGAAAATATTATTTGAAAGTATGCTGGTATATATTTAAAAAAAAAAAAAAAAAAGAGTCTCACAAGAAGTCTTTCAAGCATGAAGCTTCTGTGTTGGCTCCTGGTTTAGTGCCCGAGGTCAAGCCTCAGTCCATGATCTCGTGTATTAAGGACAGATGATCATTAGTGACAAAGTGAAAGAGCATTACCGATTGATTTTTGACCATTGCATAGACCTTCAAACGGAAACTGGCCGAGTTTGCATGAAATTTAATGGAGGGATATCGTTGTAATTGCAAGAGGGTTCTGGGCACATCAGTTCAGTCGCTTCCAGAAGAGTGCAAGAATATTTTGTTGCTCTAATGCTGCAATACATTCAGAAATGCTAATCAGTGTGAATGGTCTGCGGCTTCCTGCTTTTTTATAACAAGCTTTGGCTATTTGTAGAGACTGTTTGTGTTCAGCTTCCTATTTTAGTCCATTGTCTCTTTGGTGTGTCATTAAAAAAAGGTAAAGCGAATGATCAAGCACATCCAAAGTGTATCATGTCGTTGCATATTGATTTCTTTTAGCCGCTCTGTTTATCTCTCATCAGTGCATTTTACTGCTTTTTAGAAATCAAAGTTTTGGTGTGAGCAGAGACAGCACGTGGACACACACTCACCCCCACACACACTGACACACTACCGATAGATCACAAGATCAGAGGGACCTTATTAGGTGCTGTCACAACACATTTATCCCTCATCTGTTTCTGGGAGCTGTCATGAGCCAAAGGCTGCAAAGTGGCAAAGTGGGCTCCTCACTGTGTCTTTCGTTCTCTCTAATGGAGAGCGATGGCACCGGTCCCGGCCGTCTCCCTCTGTGGCCCTGTTCAAACCGGGGTGATTCCTGCCTGAAAATAGCCCCGCTGTCAGCTCGCCTTAGCTGCCCAGGCCTCTGAGAGAGTCGGTTAAGGGGATCAGTGCTCGCTGGAGTGTGCGGCTCGGTGGTAAGACACGGCGCTGGTGACACATTGCTTTGATGGGATCACCGGCCGCTCCTAATCCCTCCTTGACACACATGACCTAAGAGTCACCAGTCGTGACTCCAGTCCTGCTTGTGCCCAACATCCTATCCCGCTGACCTTCAGGCTCTGACACTCACAAATGACACAAAAAAAAACGGTGTGCAGCTTTTCGGTTGTCAGCTGTTCAGGGTCGCTGTTTCCCAAACAAGCTACCTTTGAGACCCCCAGTGTGCTTTACGTAAGCTTGTCTGTGAAAACACATCCGAGCTGCACAGTGGTGACAGAAATCAAATTGTTTCCTGAACATAATCCTGGATGTTTAATATGAAAGCAGACCTTTTTTCCCCCCGGAGAATATTTAAAACTGTTAACTGCACCAATTAAAATAAAAAAATGCTGCTTCTGCTATGAATTTACTTGGATCATAATGAAATATCTGTTGGACCTGCAGCTTGATTTGTAGGCCAGCAATTTGGCATGGTAACATAAGCATGAGAATACCCCATTTAGACGGCCATCTGGAAAATCCTTTGCCGTGATTGAAAAAAAAAAAATCAGCCTCTTGCATTTTTTAATGATTCGTACACCCCCGTGGATGTTTGCTGTGCGCCGGCCACACTGTAGCCATGCAAAAGCATGTGTGTTGTTTGTGGTTTGTGTCTGACTCCGTGTCAAGGCTGGAAGCTGTTCACTCTTTGTTTGTGATGACTTGGCAGGGAAGGAAAGGTCAAGGAAGACTTGTGCAGAATTGCCAAACGTGCTTGATTAGCAGCAGTCAGTCCTGGTTCTCGTCGGGGGAAATTCTCCAGAGTTGTATATATGTATTTCTGAAAATGTGTTTAATGTTGCCTTTTCTGGCGAGAGGCCAGATTATCATGTGGCGCGCAAAGTCACAATACTGTCATGAGACGTGTTCAAAAGAAGTTTGTTTATGGTGTAATCACAGAAACATAATGTGGTATTTGATAATGTCAGATTGGTTTTGGTTTTCCATTTTTCTGCTGGACTGTTTTTTGGTTTTTTGGTTTTCTGTTGCACGACCAAATCATAGTTGTTTGTTGGTTATTTTGGCTGTTGTTTCTGGGCAGTGGTACAAACACTGTTACAGCTTAGAGAAATCATTGCAGCATGTGTTGTTTTTGTCTTTTGAGATGAGGATACATTGATTCTCATAAATACCCCTTTCTGTCATTTTTCTCAGACCAAAAACAAAACAACAAAATAAAAAAACAGTAGAAATACACACACCAGTAGTTTTGAGCTCCAGTTTGAAAACTATCAGATCTGAAATTAGTGATGATTAAGATGATTTAGAATTCTTTTAATGTTTCAAGATGGATTGTCTTGGAATTGATGTATTTGTGTAATTCCGTATAGAGCAAATTAACTGTATTGTCAACCCCATTTCCCTGATTACATGCACACCAAGTTCAGATTAAGTCCTGAATGCACGGCCCAGCTTACACACTGGGTGTCAAACACATGACCTGTCATTGATAACTCACCTGCTGCAGAGTCATTTCAGTCCTCGAGATAATTTGCACAGTAAAACAATTACAAATAAATCATATTTCAGTTTGCAATGAAATCAGTGTCTCTTTTAGATTGATTCACTGGGGATTGCAGTGTTTTACTTGGAGTAACGGCCATAATACAACACTGTGACATATTTCTTTTAAACTATTCGAGGGGAAATTTGGAGCTGTCCTGAATTTCATTCTTGTTACACTGCCATTTTGCTCGAGATCCAATTGGGCTGGTCACTTAAATAAGTTTGACAGCCCTGGCTTATGCTTTTATTGAAATGGATAACTTGCGCCACAATAAGCCATATTTTTCATCATCAATCTCAAGTTTCTCTATTTCATGTGGATAATTATAGTTACTGGGCTCTGAGTACTTCCATGCTTCATGTCAACGGGTGTGTAACCAGATCATGGTCTGTATGCAGAAAGCTGCCGTCAGCGTTATCCAGACCAGGTAGCACTTTGCCGTTTAGTTGGAGAGCAGTTTTGAGGTTACAGTGTGTTCCTTACCACCCGTGGAGATTGCTAAGCTGACTGCATCACAGTGTGTCCTCAGTGCATCTTTGGAGTGCGTCCATGAAGTGCAGCTCACCATGGCGGTTCCTTTATTTCAAGAAGGTTCAAAGCCGTGCTGTGGCCTTCATTTGTGGATTTTGCATGCTCTTTCTCTGTCAACCTCCTCCCACAGTCCCGAAAACAATCATTTCTGGTTGAGTGTGCTTAGCCCAGATCTGTGAATGTGTGCAGGACTGAGCCCAGTAATGGACCGCAACGGCGTCCTCTCCTGGGTCCCTTTAATGTCCTCTGGGCTGGACTCCAGCTCGCCAAAACCCTACTCAAAATAAACAAGTATAGATGATGCAGTTTGATAATACATCAGATCATCCAAATTGTGTGTTAATGTCATGGGCACATAATTTGTAACGCATTCCTTTCCCTTACATGACGGATTAAGATTTGTAAAATTATTATTCTGCCCTTCTTACCTTCAACATAAGAACTTCTGAACTTTTACCGTCTTCAAGATTAAAGCGTTCACATGGGAGGATGACCTCAGCCCGGCTCCGTACATCCTCGCACAGATGCTTCACTGTTTATCTGTGAAACACGCACTGAGATATTTCCATTTGGACAATCTGTTTCCACTCAGAATTTTTGTTAGATTAATTATAATCAAGCTCTGAGCATCAATATTTCCCTGTGCTTAGATGAGACTTGGATTGCAATCCCCACAACATCTTGAGGAAGCAAAAGAATGATTTGATCAAATCATAGTTTTCTTTTCTTTTGCTGTTTCAGGGTTTTATTAAAAACTTGCAATGCCGTATAATGTCAAATCCTGAATAAATGAAAATGTGAAGTAGAAACCACAAACAAGAAAACATAAATGTTTCTTTTGATATGTTTTCTCTTTTATACGTGGGAACATCTAATAGCAATAAGAAATGCACGACTACTTTAAATAGAATTAAAAAAAGAAAATTGCAGCAGTGTCCTTTAAATCATTGTGACATTTCTTATTTTATAATATTTAAGTTGAAACCTGAACCTGAAATATTTTTGATTTAGATAGATTTCTTCATTATTATGGACACATAATCAAGTTTTTCTTGTGATAAAATTTGAACCATTTTCTCAAATCTTCAAGGGCCCCTCAATGAAAAAAAATAATGTTCAACTTAACATATACAGTAAACTCTGAGCCATACTTATGAAACATTCTATCTAAAATATCACCACACATAAATCACAAAGTGATTAGGTGTTACAGTTTGGCCCTTAGTAACTGCAGCATTGTTTATAGTATTTAGAAAGCAAACACAACTTTTGGTAAGTACAAAGTGTTTCGGGCCTATGATTTTTTTTCTCCAAAATATCAGTTGAAGATTTGATCATGCAAAGCATATGGCTTCCTCGTATAAAACCCATTGCTGTGAGAGCAGGAGTCCAGATCCTGACCTCACGCACGTCGGGGCAGAAGCACATCTGTGCATCTACTGAGGTTTTATAAAAGGTCCTGGCTGCTGCAAAGGTCGGATGTGTGGATTGGCTGCTTCGCTGCAAGAAGCATCATCATCATCTTCGTCGGGGCACCCCACCAGCTCTGTGATAACCAGAGCAAACACCTCTATTATCTTCCCTGGTGCCCATAATATATGTATTCACATCTTGTTAGACTGTGTGACCAGCCCTTTTAATTGGCAGCAGTTAAGCTGTGCCTGCCCACTCATTAACACCACCAATGGGGCAATAAGACAGAGAAGATAATGGTAAAATACTGTACTGGCTTTTATCTGATTGGCGAAATAACTAAGCAAATCAGCTAATAGATCACGCCGCGCCGTGCCACAGCCGTGTCATAAAGATATTACTGTTTTAAAAGCTGTTAGCAAAGCTTGGCTGTGTGCAAGCTCACAGGTCAGCCGGCTGTGGCCTGTGATGGCGTGTAAATGAAACCGTAATAGAGGGTTTCATCACCAGTACTAATTACTGAATGACAGTTTTCTCACCAGTGTGTTCGTGTGTGTGTACGTGTGCATGTCTGTGTGTGATAGGCCTAATTAGGCAAACTCCCTTTGCACTTAAAAGTGCATTACTGCTGCTCTTTTGTAAAGGCTATAATTAGAGCGCTGTGGAGAGTGAGCAGTAATTAAGTTATTCCTCAAGTATTATTAGTCTGCTTGTTTTATGAGCCAGTTGTATTGAAAAAGGATTGAATACATATTGACTTTGTTCCAGGGCTTTGTTAACTTTAGAGATATTAAAGCAAAGAGCTATTACACAGTGCTTAATTTGATTGCATGCAATACATATCTGGCAGTCTTTTTGAGTGCTTTTTGTTTGATAAAACTAAAGTGTCCCAATTTAGCTTGTAAAATTGGAAGCACTGAGAAATATAATCAAAGTGACTGCATGAAAGCAAGTGCTTCGCACGTTCCCGGTCTCAGGCTCCCGGCCTGAGTTGGCATTTTTGTGCATGCGTCATCTGATGGCTGCAGAAGCAGCAACGTGAGCTCCAGGTCCTCCGACTAATCCAGCTTGCCTTCTAATCCCGATCTTACTCTCCTCAGCGAGCCATAACTCCGTTATTCCTTTGCTGGTTTTTGTGCAATCCGTTTCGTTTGATGAGCAAGTTCAACAAAAAAGTCTGTGAAAGACTTTCACAGCCATCTTTTCCTCATAAAGGTGATATTTAGACCTAATTCCATCTCTATTGTACATACTGTTTCAATTATTTATATTTTGGGATTTTTCTTTTCCTCAATTATGAGACCTAATTGATAGTGAATCCAGCTTTCGATAAAATCCTTTCCGTTTCTCCAACAGCAATTTTAAGACTTGTAATGACGTTAATCTCTGTCTTAGGAGACTTCAGCAGGTCCTGAAGAGAGACTCGGTCACTAGAGCGTTTGCACAGGGTTAACAAATCCCATTGGAGTGTGGATTTAGAGCACAGGCTTTTTTGTTTGAGGAGAGCTGCAGCAGATCCTCCTCGGCACCGTCCTGAATGAGCCTATATTTAGCACGCAGAGTGTTTTATTGCGACAGACAAATGACTTAGCTGCCTGGTTGTGCTCCACGTACTTGTATTAATTTTGCATGTAACCTTTTGGAGCCTATCTGCGATGTGCACATAGGTCATAGAGAACTAGATCATTAAGCTGTGTTTTTTTATTGAGACAAGTTATTGGCCACATGTTGAAAGGATTGTAATATAAAGCCTAATTGCAGCGGGTGAATGCAATACTATATCTTGCAATATTAAAATGTATAATAGAAAGATGATGCCCTGACTCCAGAGAGCTTATTAAAAAAAAGAAAATGATCAAATTGAAGTATATGGTATTACATTCCCTCTCAAATGGAAGAGTTGTGAGTAATGCTTGTAATTTGCATTGTGGAGAGTAAGAAGTTAACAAACAAATCACTGTATCTTAAGTTGATTGATGAAGATTACATGTATCATCCAGGATCAGATGACGTTTGCTCATTTTGCAAAGATCTCAGTTGAGTACTTTACTGAGTAAAAGAGGTCAGGCGCTGCTCAGATGGTTAGATAGTACTCTTGAGTTATTGTGAAGACCTACAATTTCTCTGACAACTCATAAAACACGTGAGATACTGGTTAGGCCAACTGAAAACGGTGAGTTAATATAATATTTTAATTCAATGCACAATAAACCTACATGAACAGCTGTAAAGCTTCCACTGAATAAAAGCAAAACAGTCGTTTTGTGTAATTATTATTTGACTCCTTGTTGGCTGTTCTGGGAGAGACTAAAGACCCCCGGGGGGCCGGCTGGCTCTATGGTGCTTGCTTTAGGTTGTTTCTGCTCTACTTATAGGGATTTGGACTGACCAGTTAAATCATGTCATGTGGTTTTTTTTATTTGTATACAGGGACATTTGAAAGTATATATATATATATATATATATATTACAGAGGCATGTATGTTTTGCTAAGTGATGATTTTCAGGGCACGGATCACAGAAAATAATTTAGATATGTTATCTTCAGAAGTTGAAAAAGGCCACATGTGTGGGTGACATATTACCCTAATCTGGATTAATCAGATTGATGTACTGATATACGCAAAGTAACATTTTAATGTAGTATCTAGGAAATAAGACCTTTTTCATATCCTGAATTTGTACTTTGTCATCCTAATTAATTACCCAACAATTTTGAAATACTACATACAAAAATATACTGATCTGACGGATTCTACCGATACATTATGGTATAAGAAGGCTAAAAACATGCAGTAATTCTATTTCTGAATTATTCTGACTGTTAATTTCATTAGATTCTCAATCTAATACAGTTTCTGTCAGTAATTTTTGTCATTTACAAAATAAAATTTCCCACTGAAATAAAGATGGTATCAGCAAATCACATCAGTTTCAAATTATTTAGTCAAACAACTGGAATTACAACTACTCAGATTGTTTGGTCTTCATTGTGGCCTGCTCTATTATATTGCATAATATCAGCTTCAAATAAGATAATCTAGTTCATGAAAAAGTAACTTTTAGATAGTTGAGCTTTCGTAACACTTCAGTGTAGTTTTTAGCATTCACAGTTCCAGTAAGGGAATGAGCAAAGTACTTTGAATATAATACCATCGTGTACTGTTGTAATTTTAAAGTGATCAGGGACTGAAATCAGCACCCCTCCTTTCTATGATTTCTTTTTTCCTGACTACATAAGCAGGGTCTTCTGCCTGTGGAAATTAATCACACAGTGTCTTGATTAATATCTGAATATTATCAGTCAGCTTAAGTTCAGCCTTCAGGTTTGGAGGATAGGAAGAGAGCTGGGAAGCAATGTGCAGCATCACTCCGTAAACCTGAGTGACTGGACCGAGTCTGTGTACAGATAAAACAGGAGAGACAGATTTGTTGTGTGGGACTCCTTCAGGTAACCCCCCCCCCCCATCTCAGGTGAAGCTTGCTTAACTATTTCCTTTTAAGTGTGGACTGGACGGATAAAGATAGATCTGCTTGTGATGCAGTTTTTTTTGTTTTTGTTTTTTAATCTACTCAGTGAGATTGACCCCATCTAATATACATTTAGATCTTTTACCACACCCTTGCCCTGTAAACGTGAAATTGTTCTTTTGGCAAAACCGTTTTCTGTCATTTATAATCAAAGTTGATGGGTTTAAATGGCATTTTCATGACATTTGATAATTGGCTTTGTGGTAGTTTTACTGAAGGGAATCAGCATTTCATTTTTTTTAAAGCAGTAGGATGATAACTGTTATGTGTATATTCTGTTTCGGCGTGTGTTTTCTTGTGTGTGTGTGTGTTCATTTTCTTATTTTCCTTACAGGAAACATAAACTGAAGAGTTGCAACTTTTTGCTGTCTGAAAGTGCTTTCTCTTATTTGTGGCCGTGTTTGTTAGAGAATAAAAGGTGTGTTATGAGTGATGATCATAGCCGTGCTCCCTGGAGAAATCTCAAGGAGGAAAGTGAGCCTATTTTCAGCGCCGTAACATCAGAGAGAGCGAGACTCATTATGAGTCACTCCGAGCTGAAATGTTTCTGGATGATGTCTGAGTCAAACATGAGGGCCAGCGTCCGCTGCCATGGTGATGCACGGCCAAATGGAACTGAACTCGGCGAGCAGCAGACATGGAAATGAAATGAGCGGGGGCCTCGGAAATGCCCAGAGGATAGTCCCTCATTGTTTTGATAGAATTCCTGGAGGTATAGCTGGTAAGTTATAGTCTGCCAAATATTTCCACACAAGATGGACGAGTTGCTCAAATTGTGCAAATCTGATTTTAATACCAGCAAACTCCATAATAATCTTAGAGGCAGAAATCTCCAAGTCTACATTACACTCCTACTTGGTCAGTAGCCTCATTTTCTCTGTTTATATTCTTTCTTTATTATGTGTTTTGCAGATCGAGACAGACTTGCCCATGTAGTATTTATCAAGAGTTTTGGAAAGGAACTCGATATCTTAAAAATGGGGCCAATTCCAGCAATAGTGGAAACTTGTTTGGATGAAAACAATAAGTTGAGTGAATGAACTTTGTGTGAAGTGTGCAGAAAAGTTTAGCTCAAACACATTGAAATCCATAATATCACATGAGGCACTTGCCTGCTGCGCAGAGGTTAGTGTCCATGTTTGTGTCTGTAATTTCACATGTATTTTGCGTATGAGCACAGTTTCAGTGTCGAGTCAGTAGGTGACTTGGATGTATAGACAGAGCCGTGCAACAGGGCAGCACATATTAATCTGGTGGGCCTGGCTCAGCCCTGGCAGTTTGGCTTCAAGCCAGGGGAAGATAGACGCTGCTCAGATAGAATGTGTTCAGATAACAGTGATCCCTCTCTTTTTGTTTTTCACAAGGGGATCCATAGCAGAGACTTAAAGCATAAATAAAAGAACAGGTCATACCACATCCTTAAAGGCTTTCAGTTTTAGTAATTTTAGTAAAACTGTTCACTGAGAAAAAGAAATGGATAAATAGAGAATTAAAAAAAATAAACTGGAATAATGAATTGTATTTCTGCACTGAAACATGTAATTGTAGAAAATGTCAAGTGTGGAAACTTAGAGGAGGTATTAGTCGTCTGTGTTCACGATAAGCCAATAGTGGTTGACACTATAAAGTGTGGCACACACACACACACACACACACACACACACACACACACACACACACACACACACACACACGGTCCTCCACTATCAGTCAGGCTGCCAGAGGTCAGCTCTGTGACCTGAGAGCCAGTGACCGACAGCAGGCATGCCGAGCTGACGGTGCTGATGTGGAGCAGAACTACAACCATGTCGGCTGCAGACTCACCCTGTACTCCAACATTCAAACACGAATCGCTCAACAGAACAAAATAAAACAATTTGAATTCTGATCATTTATTCACTTTGATTCATTCTATGTTTTTATGTTTACTTGAGCCGTCGATTCCCTCTTAGTGATATATGGAAAACAAGTCAAAGTCATTGTTATGATGTAAATAACATTTGTTACATTCCATTATGCAGGGACATTGTTGAACTATAAACAGCACAAAGAGTGAAAGACTTACTGAGACACTTTCACTGAGGGATAGCGCCATGTAACAGCAGGCTGGTTTCCAACACTCCTGGATACTTACTGTTGCTGTAGTAACGTCTGTAAACAGTCTTTGTACACAGCAGGAAGCTGATAGTAGCGTGCAAGATTACCTTGTCATCAATGTGTGTTATTTAATACGGAAGCTGTTGTTTGTCATCATAGGGTGTTTGATTGGCCGGCCTGTGCTACAATCAGTGTTTCTCATGAACCCATCATGGGATGATCACCCTCTTGTATGTTAAGAACGTCTCTTAGGAGTCCACAAGTGCAGTTATTTTTCTTTATTTTTCTGTCAGGGTAATGAGTTTTACCAGGTCCTGCACACACGTCTTCTGCTTTCTGCTCTGTCTCAAACACACGGCTGCATTCAGAGAGGGTTGAGACATAAAAGAACCTCTGGCCTCTCATTACAACAGAAAGGCCTCCGAGGTGTTTTTACAATTGGATTGGATTACAGTTAGTTGGATGCATGAATAGATGGATGACTACATAGATTGATTTACTTAATTAAATTCCTGTGATGCAGCAATACAATAACATTTACATATGCCAACTCTTGGGAGCAACAAAATGAATGTTATGTACAAGAGTGAGTGTGCGTCAGCTGAATTTACAAACACCAATGGATATTAACTCAATAACGCTGGGATGCTAATAAGCACGTTGCCGTCTGTAATATTACTAACTGACGTTGATCGTCCACAGTTCGAGACTTTTTCAAGAAGTTGCATTTAAGTAACTCTTTAAATCCCACCGTTAAGTGAGCCCGGCTTGTGGTGACCTGAAGCTCGTTCCAGCGAACAACGCAGACGATCACACTGGAGTTTGATGATTTTCCCCCAATCAATTCTCCCTATTGTCTTCATGTGGGATTGCTCATACCGCCGACGTACACAGTATTAGGGAAACATGCGATATGCTTTAATCTCGATTGTGCAAGTGGAAGACATCTTAAAGAAATTCAATCATTTGATAAAAGGTGAAATGTCGACTTGAGTGTATGACTAAGTCCAGAGATATGGGATATTTAGTATTTTAATAACAATATGAATTGTGGGAAAGGGATTATCTTAACAATGGTGTGGCGCTCAACCTGAATCCCACCAGCTTTGACTGAGCCTCATTTTTAACTTGATTGTGGAGCAGTTCATTGATTTAGGGGATTTTTCCTTGAATTTTCAGCTTTTTAAAACAAAATAATTCTCATCTACCCTGAGGCCACCCGTTTTGAATTCTGAAAATAACAAAGCAAAACATGATCCATGAGTCGGAGTCGACACTATTTTGTGCAGTAGAGCTCATTTTAATTGGCCACATGTGTTGACATGCAGAGCACATATGTACAGTGTATGGAAACACATTTCTTTCTTTCAGTTCAATCAGTCTTTTGATATGTATGTTTTCCATAAATTGTGTATGATAAATTTACAATATTGTGACATGTAGACACGCTCACGCTCCATCTTGGGCTTTCTTAATGTGACAATGATCCACTAAAAACAACATTATTTTCTTCTTTTCATCTCAGAAATGTATTGTGTGTCAACAGGAATGTTTTCATTGCCACAATATCGCAAAAAACACAATACTTTAGTTTCCATACTAGGCTGCTCGTTCAAATTGTGCTTTTGTTATGTAACAGCATGCACACTGTGATGGTCTAATAAATGTATACTTTGTTGATAAAGCAATGTTGAATCCTGAATCTTTATCGCTCTGGCCTCACAGTGCAGACAAACTATTGCATGGCTGCAGTCTCCATTGGTGTGTGAATGTGATGAACTATGTAAAGTGTTTTGCGGCTGCTCATACCGCTGTAAGGCGCTATAGAACTGAAATCCATTTACCTTTTATCACTTGATTAAGACAAATTCTTTCTTTTTGTCTCTTTTTCTCTCCCTTGCTTGGGAAGACCATGCAAACTCACCTCCAAGACTCAAAATGACAGTATTCTCAATATTATTGTGTTAAAATGCACTGCATGTCAAAAGCTTGGTTGTATGAGTCAAACGAGCCATTTTTGAAGAAAGTCGTGTCCTTCACATCTGTTAAACATATTCTCTTTGATTTCCATCCTAACCAGTGACATTGATATAATAATCTCTCTCCTGAACTAAATTATCACTATGAGCTGGGCTGTTATTGCTGCTGCAGGTTTCACACTCTTCGGAGTGTGTTCACATTTCAAAATGACTGGATCTCTGTCTTCTGATTAATTTTATTCAGAGAAAATCATGTGTGAGCTTCCAGTTGTGTGCGTGTGTGTATGAGTGTGCCTGTGCGTGTGTGTGTCAACAGGCTTTGGTGGCCTGTTGAACCACTTAAAGGATTCTATTTAACAGGTCAGCCGAGCAATTAATCAAGGGTTTAATTGGAATCCCGAGTGGAGTGACATGATTTATGCAAATAAGGTCATTAATATGCAGGCCTGCTTTCGATGCTCAAATTAAAATGGCTCATCCGCCAGCGCCAGCTAGCACTTTCATTACGGTAAATTAGAGAGCGATAATAACTCCAAATACACATATTTATTTTCTACAGACATCCAGAAAAGGACATGCCCACAGGAAGAGAAATATAAACACACGGAAGAGAAAGAAGTTCATATATGGGAAAGAGTTGGGATAGAAGCAGTGCTAATGCTGTTAATTTTCCCTCATTACAAGCGCACGGCTATCTGCAGGGCCTCAGTTTTAATTGGATCACCAAGCAATTTAAACCACATTTCTTTCTTAATTGCATTTTTTTTCCCCTTTTCTTTTTATTTTTTTTGCTCTTAATTATAAATAGTATTGCCGCAGTGGTTTGCTGTTCACCGAATTCTTTGCCCGGTCAATGCCGCACAGTAATCCCAGCATCTGACCTATGCTGGTGCCCTTGGTAACAATACCCACAGGGACGGTTTGTGATCCTTGCTCCAGAGTGTCCAGTCGGCTCACGCTCACGATGTGCTGATGCCGGGACATTAGAAATGAGAGGGCAAGGAGTCGAGCAGCAGCTGGAGTCACGTCCTCCTGCAACTCCGTTCATTAAAGCGTCCTCACAGGAATGTGTTCCGTAAAAACTGCTCATCATTATTAGTGGTAAAGTGATGAACTGCGGGGAAATTTGTGTTGGTTGTTGATTTAAATTTGTACATAAAGTAAGCAACGAGTGCTGTGAAAACATGGTGGAAAGCTTTCTAGTGTTTGTTTTTTTCCATGAGTGTGCAGAGACACATTTCCTTTTTTTTTTTTTTTTTTATTCCTGTGCTGTTTTACAAATACAAACTCCAATGTCAAATATAAGCCATTTGTAGATGCGACCCAGTAGTGATCTATTGTTGTTATTAAGGCACATGAAATGTTTAGCTGTATCTACATTGATGTACATTATATGTATGTGTGTATTGTGGAATGTGTCAAATGAAGAAATTAAAAACATATGTCAATACATGTTTATATATAAAATAATCAGGATAGTGTTGGGTTAGTGTTGGCAAAGGATGGTTTTGTTATAAATGTATGACATTAAAGACCAAATATAGTTTTCTTTGTTATAGTTTTGTTGGTTACGTTACAAATCTAAAGTGGCAGGAAGTAGCATATTTGCATTCTAATACTGAGATAATTGTTAAATGTTTTGTTATTGTTGTTATTAGTGGTAGTAAATCCTGCCATGTACCACAATCAGAATTCAAACCTGTGTTCCCTACTATAACAGTAGACTACACCAGCTGTGCCACCAGGGGAGGCTTTGCATTGTTTTGTGCGTTTATGCAAATACTTCTTCTTTTTTTTTTTACTTCTTTTTTAATTTTAACTACAGCACAATGAAATACTAATAATTCTATTTTTAATCGTGGGGGGAAAAAACATCCACAAGAAATACTTTTTAATTTCTTAGCAACTCCAAATCATTTGCCAAAATCTGTGAAATACTAATGATTGTAGCAATTATTACAATTGCTCTTTTTAGTGCAAAACGCTTTAGACTTAGTCATGTCTGACGACCGAGTCTATTATTGTTGCTTGTTGACACAGTTTTGTCACAGCCATGAACAGCAGCACTGTATATGCACTTGGAACAAAGTCAACCTTGGTGGCGAGTGGCCTTCAGAAATGCTAAATTGCCCACTGAGGGACACATGCTGTCCTCCCATCTTGCATCTCTGCATTGAGTGTAAACAACATAGTTTGCTGGGATCTGCTTTAGCTTATGTACTAATTGATCATCAGTGGGCTCTTCAGCTTTGGGGTGTACATCACAATTGCATGGGAAACTTAAACCTTCTGTTTGTCCAAGCTGTAAAAGTTGGAGGCTAATGTGTCATCTGTTGTGGTCGGATGTGGGTAGAAAAAAAGCTGTATGTACTGTAGCTGCAAGGTTGTACTGTGTGCACATACTTAGTGATTCATCCTTAGTCAAAGACCAGACCTGTGGAGAATTATGTCCATTTTATTTCCATTCCACGCCATTGTTGTCTTTGAAGTCATTATATAGGCTGCTTATATGGCTCAATAAATGAGGACAACGTATGCCAGACATAACCCTCAAAGTTATTGAAGGTTTATTCTCATTGGACTTTATTAAAGCTGTTGATGTAACTCAATAGTTCTTTAAATACATAGTAATCCCTTAAACCCTATTGAAACCCACCACAAAATAATCAATATCATACATGTGCAGAGCGGGGGCTTTTAGATCAATAGAGTGCTTTCTTCAATGCTCCATGTTTAGAATATTGAATAGATAAACTATGTAATGTATGCAGCGCTGAAACCAGCTCTTAGGTTTTTAGAGGGATGCACATTCAACCAGATTGTGGGTAACAAAAATCACCCAAAATGACAGGGACAGTCTTTTCATTATTGTTTTCAACATCAGCTGCTGCAGTGCATAGTTTTAGGGTCTAACATTTACCAGCTCAGCTCAACAGGAACCTTGTGACAATAATTGGACTATTATAATATTATAATATTATAATATTGTGTTAAACATTTGCATATGACTTTGCGTAAATTACCTTGTGCCACTTGTTGAAATTCATGATGTGTTATTTCCTATTTCGCAAAACTACATGCATGAAGCATCACACGAATATGCAACATAACAGAAATGCTTACAAATCCCTCACTGTGGGAATGAATTCAACTATCTGTTAACATAAACCCTGATTAGATCAAGAATGTGGTTGAACCACCTCTGATCATATCACAATGCTGCCACTGTAACCCTGAAAGAGTTAACTCAGCGGTTTTTCCAGTGTGCTGTAATGTGGAACAGGATTTTCACGACACAGTTTACCTAAAAAGCCAAAGGGGGGAAAACCATGACCCTGTTCACTCAAGTTCGTCTTCCAGGAATGTCTTGCTTGTCTGTTGTGCATCGGTCTGACTGAGCTCACCAGTGTGCACCATCACACACAGATGAAGAGATTGCTCCAGCTGGCAAGAACTTGTAAACAATACACATTAAGTCACTTAGCCATAGTGATAGTTTGCCTTGAGAGTTGGAGAGAGTCAGCAGCTGCTGTATTAAGGTGCCCTGGTTAGATTCCGGAGGAGGTTGTGGTGAGGTGGGCTGTGGTTGTCGTTTCTACCATGTAATCTGTTATCGTGAAGGTAATCTTTTTAACACTTCGTTTGATTGAAAGCCTGTTACCACATTGGTTGTATAGTACTGAGAAATTTTTGCCTCTATGCAGCAGCTCTCAAAATACTTACAGTTGTACAGGCATTTATGATATGAAATGGTGCATTCATATATCAGAAAAGTCTTAAATTTGGGGAATACCAACCTCTGAGTTCGAAGCAGTTTGAAACGTCCCTTGTGACTACAGTGAAGAGTCAACAGGTCTTTCCCATGAAAACTGGGAGGTTAATGAAAAATAGTATCATCCTTATCTTTAGAAATAAATTATACTTTCATAGTACTGTATTATTGCTGTGAGCACTTTAACTGGTGCCTCATTATAAAGTACAATTTCTCATGTAGGTGCACACATGTATTCTTTCAGAAATCCTACACTTTTCCATGTGGAAGTTCCTGCTTGTTCCAACATGGAAACAGGAAAAATTCCAACTTCAGTGACGCTCACGATCACACAATTAACTTGAACTCATAGTAAACATAATGACAACCAAGATTGAAATCCTTTAATAGAGAAGCACATATTTCTTTAAGTATAGATGAGTAAATAACATTCATCAGAGAATTTCTCTGTTTACCAGCCACAGTATGCGCCACAAGTTCAAATCCAGCTTCAAGATTTTGAAGATACCTGTAAAATGTCACCAATTGCAGTGAACCAAATTGACCATTTAACACGGCTTTGTTTGCTGGATATCACCAGCTGCAACACCTCGCTGCTGTTTGTTTGTTTGCTTGTGCCCTTCACGGTTGCCTTGCTCCGTACGCTGTGTATTAGGAGACAGTTCCACTGTTTTAATAGAGCTCAGCGGAAAGTTTCTGGCAGCTGGCTTGTGTGGAGCTCAGTGGGCAACAACAACCAAAAGGATGCCAAAATGCTTTCTGTGTACTGCACTGTGGCTGAAAGGGTTATTTAAAAAAAAAAGAGGCCTGATCTCTGTGACGGTTGCTGCCATCATATTGAGAGTGTAGTTCTAAAC
Source organism: Lipophrys pholis (assembly GCF_963383615.2). Lineage (NCBI taxonomy): Eukaryota > Metazoa > Chordata > Actinopteri > Blenniiformes > Blenniidae > Lipophrys > Lipophrys pholis. The sequence goes on along the minus strand of NC_137643.1, from coordinate 8,122,890 downwards.
TTGCAGGCTGAGTAATTGCTCCTTTTATTAGCTTCAGTCTTTTTGCATTTGAACATGCGTGCACACAGGACTTTTTTTTTTCCTGTCACTCAAACACACACACACACACGCACACGCGCACACACATCTCTTCCTCGTGTGTGCCAGGACTCGCTGGCTGCTTGGGGTTTTCTGTAATTACAGCAGTGAGCTGGGAGCTGTCTTTTGCATGGCAGATGGTCCAGCACCATGTTGCATCAGGTATCTGTGACAACCGCCTCCCTCCTCGCTGTTAACGGCACCATCATGGCTCTTTACAGTGACCAAATGTCATTATAGCGTCTGTGGAGACGGAAAGAGCAGGAGCGGTGGGGGTGGGGGTGGGGGAGAGTGTGGGGGGGGGGGGGGGGGGGGTGAAGCAGAGATGCAGGAACTGAGAGGATGTACTAGAGCTGGTTACAAAAAAAAAAAAAAAAAAGGACGAGAGCTGGATTTTCTCAGGATACTGGGGATCTTGTTATGAAACACAAAGTCAGAAGACAGAAGCAGTGGTGTTGCTGAGGAGGAACAGCTTTGTTTGAATCATGATTGTGTTTAAACCATCACAGAAACTCGTCTGCCTGTAATTTTTCTCCCCTATTGAATCACATTTACTGAGTGACATCATATCGGTACTGGGTGGACCCGGACAGCAAATCCAATTATCCTTACATTGTCACATAACCACATTTTCCACTTTGTGCATCCCATATCAGATTCTTTACATTATTGCACCTTGCAGCATCCTGTTGTTTTCCAGGCTACATTATCGCTGGATGCCTCAGACGAGGCGGGCAGTGCAGATCCTATGCTGTCACTTTGTCTTCTCGGCTTACTGTCATGCAGCTCACTCAGGTTACCTCATTGGCTGGTTCTGATACATTTGTAGATGAACACACATTTAAATTTAACAGTCAGGTAACCTACAACACAAACTATCTATAAAAAATAAAAAAAATGACAGCTTCCAAACTAATAGTTACAAATCAGTGCTCTGGAGTCTCCTCATGTGTTTGTGCACATATGTAGGGAAAAGGGGAATTCCCTCTCATGCATCACAGTGATTTCAATGAAATCTGAGTTAAGCTGTGATAGAAAGGCAGGCTGATGCTCCTGGGTGAGATGTGTGCTTCCATGGAGCACCAGAAGGAGGCAGTGGTACACCTTGCTCTTGCAGGAGGCCTCCTCCACAACAGACTCATTTGTTCATTCAATTAATCACTTATTCACCAGTTCACTTGGTTAATGAACCAAACAAGTCAATCTTGTTTTATGCAAAATATCACTTTGTGTTTATCATGTTGGAACTTCAGTTACTTGGAGGGGGGTGGGGGTGGGGGCTTATGGGCTTATTTGACTTGTAGTCATCGTAGGAGTCGTTTATCATTATTGGCTTACGTCAAAAGGGCACAGTGTCCCATTCTTCATCAAATATTTAACTCTCAGTGAAATGGCATTTAAAAAGCATCCTCATTTTTCACGTGACGCATTGAAGTTAGACGGGAATAATACTTTCAAAAAATCTTCAGCACTAAATAATTACTGGTATTTTAGTCGGTGCACGGTTGGTATATCTTTTCCTACGTCTTCATCATTAAGTACAATTATAGAAATGAAAACATGAAATTAAACAAAAACAACGTATCAGTTCTAAGGGGAATTGTAGCTTCCAGTGTTGTGATTAACCATTTTTAAATTATTTATACCAGTTAAGCAGTTTTGGATTAATTATCAATGCTTTTGTGACTGCATTTAATTCAGTTGTAATACCAGAGCGATTATTTTTTCAGACTACCTGATACTTTAATTAATTTATGGAAAAAAACCTGTCTGGGAGCTAATCGAAGCAGCTATTAAAGCACAGTTGCAACAAAACAAATGGTCAGAGGTGATAAACATTGAAATGTCAGTTCTCCTGCATCAGAAGAGAAAATGATCCATGGTACATTAAGCGAGAGCTATTAGATTCTCATCAATCAACATGAGACTCACAAAAAAGGTCATCTACCTTCACCGTGAATTGGAAAGAAATCACTTAAAAACAATCCATCAAGCTGAATGTGTCTCAAAAGCGAATAGGCAATCCAGCAAAAGATGGAAGAAATTACTAATATTTTATGATCCTTATGGTTGTTTTCTCGACTATTTTTCGCCTTATTTTATTCAATTGACCAATTACAACAATCCATTAATCCAGATCCAATTCCCCTTCATCGAATCCAGTGTCAGGACGGGTCGGATGTCCATCACAGATAGGAACACACACTTTCACACTCACAAACAGGCTATTTAAAGTCACCAATTAACCGTAAACTTGTTTTAGAACTGAGTGAGAAGACAGAAGGCCGTGGAGAACATGCAAACTCCACTTGACTCTAACCAGGGACTTCTTCCTGATCCCAGAGCGAAGCCCCCGGATCAATATTTCATCCTGTAATTGTCATGAAAAGAACACTGCATGAAATGACTAAAACTAACATTTGGACTTGACAACCACACCTTTATTCAGTTTGTACTCTGATACAATCTGGTGTGAATGATATTCCTTGTTGTCTCCATTGGGAGTTTTGCCCTCTTTAAGATCGTCTCCTTCTGCCCATCCTTACATCTCTCCCCAATGTTCCAGTTAGCATGTTTGCTGCTGCGGGCAGATGCAGGACTGTAGTCTCCGCAGGAGGACGGACCCCTCAGGACGCTGTGGGAGTTGAAATGCAGCACACATTTTTATGGGGAAAAAGAAATAGTGACTGAGTATAGAAATATTTACATTTGGGGATAGAAGTGCAGTAAACCTAATTTATTTCATTCTCTCATTATTGGAACGGCTGAGTTTCGGGCTCTTTCCTCTCTCCTGCCACCGGCATTGCAGAATTGTGTACACAGTGGTTAACTTTTTTTTAGGAGTTCACACCATTGTAACCAATCAATACAGAGTTTGTGCTGTGGTATAATTTCTTGCACCCTGTCTGATCATAAATGTACCTCTTGATCTGCCACTGCTGAGGGAAATCAATAGCCATCCAGAAGGCCAGCTGTTAGGATTTTATTATTTCTTAAATCAGTCAAGTCTGCAGTTCAGACTTAGCGGAGTGGAGGCTGAAGCAACAGTCAAGCTTTTAGTTCATAAAACTAACATGCCTCTGAAACCTGTATATGAAGCTATTGATCCAGTGCTCTGAAAGCAAAAGGAGTTTTTACCCTCTACACAGCAGCGGTGTCATTGTTTAATGTGGTTAGCAGAGTGCGACTGCCTGGTCATAGAAGGGGACACATGGGAGTGAGATGTTGGTGCTTTAGGCTGAAGCTGACATTATTGCTCCAAAAGGAAAAAGAAACATAACTCTGATGTTGATTTCATTAAGTGTTCGCCTGGAGGCAGTCAATGCTGATTTCTCTTCCAAAGGAGAATAATAATAATAACCTGTGACTGAAGGCCACTGTACATGTTAAAACACCGTTAAACCGTAAAAACAATAATTGGAAGATTATATGAAGAAAAGGACAAACTGTTCTCAACAACTATTTGTTTGACAGCAAATTGTCAACTAAAATTCTCTGGTGAAGCCATGAAGTTGTAATACAGTGTTGTCTCGTTCAGGTCAACAATTACATAACGAAACAAATAATTTAACCAGCAAGTCGAGATAAACTGTAGTTTGTCTTTCATTATGAGAAGCAGCACATGGAACTTTCTAAACAAATACACTGGATCACATGGAGTATAAAACAGATTAAATCATAGCGGAATAGTCATAGTTCTTTTCTGTGGATGGGCAGTTGTACATAGTTGTATACATTCCGAATATCCCTAATTGTTGATGAATAAAGTATTTATCTATGTATCTATTTTCCCAGAAGATCTACCATCACACAGTGTTGAGAAGCATTGACACACGATAAAAGCTCAGTAATCTAAACAGGAAATTGTCCATTTAGTGCTTTATAAGTAATCAGCAGGCTCAGAAGACAACTCTCGGACCCACTGGGACATAGTTTGGGGATGTACGAGTTCTCTCCTTTCATTCTTGTTCAATGTCCTGCCTAAGCATTTTGTTGTTGCTCTGTGTTCTTCTGGGTATTAATAAGGGGATAATAACAGTATGTATTTTACCACAATTCTACAATCCATCGCCTCGTTTGCCGTTTGATTTATGGCAGGTACAATATGTTATCTGTTGTGATAACATCAAGCTGAACTCTTTGTAAAGCTGTAATAATTGAATGTTTCTGTCAGGTTATTTGCTGATCTTGAATGCAGATTTTGATCCAGCACGTGTTAATGTTTACTCTCAATGCAACATCACAGGCGATTGAGTGCATCTTGGGGTTGTTAATTTTCATCTTTCCTTCAGGGGGTTGAAGGTATCTTTTTGACACCTTTCTGAATTCACCTTTAGCTTTATATCATTTCATTTCACAAGGGATATTTTGCATTCTGATGTTTTTTCATCTGCAAATAAGATGATTTACTTGATGAAGAGCGTATCTTTCTAGCTTTGTAATTTAACTGAGGTGATTATTGGTTAACACGGTGTTGATAAGACTCCATTTGATGGTGGTTTAATGTGCTATGCATGTTGAAGTTAAGCACCTCTCTCTAATGCATTTTAAATTGCAACGCTAACCAGCTGGCCTATGATGGACTTCTCCTTATTTTGTTTGTTTGTAGTTTATGTGGACCAGTTAAATTAAAGAGAAAAACACACTCTTTCCCTTTATGTCCCGTACTTTATGACCTGTTCGCAGTATCCAGCGACTGTTCTATTTGAGCAGCGTTCAAAACATACTGATCACTAATAAGAATTTAGTTTCAGTTAATGATGTTTAAAACATAATAGAGAGGCAATGCATCTCTCCTAAATGTTATTATACTCATCAGGGAGGCTGCATATTGTAGCATATTGTGTTATGATAACAAGTGTCTCTATTATTTCATCCATATTTTTCTATCAGTGAGGACAGACTCAAGAGTTGAAATAACTGTTTAATGCAGCACGGAGAAGCTTCATCCTTAAACTCTACCAGCTCTCAAACAAGTCTCAGTGAAGCCTGAATTATCACCATTATGAAGTGGAGGTTACAGTATTAGACTGCATTATTTTAACATTAGACGGGGAGTTTGTATGTTTGTACTTATTTAGCGAAATTGATTTGGCTTTGTCCAAATTTGACAGGTTTCGAAGTTGAACAAGAAACCTTTTCTTAATGCTCCACCACTGGAGAACGATTTGCGTAGCGACCTGTCTTTGACCCAAAGCTTTTCCTAGTTGATCATCTCACCAGGGCTTTGGCCCCCGGTTGCACCTCTCGAAGCTCCCGTCTCCTGACTGCCTCTCTACCAGATCAGTCTCCCAGTCCCCCGTGAACCGCCTTCTAATCCACCAGTCATCTGAGTCCAGATCCTCATCCCACCAAGGTTGCGATGAAAGAGCGTCTCACCGGGGCCGAGTTCCGTCCGTGCGTGGCAGGAGAAAAGGGAGAAGGCCTTAGTGCGAAATGTCAGCGCTTTTCCTGTGAAGCTGGACTCATCAAAGGAGGATTAGTGTCGGCCCGATGGCCTCGCTGGACGAGCAGCCTCTGCTGTGGTAATCTGATGCATCAGAACCAATATGAGACTTGGATGAGACACATGGACATTATGTACTCTCACGCACTCAAATGTGCATGCAACCTCACGTGCATTAGCACATATGGTATGAAGCTACTCATATTAACACAACAAGTTCTACTTTTATATAGCAATGTAAAAAAAAAAGATATTAGTGAGTTATTTTGGCTGCTTGTTAATGGATCGTAAATTGCTGATATGCATGGCAAAACATTAAACCTCTCCAGATGGAAATCATGAAGATCAGCATTGGCTAGAAAACAAGCTTTGAATAATGTGTGAACTGAAACTCACTTTTGAAGTAGGATTTAGGTTTTGGTATGTTAATTGTCTTTGTTGTTACCCCGAGATATCCTTGTTTGGCAGGAGTTTGTACTTTTTACTATTAAAATGAAGAAAAAGTTGAAGGAATCCGGTACAAACAAAACGTCAACCTCTTGTTATATGTTTTCTATGACCTTGTCAATGATGAGGTTGAGACGTAGGTTTGCATGCACTAAAGATGTCATCTAATACAGTTGGTGAATCAGTCCCATAATTCTTCACACGTCGACATTGGCCATTTCTGTATTACACATGTGATCCCACATCCGGTTTTACCTGCCAGTTCGTTTGCTCAACTAATCGAGCCGGTTGCATTTCCTTAGAAACAGTATCACCTCCACCTGTGACGATAACTGATTTTGTATTTTATATTTGAGAGCAGCAATGTCTTCACAATCATTTATTCGTGCGTCACCACCTCAACGTTTCTCAAAACATGCTCAGTAAGGAACGTTTGACCCCGACAGGAACTCTGTGTAAACCACCCCTTTTACAAATGGACCCTGTAAGAATCCTCAGGGAAATGTGTTTACATGAAGCATTTTCATCTCAGTCAGGCCTTCGTTGTGACTGTGTGTGTCCTTGTGTCCACAGTTATTGCCACAAGAGCAGAAAAATCCATTAATTACATGTGAGCAAACATGAGCATTGTGGAAAATAGACTACTGGAACTGAAACGTCCTTTAAACAAGAATAAACCAGCAGTTAAATAAGACTCAGAGGTGGTGGATTTTTGCTTGTGTTGTTTGGGATCAGGGTACAGCAAAAGGGAAAATGAGAGGACAGAGAGCAACAAACAACCAAACAAGTTGTCATAAGAAAGCCTCCTGATCAACAGGCGTGATCGGGGTCTAAAACACGGATCACTAACTTCCAGTCTCACACACAGAGGAAGGAAGGTACAGAGAGACGTGACACCTCTTCTTTTGAATTGAAAACCACTAGTGTTTTGAAGGTCAACAAGACTATATTGATGACGGACTCCCATTTTAAAGCTTGGTGGTGAGTTTATATTGAATACGATAGTTTGTCTTTCCCCTTGTGAGCAGCATTACAGACCACTGGTGGGATTCAGGGACAAAATGCTCGTCAGGCTCAGTCAGGAGTGATGTCACACTCATCCCGTAATGTGCATCTTCATCATCTGTCCAGGACCATCAAAGTTTGTTTTTGGAATACAATTTCGAAGTCTCCGATGACCTCTCACCACAATCTGTCAACGGGACAACACTGCTGATTGCGCAGAGCGGGAGAGTGATTCATAAGCTGGGGAAATTTTCAGCAGCACCTGTGCCAAGGCCGTTACAGCTGTGCAGGATAATGTCCGACCCAATAATTTAGAAAACGAGGAGCCCTTTTTTTCCCCAATGCTTGTTATTCTTCAAAAGTGTTGGGATTTGTATCTGTGCTTTCAGTCACTCTGAACGAGTAGGTGTCATTTTTGATCAAAAGTCAGATATCTCATGAAGAATGAAAGTGTTCAATATTTTCTTCTCAGTCCAGCTGCTTCCTATTTCTTGTTTTGAAAAACAGCTTCCCCTCCACAGTATTTACTGGTTTGGGACTAATGGGAGGAGCTGCACACCATGTGCTAGTTTGAGCTAAATCAACCATTTTGCAACAAATAAACTGCAAGACAAATAGGAACATCATTCTTCATTTAGAAAGCTGACAGGGCAAGAAATGAGAACAATACGAAGACCCACTACCGTGCTCTTCATTAAAGCGTCTGTCCTCCACACATGACAAAGCAGATTGTGATTGTGGCACTGACAGGTTGTGGGCAATTACAAGTGATGTATTTATGGATTTACACTGTGGTCTAATCTGAAATATAGCGGCTGTCAGTGCTAAAAATGTACTGCATAGGACTACATCACCACAGCTCGACTATACGTCCATATTCTCTTATGGAAACTCACAGTCGATGCTCAGTAATGGAACAGAGTCGAAGAGAATTTGTTTATAGAGGGGTAATTTATTTTTATTACCTCTTTCTGGTTGTGTGTATTGTTATTGTTCCTCCTGTGGATTTATTGACATAATCTGAATATGGTATATTTGTTTAAAACAACATTTTTGTCACTGGTGTGACTGCGGACATGGGACTAGCAGGCTTAGAAAGGTTTCTTTTTTCTTTGTTGCTCAGTGTAATTATAAATGTTAAAGTTGAAGATTAGTTAAAGAAAAGACGAGCTCGACAGCACATTTCTATCTCATAAAGTGCCCGTTACATTGATTGGCTGATCTTAGAATAACAAACCAAGCAGGCGTGAGAGGCTTTGGCATGAATCATTACTGAGACAAAAACAAAACAAGAAGGACAATACACTGCCTTAATAGACTGAAGCGTCTGGCTCAAAACATGAAGTTGTGTTCAGATGGTATTCAGAGTGTGAAACTAAATTGTCTGCCTTGCATTACCCATGTCAGTTTATGGTGAAATTTAAATTACATTTTTGGGGGGAGGCTACTATGAAACCCATCCTGATCCCAGCAAACCTCATGACCACATCAGCTTATTGCTGTAGTCTCTATACATAAGTGATCCTACCCAATACTTATTTTACCTTAAGTAATAAAACATATACAAACATACCCTCTGAATATACAAATATAGTGTCGTTCAAGCTTTTTGGGTAACTGTTGGGTAACAGCAGCAGATAGCCAATTATGTAAAAAAAAAATGTTTCTTCGTTTTCGTATCTTCATTGTGAATTAATTTCAATTTCTCCTCTTTTTAATTGGCTGAATCTTTTCTACAATATAAATGCAAAGTCCAATCATAAGCTTGATGTCTATAAGGTATTTCCCCACATAAAATTTTTTGGGAACATTACAGGTTCCTAGATTATCTCTTGCTACAAAGTATAATTAAATCCTTAATTCAGACTCAGAAATAAGTTAAAGTGATGGTTATGTGGGTTTTTTTTACTTGTGAGCTGCAGTGTTGGGGGGCACAGGTTTGAATCCCAGCACCCTATTTAAAGAAAAGAACGGACAAAAGGTTTTGTGCTGAGCCTGTATTTTATAAGTGTGTCTATAAAGTGTTGTTTTTGTCACGATGTTCAACATTGAATAAGCGTACAGCTAAGTGAGTCTCTTCAAAAACTGAATTTTGACATTTCTTGAATCTTCATCATAATAGGAAAAAACACCTTTTTGTAAAATGTGGTACCTCTAAAATAACTAAAATGTATATTAAACTGTCTTAGCCTTTCCCCAAGGAGTGGTTTTACTATTGCCTGCAAGATCCATGAACACAATTTATAGTGGAAATGGATTGATGTATTCAGCGAGGTACACATGCGGTATCTTTTGGAATGAGGCGCCGACGTGGGTGCCCGCTCAGATAGTCTCAGGGAAAGTATTGCAGAATGAACGGGCATGCACGGAATCGGAAATGTTTACGGAGATCACAGAGGAAATGAGGTAGTTCTGTGGCGCTACTAATGGCAGAGTCTTGACAGAGGATATGTTTCATTTATCCTATCTGCATCAAGGTCAATGTGGCAATTACCATAGTGGGTAGGAGCTAAAAAAGAAAATCTACCGGCCCAGTGGTGAATATACAACAAATCACCTGTGCTGTTTAGGGAAGGGGAATTTTTAAAATGGGTATTATAAAGTGTAGCTCAGAGGCAGACTGTTTGGGCACGGAGAAACGGAGTGAATGGTTTATTAGGTGGTCCAGTAGAGCATCTTTAAAATCCCACTGCAAGCTTTCACCTTCTATGCAGTGTATACTAACGTGGTTGGTTAAACGGACATGAAATATAGCTCATTCTGTTTCCTGAGGGACAGATGCACCGGTGGCGCTTTTAGTCTCACATTACAATTAACAAGCTTCGTAACAGCTCCCTTGTTGCTTCCACATTTTTATATTTTCCTCTCATAACAAGTTTTGGGTAAAGCATAAATAAAAGGCAATTAGCAAGAAGCCTGTCTGCTTTATTAGTATGGCAAGCGCTGTGAGGACTGTCTCAGGCTGCCGCCAGGCTCTTGTCACCCTGTCCCCTCTGTCCCCCTCTGCTCCTCTCACCTGAATAGTTGCTCAATGGCTCTGTGTTGTTCCCCTTGATCCCTTTCCCGACGCTTTCCCGCCTGCCGTCATTCTTCCCCCGTCTTTCTCCCCTTCCTCCGCACTTGTTACAGACTGTCGGCGAAGGAGCACAGCACGCTCGCTGTGCTCGCGCCGGTTGGTCAGCCCAGATTGGCATGCACAGTGTGTCTCCAGGACTGACCTGCCTGCCTGCGTTGCTCTCCTATTAAAATTCCTGTGCCAGATCCCCAATGAGGAGAGAGTAGCAGGGTCAGCCTGCCTCGCTGGCCTTTCTCCCCTTGCCTGCCTAATGAAGAGAACGCCTGTAGGGTTCATTATTAAAGAACTGCTAATAACAGAAGGAGATAGAGGAGCAATGGAGAGGAGGGAGGGGGGGACTGCAATGCCAAAATGGAGGGAATGGACCAGAGGGATCTGAGAGATTCCAACAAGAAACAAAGATGCCCAGGCATGGACAGTTAGCAGTTGTGTTCAAAGCTAAGGCTTTGGGATGACAAATACTTGCATACTGTGGTTCTATCATTGTAAATATTCAAATAGCAAAACTTAAAGAAGACTTGCTATTTTATAACTTTTAAAAGGTTTATTATTACTAAACAAGGCTGAATTGAGGCGTTTTGTGTAACTCTTGATGATCAGCCTGCTTTGCTTGGTTTTGGACCAGCTTTGTTCCAGCAGGTTGTGTTGACTTTTTTTTTTATGTGGCCATCTGTTCCAGACGCAGCAGCAGTGAGTAAAATGAGGCTGGTGTCAAATTACATGCACTCAATGCTTGAAGTTAGCATCCACAGTTCTGTTGAGAGGCTTTCTTCAAGCTTTCTGGAAGCTGGCCAGTCACACCAAAAAGGGAAGCCCGACAGAAGCTAAAACAGCTTGTTTCCAACAGGGCAGCTTTTAGAGTTAAAACAAATAAGAAGTTTTTCAACGGTGAATCAGGACAAACTGTTCTAATGACAAAAACTGTGATGATGAGCTTGATCGATCCCTTTTTTATTATTTTGTAACGATTGTTTTGTGATTCCTTTGTAATCATTTCCTATGTCAACTTGTGATTCAGTCTTATTGTTAATCTATGAAATGTATTTCTTCTCTCAATTACAAACTTATACGATTAATCAATAGTCACACTGAGGATTCAACTTTCAGCCTTTCCTGTGGTCATTTTCTCATTGTGTTAAAGAAGTTTGTGGACAGTGGGGAAAAAAAGAAAAACAATCCCCTAATGCCTCTGGAGATGAGACATGTTTGCCATCACGTCTGCTCAATATTCCACTAGTTAGCATTGAAAATTCATATGTGTTCAATGCCTGCTTCTGCATTAATCGTCCATTTTGAAGACAAACCATTAATTATAGTGGAATTATCACGTAACTATGCAGCAGCGCCATACATTAGGCAGGGAAAAATTTCCATATAGATACTTGGTTTTTTGAGAGTAATAATAGCATTCCTCATAGCTGCCTGAAGCACATCCATTCTAAATGAGTCTGCCTGCTGCAGATGCTCTTGGTAAGTGATGTGCAGTATTATACAGGGTATTACCACAGTCCTCAGAGACCTAACCCAGGTCCTAGAAATTGCATATGTGTATTAATGCATGAGTGCACAGATATGTGTGGTACGTCTTTTCAGGTTTGGGATATTCATACTTATATCGGCAGAGCTCCCTCTCAGGTGTCCTGTCTCTCAACACAAACCAGGCAAAGGTTTAATGCAAATTACCAGCCATAAACAGCCAAGCGTGAAAACATAAATATGTATCACGGTCTCAATTGCAGTACCATGCCTTTGAAGAGAGAATGCCCATCTCATGAGTTGAGAAACTAGAGGAGAAAAAAACAAAACAAAGTGAAGGAATGTGGGTGTATATATTTCTGTGAAGCAGGCCAGGGATGTTTATATGGTTTTCATGCAGCGTGACCGGGGCTATTAGTTTCTGGTTGCTGCTAAGAGCCAGACCATAAGGCCTATTAAAAAGGAAGTTAGGCAATTAATTTAAGCCGGATATAGGATCCAATTGCACACAAAGCACAACAGAAGGGGGTAAAAAAGCACAGGGGGAATGGAAAAGACAGAAATGCAAAGAAAGCGTGTCTCAATTTTGGTGATTGAAACATCTTTTATTGACTGATTTCAACAAGATTGTGAATTAGAGAGGGTGTAGATTAGCATAATAGAGCTCCTATCAGATGCTATGAGTCTCTGATGTTTACAGACAGCCTTTGAAAGAATGTCAACAAGTATCAAGAACACAGGAATGCAGCTTCAAATGTTTTGAAGGCAAGGAAATGACTGAGATTCCAAGTCAAATTCCCCCCAAAGAAAACAGGGGCTATTATCCTCTACACAGAAGGAATATGTTGCGAAAGCTGTATGACACAATCAGAAATAAATAGGAAGTTTGTTCTGACAAAACGACAGTAATCATTAAAAGAGAAAATCTGTTCGGTGCAAATAATCTAGGTCACAAGTGGACGGCCCTGTGCAGAAAGTAAATCCACCCATGGATCATGGAAGGTCTTATCCTGCTGTTTACAACAGGGCTGGGTCGATATCCATGGGAGGCGTTCAAATAAACAAACCATAAATGCCGGGGCTTTTTGCTCGCCTCTGAGATCACGGCTGTAACAATGATTAATTTTAACAACCTGAGCTAATTGTCTCCGAAAGTTTAGTTAACGGCACATATGATCTAGCCGTGGGTGCTTTTCTCTTCTGTAATGAAGAATAATGAGCAATGGAATTACTACTGGCACTCTTTCTTTTTTTTTCTCTGAGATTTGTAGAGAGCGTAGAGACCAGCAGGATGTGAGTCCGGGGAATGAAGAGATAGACTGTATCTGTCTGTGCGACTGTCTGTCTGGAAGGAAACGAGTGAGGAAGGAAGGGATAGAGACTTGTGCTTGGCTTGAAATCAAATCTTAACCTCTTGATGAATGTTCGGGGCTTAGCCTTTTTCCCTGCATGTGTTGTATTCAGCTTGTTTCTTTTATGATGCCCTGCTCTGTGAGGCTTGCAGGCTGCCTGTCACAGCTCACTCCCCTAGGAGGCTTCCCATGAAGCCTCTGCATTTCTCTGTCTTACTGTGGAAAAAAAGATATCGTCCTCTCCTCCCTCGTCCTGTTCCCTTCAAATCATGCTCCTCGTCTTTCCTCTCTTTTCTGCCATCACTCTTCTTTTTTTTTTATCCTCCCCCTCTTCCTGTGCACAGTGTACAACACCAGTACTGTTGTAGAAAACAGCTTGGCCTCGAGCAGTGTCTGTGATTCACCTTCAATCTTAGCTGTGCACTGGAACACTACCTGAGGCTGGAGATGAGACCCCTCCACAAGTGGCAGAGCTTAAACGCCCTCTTTTATCTACACTACATCTCCCCTAGTGAAGAGGAGCGTGGAGAGAGGGAGGGAGGACCGACCTGATCCCGCCTAGCTGCGCTCAGCGATGTGCACATGAAGCGCGTGCTGTTTATGTGGAGGTGGAGACCGTCAACACATTCTGTCGGTACACTCTGCTACCATTATCAGTGCATCTCCTGTGAGCAGAGATTCAGTCAGTCTGAAATCTGTGTGTGTGTGAGTGTTGATTTGAGCTGTGCATACACTACCCTGAGCGTGGAATACAAGCTTTGTTCTACCAACTCAGTTTCTGTACCATCTTCTGCCGTTGCCACTGTTTGTGGGATGACTGCTCAGCATTGGTATGACCAGTGCTGACTTGTGGGGGAATTTGTATTGTTATCACATTCCGCCTTCACCAAGTTGCAAAAAGACCCTGACCTTTAACATAATCACTTTAACCTACACATATCTGACACAGCACAAGTGTATCCATATCCCGGTCTGCCTGCAGTCCACTGGTACCTTGGGAGACTCTAAAGATGTGCTAAAGCTTATTACGGTCATTACATTGAAAATGGATGATGATACGTGAAAGAAGCAGTTAGGTTGGGATTGCTTACCTACAACCGTAATCCAACAAACCCATATTCATTTAGTGTGCAGCCGTTATCTCCACCATTGAAAAGATTTATGCTTGTCCTGAGGTTCTTCACAGTCCATCCCTGTGTATATGCACAGAGTTGGCTCACACACGTTGCTAGAACTTCTTATATTTGGGCAGAAGTTTTATATTGTGTACATGCGACTGAAACAAGAGGGAAATGACTCGAGCAATTTACATTACACCTTACGGCTTTATGTGTGACACGTTTAAAACAGATTGTTCTTCATGACATCATCATTTATATTTGTATTTACATATTTAGAGCATTTCAGTCATTGCCTTATAAAATGAGTATAAGCTGAATTTGCATATTATGCCACGGTAGGACACTTTCTGGGACAGAGGTGGGCAATCCTGGTCCTGGAGGGCCACAGTCCTGCTTGGTTCATGTGCGTTTCTACTTCAAATACTCCTGATTGTAATGAGTTGCTTTTTATGTAGAGTTTTGTGACAACACATATTCCGGTTTATTGGAGCACTCAGAGATTTATAAAGCATCAACCACTGTGGTCCTTTAGGACCAGGAGTACAAACCTCAGTTCTAGGATCTAAAGCAGACCTTTAAAACGGCTTTGACTTTAAAGGCTCTTGCTTTTAAAGGTTTGAGGGAGCAGGAATGATTGCCTGTGTTTGGATTCACTCTGTTTTTTAGTGAATCAGAGACCTGAGGAAAAGGGTCCACGATGTTGTTTACGAGCGGCATTTAGAGGGCCGTCTAGATAATGGGGACTTTTGTGTGCCATCTTTGTTTCTTGGTGGTGAAAAGAGACTCACTTGAATCCAGTTGCTTCACAAAAACCTTTCAATGCACCATACCATAATAGTCTGAGATCTTTCAAAGATATGGGATTTGGTCAGCTTCTTTTTCATATTAGGTGTTGCCATAAAATATCATATTCTTCTATTATACTAAGAGTTATTCTATATTTAAGGCGGTAGTGTTTTACTTAACAGCTTGACAGAAGGAAAATGAACAAGAGAGTGAAATGTGATTGAATAGAGGTTCCCTTCATTAAAGAAAAATAAATTTAAGGAAAAACGATATTCTTCCCACATTTCACTGACTGCACTGTAGTTATATGGTTGTCCCCCCCCCCCCCATTCAGATGGATATTAAATATGGCTCTTTGTTACTAAGTCCAAACCTTTACTGGAAGTTGATGACGACTATCCACAGTTTATGTAAAATAGAGCTAGTCGGTGTTGCACTTCCTCTGAATGATTGCTATACAGTGAAAGACTGCACTCTTCTCCTCTGCCCTTTTCTGCAGAGATGCACTGAAGAGTGTCGTTGAAATTGAGGACAAACCTTGATAAAGTACAAGTGGAGGCTTCCTCATTGTACTTAAGAAAAAGATTACAGAAGTTGAAAGACTTGACGAGGGTCAATGGTACTTTGAGAAACTTGGCTTGAAATGAATAATGGAGGTCTTGCTTTAACAGCCCCAGTGATTCTGACGCTGCATGGGCCATACGCGGTCTAATGTTCAAACTGTTGTGATTTATGATTCACCAGTAATTCATCATGTTGTATTGACAGCAAATGACAGTGTTGAATAATTAAACACTGCATGAAATACACATGGATAATTTCACATATATAATACATCCATCTACCGTCCTTATCCTTTTATTCACCTCATGGTTTTGGAGCGATGCACAAGGACAACATGCAAACTCCACACAGAAAGGCCTCCAACTCCGATCAAGATTCAAACTCGGGACCCCCTGAGAGGCCATTGTGCAGCCATATTTAACACAATATGATGCAAACATGAACGTAATTAAAATCAAGAGTCCTTCAGTCGGTTCAAGCTGTGGTGCAAACTGAATTAAAAGAGTGTAGGTCCACAACTGACTGAGCAGGATTGTAAGTAGGTCATATATGAGTCTTCAGTCCAGTGTTTCCCACTCTGTCTCATCCAATGGTGTGTTAAAAAGAACGTTTATCTTGAAAATAAAAGCAAAGAAGAGAGTTCTTAGTTTTCAGCTCATTAATGTGCTTCATTTGAAAGGAGAGCAGACTGTATGAATGTGTGCTGCCGTGCAACATTTAATTAATTTTGATCACCTCAGGGTATTGTGGGTCCACTTCACTTTAAAGCCATCCACTAAATGACCATTTTTAGGTTATTTCACTCCCTCTGTTTATCTCTCCCCCTTGCCCTTCAGCCTTCCTCGGCCTTTGGTCATTAACATCTTTATCTTCGGGAAAACACAGAAAGCCTCTGTTGAATGATAACGCGTTTCTCTCATTTTTAACCTCTTGAGAATACCATGAAAGCAGGACTTGGTGCTGTTTCTATCTTAGTCTCCATTATGTCAGAATTATGTTACTCACAGCTTGAAATGCTGTTGCTTCCTTTTACTTCAGTGGTTCTCACAAATTAATACTTTAATGCAATTTAATGTAGCCATTTTATGGTGTTGGCACATCAATTTAATGGCAGATTTTTACTACATTGACAGTTTTTCTTCTTAAAACCCCCTCAGACATCGCTATCTAGAGTTGTGGACTTTTCTCCTCTTAATAATTTGAGCTCTTGTGCCGCTGAGGTAGTGATGATTGAAAGGTTATTCAGCAGCCTGATGTTGCTTGTGCATAATTTAATCAAGGAGATAACACAGTGGATTATATAAGAAGTCATCAAACCTTGATGTGTGAAAGTTTAAAGTCGCAAACTGCGGAATCTTCTTCAACAGGGCTTGTCATTGTGAGTGGATTATCTTTAAATCACAGGGATGCAGTTTCACACTGTCAAAGTCCATGTGGATCATGTGTTTCATATAGTAATGCATTGTTTTGTAGATATTTACTTTTTCCATTAACACTGTTTACCATTGTATGATGCACAATGAACAGTGGCTATAAGAGATGCAGGTTGCAGTTCCTTTTCAAAATGCAAGTGAAAGTCCCTTCACGGTGAGCCACCCCCCTGTTCCACATGGCCATCATCAATCACAAAATGAAACCGAGTCTCACTCTCGACTGATATTTCTCAGCAGCAGTTATTTTTTTGAGAGCTCTCTGTAAGACGTGTAGAGATAACTGGTTAAGTGCTACTTGTGCTTCAAAAGGAGTGCTTGAAGCCCGTTAATCTGAATGTTACATGGCAGTGATTAATTGTGAACTATCTAAACCCAACTCCAGGTTTCAAAGCACCCTCAATCTATCAATCATCATGTACATGTTGTCATTCTATGGGTTTATTTAGTCTGATTGTGTGTTGAGGAATGTTACTCACGCCAAAGAGATAATAATTATTATAGTGAATAGATTCAAACAAAGAGCATAATGCTGAGGTCAGACACATGTAATTATGATCAAAATTGCATACATTTTAAATACATAGATATGATTATTTTGGACATGCTTGTGTACTCCCTTGTCTGCATTGTTGACAGCATGAGCTGTTGACAGATTGTGTATTCCCGAAGAAATAACTGACAGCCTCAATACTCCAATCTGCCTCTCAGGGCTTTAAACATGCAATGTATTGGACGGGCCATTGAATTCAGCCGGTAGTCTTTTAGAGGCCCATGGGAGAAAACAGGAGCACATTAAAAGTGCTGATGAATCCAATCAGGCTGTTTGCAGGCATCCAACATAGATATGCCGGTGCACTAAGCAGCGCTACTCAAGGGCTTAATTAGAAGGATGCTTGTGTATTGTTTGTTTTCAGGCATTAGTAAAGTCTGTGTGTCCTGATAATGGAATTGGCTGGGAAATGGAATCGTTTGGCCCTGCCTTCATGCTGCTCGGCCTGATACTGCTTGTCAACACCATTGTTTCCTCTCCCTCCCGTGAAGCCCCTATCGATGTCAGTGGAGGAAGACGGCCCCGCAGCAGCCAGCCAAGCCCTCAGCCGGAGCACTCAGGTTTGACTATTGGCTAACAAGGCCCTCCATGCTGGAGAGTCTTTCATATTAGATATCTACCTCTAATTAGCAGCTGCAGTTCTCCCCTACAGCCTGACACCTCAGATCATCCTGTCGTGGCATGTTCCAAAAGCGTTTTCTTTAGCTCTTGAGTGCTGCACGGGAGCGCATCAGGTCTTAATATCTCAGCTTGCTGACCCGTCACTCCACTGGATGTGTGAGCAGCTATAGAACTCAGCAGGTAGTTCGGCCCCTTTGTGAAATGATGAGAAAGCAGTGATAATTGGGCCTATAAATTCATGACATGCATATAAGTGTGCAGTATGATCATAATATATTTGAAGACAGTAGGTGTATGTGTATAATATATATAAGCATGTATGTCAAGGCTATAATCTGTCTTATAATATCAGCTGAGATTGGCACCAGCCTCCCGGTGCTCTAACATGGATCAGTGGGTGATCATTAATGCCTATTTAAGAGAGAGAGAGAGAGAGAGAGAGCATTTATGAACTTTACACTCTTATATTTCTATAATCTGGAATCTTTGCTTTTGTTGTAGAATTTGTGTTTGTGTGGAAGGCAAACGTGGCAACTGGGTTGACGAAATGATGGTACATTAGTTTTGGTATTTGGTCATTGATGTGGTTAATGTTGTTTTGCCTGAGGTTCTCCTGTTTAATGTGCTGTGGAGCATCACTATGTGTTTCCATGATTAGTGTTGCAATGTACTGAATCTCTCAGTTGCCCTCAGATCTGCTTTCTCCTCATAGCACAGCAGCTTCCTCAACAAAGGTCTTACTCATACTCATACTTCAGAATCTTGAGGGGGCATTCTCAATTATCTTGAGCACCATGTAAAAATTCTCAAAACAGAGACAAAAGCCTGGCCGTATTTAAAGCACCTGTCGTATCTCAGTGTAATTTGTAACATGCGCTTCATAAAATCAATTGTTATTCGTCAAACATGTTGCTATTTAGAGTCTCTTTGGGTTTGGAATGACAGTATTTCCTTCAGCCTTTGTAGATTTGTGCTATTTTCACTGTGACCTATGTCTCTTATTGGCAAGTTAACGGAAAGTTAACAAACCCACCCACTTGATATTGGAATAAGTGACGCTTAGGAATTCTTCCTGTGGGCGAGGCAGGAATTCAATCAGTCAGACTATGGGGCTAGGAAACTGGGCATCCGACACAGTTATGCTTCAGCACTTTTCAATTTGAGCCTGGCCTGCGTCAGCCTCTAGCCTGTAGCGTATCGTTAATGAAAGTCACATTAGGCATCCCTGTCGTCCTTAGTCATCCCGCTCAACCAGTAGGAGGTTTCGGAGCTGAATGGGAGGCTAATGTTCCCAGCTATAACCAATACAGCTGTCCTTCACTTCAACTCTGCTTCTGTTTGCTTGATACCTGCTGGTTTTTCTAAGGCCTTATGGGTCCTCGCTGCAGTTGAAATCCCAAATGTCTTCTAGTGAGAAACTGTAAGACGTGCAGAGCCTCCTAAAAATCACAACTCGTTGAGATTAACATATGTTAAGTTTGTGTTTGATCTTATTTAAATCTAGAATTGATGTGATTAAAATAAACCTCTTCCATGTCCTTAAGGAGACCCAACACTTTTGCTAGTATTGTCTTGAATGATTCATGATTTATTTTTTTTTTTTTCGGCCACTGTCTTTGTTGCCCGAGTTCTTTTTTCCATTGTGTGGTAGAGGTCATGGATTCCTTCATTTATGCAGGCAAGATTAGATGCACGTCTCAGGTTACCTCATGTTGTGACCTTTACCTTTTCCCAACTGCCGAATGCAGTCGAGTCCTCGGAGACCTTTGGCCTTCAGGAGGAGCTCCATGCTGTGGGCCATCTCATGTTGCCTAACTTGTGAGAGTGTTGCTCTGATAAATGGCTTGTTAGTGGACGTGCAAGGTAGAAACCATCCATGCTGCAAGGTAATACACACTCTCGCTGTGTTTAGGTGATTTGGTCTCAAAGGTTCAAATTCCACAGTAGAAAGAACTCGGTACATTTATTTTTTATTTTTTCTTCTGATGTGCCTCAACTGCTTTCTCAGTTAACCAGTGCTGACCTCTTTGGAAGCGGCAAGCAGACTTTGCAATGTCCCTGAAGTCATCCAAATAATGTAAGAAAAACACTGGAGCTTGTGTTACTTTTTGTTAGTTTTTGTGTCAGCATGTGTATCCAAACGCAAGCTCCATGTATCCCTGTAACACGTCGTCATCTGTTTTGTCTGAGTGTTTCTGAGGCTTACTTGTGTCACTTTGGTTCCGTTATGTCCTTTGACAGATTATCCCCAGTGAAAGTCCCGTTTTTGGATCTCACTTTAGGGGCTCCTTGTTCTCCCCGACTCTGCGCTTGACTTTGTTGTCTGTATCATGTCACCTCTCTTAGCCTGTGGCTTCATTTCCATACTCGAGCTGTCAAAAGAAATCACGCTCATTCATCTGCCTGAGAGACAGGATGTGCAGAAAGAGGCCTTATTTGAATGATGAGGCGAGATGGAAAAAGCTGCGTGGCAGCACATGGGGGCCCTGCACACGTGCACACGCACTTTGGCTGTCAAAAGTATATCCATGCTACATGTGTGTGATCTGACGAACTGAATTCACTCTGGTGGAATACTCCACTGGTTTACAGCTTCAGAGGACATATTAAAAAGGGTGCGGCTCATGTGGAAACTCTGATCCTCCATCTGCAGTTGCCTGCGCGGCCTCTCTCCTCCCCAAAGGACACATGCAGCACTGCGAAGATGTGCGTTGCGTAGTGCAGGGGAAAGCATCCTGCCGATGAAATCTTCGGCCACCAAACATAAACAAAAACCCGTAATGATAGTTTCATTAAATCTTCTGAACTGAGAGGAGACGTGTAGGCTGGATTCAGAAGCTACTGCAGCTGGGGGGGTTTTTTGGTGACAAAAATAAAGAGATTGATAGCTCAGATGAGTTTGAATCATGAAGTTTCTTGAGCTGACTCAGTCATCCTGGGTGTAACCTTGCTGCCGCTTTCTGATTTATTGTTGGTTTGGCTATTTGCTGGATGTTGGTGAACACTTCAGTGTGCACCAAATCATTTGGCTCCTGAGAAATGATGACAGGAGCAGAGAGATGTTTGCTGGTTGACACAGCATTCTTTTTCTGCACCTCGTGTGACGTACACTCAATCGGTCAACTTTCCTTTATTACTGCGGGACACAATGTACTGAGCTGGAATTTGACTAAGATTTAAGTTGTGTGTGTGAGAATTACTACAAAATCTAAAAAGTGAAGGGATTATGAATTTTTCACTTGAGAGTATTCAAAGGCGCCTTACACCAGAATCAAAACAAATTGCACCATGATGATGATGAATAATCTTCACAAGGGCATTTGTCCTGCACATATCTAATATATAAATATTTGTGAAGCCAAACAAGCTGCTACTTCACTGGCTTTGTCTAACAAGTAGAGTTGATGGTGTTATTCCCAGGGCATGGGTATTATGACAAAAAAAAAGCAAGTTATTATTTCTGCAGTACTGTTGGTTTGGGTTTCAAAAGCACTGATAAACACTGTGAAAAAGTTTCCACTGTTGCTGTTGAAATTAACAACATATTTGCTGTGATTTTAGTCTTACTGTTATTCTGTATAGCTCACACCATCTCAGAATGTATTTACATTATATTTTAAAACCAAAGCTGGACACTGCAGCATACATTCTACAATTTCCACCATTGGGAAGGTCAATGATTTTCCATTTTAAAGTTGTAGTCTTTCAATTAGGGTAAATTTCTCTATTGTAATATTGTAATACATTCAGTAAGTACATTTGAGTTAAAGCTCCATGAGACGTCTGTCATCGTTGTCAATAAACAGCTGCCAGATAAATAGTCTGGCATGGATTTTTTCCAGCAGTCTAAAAGATGGCTACCATCCTCTTCTTCAGTGGTGATTGCACTCTGCAGGCAGTAAACACTGTAAAACATCTTTGTTTTACGAGGACGTTGCATTGAACTGACGCGCCTCTGTTTGGAGCTCAATTTTTCAGGGTTTTTTCGTAGGTTGCTTCTTTGTCGTGACAATACCTCTTGGCAACAAAAAAATCTTGGACCATTGGAAGCCTTGGTGATTTGTCTTTCAAACGGCTCCATGTTTCAGAGGAACATCAGAGTATCACCGATGAAAAAGTTGCCAAATCATCTCTACCAATGTCTAACGGCTTTTCTCTACTGTTTTGTCTTGTTTGGTGGATTATGTGACCGAAGTCTGAAGAACCAAGCTAGATGGCCAGATTGAGAATCTATCAATTTTGCAAATAACCTCAGTAGCAAGTGGATGAGCCATCAATGTTGTTTACGCCTTATTCAGCTACCCATAATGCTGAGCCACTAGTGGGTGGGCGTCTGTGTTTGTGTGCCCTGAGCAGAAAGTGCAGTGTGTGTGCATGTCTCTTGACGTTCTGCCTCCTATTTATCCTCTGGTGTCCTGTGACTCGTGTTTGAAGCTGTTGTGATGTGCTCAGCATCCTGTCATCTGCTGTTCCATTGGTCCATGTTCTCATGCGAGTGTGACAGCGATATGCTCGGTACGGAGAGCTGTCAGTAAGCAGAAAATCCTCACTTTCAACTACCTCACTGAAGGGCAGGAGCACGAGTGTCTGCACTTCATTCACTTAATTACTGAATGCGCAGAGGTTCAAGTGCCACAGCTGCATATTCACAACAGTGCTTGTGGGTTTTTAAATGCATCTTTAGTTGGTTTCTATAGTGTCTGTGTGAAGTATTAGTGTGGACCTTGGTGGTAGAGAGACAATTTAAGTATGAACATCCAAGTTTCAGGTCTCCACACGGCTCTGTTTTCATGCAGAAGTATCTTGATGTGAATGATTAACTCTCTACCTGCGCATCCAAACAGCCCATCTTCCTTTTCACTGCAGACATTAACAAGAGAAATAATGTTCTCTCACTTCCCCCATAAATGACAGAACACACGTAAAAAGACACACTGCCTGACAAGTGTTGACGCAATCATATCGCTGTACAGTCCTTTCAAAACAGTGACAGTGTAGCTGTCAAGCCTTCTCAAGGGGCAAAGAGCCACTGTTCTGACTTGTCCCTGTGTCAGCGGTCTGGAGGAGAGCTGGAATGTGGTCATGACTCTACATGTGTACCCTGTTACGCTCCGCTGGGGTACAGAGTGGCAGGATCACTCTGTTTTCCACAGCAGCCCCCCACTCCCGTCATTCATAGGTTGGGTAAGTGAGATGGAGAGATAGTCGTGAAGGAGATGGAGAATAGCATGTGACGCATTATGAAATGATACTTCACTTTAAATGTGTTCATTGCCACGATGTATGAAGGAGCCCTATGTGCACTTTTCATTTGACGATGAACTTCACTGAAAAGAGGGTAAACACTTGGTTTGCTTTTCAGTTTTTAAAACACAAAAGAGGGATTCATTCGCAGGTCCACTGCATTTTGTGAAAATGTCACAAATTCTTGTATTCACAAGAATAACACTGGCCTTTTCATGTTCTTAGTGATCCTTTTGGGGCATCGTATCTTGAGTGTTTTGTGTACCTGGCCTTAAGGTTACTTACCTGGTCCTTACCCAAGGCTGCAGAGGAGCAAAGACGTGTGAAGATTGGAGGAGGATGCTAATAAAAGTTGGTTTTAGCTCCAAACTGGGGGGAAATGTGGTCTTCTTTATTCAGCAGATAATTGTCTGTTCTTCTCTCATGGAAATCAAAACAAAGCCCAAGGTTTAATAATGATCTGTGTTCATAACGGCGCCTCACAGCAGTACATTCTCTGCACTTCAGCAAGTCATATTGCAGAAGGCGGCCTCATATGGGAAACTTGCACAAAACTGTGTGCTCATCTCAAAACTATACAGTTTTCATCTGAGCGGAGAGAGAGGACTTTATTGAATTTAAAGAAAAATGATAACATCATGTGGAGACAGTGTGCAGAGAAAATAGACTTTTATCAAGAAGTGTTGTTATTGGAGGACTGCAGTGTTCGCAGACTTGGTTGCAACTTGGTTTGTTTTCCTGCGCTCTCGTCTTAATTCTTCATTTCCAGCCACCACAGGGATCTGACGAAGACAACAAAACAGAAAGCAGGTTTTGAGCATGAGAGGAGAAAGGAGGAACTGTACAGAGGAGTATAGTGTTTTATATCTTTTGGCTCACACTTCTGTGTGTGTCTGCATGACTGTGATTTTGTTGGTTGGAAAGTAAAAAAAAAAAAACAAGTTTGACAGATGTCTTGTACTCTGTGAAAGTAGAGTTGTTACACTTAAGAGCTGCTTTGGCAGCTTTTCATTTACCTTCAACAAAGATAAACATGCTTTTTTTCTTTGTACCTGCACTTCACATGCACGGTACGGTCTGTGATGGCTGACAGATGTGGGTTTGAAGGTGGTATCAGGTTTCTTTGAGGTGGAAGGGGGTGCGGGCCTAGAAATAGCAGCAGCAGCAGCAGCAGTAGGCAGCTGGGACCCATGTCATCCTGAGAGGTGCTGCAGCATCCGAGGCCCATCTGGAGGGAACACAGAGCCAAGGACACTGCAGAAGAAGGAGGCGGGGAAAAGAAGTTACGACGCAAGGTCCTCCTCGCTGTCCATCTCACTGGACCTTTCAGAAGACAAAACATTTCTTTGCCTTCTTTCTTCTTGTCAACTTTGCTTTTTCTTTCCCACTTTATGTCTCGGCCCTTCGGTCAGACTCAGCCGCTGACAGACGGGCCGTCAGCCATGGAAGACTCGACGTCACCTGGAAGTCTCGCTCATCCCCTCTCATCTTACTTCCCCTCTCCTCTCCCAGTTTTCTCACTCTGTTGTGTCAGTGACACAAACACAGCCAAGCCACAAACACCTATTGATATGTGTGGTTCTACCACTCATCTGGCTGTCATTTTGCACAGTTTACCTGCTGGAATATAGAAGCACAACTGCAGACAGGGCTGGGATCAATAATCCAATGAGTATGCTGTGTATAAGAATGAAATATCAACAAAGAATGAATATAAGGGTGTTTTAGCCACATTTGCCACTGATTTTCACTATTACAGATTATTTTACGAACACAATACTAGATATTTATTTTTACCTGTTGACCTTAGTTGCAAATGGTTTTTTTAAATAAATTTAAGTTGTACTTTAAATACACCTGATGTTTTCCAGTTGAAGTTACTGTGCTTATGGTACATTGGTTGGTTATTCCCAGTGGAGGGAATCTTTTAAAAACATACATTTGAAACATTGCTCTATCATATTGGAAATTTTATACAGAATACAAATAATATGCACCCAAAAGACAACACATTTTCCCCCAAAACATTTTTTATGATTTGCACTATAAATGAATGCATCAATTATGTGTTATCATACATACCTCGTGCCCAAAAAATGTCTGTTAAAAGCTTTCAGAACAATTGTTTTTCAAGCTTTTTTGACAATACAGATTTCAGCTTACTTAGTGATCATGCATGGCTATTCCTGCATTGTGTAGGAGTTTTAATGGCACAGAGCTCAATACAGCACTCCGATTTAGTGTGCAGGACTCACAGCCCTCAGGCAATCAGAGGCATCCATCATCCCCACAGTTTATAGAGTGATGGAAGGAGGGAGAAAGTTGCAGGGAGAGAGGGAGAGAGATAGGGAGGGAGAGAGAGAGAGAGGCGAACAAACAAAGTGATGGAGCCAGAGAAGTGGGTGTATAAAAAGCATACATAAGACGAGGACTAAAATGTCAGTGTGAAAGCATTTGTCTGGAGGTGTGATTCACTCAGACACAGCTCGGCTGCCCCAGTGGGTAAACAGCTGTAATCATTGTTCAGCAGCAGACATTAACAGCCTGTCGCCATGCTGTTGTTACAGTGTTGAATTATTGTGCTCTACATCCTGGATTCCTGTAATTCAAAATGTATATTTGGCATTTTATATGTTTCAGGGTCAGTCGGAGTATTTAGTTTTCAGTTTTGCTCATTTAAAAAGTTGAGACATAAATCTAGTAGATATATAATCACCTCTATCTGGTTCAATTTAATGCTCTACTTGAGGATTTATGTTCAGAGAGACCGTTTGGGCATTTAGTTCACAACTCATTGAGATTGCTAAGTTATTGTAATTCATTTGTGAAACTGTTTAAATTCTGGTGCTCACCAAACAAATGTCAAGCTTTCTATTAACCTCTGGTATGGCTTAATGGGCAAATGATGTCCAAAATGACCAAACACAGGATGTGGAAAGTCCTGAAACGGTATCTTCTCACAACAGATTTTTGTTGGCATCAGCTGTGATACGTGTTTGTTGACATTTTAGGTTTATTATCAAAAATGTTAATGTGAATACAAAGTGAATCTGTCTATAGTCCAGACTGTATCCTTCTCTGTGCCTTGGCTCAATGGTGGCGAGGAGCATAAGCTTTCAGGGGTTGTTTATAAATGTTCGAATGTACTTTTCCTGACTGTTTTAATAGTATTGACAAGATTTTTGCAATTTGGCCATTAATCAAATTGTCCAATCAGCCCCCTGTGGTGCAGCAGACCCCCACCCTCACACCCTTATGGATGGTTTCTGTTACTTATCTGTCACTGTCTGACTGAACGTCCGCCAAGGAGGTTAAAAATCTCCCGAGTTTGTTTGTTTGTCTGTTAACGAGACGGATCTTCATGAAAATTGGTACAGAGGTGCATTTTGTTCAAAAGAAGAACCTATAAAATTTTTGTTGGTGATCCGTATCAAAATAATTGTTAAAATTCAACATTTTCATTTTGTAATATATTGTCTTATCTTGTGTTCTTTCAAATTATGAGATAAAATCATGTGATCAACAAACTACATAAATGAATAAAGGCAGTTGATCTGAATGTGGAATGTGTCATTTCCCTGTGTCCATGTCTCCCCTTGGCGGAGGTCAGAAATCTCTTGTTTGCTCTTGTTGGAATTATATTTCAAAGTTCCAAACTATTTTCAATAAAATTTGTTAAGTAGTTTGGTGCTTTGAAAGTTACGACATGAAGCTGACATATATATATATATATATATATATATATATGTGTGTACATGTTTGGTTTCAGACGCTGGTGCCGCGTCAACATGATGTGTATAACTTAAATTTCATTAGAAATAATAATCAACTGATTTCTTGAAGAAGTGTTTGGTGTCTTTCTTCTGTGACGTACGACTGGAAAAGGCACAATTTTAGCTTCACATTGACAAAGGCAAGCAAAGCTGCTTTAAACGGTCATTGTATAGGCCCTCTCAATATCAGACGTATGTTAAAGAATGTGTCTCTGCATGAGTCTCTTCATGATGGTAGAATTGATTGGCGATGCACGGTTAAATTCCAGAATGATAAGCCAAACTCTCTGGAATCCTCACTTTTTACTGTAGTGTGTCTCCTTGCACATGTGCAGAACAACTATTGATTGCACTGTATGCGCATGTGGAGTACTTTCGAAAAGTTGCACTCTGGAAGTTGTTTTCATCCACTCCCATGGCAATCAAGTTTTAGCGGTTTTCACTTTAACATTTTGGTCTCTCTCCTTAAAGAACCCCATTTTTTTCTATCACACCAACCATAGTGTCACACTGACTGGTTGCAGAAGGTTGATGACAGGCGCATACTTTTCTCATTTGTGTGAAGTTTATCATAATCAGGACACCTCTTTTGGGTTGATGATCGACCGGCTTTTTTTCCCTCCCATTTGCTTCCCATAGGATTTCAAGATGCAAATTAAAGGCTCTACATCCGCTTCACAGCAGCAGCCAGCTCAAAGTTCATCAGAGCATAAACATGTGGCAGGCCAAGGAAAATATTTGAGGAGATGTGTAACAGACACAGAATGTTGTGAAGTTTACTTTGAGCTCCAAGTCTAGAAGGGTCATGTGATCCAGAAATCTCAGACGTCAAAGATTCATAAAGGAAATATCTTCTAATTCCTCTCTTTTGCCTCTGAATGTCTCCTTAACACGTTCACTCTCCGTCACCTTCTTTCTTTCATCACCTCAGAAGATTGTATTTGGTAGGAAGTCAGGTTTCTTCAAGAGGGGAATACTGTCTGAAACATACAGCAAGTAATGTCATATTTTAAATAACAGTCCATGGTCACACTGTGAATCTAGTTTAACTCTCGAGACGAGACCAGATTTTCTCAACAGGTAGGGTTACAGAAATTTTTAGTGGGGCGCCAGTCAACGGAAACAGGGTTAGTGAAAAAGTCTTAAAGGCACACATCACATCCCCAACCCAGCGGAGCACCGAGAGTACTGTATTATAATACTTGTGTAAGTGGTTGTGAACCATCCCAGGAGTAATCTCACCCTTGACCCAGTTGCCTTGGCTACCATTTACTTCCTGTCCTTCCAGCCTCTCATCTTAGATCACGGAGGTGTTTTCTTAGAGTGTTTGGAATGAAAGAACTAAAGAGAAAAGGAGGAAGAAAGAGACGCAAGCAGAGACGATGTGATGCGGTTTTGGCCTCGCCAGCTCTTTTGGCCTCCTCCCCTGATGCAAGTGATCGTGAAAGCCCCTGGGGTAGCTTCTCACTCGTTTATTTCTTTTCTTTTTCAACTGTGAACAGCCTGCAACCTGTCAGGCTTCCCACACATGTGCTGCCACCACGTTGCCTTGGTTACGCTTGAACTTTGTCTTCGAGCACCGGAGAGAGCGAGGGTGAACAGGGGTGAAATTTGGGGCTTTAGAAGCGGAGTCCACTGGTGACCCGCAGAGCGTGTCGTACCTGCGTCGGCCGTGTTTCGCAGGAAGTGACAGTCGTCACCTGCACCTGTCTGGTGGCAGGGAGCTGACTTCTGCTGAGGGGATGAGGATTGGCGAAAAGGAGATCCACTGGTTCAGAGGAGGCCATTTCACGCAATGCAGCTTTCAGGAAGCAAGTCATCAGAGATGCCTCGGGAAAGCTGCGTCTCTTTCATAGCTGGCCAAACGGAGCAAGCAGGCGTGGAGGGCCATCTAGAAAACAATATCCTCTAACTAATGCTGTCTGGGGTGACATTCCTTGTCCCTGAGCCTCTCTTCCTTGAATCATTCATTCGACTCTTCAGAAATGCTTTAGTGCTCAGATATGTTGTGATTTTTTTGTCTCTTTTCGTTTTGCGACCTAATTTTTGTTCTTTTGATGCATTTTTTTGAATGGGTGGGGGCCTTTGACAAGTTTAACACCAGCGGTTGGCTGATATTCTGTGTGGGCTTTTTGTAAAATGGAAATATGAAGACGATATGAGGGAAACAGGCCTTTTTGGCAGCTTTCCAGTCTTTTGAAAACAAGCATGGAGCCAAGATAAAGCACAGTTAGGCCATTGGGAAACCAGAGCATTATGATTCGGATCTGTGTTGTGGGAAATCACCATTTCTGCCTCGCAGTACCCCTCAATACCTGCGGGGACTAATGCCTCCCAGATGATCAGATAATCGCAGTACAGTGCTATTTAATGCATGGAGAAAGAAGAAAAGACACAGGCACAAGACTGCTTGTTTTAGTGCAGTTTACAACTTGAGATAAAGGTTAAATCTCAAGATAAAAGGAAGTAACTTGTCAGAAAAAAAAAATATAGCACAAAAGAAGCTGTTGCCTTGCAGAGTTTAATTTATTCTACAAGGAAATATATTACTCACAACTTCCTATTCCTGATGCAACACTTTTCTTGAACTTGATCTTGTTCTATTGAGTTTTCGATATAATGGTGGAGTATTTCCTTGAGAGCAATAAATTGTCTAGAATGAGCCCATTTGGATTCATGAAATATCAGGAACTGTTTCGACTGACATAGCAGCATCCTATTTTCTGTGTAATCTAGAAATCACAAGACTAGTTTAAATGTTAGATTGACATTTAATGTTTTAATGTTTTACTCTATGGGCCAAACAATAGTGTGGTGGTTAGCACTCTCGCTTCAAAGTAAGAAGGTCCCTGGTTTGAGTCCAGGTTGGTGTTTCTGTGTGGGGTTTTCATGTTGTGCTGTTTCTCCATGCAGGTACGTTGTGAGATGACATAAGATGTGTTAGTGGCTAATTCAAAACTCTTAAATTGCACGTGTCTTTCAGTCTGAGTGTGTGTTTATTATTGTTTATTTCTATATTTTCCGTGTGATGGACGATCCAGGGTGTTCTTTGCCTTCACCTCCAGTGCCCTGCGTTGGATAAGTAGTGTAATTTCTCAACTCTGGGTCTTGAATGTCCTCAGACCCTAAAGGCTTCATGGGCTAATAAATGAAAGCCACTTTCACATGAGTCTCGTTGGTCCAAAAATGTTGTGTTCAAAGTTTATTGCCCCAAATCCAGCTTTTCCTTGATCTTCAGCCATTTCAGTATTGGATCATAGGAGCTGCATTGAGAATCTGCTGTGTCTGTGTGAGCTGGACTGTCTCCGCCCACACATGCCCATCTTGGGAAGAGGAGGAAATACTTCTTCTCGTGGTGCCATGTGCCAGAGCAGAGCTGCCTAATTGTGGGAGAGTCAAAGGGGGAGAGTCTACCTTGATTAGGATTGGCTACACCCCTGATGACACTATATAGGTTTTGATTTCTGATTCGCTCATTAAAGCAACACACTTTTTAATAATTGAAACAAGCCAGAGGACAGAGTTTCTTCACTTCTGGGGCGTGATTGAAGGTATGGGGACGCATATTACTATTGGAAAACCATGAGAAAGTGAATTTTGCATAATCTGACTCCTTTAATGTTAATGCAACATCAAATATGTAGATATATACTGAGAAATGGGGGGGTGGTGGGCAGTAATTCACAATAGCCCAAACCCTGAAACCCTCGACCAAGCATGTGTCTCAAGGATGAGACGGGAGGACATCACTTAAACTGAGAAAAATAGACTCATGAGAACTGCTACAGCTCGGTTCATCTCGGCGTATTGATGGAGCCACAGCATCTACTTAATTCTTCTTGCTGAAGATGAAGCATTATTTTTCCCTGAGTTATATTTTCAGTAATAAATGACACTGATAATATTCTGGCCTGCTGAAGTATTTCCATCATGTTTGTCTGTTGACCAAATTAATCCCTCGCAAAAGAGAAGATTAAAAAACAATAATAATGCACATCCCTTGATTTATGGAGTATCATGTTGCAGGAAGAGATATTTACAGTGGAGAAAGGCAATAAAGCTTTAAGTGCTATGTTTTATTTTATTTTCTAATCATGTTTTCTTGACAATTGTAATGCATATCTTTTGCATTCAATTTACCAATGGCTGAACAGTTTAAATATATTGATGAGTAATTGCAATTAATCACATTTTTTGCATAAAAAAAAAAAAAGTGACATACTTTAAAGAGTAATATATATAAAAACCACCATACTATGCTTTAGACTGTGCCAGGAATTACACTAGTCATAAAGTAGGCCCTATCAAATATGCAAATAGCATATACTGCTCTGGGGACCCTGGAACAGAGACTCTGAAACAGTTTTCCATTCATAAGTAGTGGATTAAAATATTTTTTAATTACCTTTGACCTTCATTCCAACGATCCACGATTGAATTGTAGAATGTTAAGTCTGACCTTTTGCATTTCATCTAAGTACATATTTGCTCTGCAACGCATGATCTTACTGAAATACATCTATGTCTTTCATACAGGCTGTTTTAATTTCAAATATAACATCAGATATTTAACATCCTATAGTTATCTGGCTGTATAAACTGCTCATGCCGGTTAAGATATGAGTGAATCTAGGTTATGAGAATGATTTTATTAGTCTTTGTCATTATATATATATATTTGTGGCTTCATGTTCAGCATTGAGGGTGAAATGTACATTTCTTTGTTGCACATTTTGCACAGCTGTGGTCTTTTCTACACTTCTATCCCACAGATTTTTACAATAAAACTTACATGCACCACGTCCGTTAGCCTGTTATTGATATTAAGCCTCTTTCCACACAGGGTCTGTCATCAGATGTGCTGGTGCATTGGTATGTATGCTGGTAACTAAAGGAAACTTTCTGAAATGCACTGACAATTGTTTTGCGTTGAAGTGTAAAAGTAAAGCACCAATCAAAGCTGACAACTTTTAAAAATACAATTTCTTCTCTGCTGAACTGATAACACGCTTTAAATTTTCATCCCTGATTGTAACGCATCCTCCTGCCAAAAGGAAATAATCAGCCATTTCCAAATCATTTCTGAGCTACAGCTGTCTTGCTTATTGTTTCATGAAGATCAAAAAGCTTTACTTTGTGGAAAATAATAGAAAACAGACTTTTTGCTGAGAAGAATGAGCATCTTTAATCCTTAACCCCTCATACCTTGTTGTCGTGTTCCTGAAACAGTTGCTGCTTGATTTTGTTTAGTGAAACAACCCTGGTTTGGTTGTGTTCCTGTCCTCTCTCTACTCCTCAATAAACTTTATCTAATATGTAATGTACTGGCTGTCCTTCAATCTTCTGTCCAAGTGGAGATTACGGTTAATGGTCATTCCCAGCTCATTATAGGTGACAACAGGTACAACCTGGAATAGTGAATCCTTTACAGGGTAAATGAGACACTCTCATACATTTATTCCTACAAGGAATTTGGAAACACCAATTAGCCTCATGTGCGTTTGTTGAAGTGAACTGTGAGAAAACTAGAGTAACTCGAGAAAACCCACATTTACACTGGAAGAATACGCCAAATCTACACAGAAAGGCCATCAAGCCCAACTGAGACTTGAACCGGGAATATTTTTGCTACGACTTGAGGCTGCTGACCACTACACCACTGTGCAGACTGACTTCATTTCCCTTGTAGCAAACATGCTAAATTACATCACTGTTAATTTCTCCTGCGGCCTCCAGTGGACCGTGTTGTTTTTACAGCTTGCACAATGAGGTGTTCATGGCTGTTTTTCCACATGGGGATGACGTGACAGGTTGAGAGGCATCATGAAGAGAGAGTGCAAAGGCAGACTGATCAGTGCATATGAACAAATCGGCAAGCAGAGACACATATCTCTTTGCCAAGTATGTAAAACATCCCCCCTTAACTGAGGAAAAGTAA
The DNA here is from genome assembly GCF_963383615.2 of Lipophrys pholis. NCBI lineage: Eukaryota > Metazoa > Chordata > Actinopteri > Blenniiformes > Blenniidae > Lipophrys > Lipophrys pholis. The sequence continues at coordinate 8,089,980 of NC_137643.1, read as the reverse complement.
CCGTAGCAAGATCCTTTTATTCAATGCAGAAATAGGGGCAGACTGTAGCTCGCTGACAAGCCGCTGAAAATCTGTGACATGAATCTCAGTCGGGGGACCAATCATGCGTTTTAGTCAAGGAATGTCAAGACCCCCGGCGCTCAGCCTCATGTTAAAGCAAAGCTCTGCTTCATGACATAAAGGGTGAATACCACTCCAGCAAATGTAAAGCATTTTTTCCATCCATACTTTTCACGTGCTTGAGATGCATTTGACATTTTGCTCCCCTGGGATTGTGTCTTTAACAAAACAGCCCTGCATAAATGGATTAATTCTAAATACCTCCTGTGAGGCTGAATGATCCTCATTTATAAGGCCAGTGGAGGTTGTTGCATGACTTGGGGCAGCACTTAAACTCTATGAACTGGTGAATAGTTGTGTTAAAGTGGTGTCTGTGGCCATGCAGCTTAATGTACCATACCTGGGGCTATCCTCCCCCTCTGGCTTTTACAGTGGCAGTATAATAGTGCTATCTCTATAGCGCTCAATAACTTGCATCAGTGAGATGTAGCTTTAAATGCCGATGTGTTGTTCATACAGTATATCCTGCCCACACACACAGTTCTCAAATGTTGACCCTGTGACTAAGATTTTCATTTAAGCCCTGCGAGAAAAGAGCATCTTGGTGTTCTACAGCAAGAAAAATACAAGCTTGTTTTTCTGTATTACCTCTTCCACCTTACAGCAAGTTTCTGTATTTGACGTGGTTGAAAACCCAGCTATTCAAAATCGTTGCTTCATGTATTTGTCTGTTTTTTTCCCACGGCTTTCTACTTTATTGCACCACTGGGCCTCTTTTTTAGCTATAGACTCTACGGAGCAAATGCATTTTTCCTGCTTTGGGGGAAATGGACTCCTCCTGTTTTTTATTAAGGTGAACCCTAAACCTGTCATTATCCTATATACTGTGTGTATTAGGCTGAACTTTGGCTTACGTTTCTCCCCTCCGGTTCTTTAGTGATGAAGAATATTGGACTGGCAGGCTTTCTAAGCACAGCTGTGAGTCTATATTGTTGCCATCGCTCTGCTCCAGTAACCCCTGTGTGGGATGACCCCTGACCTCTGTGAAAATTCAGCAGCGGCTAAAGAGGACTGTTAATGCTCGCTCATGATGTACAGCTGTGCTTCATTCAAGGTGGTTTGTTCCTGCTCTGCACACAGTTCACACATGCAAGACAAATCACGGCGAACGCTCATAAAAGTGCATCACATTTCATGTTTTTTTTTTTACTGAGGGAGAAAAAGGGAATAAGAGCAGAGTATATAATCTATAATCATTTATTTATTTTTCAGAAATTATTGCAGTATTTTTTTTTATTTATTTTTTTATACCTCTTATATTTTAAAATTTTTTACTAGGACTAATTTTCCCCAGGTGATTTATCAAAAAGCTCAATTTGAGCTCTATGTACTTTTTTTTTTTTTTAAAGAATATTCCCATGATGCCTTGTTAAACACAGGTATTTCTAAAATGCCAGATTTCATGAGCCAATATCTCACACATCGATATGGCTGTTGCTGGAAATCGTAACATCTGGTCATGTTTGTGGAGGTACATGGTACGTGAATTCAAATCGCGCTGGCTGTGCACATTCTCGTAAAATGTATTACATCATTGTTGCGTGCATTGTGCATGTGTGTGTGAGCTGTATTCTATACGACTCTCTTCTTATACACTTTCCCCTTTTCAGCCAGTATGACTACTAAGAGGCTCTTCCTGCTATTGTGCGGTGGACTTTTTTCTGCAGATCCCTGATTGTGCAGGCATGCGCTTGCATCTGTGTAATGCACCTGTGTTTCAGTATGAAAAAGACAAGCCACCTATTTTCTTTGTGATGGTGCATTTCCCATGAAATGTGTAATATAATACCATTTAAACAAACAGTTGATGGGGAGGGTGCATCTCCTGCAAGTTGTAAGGAAATCAGTTTTTTGGCAGAGCCTAAGGCTTCGATATGCAAATATCATTTTGACAGTTTCCGTGTGCTCTGGTTTCTTCCCACAATCCAAAAACGTGTATGTGAGGTTAATCAGTCTCTCTGTGTTCGTCCTGTGATGCACTGGCTTTTTGCCCAGGGTGTATCCTGCCATATAGTAAGCTGGGATTGGTGCCAGTGCCACTAACCTGGGCTGACAGAGCTAACCTGCTAAAACACCTGAATACATTAATATATCAGGCGCCGAAGCTAACTCAACCCCCATAGGTCAATGACATTTTATTAGAATAAAATGATCTCCTCTATCGATTTGAAAAATAAAGATCTCTGCCACAGCTAAATCTCTATTAGCTGTTTAAACACAGTTAACATATCCTGACAACTGTTGTATAAAATAAATGCTTATACAGTGAATTTTGTACAAACCTGTAAACCTCTCTCTATACTTGTTGAGATTTTCAGCCTCTCTTGAATATGACACTCTGTTCCTGGAGCGATAACCTGTGTAGATAAAGTAAAAAAATAAAAAATAAAAAAAGATTGCTGGAGATCTAGTGATTTACATTTAGTCAACTCATCGGAGCACCGCTTTCATGAGTCTTGTGAGTCATGTCAGAGATACGAGTGAGTCAGGCAAAATGGACATCCAAAGAATGTCAGAGGGCTTTTAAGATATTCTAGTAATGAATGTGGGCAGTAAATGGAAATGCCTACTAATGCATCAGGGAGGGAAAATAAGGTTTTATATTTATTTGAGGGTTGTCAGAGACCCTGGGAATGAAAACCATGATTTGGATATCGGTGATGATGTGGCTTTCTGTGTGGTTTGTCTAACATCTTAGATTATTCTGCCTCCTTCAGAAGTATGTCGTTGTCTGTGGGGAGCAAACTATGCATTGTGAAGGACAAGGAAGCAAAAACAGTCCGAATTTATTTGATGCAGTTACTCGTGCTGCTGAAAAACCTCATTCAAATGCTATAAATACATATAGTTTGTGAAGACGACAGTGTGACATGTCAGCACGTGTGCCCTGTGTGTCTTGTATTTTGTCCGTGCTCCAGTGGCCATGACAGCCGAGGTAACCCATCTCTGAGCGCCATAAGCCAGCCTGTCAGCGGATTCAGCCCCCTGCTTCCTGGACCCTGTTGATACCCAGCACATAATGGCACACTGGGAAGCCCGTTGCCAGCCTGTAATCCAAGCATCTTATCAAACCAATCAGCGCCTTTCCAGCGAGAACACATCTCGACCGTGACAGAAGGGGGTTTCACAACATCTGGCGCTCTGAGAATGAAAGGGAGGGCCAGAGTGAGCGAGCATGGAAAGAAAGTGTGAGAACAATCTTGATGGTCTGGCATCGAGGTTTTTGATCAACACCACATCCTGCCTTCTCTTCCGACGCAGGTCACTTCGCGGGCAGTCAGTTGTCAGTGCTTGCCCGCTGGAAACCGGCGGGTGTTTCTCGGTTACAACAGCAATATTCATCCCTTTGTTCCCAATTTCCCCCTTCCAGCCTGGCGCAGCCGTGAGGGGCTACCACAGCAGCAAGACTGCAAGGATGAGTCCAAGCCTCGGCTCCAGTTGGAACAGTGGTAGCGGTGGAGGTCAGGGGAACTGGGGCGGTCCCTCTTTCACCCGTTCAAGCCTTCAGCATTGTGTATCCCACCACCATCAACACCCACATCACCATGCTCAGTCAACGCACACAAGCTATGCCTACTGTCTGGCCCATCCCTCTGTGAGTACTGTGGAGTTCTTATTTGATTTGCTGCGACACTTCTTTCTCTCTGGTGTCCATTTGTCACTTTTCCTTTGAGGGAAGTGTTTATGCAAGCAGGAAGTCAACTTTCTACATTCCCTCCTCCTCCTTTCTCTATCTTTTAACTTTAGTCTTTCATTCCTCTCAACCTTGCGTCACGTATACCCCCCCCCCCCCCCATCACTATTCCCCCCTTTCTTTCTCCTGCATTATCTCCTCCTTTGACCCCGCCCCTCCTCTGCAACTTAATTTGTTTTTCTTTTATCCATCCACTGCATTGACAGTGCAATGAGAGACTAATTGAGGTACAGACACTTTTGGATGGCTTCCCTTGTCATTATCCTTGGAATTAATTGCTGTTCTGCAATCCGTTTGATTTGACTTTATTGGCGCTATCTGGTTTTCCAATGTAACGTTTGGGGTGTGACTGGAACCGAGGCACAAGTCAAATTTTATTATCGCTGTGTTGCTGTCACAGTCACAGAACTACAAACAGAGATTTGGCAGGATTTAATTTCTCTTTATTTCTTCCTGTAATAAATGTATTTACAAGGCTTCGCACTAAATCTTTCTCTGGTTTGCTCTTATTTTCCATTACAACACTGATATTCTCTCATCTTACATACGCACCTCTTAAATTCCCAGCAGCCCATTTGGCGACATGTTGAGACTTCCCTGAAGTGCCTGCATGCATTGAATGAAGAAATTGGATTGGATTTAGATATGATAATCATCACAGTTTGTCAGCTCCTGGTTGCACAAAGCATTCCTTTTATGCCGTTCTGGTGATATGAAGGCACACAATCATGTTTGTTTTGGGTTTTTTTTAGTCAGCAGGGCCGAAGTTTTCTTTGAGAGCCCAAGCAAATGTGTTTGCATCTTTTTATTCCACCATTCTTGTCCTCACTGCTGTTGTCACGATCACCAGCAAACAGCCCCATTACCACTGTCATTGCCTTTACCACTACTACCTCCTGAGGCAAAAAGGAGCTCGGTTCTTTATAAGGCACGTTGTGCACAAACAGGAAGCAAAATCAGAGTGTTCTGCAGGACAGACATGAAATGTGGTCGTAGTTGTGGTTGCGCTTTGTCACGTGTCATACGTTTTTGGGAACGTCAGTTCTCCTTTCTGTTCTCACTACCACAGAATCTCCAGGGAGCTCAGTCATCGTCATTAACATCTACAAACAGACTCCGGGCGTTTCTTTTATATATTTAACCATCTTATTTTGTAGCCCAATTCTGAGCCTGCGAGAAGCCACTTTTTTCACGCACAGTCGTTGGTTTTCAGAGTGTTTTTAAAAGTTATACACACCTGCATGCTCGGGGTCTATACCCCCTTTGGGATGAGGGGATCACCCTCATCATTAACATCATCTCTCCACTGTCAGCTGTGTGTAAACATGTTTATTCTGCATTTACATACACATTACCTATAAACCATTTCATATGAGTTGGCTCACTGAGTTGACCTTTTCAGTCTTGGTAGTGCTCAGATTGAAAAGATTCTTTTATTCATTGAAACTACAAAGCAATTGTAACTTTTCTGACCCGACAAGCCTTTTAGGAATTGATGTGGTCTAAAAAACATGTATGTAAATCCATTTGAAATGGGTTGATCGGTCTTTGTTTTGCCTCATTGTTTACAGTGCAGCGTCTTAATTCCATGAAATGCTCATTGTGTGCAGACAAAGTCTGAAACAATTCTCAACACAATGTATTCTGAAAATCAACAACAGACACCCCACTGTCATATTGTTTTTGTTCTAATCACCGCTTTGTTGGCCTGCGTATATTTTGATATTCCTGGGAGATTGGTTAGCCACACTACTCTTATAGTCCCCGCCTATACCTTCTTGGTTACACATCGCCACAGGGCCATCACGCTCCTGCCCTTATTTTGACCCTCTACCCTGAGACCATCGCTAACTCCGCTGGCTTCGACTGGCCTGTTTTCATCGGACAGCAGGGACGGTTGTTTCCTTTTCAGCAGTTTTCATTTTGTCCCCGCAGAAAGCAATTTCTCCCCCACCATCATGCCTTTCGCCCAGTGCTGTTACGAGTCAACACTTTGGCCTCAAGGAGGATTTGCGGTGCTTAGAGATGGCTAATCCAGACTCTGACGGTAAACAAAGGCATGACTCCAGCGTTTCCAGTCTGCTCAGTGCATTTTACAGCCTCTCATATGCAACACATACTGTACCTCATCCCTGAACAGAAATCCCACAATTCACAAACAAACCAGAGCAGACCCCCCTCCATTTTTACAATCTTTTTCTCTCAAAAGCCGTCCCCTTCGCCGCTTTCATTGCCTCTCTAAATGTTATTGTAATTTCAGGGATATTAGATGCAAAGAATGCCCAACAGAAAGGGAAGAAAAACAGAACTGATAGCTCAGCATGCGTCTGTCCTCTCGGCAGAGAGAGGTGAGTAAATAAAGGGGAAAAAGAAAAGCAAGTAAGGATCCAGCGGAGATCAAGAAGCTTTGCCTCCAGTGGGTTTGTAATTATAATGGGAGCGGATACGTTTCCACTTTTAATATGGTGGGATGAAGATCCCTCGGGGGGGAAGATTGTATGACAAACCAGCAGCAGAGAAAGTCGTGTAGAAGTCGGGAAATGCGACTTGAAAGAGAGTCAAAGTGATTGTGATATTTCATGTGAATATGCAACTCTAGCTCTGATAAAATGCATGCCTATACTATGGAATGCATAAATGTTTCCTTTCTTAATGCAGACTTTTGTCACATTGTCAACCTACACAGGAGTCATCTAAGTGCTGAGGACAAAACCTTTACAGCAGAAACTTGAGCATGAAGCAGTTGGTTTGCATCATAAAATGCGTGAACTTTAAACATATTTAGTATTTATTTAATTCAATGTTTCAGCGGACATATGTATCTTCACTCAGGTTGATGATGTTGATTTCATTTTAGGACAGATTTGGGTTTTTTTCCACTTCATAGTAAAATGATTTGATAAAAGTTTCCCTCAGTCATATTTTCAGGTCTATAAATCTGTTTAGTAGTCATTTGCACGCTAATACATGAAAATGTTATTCAAATTCAAACAAAAAAGAACTACTGGTAAAAAGTGATGAAAAGTGATTTTACTTGATGACGTTGATAATCGTTGTGAGCATGGTAGCATGTTGAAGTCAAATTACAGCTCTTTTTTATGCTAGATAATCTCCATCAGTAATTATATTCACTTTTTCACTATGGCTTTTGCAATTATGTCAATTTATCCCAGAGAGAATTAATTATAATCATTTTCTTTTGCAATAAGTAAAGAAAACTGAGGGCCACAGAAATGGGGAGAGGAAGGGAGAGGAGACATTGGATAGATAATGATATGGCAAGATGATTAATGCAAGAGGAGAAAAAAGAAGCACAGGCAACATATCACCTCACGTCATATCTCACTTCTTTTGTCTTTGCACTATTAACCCAGCAGCTAAACAAGTTTGGTAACAGCGATAGTGAGTGAACCAGCCCTCAGCTACTTTGGTGTAACAAAACCTGACAGGCTAATGATTACACACAATGTTATTGGATTCCCTACTCAAAGCCACATACACTGCAATAGCTTCAACCAAGCATCGTGATATAGATTTTCTGGTCTATGGAGAATTGATCACAAGCACAATAGCAAAGAAAAGGAAACATTTTGTTCAGGTATTTTCCACAATTCAGTGTGACAGCCTATTTAACGGTGGCAGTGGTAATGGACACACATTGTTCAGTAAAGTGTAGATGTTGTAAATGGAGAGGCCACTTTGTTACTGACACATTGCCTTAGCGGTATTTAGTCCACAAAAACATTTCTTTCCGTCTACGCATTTGTACACTGCATGTTGAACATTGTTGTGACATTAATATGTACATTTAATGAGTTATTTCTTGTCAGTGAACACAACAGCACACAAATTCATGGAAAAGTAATTTCATTGTCTGAGATTTTATTATGGTCCACTTCAGGGTTTGATATCAGATAAGTTTTAATCATTGGTGGCAGTGGAGTTGGTAAGCAAAACACGGAACCCAAAGTACTCCTGTAGTGGATGAAGTAAATGCCCTTGCATGTCCGCCGTCTCCATTGGTGTGTGTGAACTGGGGAGGAAACTGGATAAAATCCAGCCATACACATGGGAAGAACATGTAGACTCCCACTGAAAAGTCCTGCAGGTCTAACCTGGACTCAAATCGACATCCTAGAATACAACTCTTCCCATACTTCCCATTTGCTTTTTGTGATGCCGTTTGTAATGTTGTGGCTCATTGGACCTTGCTCTTGTACTCTGTTAAGTTATTGCATGGACGTCCTGATTATCACTGACTTTTATCCAGTGAGGTACAAACGACTGGCCAACATTTACAAATCAAAAGCAAACAAAGATGGAGATGGATTGTCGATCAGACGATTTCACTCTTTTACGATCCTAAAATCATCCTAAATTCTTGCAGATCGAAACTTGTTTTTACCAACACATGAATTTCTGTTTTCTAAAGAAATATGTGATAAAAACATTTGGAATTCCACAGTACACTGATCAGTGCAACTTTGCCAAACTTCTAAAAAGTTTTGTGGTAGCATACAGGTTTGTATCCATTATGTAGTCTCCAGTGTTCTTCGCCTATTCCTTGCACAGATCTCCTGTCTTGCTGATTTTGCTCCAGCTATCATCGCTCTCATACACCAGTGCCTCCGTCCACTGTGTGTCATTCGTGCTCCCATCCAAAGCATTTCAGATACAGAATTTTAATGCCTCTGAATAGCTTGTTAACAACAATGTCCTGCACCTTTTGCTGACTGCTCAGTATGATCGCCAAGACTCTATTGACGGTGCACTTCCCAGGCCTGACTGGCGTAGTTAGGTGTCCAAGTATCACACCCAGTATATATCTCTTGTCTCTGAAGCCTCCATGCTGTGGATATATAGTACCAAACTTGGCATAACACCCAGAGCTGAATATAGATTATTTCACCCTTTAAAACATATAACTCATTTCCAGGAAAATAATCTAATCTCTAATTCAGACTAATGTGGTAGATTTGTATCACGTGCTTTGGCAAAGGTAAAGTTTCGCAAAATTGATAGACAAAAGTGTTGTAACACAAAGCATGTGCACTAGCTTTTGTGTACTCTGGAAGGCCCAGGTGAAATATATTAGCTGAAGGTTAATCCTTCCAGGTGGGGGAGGAGCAACCGTTCAACCAGCTAACTCTTGTTTAGACTGGGACCACTATGGAGGTAATCAGGCAGGTCTTAGTGTGGTAATCAGTGGGCAGTTTGAAAGCATCGTTGAACCGTGGAATGATGGCTGAATAATAAACGTAAGGAAGCAAAGCTTTCTGCCAAACTCAAGATCTTTAGAGAATTTGTTGACTACATAAAGCAGTGAGACATTGCAGCACAATAATATGAGCTTTCGGCTTTGAACCTTAATTTTGCAAGTTTTCTCCATATACTGTATATGAAAATGGTTTATGAAGATGGTCCGCTTAATCATCATTTTAGTCTTCTAGTCTTATGTCTAGATATCGCTCATGGTTTAGTTGATTTAGAATTATGATTTAGCATTTGTTGTTGCTCAATAATGCTGAATCAACTGAATGAAAATGCATGTTGTATTTCAGCTTGCATAGGAACCCAGCTCATTTTTTATTTTTTTACTTCATCTTTTTTAAAGTTTCTTTCTTTCAAGAACAAAGCTGATTTGAGTTCATTCACACGTGCTAAAGACAGTAGATAATGCTTAAAGGTGCGTAGGTGTGGTTGTGACAAGATATATGCGGAAAGACTAGGGAGGAATTCTGAACTCAAGGGCCAGACCGCATTGCGTCTACGTACTGCTGCAGAGTTCATCTCTCTTCATAACATACAGAGAGACACACACACACACACACACACACACACACACACACACACACACACACACACACACACACACACACACACACACACACACACACACACACACACGTCCTGCAGAGGACAGACCTACTTTCCTCTTCTGTAGGATAACAAATATTTCACTGCTATTTCACTGCTGGGGAATTGTTTCCTGAACTGTTGGAAGATATTTTCATCTGTTCTCCTCTACTTTATACATCTGTTCTTATCAGCAAAGATGCATTTTTCCCTCTAATGAAAACATTTGGCTGCGTTATCACTTCTTCATCTGGGAACAACAGACGTCCCCGTAAAAACCTTCAATTCAATCTGGAGGTGTCGCCCTAGTAAACTGGAGATTGGTACCTCATTAGACTTGCCGAGCACACAGCAGCCGAACCTTCAGTCAATACAAACCTGCTAGTAGGGATTCCCGGCACATCCCTAGATCCAGGTCTGAAAATTCGAGGACGAGACAGAAATGAGACATCGCAAGATTGCGAGAGAATAGAGGATGTTCAGGGAAGAATTGGCAGAAATAACAAACAAGATAGAAAGTAAAAGAGAAAGGTCAGAAAAGTGCGATTATCAAATCCCAGCTGGAAGGGAAAGTGCTTTTCCGCTGTGTTAATTGAAACAAGCGTTTAACTGCGGTAATAGACCTGGCTTCTTATTTTTCTATATTGGATAAGAATCAAATGGAAATGTCAATGAAAAATGTTTGATTTCTTAAGATTAGAAGTGTTGACTCTAAGTCCGTGATGGCCACTGCCCTGCATATTTAAGACCTCTCCTGGCTCCAAAACACCTGAATCCAATAAATGTGTCATCGCCAGGCTCAGAAAAAAGCCTGACGATGAGAGAGTCATTACAATCAGGCCTCGCAGCAGAGGATTGTTGAAAACACGCAGGACTGTAGCTCCGCAGGATCAGGATTAAACACCTCCGCTTCAGATCATCACCTATTAACTATTTCAAGGTTTTAGTCTAACACTTTCTCTTGCTCTGCTTTCATTTGTCTTCCGCTGTGGGGCCTGAGCTCTGGCTCAACTGTTGGCGTTGTGATTAGTTTAATTAGCCATAACTCACAAATACACATTTACACAGGATGACAGATGATACTGTCACTTAGCTGAATCAATGGCCTGATTGCTGGCAGTAGCAGAGGGGGCATCAACTGGCTGATGGCTCGCACGAAGCATCTCTGTGAGATCAGTTATCCGTGGATCTCTCTGGGAATCAGAATGAAGCAGCCACAGCTTGAAGTAACTTGCAAAGAGGTTTTAGAAAATGTAGATGGGGGTCTACAGTATAGACAGTGCAGTGCAGCTTTCTGTGAAGCAGTCTTCAAAGAAATCCACCATCCCAGAGAAGGATCTCTGATTTCTAACAGCAGAGGCAGCAGATGCAGATGTGTGCCATGGATGTGTGGCGTGGCCGCGGGAGCCTCATGGTGGTTTTCTGATGAAGTACTTTAGCTCGCGATTTAGAGTCTGAGTCTCTTTCATCAGCCCTTGAATGAAGAGCATTGCTCATTCCCCAAATACTGCAATGATTCATCTCTGCCATGAGCTAGAATGGGCTTTGTCTCAGTAATTAATTTAGCTCTCGGGACAGCAGTTGGAATGAGTCGTGTCTTCGAGGCCTAATTAAAAGAAGATTGTCAAACATATTCTAGGTCACACAAGCTCAGAATCTCCAACCATTTAAGTGGGATTTTTAGGCACTGCCACCTTTTCCTTGGTGGACCATTTTGCTGGCCGACAGTGTGCCTGTTACAGACTGAAAATAAATGGGATTATTTGTTTTGTTGATTTCTTCAGGCACCACTTGGAAATTTAGACGGTACACGTTTTGTTTTTTATTGGCTTTCTTGAGTCAATAGCCCAATCCACTTATGGTTTCATGCCCTGCATGTCTTTGTCTTTCGCTGAGGTTTCTTCATCTGAAATCACTAGAAATCTAAGAACTCCTTTTTAGTTTGTGGGGAATAGCCCCACATTTAACTTTCTCTACCAAGCAAAAGTAGTATGTATCTGTGCCTGAAAATCCTGGGTTCAGGATCACTTTCACTACAATAAGATTCAAACCGTGGGTGGAAGCTCAGATATTGGCACACACATTCATCACAGCATATCAGCTGGAGGAGTCATTTTACTGAACCAGTCACACCGACAGACTGACAGGCGGGAAGTGTCTATCTTATCTGTCCTCATAATGAGAATCATTGACTTTAGCTACAGGCACAGAATGGGCCGACCAGTACACACACACACACACACACACACACACACACACACACACACACACACACACACACACACACACACACACACACACACACACACACACACACACACACACACACACACACACACACGTATGCAGGTTCTGAACAATTAAGTGCGAGCTGTTGGGCTTAGTGCCTGGGTCCATTGTAAGCGCTCTAAACCTGTTAGACTGTGACAGACCATTAAAAGGCTGCCAAGGCTTCCTTAATTTGCTTCAACAGTGCACACTGAGGCAGAGTGACTGAGTGCCCTGAGTGTGTCTCTCTGTATGAATGTGCATTTACTTCTCATGACACTCTTTAGCTCAGCCCTTCAGATCCATCCCTGTCACCTTTACAGTGACATTCACTCGCTCCTCTTCTTCATCAAGTCACTGCCTCAATTCCTACATCGGAGGACCTACATGGATCAATTCTGCTTATTTAGAAAAAAATCATCAAGCTGTTAAAGCTGCTGCCAAAACTAATTTATTTTTGGAGTGGGCAGACTGTTATGAGCACAATGTAAACAACAGTAATTATCTTTGTATTGGATGCCTTTGTACTATAAATTAAAGCTGGTATCCCCTAAGCTTGTCAGTTTTTAACGTTATTAATATAGCCTTATGTGCCGCCATTGTGAAACCCAGAAAGCGCTCATTTGTCATTCTTATGAAGTGACATGTTTGAGAGTGCCAGTGAAATCCTGTTGAAAAAAAATAACTGTCGTAAAAGTGAAAATTATGCACCGAACAAATTTCACACTCTGTTTGTATTTTCGCGCATTGAAATCAGCAGCATAAATCCTAGATTACACTTTTCTGACTGGTGTGTTTCCCAGCTTTTTTTGTGAAAGAAATGAGTCCTTTGATGAGCAAATTTACAGCAGTTAGACATTTAACTTGAGGCAGATGAGGAGGATTTTCCTTTAAGTATGACTGCAGCCAAGTGGATTCTAACCAAATCAACATGGTCACAGTGACAAAGCACTTTATTTACCAGAATGCCAAACCAGTTCGCAAGAAAACCGTGTGTGTTTGACACTTCAAAACAAATGCCTTTCGGGTGGATGTTTCACCTAGAAGGCATTTCCTGTCGTGACCAGAGCTTGGCTTTCTCCACCATTAGGAACTAAAGGCCGGGGCCACAGAATCCTGGGCGCCAGACCACAGGAATATCCAGAATCTGACAGCACTTTCAACTCGCCGCATGTTTCATTTCCTATTTCACAAGAGAGTGGGCGGCCCATGCAAATTCCTGGCTGTGGTGTGCCACCAGTCTTCATTTAGCTGCAGTTCATGGTTGATAGTAGATGTTGGACACAATGGGAGATGTTAGAGGGTGGATTAGGAAGGGTGCTGGCAGATTTTACAGGGATTTAAGTGGGTGTCTTCTCTTGTTCAGATCGTGCAGACTGTCATATTTACATGTCATTGCCGGCTTGGTTCTTTTTCTTGGCTGTGTTTCATGGCAAATTTACAGCACCTCATCTGTGAAATCGCTCTTCAGCAATTCAGTTTGCACCTGCTCCTCTCTGTACAGGTGATTAGTCAATGACAGGGCAGGGCAAGGAAACATAAATCACACATCTTGAGCTGTAGATGTAACCTTAATTCATAATGTTCGACTGAACGTGCCTTGCTTTACAGCCACACATACATCCACATGCACACTTAAATGCATTGACATCCATTTGCAGATGGGTTTTCATATATGGCTGCCTGGGGCTGTAGTATTGGCTTTAAAAACACCCATAACATCTGCAAAGCATTACGGCTGATTATACTGGTCCTTCAGCGCAATCATCCAATATGGGCATGAGCAATGGCTCAACATGAACCGTATGGGAAAAGAAGAGACGCTGAGGCCTCTACATGTCTGATGAAACTGTGAGGCCCATGGCTCCATCCACATAGGAATGCAGCCTGATACATTAATGTGACACAATTTTATTTTTTTTTTTCTGTTCCCACACTGGCGTGAACCTCACTGCGTGCATGTAGGTATGTATGCATATATGTATGTATGTATGCTTGCATGTATAAATGAAATGTATGATATCTGATCTTCTGTGCAATGTGAAAACGTTGGTATGACAGATCATATGAAAATCTGAATACATCAAAAACCAATACGCTCCAGATGGACATGTTTTGTGACTGTACAATGAAAAACGGTAAAAAAAAAAAAAAAAGTATTTCTGACCTCCTGCAAGTCAGCAAAGTCAACAATTGGCCATTAAAACAGCATAAAGCCACAAGATCATACAGGAGCATGAAAAAGAGTTGATTAATACTGGAATTGGTTTCTTTGTTAGATGAAAGGCTCGACGAAACAGTTTTATTGGAAACATATTTGGTTCATTGTATATGACCTGGACTTTTCTAGAAGTGCACAATCCCTAAGTATGAATAAAAGTCATAAGAGATTTGGGGCTCCATACATTCACAAGCTTTCATAGAGATAAGACTTTCCCATTCTTCTGGTCGCGCTCGTTCCTTCCTCAAGTTTTTCCTGTTGCTCTCAACTGACTGCAAGATGTTAGTTTTTGTCTCCTGAGCTTAAGCTCCTTTTCTTTTTCTTTTAGCTTGACTTGTAACCAGTTGGTTCACAATGTGATATGAAAAAATGCAGTACACAGACTACACAATATTAACCAATAACCACTCAGTACTTAAATGGTGTTTAATCAGAAATGATCCATACTGGATTTTTAGGAAAGAGAGCGACACCTTAAGAAGTCTATTTGCATATTCTATCAGCATTTATGATTCATAGTCACTCATTTTCACATTTACACTCAGGATTTGCATGACGATATGGCCGACGGTGTTCAGAGCAGATTCCATACTACCATTATCCAGTAACGTGCCACCAAATCTCCCATCAACCACTCCACCAGAAACAGTGAACAATCTACAACAGCAAAGTCAAGATGTTTAACATTGGCCGAGAAGACCAGGCATTTTTTATTCATGTGGGCAACCCACAAACCTAGCTCTGCTGCTCATCCTTCAAATGCATGTTCCTTGTAAATGTGGCACCATTCAAATGGAAAAACATTGTAAACAGTCTTTTTAATAATGTAACATTTATAGCTAAGAGTCATTGTGACAACAAAAATACTTCATTGTAGGTGGTTTAGAGGATTCATACAAACAACAACTGCATAAATTTAAATTGGAATGTTTCATTTTGCAATGTACCAATTAAAAAAGAAAATAATTACTACTCCTAAGGAAAGGCTAAACAAATGTTATGAATGTGGATGACTGTTGAATAAATGAATAAATGGGTTATGGGTTGTGAAACGCCTTTCGATTATTTTACCACAGATTGTCAATCTCATTAAGTTTTTAGCTGTTTTGAGTTCATCTCAGTCAGTGGCAATGATAGATCTTTTTGTTGTTTGAGAGCTGTGAACATGGCACTGTTCAATGTATACTGAATAGCAGTAAATATAGTTAGAGACTGCTTTTGTTCTTATTGTTTGAAACTTTAAATCACACCATCATTTCAGCAGTCAACCATAGTCCCCTTCTCGTCAGCATAATCACAGTGTTAAACAGCTAAACAATAATTTTACAGAGTCTAAATCTACACTGCTACATCTAAAAGATTAGCTTTCAGTGGTTTAATATGTGCCGCAGCATCACAAGCTTGCTGTGATGTGCTTATAAATCTTCCCTCCTGTCTGTGTCTTAAACAATGCAACACTTTTTGTTCCTTAGGCATACATTCAAAAGAGAAAGAAGAATATGAAAGGAAGGAATGGCTAGATCCATTTTTCAGTTGCTGTGTCAGGTTTTGCCACTGAGCTAAGCTGCCAGCCTATTTTTGATTTATTTAACAGTACTGTTGTTTTTTGAAAGTGTGTTGTATTGGCAGCACAATCGCAGCGCTCGAACAAGTCTTGTTGGAGGAGAGAGTTTGATGGTTCACTTCTCTGTGGGCTCAGTCAAGCTACAAACAAAGACAGACACATGAAGGCGCGCATGTTATTGCATACTTTGTTACTGCAATGAAATATTGCAATCTAATAGGACAAGCACCACACGCTATCTAGGCCACAGCATATATATATATATATATATATATATATATATATATATATATATATATTTGTCAGCTATTCTGTCACCTGTTCTTAAAGCATCTTTTTATTTTGTTAGGATGTTTCTGTAGCATCTCCTCTCACTGTATCGCAATCTGTAGTCATTCTCTCAAATAGTAAATGATGATTTGTGGTCTGAAACATAAACCTTGCATATAATAAGCATTTTTTTCCCCATCCATCCTCTTCTCGCAGCCTCGGTTGTGTGAAAGGTTTGTTGGAGCTGCTCTGCCCCATTTAGTTGGTGCACTTTGATGACTTCAGTACTGGTAATTATAGAGGCGCCGCCAAGGAGGCAATCTAAAAGTGCATTGCCCTCAAAGTCTTACACTCACTGATATCTAAATGTTACCCTGTGGAGTTTCACCATAAAGTGAATGTTCTTAATCATCCACTATATGCTTTCTAGTACCTCAGTGCCATCTGCTAGTGTTACACCATACAAATCCCATGACGATGTTCAAAATAATGTACTGTGTGTCAGAAAAATGCGGCTCGCATTGAACTGAGCCAAGATATATGTCAAACATGCTTAAACAGAGGAGACTACGCTTCCTGAAAGTGTAATGTTAACTCGAAGGCATACCGGGTTTTACTAGAGAGCATACACTACTGCACCCATGAATTGTGAAACAGCCTTTAATAATGCATTTGTTTCACCATTTAGAGGAGGTTAAACATCCCAAAGACATTGCGTGTCCATTTTACTTCTGGAAAACTTAATTGCTTCATCAACACAAAAGTTTCTTCATCTCATTCTGTAAAAGTAATTTATTTTGTGAAAGTAACTCTCTCTATTAAAACTGTAACAAGTCAGTGTTTTAATCACTTGTGACTATGTTGAACATGTGTATTTTTACAGAGGAATAAATTGTTTATTCTTAAACTGGATAAACGCGTTGGCTTCAAAATATTCAGTTTGGTCCCAGAAAGCTTAGTGTCCTTTCTCTGTGGAGTTTGCATGTTCATCCATATTTATCCTGTGCATGCATGGGTTGTTTTTTTTCCCCAAAGTTGCTCGAGTTTCCTCTCACAGTTCAGGAACATGAATTAGGAGCTAATTAGTGACTCCAAAATTTTGTCAGTGTGAATGTGCAATTGTGTTTGCCCTGCAAAGGACTGCTGGCCTGTCACCCATAGTCAGCTGGGATTGACTCCAGCACACTGCGACCCTGTGTTAAATAGATGGCTATAGAAGATAGATGGTGAGTGTCATTAGAACATTTAGACTGTCTTGAAGCTGTTAAGATGTTTAATCTTTCATCAAATAGGTTTAGGTCAAGTCTTGGAGGTCAGACGAGCTGCGATTGAGTTTTATTTATATAGTGCCAAAAACAATACAGTCACCTCGTGGCAAAAAAAAAACCTAAACAAAAAACAGACAAAGACAATCTTATATAAGCAAGCATAGGTAATGTGGGAGCTTTGTGCTGCATGAGAGACCAATAAACAAGTTGACATCTGACAATATTGACTTCATGGGAGCAGGAACTTCCAGTTCTACATAAAAAGACATGAATGTAATGTAGTGGGATGTAATGTTAACACATGAGTGTATGGGGAGTGAGAAATGGAGATAATCTCAGTGCAAGAATGAATGTCTCCTGGCAGTGTAAACTCACAGCAGTTCAGCCAGAAATCAGTCCATGGTGACTTGAAGAAAGTTTTCAGCCAAATCTTAAAAGTAGAGACGGTGTTAGATTCCCCCAGTGAAAACTGGAAGCACAGTTTGAAATCTGTTCAAATCTTCAAGCAAGTCCAGTTGGCTTCACGATACTGTAGAAACACCACAATCTCCTTGTATTTAGTTCATTCAAAAAAACAACTACCCCGACTCAAAGTGGAGATACAAACCAAACGGCAGGTTTTGTGCTCCATTACGTCCACGGAGCACAGTGAGAGTAAGCCAACCACTAGTTTAACTGCCAATTAAAACAATGAGCTGAAACATGCTGTTTAGCTCTGTCAAATTGAGGATAATTGAAGTGATGGGAAACAATCCTCTGACTTGAACACATGGGGACACCTCTTCTTCATATGAGAGTAGCCCTGTGATCTGTTGTTGATACGAAAATAGAACCTGCTAGAGAAGTCAAATAAGTGAACGGTCAGGCAGCGCATGCAGCCAGACGACATGTCAACTGGTTTCCTTTGGCAGCAGGGTCAAAGTGCTTCGTGTTTTTTTTATTGGGTGTTGTGAATTAGCACACGTTGTGACTGTGTGTGTTTTATATTTGTACCAAAACAAATGCAAGAGCAAAATGCTTTGTCAGTTCATTCAGCGTTATTTAGTCCCGAAGCTTGTCTCTTCGACTCTTCCTCCCCGTTTTCTTTGTCTCCTGGGCCTCATGCTTTGCATGCACAGGATGAGACACCGGGGGAGGTTAAGAGAGGAGCTGGAATAGAGTTCTGCTCCATTTACCACCCTGAAATATTCCTCTTAGAACGACACACTCTGTTTTCTCTCTCTCCTTACTCTCTGTGCTGTTTCTCACTCTGCCGGTCCCCTCCCTCTCACTCCTCATCTCGGTGACATGTGGTCATTTCACTTCATTCCAAGATGGCTTAGCAGTGCTTTAAAAATTTGCTGCTGTCCTCCCATCCCATCCTGCTCAATTGCAGGCAGCATTGAGCTTCATAGGTCCGTACAGATCCGTTCCCGTTAGCTATAACTCTTCTTCCAATCTCCAATCTCTTTTTGCTGTGGGCAGAACCTTTATCTATTGCTTCTCAATTCTACCTGCGTGCTTTTCACAAGGCTGCCCTTAAATATGAGTTACCCCACATACACCTTCCTATACAAATATACAGCCGTTCTTTTTCACTGCTTTGTATGTAGGGTGAGTTCAGACGCATTTCAGCATAAAACCGTCAGACACTTAAAGATGCAGAAGTGCTCTCAAAGACAGAAAAAGTAGCACAAAGCTGACAAGAGTGAACGGCTTTGCACTTAGATCTATTTAGGGCATTAACACAATGAATAAAACAAAGTGCACACTGCGCACGCTGTGATGAAGTTGTGATCTAAGCCTGTGTCTAGATTTGTGCAGAGTGAGTTCTAAGCAGTTATGTCTGTCTTTTCTGTGAGATGTGCTGCCTTTTTCATATTCTAAACATTGTGGATTTTGAACATTTTGGCTTAGCACGCCCATGCAGAAAATATCTATTGTTTAAACCCACTCACTCCCTGCCTGTGCAGCACTTAAACCCTGATTATGCAGAGATTGTCTTGGCCTCCTCTCTTCTATGTCGGCACGGACGTAGCTGTGCTGTCCCTGGCAGTAGGAGGCGTGTTGCCAATTCACACGAGGACACGACCTCGTTGAAGTTGTAGTTTTACACGTTATATGAGGCCACACATGAAGTCCGACCTATGAGCTTCATGAAGTGTTTTCACCTTACGTGTCACAGTAACCTTGACCCGTCTGTGATCTGCGATCGTTCTCAGACATTCTGCTTTCCTTTCTCACAAAGGGGAGCTGACATGAACTCACCCACACATAGTCTGGGTCTGCACACACGGAGCTGCCACAGCTGTAGACCACCTGACTTTAAATGTATTTCCATTAACACTGAAGAATGCTCAATTATAGCTTTGTACACACACACGCACACACACACACACACACACACACACACACACACACCCACACACACACACACACACACACACGTGTGTGTCAAACCCGTCCCGGCTCTAGGCCCCTTTTCCCAGTAGAGAACAATTTGTAGCGACTCAGATCTTTTCTCCGAATCACGCTAATCAGGAAATGAGTCGATTGGCATGACTTGTGGAGTCATGTCACATTTGGAATAGGGATCTAGTAAGTGCATGCAATTAACTCTTTTAGGTCTATTGCCTGTCCCTTGTCTGGTGTACTGTGCATCATCTTTGCTCATGCACGTCTGGTTTCATATTTCCTCCCCATTAGGCCTCTCCTCTGTGTTGTGATAGAGACTAATGACTCACTGGAAATCTGCCTGGTGTTTATCAAATGTCTTCGTGCAGAGCTGGTGGTCCAGAGTCAGTCTGCCGCCTCTTCTTTTTTTTTGTCCCCTTCATCACGAAGCATTGGATAAGCAGCCAAAACCCAGTGATGACACCGTCATATAGACAGAAATAATAATAAAGAGAAGCACCTAGCAATAAAGTACCTAGCAATAATATCTTGACTATATCACTCTGCTCTTTGCACTGAGGAATATTATACTCTCAGAGGGAGAATGTGTTGAATTAGGTCAGACAGTCGTCAATCCTTGCGGCGATAAGGACATATTTGGAAGTTGCGCGTGTAGAAGATGTCAGGATCTTTCTCACATGATGCAAAAACAATGAGCCAAACTTCCAAACATTACAGATTGAAGTTTGAAAAGTAGATGATGGTGAGTACTTCCCTTACTGGACAATTTGTTCAAGCTTTCCTATTTACTATTTTGATGATTCGAAATGAAAGCAGACACGTTTTCACTTCAGAATGTCATATTTTTGCCAATTAAAACTGCAATCATTCGGAGATAGTTTTTCCACTTGTTGTGTTTTATCTGTTGTTAACAACGTGAACGGCACAAGGAAAATGACCTGAAATATACAGAGACCAAATAACACAAACTCTACTTTCCTGAAACCCATTAGAGGTTATAAATCAATTTCTTTTTCCTGTGGTCTGTATTGTTTTCCTCTTTCAACTTTAGTGAAACTGCCAAAATGTGTGGTTTTCTTTGCAGACCACATACATTGGCATATTTCAACTTATTCAATCCGTCCCTCCATTTTTTATGGTTGCCGTGGTATTTGACATTCATGTGTATCTTTGCATGACTTAAAGTTTTGCTTAATTAGATTTCACTTTGGGAAAATGACTTCCTTTCGGGGTTTCTGCCAGCGAAGTGGAAGCCCAGCTGTCCAGTGACGCTGAGCTGACCAACCACTGGGTCTCATCACTGGGGCTCATTTCATTTGAAAAAGATCTGTTAAAGAGGTTTATTTAAGCTCACTTGCTGTGGGGAGGGTAAAAAGGAGAAGGAAGAAAAACCTATTTAAATGCTAATAATGGTGACTTCCTCAAGTCAACAAAGTCATGCTTTGAAAGGAGGAACATTTGAGTGTTAGTAATATTAATTAGTAATAAAAATGTGCCTTGTTGTATTCTACATCATAACAATACTGAATTTTGACATTTTATAATTGCATTTCCTAAAAGGGGCATTTGACCACATGTGAGTGGAACACAGACAATATGACAACGTAGCTCCTGGGATCATTCAAAGTCATTTGTTTTAGTGTGTAGAAATAACCAGACATTGAGATTTTCCCTGCCCATCCGTAAGTTAAAATTCAACCCAGGATTCACCATCCAACCAAGGAATCACAAGCTTTATGGTTGACTATTTTGATCTTAAACTATACCGATTCCTACGTCTTCACTGCTCAGTGGAATAATATGAACTTCCAAGCAGCATCTAACCATCGATGTGCTCCTCATTAAAGCTGTGATCAAAGTTTCTCAGAATACACGAGTGAATGTAGGATCTCTACTCTAATCAATTTCCCCAAGCGCACTTCAACATGGATACTCATGTCTGTGTTCCAGCAACATGTGTGCAGTGAATACCACCTTGGAATCACTGGAACTAGTTGATCTTTCACTTTACCAGAGAAGCTGGTTGGACGTGCTACTTCTGTGAGTTTGCATTAAACATGTAAGATGATCTTCTTCTACTTGGGTATGTCCCAGTGGAGCTGCCGCCAGGAGCAAAAGGGGGTTTTTCCAGGAACACCAAGCCCCGCTGTTTCCTAACTTGACTCCATGTTTCCTCCCCAGCCCCTCCTTTCTTTGTAGCACTCACTCCCCTCCTGCCACCCCTCCCCTGGCGCTAAGCCAGCCTTCCCTCGAATTCCATGCATCTGGTCATTTCTGGGAAACACCCACGGCAGGACTGTCCAGCAAACCGCAGGAAACAAAGCGTCTTGGTTTGTGCAGCGACTTGACGAAGGCTTGTCGTTGCTCTCAGGGAGGGGGGCAGGCAGGAGGGCTGGGTGGTCATGCACTTTCGAGGAATTTGGTGTGGCTCAAAACTGTCTACTTCTCTGCTGCTTCACAAGACGGCCTATAGTGCTTGTTCAGCTGGTTTGTTGACACTTTCTGCACCAAAATCTTTGCCTTTTATCTGAAGCTAGTAGAAAACAAACATGTGTTGTCAGTCTAGTCATTCAACTAAAGCTTTTAATGCCTCCTCATAACACCGATCCTTCCATAACTAGAGCTTCCCTTTACCCTTAAAGGTTAAAGATTATAATAAGGGGAATCTATTAGTAGACTTTGTTTAAAGGGTTATTGTAACTACTTAACACCTTCGGGGCCATGTTACACTCTCAGCTGTCTTTGTCTTCCTCTATTTTAAAGTCTTGTCAATGACTCACTCGCGTTCTCAATTTAGAAAGGGAATCAACAAGCATCAAAAGAAGACCTCGGAGCAGAGGAGCAGCAGATGGCTTCTGTTTTGTTTTCAGAAAACGTTAGACAGACCTGGCTGCACAAGTATCACCAAATGTTTCACAGTGCTGGCTTTCAAGTATCTCTGAAGGGGGAATCGCACACTTTTGGCTTCATTGCAACAAATCAGCTTGTAAATCAGGTCATTTCTCTGTCATTGAGGAGAGTATTTAATGCGAAGCAATTCTGTTTTGGACGAGTGTGATAACGTGCAAAGTCTTTGATATTTGTGTTATCTATAGGCACATTTCCTATACATGTCATTGTGTTTTGTCACAGGCCTATGCTGCTAAATGAGAAAGTATTGCAGCAGTATTATACAAGAATAGACTCACACTTTCTCTCATTCCATGAAGTAGTTGGCTGCACATCACTTCTCTATGACGTCAGTCTCGCTGATTCAGACCAGAGCGCTCCCATTAGCACCGGGCAAAAACACACGGCGAGGCTTCAAGGTCTGCTTCACTGGAATGAGACACAGCGCTGACGTTTATTTACACGCACTGTGCAGTGCTGCTCTCCACTCGCTAAATGCCAAATTGCCTTCATAAACTAATCTTTGCCAGCACATGGGCAAGAGGCTGAAAGTTCACATTGACCGACTCTCTAGGTAGTTTCCAGTATTGTGTGTGTGGGTGGGTGGGTGGATGGGGTGAGCGGGTCACAGGTCAAGTTCTTTAGTTTCAAGAGTCAAGTCTCAATTCCCGGTTCTTAATTCTTAATGGCTAGACCGATGAATATTAATGTATTGGCTGACCAGTGTCTCTGTAACGGTAATCCCCTGTGTTTCCACTCCATGCCGCCGAATTTAAATACATTTCATAAAAAGTCTTATCCACTTTGCATTCATAAAAAGCACAACAGTGTTATAGCTTCAGTTTAATAAAAGGCACCATCGCCCCTCTCAAGCACTGGTTAGGTTGGATTTTCAACTATTTATCTCTTTATAAGATAGTCTGTTGAATATCTGGCAAAATCAGAAAATGTAGTAACAGTTTTTCACATCCATAATGTAACTTGAGGCACAGCTTTTTACTTTTCTATAAAGCACTATGGGCTACACTTTATTCTTCATCTGCATGACCTTTTTTTCATCGTTGTCATCTTCTTTGTGTTATTTTACGTCATCTGCTTCATCAACTTCTTCATTATTTTGTTTTTCATTCTGTCTTCTCTCATTTCTTAGGCTCCTTGTCTCTTTCTTCTTCTTCTTTAAAGATATTCTGTATTCTGTTGTTGAGTTAGTTTCTATTATTGAAATATATATATATATATATATATATATATATATATATATGTGTGTCATTTTATTTTTTCTCACTTAGTTTTCTAAGGTTTATGATTAGTGAATGACTTTTTTGCTGTGTCATTTAAAAAATCTTCTTCTTCATCTCCTTTTTCTTTGCCACCTTCTGGTTCTTCTTCTCAATCTACTTGAAAAATTACATCAACCATTAATAAACTAATAAAAATATTGTTTGAATAGGTTCTGATTAATTCACTTCTCATTGCTGCTCTACTTTGGATAATAATAATTTCAGCCAAAAAAATAATTACCTCACAAAATGGGTACCATTCAGAATCTGATTAATCCAGCACTGTGCAAACACACTGTTTAAACATTGTTTTAGCGTCACATCGATGGCCTCTTGTGTTTAATTAGCATATGCCTCTAGTCACATCATTCTTTGACTAAGTAGATCATTTGGGGCAGGAAATATGAGTTTTGGTCACACACAGACCAAATCTTCTCTGTTTTACTTTACGCCAGTATAAACATATAAAAATGATGAGCCTTATCTGTGAGATGCAGAGACGACTTCATGTGGTTGCTCAGTATGAAGATGTATGAATCTTTTTTGCTTCTGCGCTTCCTTCAGGTTCCATCTCCCAGAGTGGCTTATTTTTGCTCTCTATCTTCTTTTCTGTACTATTACTCTCTGGCCTTTATCTGTCTCACTCTCCGTCTTCTCTACTTTCTATCTTTCAACAGATGCTGAGAGTTTGTCTCTAGTTGAACCTCAGGCTGTTAATCTGGTAATCCACGATCGATATCAGCCTCATCTCCCGCTTTTAGATAAAAGTGGCTTATCTGACAATTATATTTTCCTCCCCATGTCTGTAAAAGGCTGCCCTTTCCCTGTGTGCTTTGTTTTGGTCCCTGGGATTCTTCTGCTGGTATCGATTTGGTCTGACCACATGCACCAGGCCCTTTGGTACACAGAACTGTCGTAAACTGTATGTGGCATTTGAACATTGTGTGTCTCGATTCTGAAAGCAAATGTTTAAAATGTGATCCGACATCAAATATTGTCCCTGTGAGAAGCTGGAATTGATGTGCAGTACTACTTGAAATATATGACCTGAACTGGCTTGTATCATGAGGGTACTAGAGGTCTGGACAGATGCATTTAGTTCCATTATTTGACGAGACCCATTAACCTTGTGCATTTTTGTGTAATGCTCTCAAGTGCATTAGATGAAATACAAAACTAAACGTGTTAAAGATACATGTCTATTTTCGGATTTGTAATTTGGCAAATTGTCATTGTTTCTGCAGAGTTTCTGAGGCGGGTTTTTGGCTGCAGGTTGCTTCAGTTCTCCTGGCAGGTCATGGGAATGAAAGCTAAGTTGGCTCGCTAATTGATTGAAAAACGAGGCTCCTGAACTTGTGGCCTTGGCGTCATTGAGACATCCTCCAGGACTTGGGGTCAGTCAGTGTTCATTGTTGAGTGTCTGTGTGTGTCTGAGCATGTGCTTGCGTGGAAGTCGATAGCGTAATGATATTTGAGTTTGATAATTTGACAAATCTATAGATGCTATGGCGATTACTTGTAACGTTATTGGTCATGCTCAATCAAATGAGATGAACAACTGTGAATCACTATTTGTGCACTGAGTGGTTTTATGCACTTAGGGGAGTCCCTAAGGAATTGCATTTCTTTTTTAGTGCAGTTCGGATTTTAAAATCAACCTGACTCCCTCAACAAAAAACTGCTAACACGTTCCATTTGCTTTATGCTGATAAATACATTCTGCTATCAAAAGCAACTGTTGATATTTCAATGATTTCTGGTTATTTTTCTTTCTTTTTTTTTTTGTGAAGCCTGAAAAACTTTTATCACCTGAAACACTGGCTAGTGTACTTGTATAATCCAAAAGTATTGAACATATTAGCAATTGGCAGTCTCTGAGTTGACGATGGCTAGATCCAAACTAACAAATCCAATACGAATGTTTGTACTTAAAATAAATTATTCTAAGCACATACAATACTCTTAAGCAGTCATGTTGACGTATGTTAAACTCATATTCACAGTCTAGCGACACTTATAAGTAAGTTTAGGGCAACATATTGGCGCTAAAAACAAAAGCTAATGTATATCACTGATCTGTCTTATTCCTGCAGATCTATTGCACACTGCATTTTGAATATTGGTAATGTTAATTCCAGCACCCGTCATTTAAGAATTTAAGATATTTTCACTGAATAAGAAGAAGGTACAATGTGATGACAGGGATCTCAGCTGTTTCAATAACTGCAAAATAAAATAGGCTGCAATTATGGCAGACATTTTGTCATCCCTATGCTCAATACAGAGTTCCTGCGAGTTACACATGAAAAGTTGTTGATCAAGGCGGACTGTTTCTGGAGTTAATCAGACTTGTTTGTCACGCGACGGCATTTGTGTGAAGACACTGTGTTCCAGGTGGCAGCTCCGTGTGCAGCCAGCAGGGGGAATCGACTGCTCGCTCTGGCGCCTTCCCCTCTCGTCTTTGCTCCTCTCCTCCTCTTCCCCGCGTTCTCCCAGGTTGTGGAAACGCTGCAGCCCGCTGGTCTGTGTCTGGATCTCTCTCTCGCACAGAACTGCTCAAGACCCTCCCACCGGCTGGGCAGAGGAAGGAGGAGGCAGTCTGCTCCGCTCGAAGCCTCGGACGAGCCCCCTTTACCACCCTGTCAGTGTGGAGGAGAAGGAGAGAGAGAGAGAGAGAGAGAGAGAGAGAGAGAGACAGGCTGAGAGACTGAGTGATAGAGAAAGAACACGCGAGAGAGAGAGCAGCTGTGTGACAGAGAAAGAGAACGAGGCAGGCTGCTTGGAGGAGTGAGACAGCCAAGGAAGAAATAAGGAACACATTTTACAAGAGCAAAGGAAGGATTGCAGACGAGGACTCCTTGGGGCGCTCAGGACAGTCACAGTGTTTTTTTTCACTCTTCTACAAGCTGGAACTCAGTGGATTGTCTAACAAATCAGTGGATTTTTTTTTGATATTCGTCTGTGCCACATCGTTTAGAAACTGGGATCATTTCTATGTTATCCATCCTCCTGCTGGCTCAACCGCTACAGACTGAGATTGCTCTCTGTGTCTGTGTTCAGCACTCGTGTTGTGATTCTGCCTCTTGCACAAAGTGCATCTGTCGGCAACCGGCACTGAGGATATCTCCCCTCTGTCAAACAGGACAGCACGCAGCCATCGTCGAATCACACTAGAGAGGCAAGAGAGAAAGTGTGTGAGCGTGTGTGTATGTGTGTGTGTGTGCATGTAAGAGAGGGAACGGAAGAGAGGGAGCGAGAGAGAGAGAGAGGGACAGTGAGAGAGTCAGATCCACAGTGTGTCTGAGAGAGAGGCAGTTTCAAGCCCAGGCTAAAGACTGGAGAGAAACAGCTCAAATAGAGAAGTGAACCTATACGTCCTCTCCCATTTTCCTTACCATTCCTCTCCTCCTCCTCTCGTCCTCTTCCTCCTCTTCCTCTCCCATTTTCTACCATTCATAGGACTGCCAGAGCTGCTGCCACCTGCACCTCCTCGCATCTTCTCTTTCCTCTTCTTTTTCTACCTCACCCTCACTACGTGTTATTTTCTCTGACAAGCACGCTCCTAGTTCTCGCACTTGTGGAAATATCTCCATTCATTGGGCAGCGAGGGACTGAGTGAACATCTGCCTGACACGGAGTTCTGGACCACTGAGGAACACAGTTCATTGGGAGATTCCCCATCTGAGGCAGACATTCTCTCCGCCACTGTCCGGCAAGCAAACCCCCGTCTATCTCCCTGGAGGACTGGCTCGCGACACAGTGGTGCGGACAGCAACAGACAGGAATTGCACAATCCCTCTGTTGCCTCTTATTCCATTGCTAGCTACTTGGCAGCTCCCGCCCCCGTGTCACCATTCCCTGCCTCAGTGCTAAGGATTCCAGCTACATGGGCAAGCGATTGGAGCAGCAGCCAATGTACCCTCAGTACACCTACTACTACCCCCACTATCTCCAGACCAAGGTACACCACTCTTTTCTGCTTTTTTTTCATTCCTCAAGCCCACTCATTTACGCCTACACTCAAGTCCTGCCCCCCACCTCCCCACCCTCCTCTCTATTCCACCCCCCCCCCCTTTCTCTACATCGTCGTCTCATCTCTGAGTGGAGATGGGATTCAGTGGATAGCTGGCTTTGGCTGTGATGGTTTCAGATGGCAGGTACCCCATAGGAGAGAGTGTGTGTGTGTGTGTGTGTGTGTGTGTGTGTGTGTGTGTGTGTGTGTGTGTGTGTGTGTGTGTGTGTGTGTGTGTGTGTGTGTGTGTGTGTGTGTGTGTGTGTGTGTGTGTGTGTGTGTGTGTGTGTGTGTGTGTGTGTGTGTGTGTGTGTGTGTGTGTGTGTGTGTGTGTGTGTGTGTGTGTGTGTGTGTCAGAGTGAGCGATCAAGGCTCAGGGATCAAGGCTTCAGGCTTTGGGCTTCTGTTAGTTCAGCCCACTGGAGCAGAACTGGGAGCTGTCCAGTCTCCTCCATCCATCCCTCATCTGCAAACTGTTCAGCTCCTGATGAGATGCCATCAGGAGTAACATCCATGATTCAGATGCATTCTCAAATCAAAATCACCAACCGGCAGCTCTGTCTGGGCTGTTGTTCATTAATCAAATGAAAGAATTAGGATCCAGATTTAATTTACTAATGAAGCATTTGCAAGCTGAATGTAGGCCATTGTTTTAAAGCTTGAATGCCACTTCTCTAAAAGAGACCCCCAAAAAAACCTTCCATCATGAAGTTTCTATGACAGCTCAAGCGTCCTATTGTACTCTTCACAAAGAGGGAAACCAAGCAGGTTAGGAATCCCTCTGTCTGGATGGTGATGGTATGGTTGTGACACAGAGCAGCCATGAGGACGGCTGCCTGTGTTTGTTCTAGTTGTAGTATGCATCAGTGCCTCTGGGATGGCAGCCCAGCACCGGCCGCGATGGCTGCCAGGACACTGGCTGGGCACACTACCCAGGCACCATCAAGGGATTAAAATGGAAGCCTTTTGGGGATTACTTTATTTGTTTTTCCACCACATGCGCAACACTAATTTCTGTCCATTTCCGTGACGGTGCGATGCGCCACAGGGGACGTATAACATGCAGCAGTTGTGTCATTGAACTTCAGATGAGTCTCATTTGGTCATTAAAGTAGAAATAGAGGTTAAGGATTTCTTAAAACACAATCACAAGATTTTATTTTTTAATCTTTTTTTAGCTGACATTTGGGATGTCTAATTGAGACTGTTAAATAGTAAATGAATGCTTTGACTGATAAATGCTGCAGGAAATATTGGGGGAATCTAAGGCTTGATTACTCACTGTTGTATCAATTATTTAAAAGTGTAGATCATCATATCATATTTTCACATCAGCACCCGTGGTTCGCTATTAAGACGAATAGAAATAAAGAAGACTGTACAGTTGTATAAAATGTGAATGATGGCGGTGTAATGCATTGGCACATAACACTTCATGGATATTATTGAATAGAGAAATGGAATAGGCATGCTTCCTTCTTGCTTTTAGTGATGGCATTACAACTGTTCTGGTTTTTGTTCAAACTACATAATTGCATGAATATTATTTGTAAGAGAATAGTTCCTTTTAGTGGTGAATTACTGATTCGTTGATTAGATTTTGGCTGTTTTGCAAATTTTTGTCAAGTTCTAGTTGTAAAGAGAAATTCAAAGCCAGAATAAACGTTCTCAGCCCTTCAGTTTTTCTCGCACTGAGCAAAAAAAATAGCCTGTCAGATTTGATAATGTGGATGGACCGATTGGAATTTACATAGCAGTAAAACTATAGAAGCCACACAAAAAAATAGATAAATAAAAAAAATACTATCCATACATCCATGCTCGACTCTGAACTGGATTGCAAACCAGTGCGCTTTCAGCCGAGGGGACCTGATTGCAGCCCCACCTGGCAGTCCACAAGCTCTCCCCCTGATTTATAGTTTAATACATTTGCACTGCTGCCATATGGCTTGCCTCTCCCTCCCACTACCCCTTCTGTAGTCTTTCCATCATCCCCCGCTTCCTTTCTCCCCCTTTTTTCATATCTTGGAGTTGCTCATCTCTTGGGCTTCTCAATCGAGGCTTGCCCCTCAATTCACTCATTCCTCCCTTCTGTCCACTTTTTCTTTACCCTTCTCACTTTCTGCCTCCTCACTCTGTTGCGACTGGGCTCCCTATGGCCTTCTTCGCCAATGCTGCAGTTCAGTCCCAAGGTCAGCGCAGATCCGATCTTGCCACCGTCAGCGTTTGATGTATCCTTGAGCGAGCCGCTGGGGTCCTGTGTCATGCAAATGAGACCAAAAACGGGGCGTGTGGGGCAAAAGGGCATGAATTTCAGTTTAGAAATCGACGGCGAACGTTCACATTCATTTCCATGGTTAGTTAGCGTAGCTGGGGGCTTTGTAGGCTGATATGACAAAGCCACAGACAGGGTCAATAGGAGAAAAGGAGGCTGGGAGAGAGGCCAGAGTGTTGGTCGCTGTGGCCAAGAGGACTGTGGAGAGCTATCTCACGCTCTCATTAATGATCATTGATAGCTCGATTACGGAGAGGGGAGAAGGGCCTTGGCTGGCAGGTTCACACCACTCGACAAAATCAGTCACGTTGGCCTTGCTTTTGCACCCACACACACACAACTGCACCACAAGTTCCCCTTTCTGGACACGTATACTCTGCTTATAGGTTTAAATCATACAGGTCTTTCTCTTCATCTTCATTGCTGCAACACCAGCTATGGCCCCAGTCTCCCATGAGATGTGGCTGGAGTGGTATAGAAATGTTGTTAGGATGTGGAGGGGGAGCAAGGGAAACTCATACAGTTGTCTGACAATCCTCCTTCTCTCACCTCTTGTCTTATGGAACATTTCTGATCCCATGCATGGACATTTTACAGAACATCTGTCTTTGGTTACAAGTGACAACGTTATTATAAAGAGAGGAGCCCCATATTGTCCAGATGAAATGGCTGAGTGAACTGAATTGCCTTTTAAATTTGGGCCCCCCTTGTCCCCTCGATATGTCTGTATTACATTCTAATTTAATGGAGTCTTTTGATGCTGTCCGGCATGTGCTAGTCAGCCCAGATTAGAATGTGAAAGTCAGAGAATGAGATGAAACAATAACATTTGGCTTTCTATTGATTAGTGCAGTGGGGCGTAGCATGTGCTTCTCTTTAGCTGAATTATTGATTCTTGAAAGAGGATTTGTGTGTCTGTGTGCACGTTGGTGTGTGTGTGTGTGTGTGTGTGTGTGTGTATGTGTGTGGCTTTTATATGAGGTTATGGCTGGGGGGAGCTGGCAGGATGTCGCTTTGATGAAAGGATCCTTTAAAGGCCCTATTTCTGTCTATTCCCCGGATGATCAGTCCATGGAGTCATTTGCAGAAATTCAGCCTTTATTCAGCCTGTATCTTTCAGTGTGAGCTTGATGGTTACTGCTGTTCACAGCTTGCTGTGCATTCAACTTTAATGATAGGTAATAGATGTGCATCATAAATGAGAAAATTACAGTAAAACGCCTGAGCCAGGCCCCAGTCTGGCCCCTCGCCTCACCCACAAGAACAATTACAGCACACAGATCAATGATTGTTGTTTTGTGGTAGTGTTTAGGGAAGAATATGATTTTCAGCTAAATGTGTGCACTAAGTGCCTGTTAGTCTTACCATGTGTTGTATTTCATTTTCACTCCGTGATGGCTATTTTGAGTCCTGTTTCATTGCAATACACAGGACTCGCACTAGGAACTCCTAAGTACTGGTAATTTGCCTTGAATACCTGCAGTAAATTTAGCTTCTGCTGTGATATTCCCTGTGCTTTACTGTTGTTGAACTGTATGTACTTGGCACCGGGCTACAATTGGGCTCCGAACGCCCCTGGCTGGTCATTGCATGGTTGATGTCAGTGATCACGCACACAAACGGCACTCCAGCACAAAAGGACAGACGCACTTGCAGTGTGGCTGGGATGTGGGAGCTGGCAGGCTTCTGTGTTACAGTCAGACATGTACATACAGAATCTGGGAAGCCAAGAGCGGCATATTGAGGTAGAGTCGGCAGCGGCTAATGTCCCTGGCCTTAAGTAAATACCGGTCAATGGAGTCCTTTGAGAGGATCTGTGCCTGTGTCTGCCCCTGCCATAGGCACCATTTATACTCTGTCTAATTCTTTATAAATGGACGAATGGTTGTATGTGTGTGAGAAAGCAACACAGGGAGGGAGGGGTGGATATTATGGAGAGGCAGGGAGGGAAGGGCCAGTTAAAAGTGAGGAAAAGGGTTTGGTTACATTACACGGCTTGATCCATTGTGCTACAGAAATAACAACAGAGCCATCTAAATCCTCCTTTAATGCCTGGATGGAGGTAAAAGAGAAACACAGAAACAACAAGGGGGGGAGGTTTACATAGGCATGCAGCACAAGTGAAATCAAAGGCGGCGAAAATGGATCTGTTTCCAAAGTCTGTCATTACATCAGTTATTAGTGGCGTAAAACTGAGTCTGTGCTCATGTCGATCTGCTCTGCAGAGTTTTTCTCTTTCAGAACTCGGGGTGAAAAATGGTCTTGGTATATTAAGGACATTGAAGTCATGCTGTGACATTTATGAATTATGTCATTACAGTTACTCAGTCACTATCATTTTCATCTTGCTCATATCAAGCAAGCCAATTCGATAAGAGCTCATACTGTAAATTTACAATTCCATGGTTGGTGGTTTCGATGCCACATTTGGCCGTGGCCACGTTTTGTAGTGTCCTTGTTCAAGCTCTGAATGGTGAAGGAGTGCCTCGTATGGCAGCCATCATCATGGCTGTGATCGTGTGAGCAAACTGGTGAATGTGATGGATCGGGAAAAAGTGCATTGAGACTGCTGAAGCGCCATATAAGTAAAAATCCATTTACCATTAACAAGGATTAATGAACTGGAGAAACAACTCTTTCAGTCATTTCATTTCCTTACAGTAACAAATACTGCGTGTTTGTTTCTATAGTAACAAACACCCAGTTAATGTGTGCTTGTACTGATCCGCACTATGATTAGTGCTAAGACAAGGATATTATAACTTGTTAACCAGCTTGCAGTTCTTAAAATGACAGTGGGGTTGGCTGCCTGAAACAAAATACTGTCCCTGTCTTGCTATAAATTAGCTTATCTTGCCTCAAACCTATTAAGGGCTCTCGCGAGATATAATTTTTCATGTTGTGATTAATATTCACCTGATGGGTCCAAAACCTTTTTTTTAGCAATTAATTAACTTATATATGTGTCTCTCTTCTGCTCACGTCTTTTGCTGTAAAATACCTGTTTGTCAGTCAGTTGGGGCCGACAACTCCATTTATGTGCTACGGCCTTTGCCTGCATGTGCAAGCACACACACGGAGACGCGCTACAGCAGGGGGGGTTACGCTTAACCCTTCTCATCTATCACCTGACAGCCCAGCCCTATCGGCTCACCCATACATTAAGGTTGAGTTACTGCTTTTTGCGGCCTATCATACAACACACCACAGAGCACAGTGCAGCCACCCGGCCCTCCGCTCGCTCCCATCCATATCTCCTTAATGCTGCTTAACCAGAGTACTCTCACAAGATAGATATCCATTTCTTTGGGAAGAGCAGTGGAAATTCATACAAAGAAGAGTGACATTGTAATAAAAAAAAAGATATAAACCAGCAATATTCCATGTATGCCAAAAATAACATTATTGATCAGTACAAATTGTGTTTAAGTACATACAAGTTGAGTAATAAGTTTGAGCTCTATGAAGAGTCTGTTCTATGTTTGTGACAGGATGCGATAAAGTAAATATTCTATCTCTCTGGGCCAGGACACGTCGCGACTAGACAGAAAAGTGTGAGAAAATACACATATTATCAATGTGCCAAAGTGTCTGCAAAATTCAGGACAAAATTTGCCGTTTGGAGTCAAAACTTTCACTTGACATTTGCATATTATTCCCCCGAGATTTGACCGGATAAAGATTCGCAGTGGACGCTGGTGCTAAACAGTCGTGCAACAGGTTTGGAGACAATTGATGCTTCTTGAACATTCCCTGAAATAGAATTGTGAAAGGTTACAGACTGGTTTGGGAGAGACATGACAACATGCTATTTACAAATTCCTAATTATATTTCCAGACATTTTAGAAAGTCCTTTAAGGGTTATGTTGGCTATTTGTCGCAATTTCAGGCCAGACCAGTGAGATAGGGGCTTAAACAGTCTTGTACTTCCAGTGAAGGTCTCAAAACCAGGACACACATTTTCTTCTGAACATTATATTAGTTCCTGTGTCGTATCGGAGTGTCCTTGAGCAAGTCCCTGAACAAAGTACTCGCTCACTTACCTGACATTTCTGGGAGAGAGAATTAAAAAAAAAAATGAAAATCAAGTTAGGTAAATTCCTGGAATCTAAAATGATGTGCTCAGTGTTGTAGTTCTTGCCCCAGGGAATCTCATTTCTGAACTCTCCTTTCCTGGCCATCTGGAGATAACTGGTGATTCTCGCCCGTGTTCTGCAAGATGGGAGGACTCCTACCTGTGTGCTGAAAAGGGGCAGATGGGGATGAAGGTGGTGCAGTCGGGGGGTCGACTTTCCTTCAACCAGAAAAGCACAACTAAGAAACTGAGCTCTGACTTCAGTGCATCAAATAACTTGAGATCCTAAACTTTTAACCTGAGGTGATCACTAGTAGTCGTGCATCTCAAGAAAAGTGTGGATTTACAGACGATTGTCTGATAAAATGAAGCTCTCTTGCATGTGAAAGTGAAATGCACCACTTTTGCTTGATGGAACGAGCTGTCTTTGTTCAAAGTATTCCTACAGAGAGAAGGAGGCATGCAGAGACAATACAAAGCGAGACAGACAGAGACAGGAAAGATGTTGCTTCAGATTTAGAGGCAGATGAAAGGAGACACATGATGTGCCCCTCAAACCCACCAGTGCAGCAGGATTCAACAAACACACCTGCTTTTTCCTTTCTTCTTGGTTTTACTCGCATTTCTTTTTGAAACACAGTATCTGCCCCGAGCTGTCTAGTCTGGCCCACTGTTTCACTCTCCTGCCTCTCTGGCATGGGCCTTGCCTGGTGCTTTCACGCTCTATTTTCTTTCTCCCCTTTTGCCACTGATGATGATGGGGAGGGGGGGGGTCTCTACATTTTGTCTTTTTTCATCTTTGGCTGTTTTCTCTTTCGCCGAAGTCACTCTTTCTAGCTCCTTTTTAAATTTTTTTTTATCTTTTTTCCTCCATCTCTCCATTCTCTTCCATGTCCTCCCTCTTTATAATTACTCTTCCCCATCCTCCATTGCCTTTGCATGCCTGCTACTCTATTTCCGGGCGCCCCTGCTGTCTGCCTGGCCTGGTGTCCTGCCATCTGTGCAGGATGACATGAATGGCTGAAGAGATGGCTCCTTTCTAGACCCTTTGTTTGCATACAGTTTATATCAGCATATAGAAGAAGAAGATAAGGCTATTATAAATAGCACCGGGTTAAGTACTCATAAATGGTTTTTATGGAGAATATTAAAGTGCGCTATTTTTGTGCTCAAAAAATTGGGATGGATAAAAAGAAAGGCAAGAAAGCAAAATTTTACCTCTGGAAAAACTGAGTAGAGAAGCTTATCAGAGATATCAAAAACAGGGCCCTCACATGACTGTACATAAAAAGGGCATTTTTACAGAGGCAGAATCTCTCAGAAATACAAGGAATAGGAGACTCATACATTTCAAATGATCTAATGTTTAGTGAGTAAATTATGGGTTTCTGTGAGTCTTTGTATCATGTTAATCTCCATGGAAAAGAGAGCCAAGTGAATATGCTCAGGTAAGGATTATAACTTTATTGGAACTTGTGTTCGCTTTTGTTTTTTATTAGGTTCACACCGTTTTATATATCTCAACTGGAACCTTTAATAGTTTCAATGCTTTTGACTGCATTTTTCTTCTGTAGTACCCTAAGAAAAGTTATTTTACACAGAACTACTGATAATAAATATACAGTATGAACACCTGGATATATTAAAGTTTTGTCTGTGTGATGCCTGTTATAAAAATGCTTGTTTTTGTTGGTGTGGTAGAATTGCAAAAACATTTTAAAGGGAAGGTAAAAATGATGAACTCCCAACTTTTGTTCACCTGCATAACAGAATAATGTGCCTGTTTTTTTTGGGGGGGGTTTTGCTTGGAGTGATGAGTGGTTAGCAAAGAGTCAAGAGGAAGAGGAGCTGGGTTAGCACAGAGCGACGGTGCTGACGGATGAAAGCCACGTGCTGGTGGAGGGTGAGGGAGGGGGAAGTGAGTGCACCTCGTGAGAGACAGACAGGCTGTGATAGCAGAGGAGTGCTTTTGTTGCTCTGGTGTAACTGAAGCTTTCTGTGTCTGCTGCCCCACCTTTGGCACGCTGGTTCACATGAGGATTACTCGGGTTGCGGGTGTAGCGACGGCAGCAATGGAAGAATGGGAGGAGGTGGAGGTGGTATCTTGGCATGGCAGCAGTCTCTGACTCAGACTCAGCCAGGGTAATTGCTCCTGCATTTTTAACGAGTGACTGCTGCGTACACTTTGCGAAGCAGAACACCAGAGGGTCTTTGCTCATTGATGCAGCAGATCTGGCTCTTCACCTTGCTGGAGGAGGTCATCTAAGGGAGGCCAGGTCCTTTACTAAATGTTCACTATTACTCAGATACATCTGTGTCTTCATTACTGTGGGCAATGAGAGTTGACCCTTTTCTATTCACAAGCGTTTGCTACGAATGTAGAGAAGCTAATATGCAAATCGGGTTGATTCCATAATAACTTTTGTAACTTTGCTAAGTGAGCTGAGAAATTCCTGGACTTTGTGGTGTCAGAAAAGAAACATGCCTCAACATAGCATTTCATTCAAGAAGCTCGGTTGCTTTTTAAATTTCATCCTAATAGTTGGCCACAGCTAAATGAGATGTTTGCAGCACACCCAGCTTATTTAGTTCAGCTGCTTCAATAACAGAAGTTGTGGTAGGAAACGCTGCGAAACTTTTGTCCCATGCTGCTGAATGTTATGTCATGTGTTCTGCTCATTTTCACTACTGTCTTTTATTTACTGGATAACTCAACAGTTTGACAAAGAAGGTTAAAAGGCTTTGTCTGTATATCCAACTTCCAGGAATTTGTAGTTCATTTGTATTGTGGCTGCACAAACCGATGAGTGTCTTCACCCAGATATTCAGATGTGGAAACCGGAGGAGACACCAGCTTACAGACATGCAAATGGTAGTGTAGCCTTACCACTGTGATTATAGTAGGAGGCCCTGGTCGCCCCTTTTCTAAAAACACACACACAACACACACACATCAGCTGCCTACAACATTTACTCTACACAGCTGCATTAGTAGTGGCAGGCTCAATGAATATACCGTGTCACGCATATCTTGAAAAATGGCTCCGGAAAAAGCCAATTCTGCCATGAATAAGGATAAGCAAATAGGCATGAGGGCTTGAATGGCTGCCAGTCCTGTCAGATTCTCCCTCTCACCCAGCCACAATGAGCTCCTATACAAATAAGACTACGTGCACCAATTTAGCGCAGCAGATGAACCTTGCGAAGCCTTGTCGAGCAAGTGGGGGATTACCAAGAGCAAACAGGCCTTTCTCCCAGCTTTATTTGAGTTAAATGACTCAAGCCACCCTCTTAGATTTTGCCTGAATGGTTTCTTTGGCAGACCTTTCCACTGCTGCAGCCGCTTCTGAGGCCACAACATTAGTCAGCGCATGGAAAAACACTGAGTGGGACAGGTAGGCGGCATGAATTAGATTGCAAGGACACTGATGCAGGGCGCAAGCCGAGCCAGCGGACTCACAAACCAGGATAAATGAAAAAAGGAGGAAAGCAGTGGGCCCCTTGGCGTGATAGAGTCCAATTGGAGGAGGGATTATTATTCTTCACCAGTAATTAGTAGCAGATAAACAGCCATGGGGAACAGAATTAAAAAGTGTCATTATGATATGTGGTCTCCGTACAAGATGTCGGGCCTCTCTGTTTTTACCAGTTAATCATTTTGCCTCACACACACCCCCATGTTCACAAATGGAAAGGGTGAAGGTTCAGTTTCGAGTATGTGAATGGCTGAAAATGACAGACCTGTTGGATGGTTTGTTGCAGAATGCCAGTTTCTCCCTGAACAGTCTGCACTGAGGCAACTATTGTCTCCTTTTCCCCCCTAAATTATTAAGGTCACCTACATTTCCGAAGGGAAGAGTAGGACAGAGCATGTGTGAGAGGAGACATGCTCTCATGAATCAATGCTTTGGCTTGCATCTCCAACGACTCGTGTTTAGTGTCTTCATTTAAAAATGCAAAACATTACTCATACAAGTTTTGTAAAAAAAAAAAATATATATTTAAAAACAAAAAAGCAAATGTTTGTGTACTTTTACCGTTGATGAATACTAATGTTTCTATCTTCGCATTACTTTTTTTGTCCTTGGGCTTTTATGAAAATGTTGGAAAACAGTGGCTTTGAAAAACAGTTAGTTACTAATTCCCTGTCTGCTTTGTTTCTCTCATTAGCTGCCTTGAGTACCCTGTGGAAGACTCGTATCCATTATTTATCTCTAGCCCCAAAAAACAACAGCTGCATGCTTGTGTAACCGCCATATGTTGTGTTTCTCCCCAACATATTGGGGGGAATTCTGCGGTATAGGGAACTTCGTACCAACCCACAGAGATCTGTACTAAGACCCGTGCAGACATGCTGCACATGAATTGTTTCCCAGAAAGCTTGTTTTTTCAGGCTATCAATGCAAAACACAATCGAAACTTCCTCTCGCAGTCAGAACTTAAAGTAGACCGGGCAATTAACCACAGTGGCACCTTGCCGAGTGCTTTCAGATGCACCCGCACCACTGGAACCATCAGAGAGAGGGGAGGGGAAAAGGGTCACATTAGGATTCAGCCGATAAAGCAATAAACCCTTGTAGGAGCTGCAGTCGGCGCCATTCAGGGGAGATTCTGTGTCCTCAGCACTTTGGGCTCGCAATTAATCACTAAACTGACGTTACCCCGCCTTCCTACGAACATTGGATAAACATTCTGGCATCGGTGAGCCAACGCTCCTCCACCACAGACCTGGTGTAATCGTTAAGACCACTGTTGCTGCTCGTCCCTCTCGGAAATGTTTAGGAAACAGTGTGTCCCAGCTATGCGGACTTCCTGTAGAGCGGGGGACGATCTGCTGATCTGTTTCGTTATAGATAGCAAGCTCAACACTCAACGAGAGCTACAGCAGGCTGCTCACGCTCCATCATTCCTCACTCACGGGTTATGGAGGACGCTTGGCTCTCAGGGCAGCATTAACTAGCATGTCGCATCTGTTTAACCCGCGTGTGTGTGTGTGTGTAGTGTGTGTAGTGTGTATGCGTGGGTAATAGTGCATTTCACTGCTGGTGTGACTGCACGGTCGTTCCCACAGTGATTTGTGAAATGAGAAGCCTCTTAGCCTGTTGAGGCTTTATTAAGAGGATTGCTCGCAGTATGTGCCGTATTGTTACCATAGTGATAGTTGCCCGTGGTGTGTGCTTACCTCCCCAATTGTTGACTCCAGCAGGTCACACAAGGTTGCATTAAGGTAAACTGAAAGCTTGAGGACATGTTTTGGATTTAATAGAGATTATTTTCCCACCATGTAATTAAACTTACATGAAAAAGAGAGATAAGACTGAATGACATTCAAGAGATCATTTACATATTATTATAAATGTAAATGATTGCATTTCTATTTTTGATGTAATCTCAGCTGTGTAACTCAGTACATTCACTTAAACCTGAATACATGTAATAAGGAGGACAAAAAGAGTACAATCAGATGTATTCAGAATAATTTATGATGTGTGGTTCAGGGGCAGTGGCACTGAGCAGAGATATACATGGTGAGGTTTTTTAGTGGAGCGAGCAGGATCAACAGGAGCAAAACAGATCAGAGGGAAATCTCAGAGAAGATTCATGGAGGAAGTGAAGAATGACATGGAGGCAGTTGGTGTGAGATAGTGTTGGATGTATTCATGTGATTTGCTGTGGTTACTCCATGAAGAGTGCAGCCCTAAAAGGAAAATTAAAAAGTCACTTTCACAGTCTCCCTTCGTTGTTCATAGAAGTTAGTAATCCTTCATAAAAGTTAGAAGTTAAAAGTTAGCCTTTCCTGGAAAAACATCAGCTTTCTAAAACAAAACAAAACAATCCCTCAAAAAAGTGCAGCATGTTGATTTACACATATCACTCGGCTTCCCAGCGGGATCAGGATCCCAAAGGAGATTAGCTCCAGCAGACCATCAGAAAAACAATTGTCCTCTCATGATGTGCCAATAACAGTCTTAGTTTGGACCCCCTTGGTAGCATTTACTGGGAGGCAGAAAACATTCCCAGTTCAAAAATCTCAAGTTTGTCCTGTGAGGGACATTTTCAGATGCATTATAATGACATGTTTAGAATGTGGGACATCTCTAACTGTCTTTTATACATCTATCTATGTTTTTAAGCAATTTCACAGTTTTCCCCTCATTACTCCAATTTGTAAAGGTCTCTCAACACTCAGGTCCCCAGGGGGCCTGGTAAAGGTACATACACCCAGAGGATAGACACTCAGTGCTGCTTTTCTGCTTTTCTATCCACGTAGATACTGGTGTCACACTAATGTCTCCAGGTCTGATTAGTGTAATAGTATTTTTTAACTCCAGACCTACATAAGATTTTATAAACTGCAGCCCAGTTGCACAGTCTAGTTTGACTTATCTGTTTTAAAAAAATAGATAAATAAAAGGAATTTAATGAAGAAAATCCCCCCACACACACACATTGGAGGCAGGAAGGAGAGACTTGAAACCCCGAACACTGACCCGTATTATGAGCATACATAACAAGCCTGGGAGAAAGCATGAGAGGACAGGACGTTTACCGTTGAATAAAGAGGCGGGGAGAGCTGTACGTGAGGAAGGGTGGGAGCTCATGTGCAGTTCAGCGAGTTCATTGGAGGGGGGGGACCTCACCCTCCCATAGTGTCTCTTTCTCTCTCAACCATGGTTGATCTGAATAATTTATCTCATATAATTTATCTCTCTACCTCTCCATCTCATTCACTCAAACTCACAAATTGCGCGCGCACACATACACACACACACACACACACACACACACACACACACACACACACACACACACACACACACACACACACACACACACACACACACACACACACACACACACACACACACACACACACACACACAATTATCTCCTCCTGCAGCACAAACACACACACACACACACACACACATGCCTCAGGGGATTGGGTCCTGGGTCTGGTGTGGAGTGAACAGGCTGGAATCTGCACACAGGGAAACCTGATAGGCATTCCCTGTGCCAAACACATGAGGTCACCCTGACTGACTGATCCTGCCTGCCAGCCAGGCAGCCAACCACATTAAAACCTGTATCTCAGAGAGGACATCTGCAGCACTTAGGTTTCTTTACTGGAGTCCATAATTCTCTGCTCCGTCTACGTGTGCATTGATGTGCCCTCATGGATCAGAAAGCTTTTACAGGTGGCGCTGCAAACTTTAAAGAAGAAGGTGCTTTATTGCAATGTGGTTAATATATCTATAGGTCTGACCATCAGCAATTGTATTCACGTGTTTGGGTGGCACAGTTTACAAGGATAGAGGTGCTGCGTCTACTTTTCAAAGGAAATAAATCAAAACGGGTTACAATCACAGTAATCAATATAATAACAAAAAAAAAACACATGACCACCACACTGCGGCCAAAATACCCAAAGAGAGTAAAAAAATATAGAGTAGGAGTCTTCTTAGATACGTCTTTGGTCAGATCACCAGAGTGAGAAGACAGGATCTGCTTAAACGGAGCGCATGATGAAGAGTATGTCATGTTGATGGTTGTTCCAGTCAAATGGAGCTGTGGATATAAAGGCAGTTGTTTTCCTAACATGGGGAAGTTTGAGATGGAGCGCCTTATATGGGAAGTCAAAGTCAAAGTACCACATAGTGTTGCGAGTAGGAAGGATGATAAAATGTATACTTATAAACTGAAGTGAAGGATGGGAGTGTGCCTTCTTGTGTGTGAGGACTTATGTGCATCAGTCACACTGTACAATGATGAGTGAGAAGCAGACACGTCTGCAGTCTGTTATAAGCTCTGTTAAGTGAAGCGAGACTTGTTGTGGATGCATTATGATAGTGTATGTAAAACAGCTTTAAATACTGAAGTTGAATTTAAGCGTAAAATAGTCACTGTGTTTTGTAGTTATACAAGATAAACTATACTGCAGGTGTGCAGTGCAAACATTTTTACTTTTATTTCAAAGTTCAAGTGGTCTGTGAGATAATCTGTGTTCCATACGTAGGAACTGATATTCTTTATTTCTTGCAAAAGCAAAGATATCCATAAGTTTGAAATTTATTCATGCAAAACTCACACTTTTTCCAATATTTCACCATTAATAGAGGTGGTAGTTGGAGATATTCCAGTGAAACAAAGTATGAGGTGTAATAAATCACAAACAAATCAAGAGAAAACCTGAAACTTGTTTTGTACCTTACCACCCCATTATGGATTACCTCCCCTTGACAGTTTGCAATTGGTGCAGAGTATCTGCAATATAGTTAGTCACTTGTCTGCTGTAAAAAACAATATACTCTGCAATCTCTCACAGTTGATGGCTATGAAGGGCTGGAATCTTAAAATGGAAAAAATGTGCAGCAGGCTCTGGAGACTCGTCTTTTATCCCAAGTAGCCCTTTGAAATACTCACCCAAACCCAAACAATACTGTCAACTCAAAGCGCGGGTCTCAAAAGAACCCCAAACATGTGTTCTTTAGATCCCAGCTCCTGTTCTGTTGTCGCACACGCACGCAACATGGACACCCACATCCATCCTACATGCACACACATACTGTATATATATATATATATAGATGTAGACACACACTCTTTCTTGGACGCACGCACACGCACAAAACCTCCACCCCCACAACACAACAGTCCCCCCTCTCTCCCACGCATCTCATGTTCTGCTCATATTATGTTCAAATGGACACGCATAATTGCGCTGGCAGGGTTTGTTGTTTTTGTTGGCGGTTATCAACAGCCCCCATGATTTCTCTGACAGAGGTGATCACTGTTGGAGGCACCGCAGATCTGCCATGCGACGTGCAGCCAAAACGCTGTTTCTGTGCAGTCCCAGTGTTAAGGGTGGAGCGGTGTGGTTTTACAGGAGGGAACAGAAGTAATTTGAGTAATTATTGCATGACTGCAGGACATAGTGTCTCAAAGTGAAGGTACATGATAAGCAGATACAGCAACACTGAAAAGGGATGAAATGAAGTGCAGAGACATGGACAGCTCCACCTGTACTAAAGCCAGACTACAAGCGTTGTCACTCAGAAGCTTGAAGTAAAATTCTATAATGACATTGCTGCTGCCAGTAACACTGCGCTGGAACATTTACAGTGTCACCAGTGTTTAACATTTACTTGCCTCCCTGCTCAGCCTTCACAAAGCAGAGCAGATCAATACCAAACCCACTTGCATACGTCTGCCATGCTTTTCTTTCCCCTGCTTGTAAGCTTTCTGATGCCTTTAATGCTGCGTTAGATCTTTTGAGTGCTCCGCTACCCCGAATAACCTTCCTTCCCCAAGTCATTTGAGGTTGGGTGCAGTTTTAAATAAAGCTGCGGCTTGTGGCAGCGAGCTGATTCTATATGCTTTGTATATGCTAGCTGGACACAGGCACTGCCAAACAAGTGCTTTGGTGATCATGTTTCCAAACAGTGTGCAGTCTGGGGACTTGGTTACTAAGACTATTTGTGGTAAGCTGGACCTGCAAAATGTGAGGCAGTGCAGCAGCTGCGCTCCATAGAGGCTTTTGCTTTTTAACATGTATATCAATTTTTTTACTGAACCTCTACGGTAACTAATTATAATAACTCAAAATATTACTTTATAGTCATCTTCAGCATGTAATGAAAATGGTTTTCTGCTGTTTGGTTCCTTTGTGAATAGCCGTTTGATAACTGTGAGTTATT
The DNA here is from genome assembly GCF_963383615.2 of Lipophrys pholis. Taxonomy (NCBI): domain Eukaryota; kingdom Metazoa; phylum Chordata; class Actinopteri; order Blenniiformes; family Blenniidae; genus Lipophrys; species Lipophrys pholis. The sequence goes on along the minus strand of NC_137643.1, from coordinate 8,046,095 downwards.
CACACATTGTGGGCATTTCAGCTTTAAAAAAAGATGGTCTTTGAAGATTTAGTTGCACAGAATTTATCAAGAATGATTTTACAAAGAGATTGTGTACAGCGCCCCTTGTTCCCTCTCCTTTTTTTATTTTACTTTTTCTCATTTTCCCCCCCTTGGTCTTTAGCAGCTCAGGTTTATGTTGTGGGTTAGAGAAGGGGAGTTAATGGAGAACGTCAAACCGGCTTGTAGCGCTGCCTCGGCTCTGACCCGTGCAGATTGTGGAGTGACCCCGGTGCCGCTGCCCTGAGCCTCCAGTTGGAATCCAATCTCCTCACAGGGATATGGTGCATGTTTTAGCAGTCCGGTTTGATAACTTTGCCCCCCCCCCCCCCACCCCCCACCCCTGCTTCCCCCAAAGTGTCTATCATTCCTCTAATAAAAGCGGGTTTGTTTTCACCTGTGATGACCCGGGTTAGCGTGGTTTTGGGGAGCTTACAGGTGGTGCCAGCACATTTGTTTGATCTCATTAGACCTTTCCTGCTCTTTGCTGTTTGACTGGATCAAGACAGTTGAAATATTGGAAAGATTTCAGTTTTTTTTTTTTGTTTTTTTTATCATGATAAAAACATCCATATATGCAGGTTATGTTTCTGTCTGATCAGTGTTTAGGGGTTAATGAGGTTGTTGAAGCCTCGCACAAAAAGTCACTGCTGATCAATTGGAATATGCGCTACACTGAATCACTGAATTACAATTACATCAATGAGACTACAATATACGTAAATTATCGTTTTAGATTCGGCCTCATTCAAGAGGGGTGATGTTATCATCTGAAAATGTCTGCCCTCATCTTCTGGCTTTTTCCAATTATAAGCCGGGGAGGAGGAAATTGATGATTACATATGAGTGACATTAAGGCATTTTGAAGGGAAACTGAAATCACGTGGAGTCTGATAGCCTCGCTGTTTAAAGACTCATCTAAATGAGTGCTTTTCCACACCTATTTTTTATCAAATAATTTTTTCATAGCTATTTGGGTCTTTTGCCATTCTCATTGGCGGTAATTGCCCGAAACGCACAGCCTTGACTTGGTCACGCAGCGTCACGCTGAGATGCATTAGTGCCATTTTAAACATGGCACAGGGTTGGACCGCACTCCTGCAATTCGATGAGAGTGAACGTAGTTAGCAATATGGAGGTGGGAAGAGGGAGAGATGGGAAGGCGGAAGCCCACAAAGGGGCTCGAGAGTGGATCGTCAGCAGCCTTTCAAGGTGAAAAACATTGACTGAAGGTCTCCTCTGTGTTTTTCACTCCTATGCTCACACATATTACCTCCTCAGGTACATTAGTGTCCAACAACACCCGTTTGCTTCAGGCAGGAAACCATACAAATGGTCTGAAGAAGGAAATATCTGAATGAAATTAATTTTTGCAATTTATAGATATAGATATTGCTATGCCGTACTCAATAGCAAGAGATGAGTAAAAAAAAAAAAAAAAAGACTGAAATGTTGGTTGATAATGCGAGGCAGAAATGAGTGAGCCTTTTGAGCTCAAATGCAATGCAATTAAAAGCAAGATCTTGAAATCATGTTTGAATCTCAGGAAGGAGAAAGACACTGAAAATTACAATCAGACATCAGCAACCTGCTGAGAGTCTTCAGTCTAATTTTACCGAGAGCAGATAGTTAACTCCATTGCTTATTCCACAATGACTGGCAACTTGAGAATTCAAAATAATTAGAGTCAAACAGAGGAGAGATTAGAAAAAAAAAAGAAAAGAAAATGGAGGCTGAATGAGCTGGGAATGTTTTTGATGAACAAAAACACTTTTTTGTAGCTCAGAGGAAATGTAGTGAAGACACTGAATTGATATGGTATATGCATCGTTTGTTTTACATACATGTGCATGTTTTCATGTGTTTAGTACATTTTTCTCATTGCCATTGATAACTACTAGAATAGTAGAAATGTTTTACTAAACAGCAAAAATAATGTTACAAACAAGTCTTATTTACTGACTTTTATGATGTAAAACAACTTGATAAAGTCATATTTGTGTGACACTTTAAAGATAAAGTATATTTGTTTTCAGCAATGGCACTTTGGTGCATTGGGTGGCGGTAATTCTTTTCTCAATCTGAGTCTTTCCTCAATCTGGCTGTAAGTTTGGCAGTTAATTGCGAGTATTTCGTATTCCATCTTCCAGTGTCTGTACCTTCTGTTTTTCTTGCCACGTTCAGTCAGTAATATACTCTTAACTTCTAATTGTTGTTTGTTTGAATATTTATATAGTGTAGAGATGACTGATGCTTTGACTTCATCCATCTTCTCTACACCTTTACCCAACTTGGGGTTACAGGGTAAGCTTTATTTCAAAAATGTAATACATGTTTTTTGGACTGTGGGTTTACAAAGAGAACCTGTGAAAGTCCACACAGAAAGGCCACAAAACCGAACTCAGAGCTCGGTGAGGTTTTCACTGCGAGGCGAGCTTGCTGCTCACCCGATTCCAATTTGGAAATTCCTATCTTGTATTGAGATCAACAAAGTACCTCACATATTCTGAAGTGTACATTCAAGTCTCAGCAGGAGTCTTGAAACTCGGTCCTGACCTTTGCTCATTAGTGTCATGCAGTGCACCGTTTTTTTTTCTTCTTTTTTTTTTCTTCATCTTTTTGTCTTTTTTTCTGTAGGATCTGATGCAAACAGCTCCATCTTGTACTAATAAATAAATGTATAATACATTTCCATAATGCATACAATGCAAAATGTATTCCCCAAAGCCTGAGCCAGTGAGTGCTGACTGCCGAACAGACATCAATGCATTATGCAGTGGCATCCTCGTCACAGTGAATACACTTTTAAGGTGCCCTTTTTACCTCCACAGCCTGCAGCCCCACTTCCTGCTCTAAGAAAGACCAGAAGGAGAGCAAATCTGGTTTGAAGGGTGAAAATATTCCGCTATCCTTCACTCGCACAGCATTTAAAAGACAGTGGGACTGTAGCAGCCATCCTGCTCGCTCTCACTTGGATGAGCCGCTGTGCTTCAAGGTGCTCCTTGAATTTCAGGAACAGCCTTTTAACTTGAAACCAAAGAAAGGCATGTCATTTTTTATTTTATTTTTTTTTCTCAATTTGCTCGAGAAAAAACCCCACAACTGGCTTCTTTTGTTTTCGGTCCCAGCAGTGTGGAGAGTATTAAGCCTGTCCACCAATTAGGGCATGCCGATTCTTCCAGCCCATGAATTATTAAGAGCACCCCATCGACGGAGGGCAGGAAAGACGGCCATTCCACCTGAGCGTCACAGCTGCTTTTATTAAAGCGTCTGTGCACCTCGGCAACGCTGTTTTAATTAAACTACAAATTAGTTCTGAAACGTGCAGCCTTTTTCTTTTTTTTTTGTTCTCTTTAATTACTTTCATTCCACACTTTGGATAAATGCAACATTTATTCCACAACATCCATGCGTGGAGGAGAGGTAGTAGCTCGCGGGGAAGAAGAGGCGAGACAGATAGTATAATGTATGTTATTAGATTGCAACTTGCAACACCGGCTACCCTCGAGGTCAACCAATTCATTCCCGCTGTAGAATTTATTGCCTGGTAGTAGCTAAGGCAATGAGATGTCGTGAACCTTGAGCTCGTGTCAACGCAGAAGGTCTTCACAGCCGTATACTGGCTGTGGAGGGGCCCAAGAACGGGGCGGTAGTGGCATGTTAACACTATTTGAGGCTTCGGTGACTAAAACATGACCCCTTGATAGCTGAGGCAGGCTGCTGTGCCTACTTCTTTAGGGGGGGGATGCCAAGTTAATATTCCCAGGTCCATCACTTCATCATAAATGCTATACGTCTCTAGATGCTGCCAATGGACCGTAACTCGTGAGGAATCACAGGAATGCTGCGAAATTAGGCGCCCGTCAAATGTGACTCCTGGCGATTGTCAGTACTTAACGTGTATTAGATGGAGAAGCGCTTTTGTGTGGGAGCCTCTGCCTTCCTGGATAACACAGCTATCATTATGCATGAATAATTGGATGCATTCTTCTTCTTCTTTTTTTTTTTCCTTTCTCTTTTCACCAGCGGGCTGTTTAATGTAGCAGAGTTGTCAAGTAAGTCTGTCGGAGGGAGAAGAGTGAGCCAGGACTGATTTCTTTATGTGAATCCCTTTCTTTTTTCTTTTTTTTCCCCCTGCTAGCAGATTTGAAATCATTTAAAGCAGGGAGGAGTAGCACTGAGGAGGGAAGGATATATGTGGATATTACGGCACAGTGGGTCTTTTAAGTATTTTGTGATTTTATTATTTATTGTTTTGCCGAAGGGAACGATGCGAGAAGAAAACGCTGGTCTCTGTGATGTCTTTAAATAGAGATCCTGACTGCTTACTTTCCTGCTTGCTTGTTCTCCAAAGTGACTGGTTCAATCTCTGTTTATTAATATATATTAACCACAGTACTGTTTGTCACTGAAATAGCTTAAGTGCCCTTTTGCTGGCATTTTATCCCATGTTTTCTTCTGTTGGAGCAAGGTTTTTTGTTGGAGGGGGGAAAAAAAACTCATCTGGCCAAAAATGGTTTAATTCTGGTTCAAGAGTACCATTTTTCTCATTTATCAGTGTGGCTCTGTGTCTGAAAAACACAGTGACATGCAATCCCAAGTACAGGCCTCAATCCAGAAATTGCACAGAACTGTTATCTGTAAATTGGTCTTTTTTCCCTCCCCCTTTTTTTTCCCATAACCATCATGTCCATCTGGGGTTTGACAAATCAACAATCAAGAAGTATACATGTGAATTGGGATTCACGCTTTGTTGTTCTTAGGTTGTTTAAGACAAATAACAAGCAAAAATATATTTAATTGTAGGATAAAAACAGTGGTCTTGTGTTCAGAGACAGAGGTTCACAGATAACAAATGTCTTGCAACCAAAGATACTTTATTATAGTCATCTGACAATGTCGAAAACAATTACTTACATATTCCACATCTTTTTCGCGTTTTGGATGCACGTAACTTATTTCATCCAGGTTCCTATGGAGGACCATGGATGACAAACGGGATGATGTTGTTACAGTTGTGTCATAACCGTGGTCACCTCGGGTTCAGTCAAACCTGATGTAGTATGTACGTTGAGGAGATCCATACTGCACAGGGTAGGTTTTTTATTTAGACGCAAGCGTTTTCGTGACAGAAACACGTTTACTTGACTTTCTCACAACTTTCATCATTGCATTCATTTATTCTACATAAATACTCATGGTTTGTATGTATGATAGGGCAGGAACATGTAACCTGTATGAAGGCAGGCTTCACCCTAGAAAGGTCACCAGTCCCTCACAAGACAAACATAGAGAGATAAACAATCGCACACACGCTCACTTTCTTGAACATCTAACAGAGGCATGCGCAGGGAGAACATGCAAACCCCAAAAAGACTTGAACCAGGGATATCCTTGGTGTCGGGGGATCGGGTCTTAGTTCTCACACTCGTTCATTTTATTTTCACAGACATGAACACTTGATTTAAAACAGTTATTCTACTTCTGAGTGTATCGATCCTAAAGTAACCTCAGTTGGTCTTCACTGAATTGGCTGACTGGGAACCAGTCAAAATCACTTTGAGGGCTGGAAGTAGACTGAAAGCCAGAGGTTGGTCACTGTTAAAGGAAAAGAAAAGGATCATTATAAATCTTAATGATACCAGACTGCAAAGGAGAGAATGTCAGCAACATGACACTGTCTGCCTGCAAGTTTGTGTCAGTAATGAAAGTTTTTCGCTAATTCCTTTTTTCTAAAATTAGCAGAGAAAAGCAAAAAATAGACTCTCTTAGAAGTGCTGATGTCTGAAAAGTTCGACCAGTCTGTGTCAGAGAGCTGCCGCAGGGCTCTGATGAGCAGGTTTTTATTATGCCTCTTTGACTACATTCAGTATTTATCTGTCCTTTCCAACTGGTGATCACATCGCCCGTATGGCTCTTACATTGAAAAAAAGAAGAACAACGTGTGCAGCCAGGTGACCAGAATATAGTACAAGCTCGAGTTGTTTACTTTTCCCATATCGTGACGGAGCCTCGTTATCGTCCGTCCTTTCTTCTGCTGCCATACATCTGTAACCCACACCTGACACATCATAAACCACAAAACATTTAAGAAAATGTTTTTTTTTTATTGACAGTTTCAAGCTTTTTCTGTGTTGCTTAACGTTTGCTTTAATTAGCAGAACGTGTGCAGGGGATTGTATTCTAAAATGAAGACAGAGCAGTTTATAATAGTGAAACAGATCAATGACCCTTGAGGGGAGCTTTAAAATGGTGTAGAGGGTGATGGGAATGTGGCAAAAACAAGTTGGGCCTCTTGTGAGACATGAAGCAGCCAGTAACTTATTAATTATGCACTCCCAGCACCATTCTTTTCAAATGAAGGAAAACAAGAGGGCCACTCTGTCCTGGCTTTCTGTGGCCAGCTTCACCTCTTTCTGCTCAGTGCCCCCCCCCCCCCAAAAAAAAATATAGAACACCAGCAGGAGCCTCATTGTGTTGCCCATCCACACTTGTCGGCAGACTCCTTCATATTCAGCCCCACAATGACTCCGCTGTCTTGGGTATTCAAGAGGTGGTCCGCTGCTGGCGGGCCAGCCAGCCGAGGAGCTTCCTGTTCATGTGGTAATCTGCGGCACGATACAATGGAGCGAGGGTTGTTCTCTCAGAGCCCAGCCCCGCACATTCACACAGAAAATGGAAGGCCACACACCACAACAATAACAGTCCGCTGCTATCATCTCATGAAAAGTCTCCATTGGAGGGTAAATAAATAGTTTAGAAAGCTTTTAGAAAGCACAATAGGCCAGACCACCACTGATTTTCATCTTTGATGTCTCCTCACAATTTGCTGGAGTTCATGAAACTATAATGTCTGGCTGGAAAAAAAAAAAACAGGGCCGAAAGGAATCTGAAGACTAAATTGTGTTTCACCTTGAAGAGAAGCTTTAAGGGCTTTCTTAGCAGTAAATTAAACGTGCAGAAATGGGATCAATTTCATCATGCTAGATTTATATTAGTAATTAAAAAAAAAGGCAATTATTAGATTAATTTGCAGAGAGATTATTTTAGAGGATAACCACTAACCATCTCTTAGAGCTTACAAAAGTGCGAGTTAGACTCAAGGGTGACATCTTAGGAAAAAAAAGAAATAGAAAGTCCAAATAGCCTCTTGAAATTGCAAAAAGCAGGAAAAAAGAAAAACATTATTGCTCTCACTCCTCTGTATTTTCAGAAAGTTTTTGTGAGTAAGAGCATCTCAGTGAGGGATCCTTCTCCCAGTGTTGGAGCAATTGTCAGAAGCAAGAACCATAATCTCTGGCTTTTGTTCATTAAGTGGCTTGCGATGGGATCGCTGATACGGGACAATTGCACATGTTTTTCTGAAATTTATGGTCATTTGGCTTGCGCTGCGATGCGAAATTAGACTCCTGAGGAACCTTATGAATAGATACAGGGGGAGACAGATGCCGAGTGCAAAAAAACATGCTGTTATGAGAAATAGTATTTCTTTCCTTTTATATCCCTCTTGAATCCAGACAGAAAAACATCTGAATAAAGAGTGGGCCCTGACTCTTTTTTTTTTCTCCTTCTTCATCAAACCGCCATAAAATGGAAAGAAGTAATAACTTTGGTTACCTTTGAAGATGGAGCACGGCTGATAGCGTCACTGTTGAGTTTGTCTTAACCCAGATGGCCTGTGTTTATCTATACTGGCTGTGATCCTTCACTGTGTCGGAGTGTTGCATGCATTAAACCTTTCCAGTAACTTGGCATGAACGCAGCAGGCCGCAGTCACTGAGGCAAGCAGTCAGGCAACGGGGAAACATTACACCATTACACTCACCTGTTCCACAGCCACAGTGACTTATCGTATGAATAAATCACGCCACCGAGGTCCGGACATCTCAGACACCGCACTTCTTCTCCTTTGGCAGATGTCTGCATCCCTATTCATCTTTCCCTCTCTCTGAAACTTTTTTCCTCCCTGCTCTCTCTTTTTTTTTTTTTTTCCTGCAGCCTCTCTCGCCTCCTCACTCCCAGCCATCTTATTCTTTACATCTCTGGTTCCAACTGGCTGCCCGACAGTGCTCACTTTATTTATCACGCAGTTGTGACACTTTTGAATAAAGCTGCACACCCGTACTGATTGAACTCGGCTCGTGAGCGCTCGGAAGCGCAGATAATTCCCATTTGGTTTCCAGTAAGTTATGGGATTGACAGCCCGGGATGGTCTGCTCAGAAGAGGCTTGACTTTCTTCCTTTAAATCACTCAAAAATGTGCTTCTGAAAGGTCCTTTATTCAACAGTGACACCAAGATGCCAGCTACTGGGAAATCTTTGAAAATATAAACCAAAATAAACTGATGGATTGAAAAAAAAAAAAAAAGTGTGTGAATGCGCGTTTGGTGGTTTACATTTGAACTTTTATGTGGAAGCTTTGTTGTTTTTTTTTTAACACATTTCTCTCTGTATGGCAGTATGCAGGTGTAGAGAGGTAGAATGGCAATCAGTCACACAGATATTCCAATGTGGCATCGCTCCCACATTGACCCCGAGTAAAACCATCCCCTGCATAGCCTCGCTATCTGCAGCCGACGGCGGCTACGCTGTGTGCACGCTCCAGCCCAAGGAGGCGGGCGGACACAGAGCGTTTTGTGTTGAGTAATGCTGATATTCCTTCAAGGGGGATAGTTGCTTAACACACTGTGCAGAATCTGGCACGGCATCTTCTTTGGCCTACTAAACTCTGCTCAACACTGTGTAAAAACTCCCTGATGGCTCTTAGACGAGGAGGAGAGAAGGGGTGTAGGAGGAGGAGGAGGAGGAGGAGGAGAGACATTTGGAAAGGAAAGAAAGAAGAGAGTGAAGGGGAGGAAGGGGAAATGGAGGACGAACAGCCAGATGAGGATTGGGATGGATTTAGAGATAGATGAGAGCTGACTGAACATATTGGAGGAGGTGAGGAGAGTATGGATGGAGGACTAGGAGGGGATGTATTCAGTTATGCAGGGTTAGAGAGACGTAAAGGAGAGGGTATGGCTCGCAGCATGTTAGTGTGGCAGAAAAGACGCTTAAATCAACAGAGTATCGATAAAACAATGTACTTTTGCCTGACACGTTGGCCAGAAACATTGACTGTAAGTCCGTTACACACTTTTTGTGCCTTATTATTTTGCAAGTCGGCATATTTTCATTGAAAACTCGTTTTGTTTGTTTAAGGTCCCTTGGTGTGATTATACTATATGCAGCAAAACTGCTTCTTTTTTTCTTCCCAGGGCAGTTGCTTTGCAAGAAAAACCAAAGTAGCCATCATTTCTCATTGTGTAAAACCTAGACCACATTACAACACAAATTAGCCTGTTTAGATAGATAGATGTGCCACCCCCAAATCTCTTAGATATATGAAACCGATGCCTGCACGGTGTCCTGGTGTAAGTGTATTTAACGGCACACTGTAGTTTTTAGCACTCTTACTAGTTGGAGTCTTGGGTTTTCTTCAGGTTCAGCTACTATCAGCTCCCCGAAACCAATGCAAGGAATGGTGGATTCTCCACTTTTCTTTCTCTACCTTCTCAAAATGTCCTATTATGTAAGTGATCAAGTAGAAGGTCAGGCACTTCATCACTGGATAATGTATTTTTCTGAAAAATGAATTGGTTAAATGGATTAAAACCATAATCATTACATAGAAAATTTTCATCATTGCAGATAAAAGCTTTACAAGATATTTTGTTGAGTTTGCAACGGTCACCCGCTCTGTGCCAACAATGTGCACCCCTTCAGTAGGAGTGATGATTTAATGTATAAAACACTCGGATTCCAATGGTTTATAAATACAATATTTGTCTGTTTGACATTGATTCACCAAAGTTGCACAATTTTTTCACCTTATGAGTTGATAAGTCACTCCAAGAGACATTATACATCATTTTGAGTTGTTTAATCCCTTATCTGGATTGTGTTTAACGGCAGCATCCTACTTTCTCATAGCGTATTTATTGTGCAAATATTTGTATACAACATTGATTTTCAAACAAGCTAGAAATACGTTGACTTTCATGTTTTTTTTTTCCTTGCACTCATTTTCCCTTCCATTTAAAAAATTATTTAAAAGGGCTGATTTGATTGCCTGCTGCTGTATGACCTTTTCTCAAACCCATCCAGAAATTCACATCCATCAAAATCTCATTTACGGCTTGCCTTGCAATTAGAGTTACCATTTCAAAGCCACTTTGCTTCTTGCACGATAGCATATACTTAATAAAAAATAAATAAAAAATTGTCAGCAACTGATACTGAAGTCGTCTTATTTAAATTATGTCTGAACATTTTAAGGATTTGTGCAATAATCAAAAAGAATATTTATTGGATATCTTGTTTGTATATTTAAAAGTGATAGCAAATCAGCATCACAACACTTTTTCCCTGCTGCATTACACCTGACTTTTCTGGCTCAGTTAAAGATGGAAAACAGTCGGGTGATAATTCCAGTGTGAAATACCTGGATATGTTTCTCCAATGTACGTTATAAAATATCCCCATAAACTACCGCAAACCAGCCATTCTTCATTCCCTCGCTGATTTGTTATGGCTGTCTCAAGCCTTCCTGCCACAACAGCGGCTGGTGTTTAGTGCCAGTATTTAGTCTGGCAATTGTCAGAGACGCTTCAGTGACTATATTCCTTGGGGGCCAAAAGTAACATTCCAGGCCCGGTACATCTACTTTGCATGTGAAAGAAATTGAATATTCAAGAGAAAGAGGATGCAGGTTCTCCCCAGTGCATGTTTCTATACCTATCTGCCTTTACGTGAATTTAAATTTCTCTTCGTCTTTGTGTGATTGTGTTCCTTTATGCTATCAGAGGCTATAATACCCCGCTTCACTGAGCGCTGGCTGTGTCCGGGCAAGTTAATTGTAATTGAACTATTTTTATTCAAAGACATAAAGGACAGCAAACTGTTAATTTTGGAATACCTCTCCAAAAATCCAAAGCTCAATTGAATTTCTCCACCCATTTAGTAAGACACATTCTTCATTGGCAGCGTAGTCATCAGATTTATGATATGAAACAAAAAGTACTGTAATACTTGATCATAAAAATCTGAGAAATGACTATACTGAAATATATTGGATGACAGCATTCTTATGATGAAGCATTGTTTTCCAATCTTTACCCAGTGGACTTATTCCAGATTTCCTGGGCTGTATTTGCTGTATTACCTGCTTGCACCAGTCTCTGTAGGGGGGGAGAAAAAGCCCTGACTCGTAAAAGCAATGCTAACATAGCTCAGTTATGCAAACATTACATAGTGCACGAAACATATGGCAGCGTGCATGCACACACAGTGAGGTCAGTGTCAGGCAGTAACTCATGCGCTGAGCTGTAGGAAACCTTTAAGCCCTTTCTTGCCGCTCCCGCACCAATTACGACCTTATTTATGAATTTGAGCACAGCTGACCTTCTGGACGTAGAGACCTAAATTTGTCCCTCTGAAGAAACAGTGTAACAAATGGTCAAGCTTATTCTCTATCAATCAGTCGCCCCCCCCCCCCCCCCCCCCCCGGAATTCTCTGCACCTCAGCAATAGCGGCCATCAGCTGTTGAGCCACTCAGATATTCCTTATCCATTTAGAAATGGCAGCCTGTGAACAAATTGGTCTTCTTGGACCGTCGGACAAAGGCCAGTGGAGCTGGAACTGCTCCCAACATGAAGGATTTGGTGTTTGAGAGTAGTCTTAAGATGTATTTTTAAAGCGGAGCAACTCACAGTGATGTGTTTGTTACCCAGCCTCCTCATGCAGCCTATGAGGACATTTCAGGGCAGGATGCCAGCCTATGTGCATGACTGAATTGCTTGACATTTGTCTCAGTTTAAGACAGCAGAGCAACTCTTCCCCTCCCTCGCCACGCTGTTTACAGTACTCTGCTTGCGCTTACATTTCCTCTGAAAAACGTATCTGACTCCAGAAGAATGTGCCCAATTAGAAAAGGGGGGGGGTCTTTATAGTGGAGCTTTAATGCCAAGAGTCATAGAGTCTAGATCCTTGGTGAGGGAGGCCTATTCCGACAGAATAGTGCTCAAACACACAACCTGCTATGGAAATATTTCGGAAGAAGATTTTTTTTTTTTTTGGTTAGCCTCATGTGTCACTACATCTCAAAGTGTCAGAATCATGAATACAATTACCTCAAAGGCTGTTCACACTTTGTGGTGTAGTTCCCCTTCTCCGCACTGCAGGAGAACAAAAAAAATGTTGTTCAGTTCACATTACATTGCACTGGTGTTTTCTATATGACAACTAGGAAAATCACATTTTAAGCATATTAAGTTTCTCTTTGATTTATAATGTGCAGCAGAAGTGGCAGATGTTTCACAAAGATGCTGTGTGCTGTAGTAAATGTATTCAAAAGATTATTGTCATTGGTGTTTTTACAAGCTTTTATCTCTTGGACATACCCCAAAAAAATCATATTCAAGGTCACAGTGATTCTCACATGTCTCATTCTTTATTTAGTGAAGGAAGAAATAGTTCATCTGTGTTGGATTTTTTCTTTCTCCATCCATCCATCCATACAGCTTTATCCAGCTGAAGGTCACGAAGGGCTGGAGCCAGTCCCAGATGAAGATAGCCTTAGGCAGGCTACACTCTGGATCGGTTGTCAGTTATAACGCCGGCCACTTTACAGTCACTAATTAACTTCAGATTCATGTTTTTCTAACTGTGCTTCAAAATCTGAGTACTTGAGAGAAAAACTACGTGCGCAGAGGGAGAACATGCGAACTCCACAGAGACAGGCCCCCAAGCCCGAACTGGAAGCAGGAATGTTCTCTCCTCGAGCCAAGATTTCCAAACATTACATGACTGTGATGCCTTGTATTTTCATTCTCATCATGCAATACAATAGATGGTTCAAAAGCCGACTACTACCCGTCGCTCAAAGGATCTCTCCTTATTTGTTTAGTCTGCTCATAAATTTACTCAACTGTGATTCCATTTTTGGAATTTTGGGGATTGTTGGTCTAAAAAATGGAATTAGGACATCCTTGGCTCCGGATTGTGTAAGCGTTGTTGTTCTTTTTGAACTGTAAGTTGTAGATTACTTTGAATGTTGATGGTGGCCTCAATGGTTCTGCCTTGAAGCTGTGAGTACTGACATACGGTAGTGGCTTAACATAGTGACCAAAGTCGATATCATTCTCCATCTCCTTTGTCCTCCCCTCAGCTGGCCCGTCTCTAAATGATCGTCTCTCTCCTCCCACTCCAACCATCCTGCTGTCTCCACTCCCACAAACAGGCCCAGCTGGCCCCACAATGACAAATAAGGCCAAATATTTATGTCCTTCAAGTTTTACTTCGGCTCTGCCCACGGTTCCTTCGTCCGTCCATCCGCTCTCGGCTTTCTTTTTACCGATCCACCTCTGCTGAAGCAGCCGCTACGCACGCCAAAACGTCATAGTTGCACTCTACAAACACACTTTAGCCCCGGTTATGTCACCTAAACACCTGCTGATGTTAATGTCCACAGAGAACTGAGTTTATGGTTCCAGGAGGACTGGTATAAACATGGAAAGCATAAACTGTCCCCATGTTGGATTTTTGTGTGGGCTTGGTGACCTGTTCAGGAAAAGTACTGTGTGTTGTATCTCTGTTTGGGGAAAGAAAGACATGTTTGCTCCAAATGCCGCTCACTTTGATGAATCTAAACAACACTCTGAAGTAATTAAAGACCCCATTGAGATAGTTAGTAGGTTCAAGATGCGTGTAAGAAAAGGAAAAGTAAATTGTTTAAAGAGAACAGGAAGTGAAATTTTGAGTGGTGGTTTGAAAAGGAAAATGCACGTCCAATGTGTGATGAAGCAATAAAGTATGAGATAAAGGAAACTGATGAAAAAACATGGAGATTTATTTTTGTTTTTGTATTTCGAGTATGTTATCTCAGTTTCTATAGCCATCAAATGTCAGTATGAGGAGCAGACTGTGGGATTCAGACATAATTGCTGTGTTTTGTGCCTTCAGGCAGATTCCTCACATGGCGCTATTGCCAATCCATGTACACATTTTAATAATTCTTAAAAGCTTAAAAATATATGCCTTTTGAATATGTAGTCTGTTCAGGCAGAATTCAGAATCAAAGCTTGTTTCATCCAATCTAACAATCATATATTAAAGATATGTGGGAATATATAGTATCAGGCTGTTAATGGGACATTTTTTGCTGTGTTTTCCAGGTTAAGGGTTGCCACAAATGATTTTCTTGCGATACCCTCCGTCTGCTGCATGTCCTCCCTCACTGCAGCCATGAATCTCCTCAATGGCCTCCCTCTCCTGCTGTCAGCTGACAGCTCCATCCTCTTCTCCTCTTAACTATCATCTCTCCTACATGCGTGACCTAACCATGTCAACCTTGTCTCCCTCACGTTACCACCAAACTTCACCCCGTCAGCTGTGCCACAAGCAGTTCAGTCCACTGTCTTTTGGTCAATATATACAACTTAATTAGATCTAGCCGGAACCCTTCAATCACAGATTGCCAGTAAATGATCATTAGGAGTAAATAAGAGGACCGTCTTGACAGTTTGTGAACGCGTGGCATTTAGGAGCCTATTTTGCTGTCATTTTGAATTATTATCTTAAAGCTTAGAGACATAATGATATAATGCATTTGATACCCCATATCTTCTTGATCACGTTTCTCTTTTGTTTTAGAATATTAAAAGCCTTATATTTTTTTTCTAGGTCCTATTACCTGCATTGTTACTCCACACACATATTTATATTTAATCTTCTAAACTCTGGTGATTCGTGACCAATTATTGATTCTGAAGTACTTCTCTGCCTTTGAGTAGCAATTAAACTCATAGAAATGAGTGCAAATAAATGAAAAGAAAACAAACATCTTCTATTATGCGGCAGTTTAATTTTATTGTTATCTTTGTGCTGTCAGTGCAGTTATGTTTCCAGTCAAGATAATAATCCTAATCATAAAGCGAGCTGTAATAGTAAGTATGTCTGTTCAATTCATATATTGTCTGGTCCTTTGGTACTTTCACTGTCTAACAGAATTCTTTCTCTCTGTGAGTTTACAGCTGAGACAAATGAGTCAGGCGTCCTGCGTTGAGGAATAAGAAAGAAGTTCATATTTAAGGGAAAAACAAAAGAGTAGTTGAAATAGAGAAAATCCCCTTTGCAGCCTGTTGTACAACAAGTTGTATATTTTTCAAGATATTTAAAATGCATCCCCTCCATCATCGAGCACAAGAGCATTTTCTAACTCGCAACCCAGGAAGAAACTGAATATTTTTCTAATTTGTTTCTTCTTCCGTTCCTCATGCTTCCTCCCTGTGATTTGACTGTCCTCTTTAGCTTTAACTCACTCATACCTGTTACTACAGGCCAAGCCTCCTTTATCTGCTTCCTGCTCTAGTATCTTCTCTCCAATCCTTCCCTCTCCATCCCCCTGAATACAGAGCGCTCCGAGTCTTCCCTATTAGGATACATTTGGCAATAGAATCAGAAGCGTTGCAGTCCCAGGTGAATTGGGGATGATTTGCTATTCACTCCTCTGGCTATGGGTTTACCGGAAGGCATAGACAAAGAGAGAAAGAGACAGAGCGAAGCATGGAGACGAGAGGCAATAGGCTCTCTTCCCGTCTGTCTCCCAATGTCTCTCCCTTTTCTCAGAGCATTGAGATGCAGCTGCGGCTCTCAAAACACATGTTTAAGGGCTAAAGGTTTGGAAGCAGCTATCCAGGATGGATGGGGGATTTGTGTTCCTCTCGCGCTCAGAGGCTGCTGCGAATGCAGCCGACCGCCGAGCTAGCTGTTAGTTCTGGCAGTTTGGAAGGGATGCCTCTGGGACTATGCTTGTCTTTAAGAGTCTTTGCAGAGACTTTGCCAGCATGAATTAATGGAGAATGAGCTGAGGGGCTTTTTCTTCAATTTAAGAAGACTGCTTGTCATTTTTGTGGCAGCTCTTCGTGTGTGTGTGTGTGTGTGTGTGTGTGTGTGTGTGTGTGTGTGTGTGTGTGTGTGTGTGTGTGTGTGTGTGTGTGTGTGTGTGTGTGTGTGTGTGTGTGTGTGTGTGTGTGTGTGTGTGTGTGTGTGTGTGTGTGTGTGTGTGTGTGTGTGTGTGTGAGAGACTCGGGTGACGAACTGAGGAGTAATACACAAACACAGACACGCGTGACAGGAACTACACATTCACATCGGAGCATACGCACATGTGCACCCTCCTGCATGGTGACAGCTGATCTGGAATAGTGGTGTCGGGGGTGTTGGGGCGGGTGGGGGTGTTTGTGCTGGGTTAGGCTGGTTTACTGATATTGACAGCGTGGCCTTGTCTGGCCTACTGCCAGTGTTGAGCTAGCTCTCGCTGGCTGCCCTGGCCTCCTATAAATCAGGGCCAATTACCACGCTGGTGCACCACCACCGCTGCCCCCCCACACACACACACGCACACACCCCCAGTCACAGCCCTGCCCTACAGAGTGCAGGGAGGAAGGAAGGGATGCCACAGCCCTGCTTTCATTCCAATTACTGCTACACCAGCCTTCCTCTCTGTTCTCTGTCACAAAGCATACAATCACTTTTTCTACCAGAGAGATGTTGTCTTATGAAAACTTACATTCAACACGGGGACATTTAGCTTTGCTGGAGGAGGTCCCAAACACACTTAATGAGATAAAATGTTATATGGGAATCATAGTTTAGTTTCTTCAAAAAGTGTTCCTTCTATAGTCCTCACTGTACAAAACCATTCATCATCATCTTTACGTTTGTCAGACTGATATGCTCTTTAATTGATCTTGAAAACTATTTCTCCCACTTGTGAATTTGATTATTTTGTAGGGAACAATCAATAACCAGTAGAACGGCAAACAGCAGCAATGATGAGTAAGAACTCATCAAAAATGGTTGAAGACTGAGCTTTCAACACATGTTCTTCTTTCAAAATGTTTTGAAGTTTGAGATATGGTCAGATATTGGGAGACAATATCTCAAGGTTATAATTCCCCACAAATCACATGACAAACTGTATAACTTCATAACTGTGAGTAAAATTGAAGCACCTGAGGCAGCTGGGGTCTAAAGGTTTGAATCCTACTGAGGGTTACGTCAAGCATAAAAACATGTGTATCATGATCCACTGTGAAGAGCCCGGAAAGCAGCCAAGAGATGATGATTATCATCATACACACGTAAAGTGCTCAATCTAAAATAGCTTTTTGTTTAATAATCGCCCATTAGTGGAGTAATGATTTCAGTCTCTGTATGAGTAATTTCAGAACGCTGAGCCTACCTTTTAATTTGACCAAAATAACACAGATAACGTCGATCGGTTTTGGACGTGTTCGCAGAAGTCCTGTTCTTAAAGAAAAAAGCCCGTCCAGAGCAAGTACTATTTTAGAACACATGTGGCCGTATTTTGAAATGCACACGCTAGATTGAGGCTAATTACTGGATATTTTGCTCTCAGAGTGCCCGATAAGGACTGTTGAAAAATTGAGTGTCGTCCTCGGTGGGTGTGCGTATATACAGCCTATGTATCGCACGCTAGATTTATCATCCTCACTTAATACACTCATAAACATTCCCTGGCATGTCACAGAGGCTGTGAACCCCCCTGCTCGGCTGGCTCTGTAAATTGGGCCTGTGTAAACCATTTTGCCTGTCTAAAATACAGTGCGGCAAATTGAAATCCCCAGTAAGCCTCTGTAGCAGCATGTCACAGCTGGGTAGGGAGGAGGGAGAATGGAGGTTTTTCTCATTTACCACCTGGAGGTTTTTTGAAGTGTCATAACCACACTTTTCTACGTCTCTCTTTAAGTCTTTCCATCTGTTTTTTTCTCTTTTTTTTTCTCTCCCCTGCTTCCTCAAAATCTTGAGTTCCTCTGCCCCCCCCCCCCTGATAAAATACCCAGTTTTCAGTCCTCAGCCTTACAAGACATCAGGTCAGGTTTTATTATACTGTATGTTTTTGAGATCTAACTGGCTGAGGATAAACAGAACGCTTGGAAGTGTTTGGAAAGTTGTTGTGACGAAATAAAACTAAAAAGAGTGGGTTTGAAATCAAAAATGGTTTTCGCTGAAAATGCATCTGCGCTTATGTACATCTGCAACAACCAGTTCCGTATATATTTACTAAATTGTGATCGTGTGTGTGTGTTTTAAAATATATTTTTAAAGGAGGCTCAACATTTTTGGACTTGCATTAAATTACATGAAATTACAAAAGTGAATAGGCAGATTTGCTTATTTCAAAATCCACAGCCTCCATAACTGTGCTTTTTTTTTTTTTTTTTTTTGCATGCCATGTGTACTCAACCTGGACTCCATTAACCATCAACTCAATTCACGAGTTGGAATAAATCAGATGGCCTCTATGAGGAACACTCGTCTGCTGTTACTAGCAGCTCACAGGGTATGGTCAACTGTTAACTCAGCAGTTGCCGTAGAAACCAGAAGATCGCACAGCCAATTCTGAAGTTGTCATTTTTGATGTCCGTGATCGACATACTAGACACCCCTGGTCCACACTTTACAGTACACATCACAAAAGTTAGTGAATGGAGTGTATTTCCATAAGAAAAGGTAATTTAGTGATTTATTTTATCCTGTTTACAATTTCATGTCCTCTGATACATTTTGCCAGTCATATCTAGCCGTATACAAGTATCTGAACACCCCCCCACCCCCCACCCCCCCTCCCACAATCCACTTACCAGACCACCGTTCCTGTGAGACTTTTAGCACCCAGACCATTCTTCATCCCAGGGGACATGTTCTGCCTTTTCCTTGCCCCTTGGATAACTTCTCTCTCTCTCTCTCTCTCTCTCTCTCTCTCTCTCTCCCTCTGCACCCGACACTGTAAGTAATGGGCTGGTTTTGACCCTCCATGCCTCATTGTGTAAGATTTCAGCTTTTGACCTTAAAAAATGAAAGCAAATCAATAGGGCGGGACACATGAATTCCAAAGACCAGGATGCAAGCCAAGCTTTGAGTCCGGGGAGGAGGACTTCGAGGAGGAGGAGCGGGGCTAAGTGTAGCGCTAAAGGGGTGAAACAAAGAGAGAACGGGAAAAAAAAAATCCTGTAAAAGAGAGAGAGAGAGCCTTTCAATTAACATTCAACATTGACAGCAACTCTGTGAAGTGTCTCCCGTTTGTGCTGGCGAATTTGTACGTGTCACACAGTATGTTAAGTACTGTATGTGTAATTTAAGCTAAGACGGACGAGGGAGGAATAAAACAAAAGGCGTGGGGAGGGGATGGGGGGGGGGGGGGGGGTGCACGAGGTGAAAGCCTCAAAGTCGGCGTTTGAACTGCTGCTGTGCATTTTCTATTGACTTTGAGTTGGAGAAAATAACTCCCACGGAGCACTCAAGAGATTAAGCTTCTTCTATACTACCCCCACAGCATGGAAACGTGAATGAGTGGAGACGAGTTCAGTTTATTTATTTATTTATTTTTTGTCCTCATTTTTGCCTGTGCAACCAAAGCTATCAAAACTGTGTGTGTGTGTGTGTGTGTGTGTGTGTGTGTGTGTGTGTGTGTGTGTGTGTGTGTGTGTGTGTGTGTGTGTGTGTGTGTGTGTGTGTGTGTGTGTGTGTGTGTGTGTGTGTGTGTGTGTGTGTGTGTGTGTGTGTGTGAGAGAGAGAGAGTGTATGTCCTAGAGGAAGGATTGAAGTGGACCATGTGCATAAGTTTGTGATGATGCATGTTTTTTGACTGTGGGAGAAAATAATAGTACCCAAAGAAAACTACATTGACGTGTTCTGGCCTAGTGTGAGTGCTCACCACTGAACGAGCTTGTTGCACATCCTGGTTATTTTCTGAGGTTTGCAGTCTGAGTCCCAGAAACTGACAGAAATCAAACTTTAAGCTGCTTTTATTCTTAAAACATTTCAGCTAAAAAAAAAAAAAAAAAAAAAAAAAACTAAAACTGGGAAACTTTCCCTGTTTCCATTTCCTTTTCTGTTTTGGTGAGTTCAATTGAGAAAACTTCAGTTTGAAGGAGTTTGGTTTAGAAAACTCAGTCTGTTGTCCCAAACTTCATGATTCACTCTGAAACTCACAGATAACTTGATGTTAGACTTTTTACAGAATTTCTCGTTAAAATATTTTGTTTTTAACAGCCTCAACATCCTAAGGCGAGCGACTTCTAGACTGATAAACAATTGTCATACCTTTTACATCCTTGTTTTTTTTCTCTGTAATTTATAATCTTTTGTCTTCTTAATTTTTATGCATTTCTAACTTAGTTTCTCTTAAAAAAATACACACATGGTTTTATTGACTCATTATTTTTGAATTGTGGGTTTTGTGAACATGATCTGATATAGAGTCAAAAAATATAAATAAGTATTGTATAATGAATATTTCGAGTGAAAACCGGCAGCTCAATTATTCCAACAATTCTGTTTTATTAATTCAAGAAAATTGAAGAGGCCATAAAAATGAGGATTTGTGTAATTTTGTTGAATTAAGTTCAGACTACATGAATTTAATAATTTTTATCAATTTGGTTCAAAGTATTTGCGTTGAAAGAACTCTGCCCACACGGGAACTAATTCAGCCATTCCTTCGAAGACCATTTGTTTGTTTCTCTTTCCTCTTGTGCACTTGACTTTGACTTTCCTCTTGTGGACTTGACTTGTCTCAAATGATCTGCCTCCTCGGTCGGAGTTGCCCCCGGTGCCTCGCTCTCACTTCAGACGACTCTCGGCTTCAGTTTTGGCTTCCGTGTGGGAGAAAGGTGTTTCCGTGTCGTCACGTGTTTTGCTGCGAGTGTGCGGCTGCAGACATGTGTACAGTGTGGCAAATCCGGCTCAGTGAGTGGCTGCCCATCAGTTCCACTTAGCTCAGCGTGGTAATTGGCCGCCCATTGATGGACGTGGCTCCCTCTTCACGCTCCAGGGACCCCGGCTCTTTGTCTGAGGAGTGGGAGGCGACACGCTGGCATGGCACACACGCTTAAAATAGCGCATCAAATCAGCCATGCTCCGGCGGTCGCTGCTAACGTGTGGGGCAGATTGGGGGCTAATGGTGTGTGTGTGTGTGTGTGTGTGTGTGTGTGTGTGTGTGTGTGTGTGTGTGTGTGTGTGTGTGTGTGTGTGTGTGTGTGTGTGTGTGTGTGTGTGTGTGTGTGTGTGTGTGTGTGTGTGTGTGTGTGTGTGTGTGTGTGTGTGTGTGTTTACAGCGTGGTATGAGGTCTTGAGGTTCTCTCAGGGGAGAATAAGGGTTAACGTGGTTAACTGGAGCTGCTGGTGGTATTTAGTCATGTCCTGCTCGCTCCCTGGCCATTTTTCTCCCCTCTGTTTCATCCATCACTCCCTTACTTTATTGCACTGTTCACTGTCTCTCCTTCTTTTCTCTCTCTCTCACCTTCTTTTTCACTCCCCTCCTGTGTCACTCCTTTTTTTTGTCTCCTTCTATCCCTCCATCTTCCTGCTCATGCCCACAGGGCCCTCTCTCTCTCTCTCTCTCTCTCTCTCTCTCTCTCTCTCTCTCTCTCTCTCTCTCTCTCTCTCTCTCTCTCTCTCTCTCTCTCTCTGACTATGTTCAGTGTCCCTGCAATAGAGATATAAATGGGCGGTGAGCAGGGGGCCCTGACTCCTATACCATAAATCTACGATAACAGCACAACAAGCACATAAGGAGGGCAGAGGATGGAAAAGCACAGAGGGGGGAGAAATAAAAGGGGAATCATGTTTCTTATATGTTTTGAATACAATTCAGGATATCCAGAATGCGCTGGAAAGTAAACCCACGTTCATATTGGGATGTTTATAAAATATCCACGCGTGGATTATTGTGTCGGGTTTTCACACCCGTGAAGGTGTAAATAGTTTCACAGTATAATCAAATTGGGTATTAGTGGATTAGTACATGTTTAAAAAAAGTGCCACCCACAGATGAAACAAAACCACATTGAGACTGAAGAGCTTTTTTCACTTTCTTTAATTGTAGGGACCTTCATTTTTCTCTCTGAACAAATCTCACCTGCAGTTTATTTCCATCACTTGAGACTGAGTTCGAGATTTTGCTCTTAACAACGCTGCTGTAACGTCCTCGCCATTTCTCAGCTTCCCTAAAATGTCTCGTCTCATTATTGCAGTGGCATTGACCTCGTAGATTCGGCTGTTTCTTTCTTTATAAAGACAGAGAAGAATCATCTTCTACTCCTGACTTGAAACTATTTCCGTGTGTGTCCTCACAGTGTCACAGCTCCTTCATTTATTCTCCCACGTTTTAGACCAAAGCTCATTATTAATCATTGTGTGACATTGTTCCTCTCTCTCTTTTCTTTATTTTCCCAGCAGCCCTATGCTCCACCCCCTCATCCCATGGCTCCTCCCAGCCCCAGCACCAACAGTTGCAACCAGGGAGGGGCGGAGCAGCTGAGTAAGACCAACCTGTATATTCGAGGTCTGCCACCTGGGACCACCGACCAGGACCTCATCAAACTCTGCCAACCGTGAGTACTGCAAACATCACGGCTACACGCACGAGGTTACACTGTCACTCCAACCAACAACACAAATCAGATTTATTTCAAATTGCATATTTGTGGCGCTCCTGGCCACGTCCCTATTGTATATAGCAGTAAATAGTGTACAACTGTTTCTGGTCCTGTTGTGTGTCTTCCTGCTGCAGCAATGCAGATTCAAATGAGCAGATTGTTATCAGGTTAAATGACAAATGATCAAGCTTCACTCACTGTCAGCTGTCCGCCCTCTATGGCAGAGCTTCATTCTCACAGAGCTCCAACCACATGCTTTGACTCCTGCCAAGTAGTCATTTTTGGTTAGATGTAATACTTCCAAATGTCTTTTGCATTATATGACATAATTGGCAACAGCTGTTGGCATCCATAGGCAATAAAAAGCATAATCCCTCTTGTTCAGGGTGGATGCTTTCAATCTGAAGGATATGGTGAGTTTTACATATAGAGTAGGTTGCAACAGTTCTAAATATCACACTGATAGTTTATTTGATCAGTTTTATTGTTTTCTATTTTACTGACAACAGGTACTGTACTAAGATGTGTGTTTTGATGAAATAATTGATAATTACAGTGTCTTCTTCTCAATTGTTATCTTGATTAAAAGGGGTGGGAAAGGAGCTTACACATATCCTCAGACAGGTCTCGTGTATTTACAAGGTTTAAAATCTGCACTATACATCTTATTATATATGTTTGTAAGGAGCACAAGTCTAATCCTATGAGTCTATACTGAGACCCCATTACAAGATGCCATTGCAGCGTATTCTTCAGGGACCCGATATTTCTGGACTTCAAAGTACAGATGGGAATTACATCCTAAACACTTCACTTTCGTTCTGATCTGATTGGGCAAATCAGAGACACATTTTGACCACAAATGAAAACAAAGGTCCTGAAAATCATCCTGCCAAAGTCCTTGTCAGACATTGTCTGAACAGAAAACAGTGGAGTTTTAGAGGTTTGGTCTGTGTATCCATGTGCTCAGTGTTACGGTGCACTACCCGGGTTTTATATATCCCAATAAGCACCTGTGTACCGTGGTTGTAGTTGTGTACAGTGTATAAACTGAAAAAATTGACTTAACCACATAAAGATGCCGTTCTGACGCGAGTCCATTCCAAAAATATGTTCACATGTGGACACTGGAGATACCTCATACATGATATAGATTCTTTAATTATTAGCATAACCTGAATACATTCACATATCAACATAAATGCTATTCTCATGTGTAAAAGGGTCTTTTTTCCCTGATATGTTGTAAACAATCTGATCACGGAGAAAGAAAAGTTGTCATGGTTTAAAATCTGTCAAACATTATTTATTATATTTGAATCAATAAATGAATGAAAAGCTGACAGACCACAGACACAAGGAATTTTATGTGGTGTGTTAATAGTGTCCTCAGCTCATGGACATCCAACCATGAAGCTAACAGCCAAATCTATTGTTAAGCCAAAAAAATAAAATACAATTTCCAAATAGATGTTTATTAAAGAGACTTCGGAGAAAACCTTCTGCTTCTTTCTGTATTTGTGGCAAAAAGAATAATAATAATAAAAGTGACATTTACAAGGCAAACAGCTGGCTACAAACGTGTCATGTGCAGGAGATACTCCTCTGTGTCTATTACACCAGTGTTTTGTTTCTTCAAATGGGTCTTCTGCTGAGACTCACAGTTGTGTCGTCAAATGATGCTAATAAATTAAAAAGTTCACCTCTAAGAAGAAAATTATAGGCTAGAATCAAAGGTCTGTGCACAATGTCCTGCACACCTCAAGCAGCTGCTTCAGGGGGTTTAAGGGCCACTTACTGCTCACACACACACACACACACACACACACACACACACACACACACACACACACACACACACACACACACACACACACACACACACACACACACACACACACACAGGTAGTCATAGAACTCTGCCAAATATTCTTGATAGACACACGCACACACACACACACACACACACACACACACACACACACACACACACACACACACACACACACACACACACACACACACACACACACACACAGCTCAATAAGGCCTAATAAAGCCTAGATTGGACCACCTCCCCCAGGAATCACAGACCAAGACCTCATCAAGCTGTAACACACAGTCACACAGGCTTTCCTTTACTCAGTGTCTCTCTCTCGCTCTCTCTCGCTCTCTCACACACACACACACACGCACACACACACACACACACACACACACACACACACACACACACACACACAAGCAGCTTTGTTCAGCTTCATTAGGCCCTTTTCACTTCTAAAATGCTGAAAAGGGGGTCAAGATCATTAATGGAGACAAGGCCAGCAGATTGTGAAATGCAGGCCATGAGCGAGTCTGTCTGCTTGCATAACCTTTCCTTGGCCACATTTCCAGAAATGTCCTGGTCAAACGTGGCCAATTATTCAATGATCCTTTGGAGACGGGAACATGCTGTCCAGCGTATTTGGTAATGCTCCCGGTAGCCATGTCATAAGTCATGCATTTATTCTTGAAACTGACCCATCAAGATTCCATTAGGCTGAGAGGCGGTCTGATAAGATTTGGAAAAGCACTCAGCATTTTGACATTGGATATCTACCGCTTAGCTCTTACATTCACCCAGTGCTACAGAGTTGGACAGTTTCAATTTCATTTCTAATTCCATATGATCTTGAATATTTTGAGCATAACAATTTCTAAGAGCAAACCATGTCAGAGCTTATGTAAAGTACTCTGGAAGTGCAGATGTTTGTGAATTTAGATTTGCATTCTAATATATGGCTTTTCCCCAGCATGTTATGGAAAGCTTCTGACTTTGCCGCATGTTTTTTTTTTTTTCCCCTTGGATCTAGCGTACTGTCCTCTAGTGGCTGCCCTCCTGTTCAGCTGTCTCCTCAGCTCCTCTCTCCCTCTTTCCTTACATCTCCCATCTTTGCCTCTGTGTGTATCGCCTGCCTAAGAGCCCCCAAGGTTGCCCGAGGTGTGCTGTGCCAGTGAAAATTCAATGCCACTGAAACTTTAATTAGCCAGACTGTGTTTCAGTGGCAGGCGGGTGGCAGCATTCGAGAAAAGGTCATGCGATTGTTCTGCAGTCTGCAGCACTCTAGGTCCCCCTTAGGTTTTTTCTTTTTTTTCCCTGATGTCTGGTCCCTCACCAAATACCTCCTCCTCTGGCTCTCGGCTCTCCTCAGTTCTCCCAGAGAGACTTGATGTTGAACATAAACGCATGCTAAATACAACAATGTAGTTTCAGGAAAATTGTAAAAACAAAGATTGGAGAAGTTTTCACTATGCGAGCTGGATATTCTTTGTCATCAGTATCTGTAGTCAGTGTGTGAATGTGTGGTTTTCTACTGTAGTGGGGAACTTAAAACATGTTTAATGTAAATTGTTGTCATCTTAATCAAGTCCGAATAATGTAAATTGTCGCATTTTTCTTGACTTGTGCTGTTGTCAGATTAGCGTTGCGGTTAGGTTAAGGTTGGGGTTATTAGTAAAGTAACTGTAAAGTCCCCTCAAGTGATCATAACAAAGCTGTTAACTGTCCAACCTTTCTTGTTGTGACTAAATGCTGCCAGATATAACATTTCTAGGGTTTATATGTTGTTTTTGGCCGAATTTATGCTTACTAATGGGTTAGACTTAGTGTTAAAAAAAAACCTGCATTAGGTCAATGAGTGCATGCCTCAAGTAATGCTGCAAAAACACTCGGTACTGTGTATATTTGTGTGTGTGCAGATCCTTGTGAGTGCTGGCAGTGAGACGGGTTGGAGCTGACTCCTGAACATTTGATTGTTGTGTCACACACAAGCAGCTTTTGCCGCCCTGGTTCACCACTATCTCAAAAGCAAACACGCTGCCGCCAGAACTGATGCATTCTTGACCGGAGGCCATATCATGGCTGCTGATTGGAGGCTACTGAGCGGGCCTGAGAGATTCCTGAAAAAAATATAAAGCTTCTACTGTGGTTGTAATCCCGACCTTGTGAACTGAAGGAGATTTTTTTCTTTTTTTTTTCTTGCCAAGATCCTGTCATGTTTGGATCCAGTAACCCTTATCAAGGATTCCTAAACCTCCAATATTCACAGTTCTTGCTTCATGGTCCAGTGGGCAGATTTTTGTGGGCTATCATTGCAAGAGTGGATTAAAGTATGCTTGATTGTCTCCATCAGTGTATAATAATATCTCGCTCAGAATCATTGTTTTTCTTCACCTATGATGATCCCTTCATGTTTACATTAGTAGATCCTCTCATACCCAATCCACTGCAGTCCACATACTCACCGATGGATGCCATTAAATCTTTCAAAAGTTTGAGCTTACTCGTTCAAAAGTTCTTATTCCTTCATGGTGTTTTCAGGCTACTCCCAGTTCTTCAGTATGGCACTTGCCTTTTTAAAAGTCAATTTCATACATTATTCAAGACAATACAGTAAAAATAAACCACAGTGCAAATATAAGAAATAAATGGAACAATAGAAGGCAGTAGCTCAAAGGTGAAGCTTTAAATGATTTTATTTCAAAATCTGATGATGATTCTATGGCTGTAATTGCCAGTTAATACAACTTTTGCATCCAAATTTTGGTTTTTACGAAACACTGCATTGTTTCACCATCATGTTTGAAGTCATGAGATGTCTTCCATGACCGTTTTTAAACTTAAAATGTTTTTCTTTTTCACAAATTGTTTCATACTTGAATCTGTGCTTCACATTCTATTGTAACAGTACAGATTTTATTGTTAGAAATAAAATATGTAGTTTTGTGCATTTAAAAGCACTGGCAACCTTCATATGAAAACTAAGGGATTGGCCATTTAGATCTACAACATAAAGCTTTTGTACTAACCATTCAGTATTCCACAAAGGCCTTTTTTTTATTATATTAGTTTGTAACACCAATAGTCATTTGCTGAATATTTTCATTAATGGATCTGTAGATACGGATCGACAGGATTCCATGTGATCCTGCTGGCCAGGTCAGCTGGCTTACACCTCGAGCCTTATGCAAACTTTTAGCCAAGCTTTAAATTACAAATACTAAACATATTAGATGCTAGAAACAGAAACTGAGTCAACATCTATTTGAATGACCAGAACCGAGATGTCTTGGTGTTGAACCACCCCTGTCAACCTCTTTGTGATCCCTGAGAGCAAAAATAAACACGGACGACGACCAAAGTTCTCACAGTGGTTGAGGTAACTTGCTGAGAGCTGTTGAATGAGTAATTAAATGGATTCGGGTGGGTGCTTAATCTCGGTTTTATTCAGCCGGCTGGATGTCGAGTTCTCTGCAGCCGTCAGCCTGATGTATGGGTGTGGAGAAGAGGCCAAAGGAGTGGAGTGGGGATTTGTTGGCTGAACACCCAGACTGTGGGAGGCCTTCCTACTCGCCTGGCTTTATGAGTGGATGGATGGATGATGGGATGGAGAAATGGCGCAATGGCTAGGACGGCCGTGACTGTGAGAAAAATTCTTTGGCCTACCCTGCCATGTTGAGGCGCTGGGCCAGCATTAAGCCCAACACCAGCCGAGTGGGGCCGCCAGCACATCCAACGCAGTCCGCGAAGCCAACACAGCCCCAAATCACTTCTGGGGTGAAGCAGACTTCATAACCCTTTCCACCAGACAGATATTAAGCAGCACCCGCATTTTTCTTTCTCGCAATTCCCATCCCAGGAGATGAATAGAGAGAGTGGAAGCAGGTTGTTGAATTAAAGACTGAATTTCCTTTTCTTTATGAGGGTCTGAAAATACCTGGAATAACACCTGGAATAACAGGAACAAAGCACTTCACATTTTCTCTGCCAGCAGCTCAAATCTAGAACTCAGACTGCCAAGAAAGCAAAAGACTTGAGAGGTTTCTAACTCTCGAACTCCTTGTTCCTTGTTTTCTTCCTTCTCAATTGTGCCTCTGTCTCATCTGTTCCCTCCCCTGCCCCCGTTCTCCTCCTGGTTCTCCTCACCTAATTTCAGTCGTGGCCGAGACGCAGCTGTGTACTCGGCCACACTGGTTTTTGCATCCAAACACTGACCTGATCACAGGAAAAGAGCGAACCAAATCAAGAGCTAATCACCACCAATTGTGCAAATAACCTTTCCCGTGTGTGCAGACAGAGCGGCAGAGGGGGAGCTGGGGAAAGGGATATGAGGGATGAGAGCGAGCCATGAGGTATGCTAAGTGGAGGAGGTGAGAGGAAGAGAAGGGAGGGGGCGGCCCTGGGACCACCTGTTTTTATGGAGCTGGAGCCCAGGCACTCAGCAGCGCCACATTATCCCTAATGACTCTCCGAGGTCCAGTGTTGACATTAGCTATCAGAGTTGGCCCATCCAGTGGCTGTGTTTCAAAAAGCTGACAGAGGAGGGAAGAAGTGTGAGCAACGGCTCACCAGTCCAGCTTCAAACTCCCCAATTTCCCGTCAGCCTGCCCTCAAGTGGCTTTAGAGCCGGGCACACCCACTAGCAAATATTATCAGTCTCTTTTAGCTTGTTTGAATATCATTTTATTTGTAGGCCAATGAATGACATATATTTGCGTTGAATAAATGCCAAAGATGAAAGTGAAATATCTAAATGTCGCTGAAGTTTACTTTGGGGCAGCTGCTGCTCATGTGCTACAGCCAATCTTCTGTCAATACCAAGGTTAACGGTTTGATCCCTGCTGACAATGGTCGAAGACGAGGCACAACCCAGACAGTTCTCCATCACAGGGCAAAAACAGATGGACAGTCTTAACTACTGAAATTGTCACATCCGGCCAGTTTACTTGCCTCTGTTTTTATGTTTTTTAACACAGAGAAAACCTACAGGGAGAAGGTGCAAACTCCCCACAGAAAGGATCCCAAGCCCACATTATATTCTCACTGACGGAGGTGTTAATTACTGCATTGCTAGGTGGTGAATATGTGAAGTCTATGTACAACTTAACATTATTTTTTTTCATCTCCAGCATGAAGAGCAGGATAAGACCCCATTCTATTGTTTTGCTAAGCTCCTCTGGTTTACCATCATCCTTTGCTACTTACCATTAATCAGTATCTTGGAATTCTACCTTTTGCTTGTGCTCGATGGGTAAAAAAGTGATGCAAACGTTCAACCAAGGAAATCAAACTCTGCCTAATCCGTCCTCGTTTGATCAAAACAATGTGTAATAATGTTCAGTTTGGCTTTGTCACTGCAGAAAACAAAATATTATGTTGGATGATTGCCAATATATTTCTGTGTAGGTGCATCCATGCTCTTTCTTTAGTGTTTGTGTCTGTGAGCATCTGGAAGGATTTTAACTGTGCCTCAGAAGGGAAGCCCAAATACCAGTGAAGCCCTTGGTTACAAATAGGCTGTAAAAACAGGCTTTCTGGTGATATTTGGAAAAGAGTGAGAAAGCATTAATTGAACAAGGTGGGATCAGCAGGTGGAAGGACGAAGGAATTTGGCTTAGATCTTGAGGAGTTGTAGCTCATGTTGGCTGTAAAACAGCTTGGATTGTACAAACACTGCATTGTTTACATAGCTATTCAGCCAACTTCATAACCCACTTTGCACCTTTTGAGTTGAGTTATCATGAGTAAGTATTGCCTTTGTTTGACGCTGCTGCACAAACAATTCAATGCACTGGATATACATACATTTTTATAGTTTGTGCTGTGGAAAAACACAACAGCGGCATGTTGTCGAGATCAAACAAATTTATTGTAATTCATGTATGCCCACTTAAGATTGTATATTATGTGTTAATGTATTATAATAATAATAATAATAATAATAATTAATAATGAGGTGTTTTTGAATTTGTTATAATAAAGTCAACCCACATTAATCATTAAGCTCCACCCAAACCCCATCTTGTGTACCGTTACGAGAATTATCAGACTCCCTCTGATTTTTCCCACCTTCTGTATGTTTTTTTGTTTTTTTTGTTTTTTCCCCATGATTCCCACTATCTCCTATCCCAGCCCTCTGGTCCTCAGTCTTGGAGCCAGCAGCCTCTGTTCTCGTCGATCTGCAGGGTCAGGATGTGCGTCACTTGGACCATAAAAAGATAGCGGCGCTTAACCCCTGGAAAGCAGTGACACAACCACAGGAATGCCTAAACTACTCCTACAGTTACAGCTTCATGTTGAGTGGAAGCATCTGCTATTCTTGGAAGCAGATTCCTTCATGTCCACTTTTTTTTTTTTTTTTACCCCATGTGTGAATGCGTCTTGCTTTCCCAGCACCCCCCCCCCCCCCCCCACGCAGACCCCACCAAATTCTCTTTCTCGTCAGCGTCATCATCTGCTCCACCCTCTTCTCCCTCTCTGTTTCCATCCCATCCTCACTCGCTTTTCAGTGTGCGATCTCACATCGCTCCATCATGTTAAACTTTCCACTTCTCCGCTCCAGCAGAAGTGACACAGTTGTTTCACCGGCCAAGCCAAACTAACTAAAATACTACGCCTTTTTGCTCCCCAAACATTGATTTTACAGTGAGGGCGAGCAGAGTAGCTGATTTGGCCTTAGGCTGCATTTGTGAATTATTTATCCCCCCATTACTGTATACATGACACGTAGACAGTTTGCCTGTTTAGAGGCTGAAAATGGCTCCCCTACTTTTGCACTGACATTGACTTTGTTGACACTTTAATAGCTATTTTCTCGAATAGCATTTTAGGTTTTATTCAGGTGGCTGTGTAGCATGAATTACAGGCGGAGATTCACACAAAATGTCAAGTCTTTTGCTACTTAACTGCATTTCACTTTTGTTTTCCATCAGGAGCTAATCGAGTGCCAGTATTCAGAGTAACCAATCCAATCATAGCTGTCACATGCTGATCCATGCGTCCTCTGTGCCCCCCCACACGCACACACACGTACACACACACACACAACACCACTCGTTTTTCCCTCCTTGTGCTTTGCATTTTATCAGACGTCAGCCGTGCAGCGGAGGACAATCTTTAAGCTCCAACAGCAGCGGCAGTAGAGTCTCTGCTACAAAAAGGCTGATTGACGTGAGGGACAAAACCTGGGATCTTTGGGCTCTCTGGCTTTAACTCGCTATCCTTCCTTCCCTCCCTCCGCCTCTTTTCTCGCCATTTCCGTCTACTGACTCTCCCTTTGAAGCAGTATCTAGAAAGCAGAAGCAGCGCCAGCAGAGATGAGATGTGTTCATTTGTGCGTGTCAGACAGCGGAGCATGGCATGTGGGTTTGACAGGTTGGACACTTCCAAACAAACAGGCGATTCTGCAAGGCTGGTTCTAAAGAAGACCTGTGTGTGTGTGTGTGTGTGTGTGTGTGTGTGTGTGTGTGTGTGTGTGTGTGTGTGTGTGTGTGTGTGTGTGTGTGTGTGTGTGTGTGTGTGTGTGTGTGTGTGTGTGTGTGTGTGTGTGTGTGTGTGTGTGTGTGTGTGTGTGTGTGTGTGTGTGTGTGTGTGTGTGTGTGTGTGTGTGTGTGTAAGAGAGAAATAGTTCCCAGCAACACTCAGAACAACAGGCTAATGCTTCCTGCTGTCACTTACGGTTGCTCTTATCTTTCCTTGATGCACACTCTCGGCGAGCACACACTAGTCGTCTGTTGCTCGTGTTCAAGAGCTCAGTCTGAAGCACTCTTTGGTTAACCTGTCTCTGCGGTGCTCACCTTCCCTCCTCCAACTATTTTATCCTCTCAACCCCGATTCTTCCCGGAGATCCTGCAGCACAAATGCACCCTGGACGTGCTGGTTATTGTCCACATGGGTGGCAAGGTCAAATGGACAAGGTACTGGATGCAACTCTTAACTTTGAAGCCATTGGATGTTATCACACAGTTTCGGGAAGCACACGTACTCGAGCTTTTACCAGGGCTCAGATGGTAAAACTGATAAAACTCAGTTTTTCCCATTAGGTTTTAATCTGAAGAGACTTCAGCCCACAAACTTATAAACAAGACGCAGGTAAAACTATTCTCTAAAGAAAAAAAAACACATCAAAACACGGTTTTCATTCTTCTTAGGTAACATTTTTACCTTCAGTGCAGGGTACCTGGATTTGAATGAGTTGTTAAATCACGGATTTAAAAGTAACCAAATCTACTGTGCAAGCTGCAGTGACCTGCAGCTGAACAGGGTCTACTTTAATCCATTAATAACAAACAGATTTTCTTGATGAAAACCATAAAGGCTGTCCTGTCTTCAGACAACCTTCATTTGAAGTAGTTATAAGAACATTTTCTTCACCGTGCAAAAATCAGTGTAACAACTTGTGAGAGTACACCGAGTTTCCTTGAGTTTCCAGCTTGCTTCTGCTGGTTTTATTTCAGAGTTTTAACACTGCCGTTGCTGTGGGTGAGTTAATAGAGCAGGTCGTCTTCCATTCGCAAACACAACAATTCGATCCCCCATCCTGCGTTGTCCATACGGTGAACCCCAAAGTGCTCCCAATGGAGGTGGAACATGGCAGCCATCACCAATGGTGAATAAGTGCATGAATTGCTGAAAAATCAAATTAAAATTTGCTCACTATCGTGAAGACAACTCCAGTTTCTTTCCTCTTCTTTTCTTGTTACTGTTCCCACTTTTCTTTCTCTCCACTCAAATTGCCTCCGGGGAAGAAAAGATTTTCCTTTTTGGCAAATGACACTTTTTCTGAGAGCAAAGTTTAGGAATATGCATGTGGGGAAAATAGACTATTTTCAATTATATGGAATTGTAGAATACCAGAAGAAATGTTTTATTGATTCTACGATAAAAATGGAAATGATTATTCATGGGAAGGTTGCATATCAAAACAAAGGTGAATTACAAATGAGTCCAACTGAGCAAATTGATCCGATCTCATGGAGAGTGACACTGACTGAATTATGGGAACAATTTTCTTGGTGGAGGCTCTTTCTATGAATTTTAAAACTTTCTTTTATTAAAAGTCCCTTAATGTGGATGTGAATTGTTTTAAATTTAAGTCTCTTGCAGCAGATTCTGAACACACATGCTCAAACTTTTAAATTACCCTCCTTTCCTTTATAAATTACCTGGGTGGAACGGCCGTATTGCCGCTCGCAGCTATAATCCATTCCTATTATGGAGGGAGGTGGGGAAGTTTGAATGGTTCTAATCAACTTGTCATGCATTTCACACGCACAGGGGATAAAGAATGTTCATGAAAAGAAATCACATCAGCAGGGAAATAAGGAAAAATTTAAATGGGAATAATTGATGGCAGCTAAAGACCACAATGTGTGTGACCACAGCCAACTTCAACAGATGGGTGTGAGGACGCACGCTGGCGAAGACGTCGCAGTGACCCACTCACTGTTGTAAATGAATGAGCTTGGCTGGATTTTGATATTGTCTTTTTGTTTGGCCAAATGTAAAGCTGCATTTCTGCATGATGCACGAGTGCAAGTGTCTATATTTTACTTATCGAAGTCAACAACAACAAAGGACAACCACTTAGAGCTGTGTTACCTTTCTATTCCAAGATCCGTTTCACATTCGGGGCCCACAAAGGTTTGAAATTAAACGTTTGCCAGTTCATCGCAAACCCGCCAACAAAGCACGGGGGAATCCCGGCACCCACAAAAACATAGTGAAGTGCTGCCAAGAAAAAGGCAGAGTGCTGCAGCCAAAAAAAGGAATTATCCAATTTGTTGAAGCTTTTTTGATTTATTGCTCCTCATCCGTGCCAATACAATGATTTGATATATCATACTGTACTTTTCTGAAATTCTAATAATGCTAACATATTTTTTGGGGACATTTCTGTCTTTGTCAAATATGAATTTTATTGACACTTTAGTTATGAATTCATTTGGTTATTCTCAGTGTAGGAAAGAGAGTAAAAGTTGCTTATCTAAGTGTGTCAATGTTTCCTTGCTCTTTCCACAGCCAGCGTGTTTAACACTTCAGTCTGTAGTGAGGTGTCTGTCTTCACACCTCATCTTTTCTTCACGTTCGCTTCCTCTTTTTTTTTTTTTTTCCTTGTCATTTACTTTCATCCTTACCTTTGTTTTAGCTTCCAGCTTTCCAACTAACTCCAAAGTGTTTGTTAGTTAAGCCCGGTTGTGTACTCATGATTTATTTCTCACTCTACCTGCTGTCATAGTGTTTGGGTTTTTTCTCACTCGCTATATTTATTTTAATTGGCTTTAAGGTTTTACAGCCCAAGCAGTGTATCAATTGGCAGACTACTCATGCTAATAAAAAAAAGTTTTAATCAGGTCCAATAGCTCAAAAGCAAATATATCACAATTTTTTGGATCAGTGAAGCATTTGCACACATGCCACAAAAAGACCTTGGTTTGAGATGATTGGATCTTTAAAGCTCAGTATTTTTTTGCACAGTTTGAGAAAGATGAATTGAGTAAAATTCAGACAGAAGATAAGAAAACTTTGCAAACAGCTTTGGAGGCTGTATGTCCCTGACCCGGTGGTCGGCTCTGTGTGCTTTCGTCAATGAGAGAGAAAATAAAAGGACACACGTCATACGAAGTTTAGCTGCATACAGACTATTTTTAAAAGTCATGCAACAGCAGTATTTCACAAAAGCATCAGTTTAGTACTTGGGACTAAAAAAAGTAAATGAACAGGAAGCCCGACTTTATGGCTGCTTCAGCTTCTATGCAACTGTTGCGTATTTGTTCTATTTTTTTTCTTCCTACGTCTGTTCAGTGTCTTGGATTAGTTTCAAAGGCTCGATGAAATTAAAAATAACATTGAGTTTACTCCCACTTCACATAACCATAACATGTAGATCATTTATAATTTCTAGCAGGTCCAATAATTCCCAGAAAGCAAACACGTTCAGCTTACGGCGGTCACTGGACCCAAACACACAGTAATATAGAAAAAAAATGACATACATTCCAAAAAAATTATTATTTCAATATCTAACCACACCTGAACAGAAAGACTCACTCACTGCACATTTCGAGAGCTATATAAAAATAAAAGATATTTCACTCTCAACATGAAAGGGTTAATTTGTAGGAGGTGGAGGTCAAACTACCATCATTGGGACGAGCAGACGATAAGCTGGACCAAATGAGCCACGACTGTTCAGTCATGTGATGTTATTTTTTTGTTGTTTCAAATTGGTAGAAATAAGACATGTGAATGCCGCTCTGTGATACTCACATGTGGAGTAATATAATAATTACACACTTTTTTTTATTTTATTTTATTTTTTTTTAATAAGACTGCCTGCTTTTTTTAGCTCATAAAAAAGCTTGGGGGTAACATTTGCTGTGCGGAGCAAACAATAAGTCTGGGTTGTGGGAGTCTGCTGCACCTGCTCCTATATGAGAAATGTTTGTGCGCTGCCTTTTCTTTTTGAAGCTACATGATCAACATTCAGCTTTTTTTTTTTTTCTTTCTTTCTTTTGTAGAGGCGGACAAGAGGTAATATAATACAGTTATTATTCCCCACAGCCGCCCTTTTACACCTGCCCCATCCCCAGCACAGGTGCTCCAAAGATGCTGAACAGGCCTGAAGCAGCTTTTATGCAATTGAGCTTCACACCTGAAAACAGCAAAGCGTGTCATAGCTTTGTGTTGGAATCTTTTTAATAATTATATTAGAATTCTTTCAACTCCCCCCCCCCCCCCCCCCCCCCTACATCTTTGGAGAATAGGAATCCAAAGAGGCCACGTTTTCAGGTCTTCATCTGCAGGCACAGATGGACCGTCATTTGCAGATACGGTACATTTGCGCTCACAGGAAGAGGAACACACTCGTACACCTCACCAAGCATGTATACAACGACCGTCTGACGGTCCAGATGTGGGGGAAGTGGTCCGACATCTCAGTTCAGGTTTCACTTGCCTGATGTTGGAGGCATTGCTGTGTTGAGTAGCCATGCAAACACAAAAATCACAGACCGCTGGAGAGTGTGTCACGAGACCGACGGTCTGAGCACAACACTTGGGTGGTCCGTCCATCTTTCCCAGCACTGTGCTTCCCCGTGTACCAGCAGCGCCACAGTGACGTGCTGTGGTTCTGGCCGGCTCTCACATTGCCCACGTACAGAGAAAGAGCCACTTCACTTTCACAGCCCTGATGTTAGAAATGGATTATGCCTGGACCCTTTCATCCTGCGCACAGGAGGGAGGAGAAGGAAACGCAGCACCGGGGTGTCGCTCGTCCACATGCAGCTGCCCTCTCACAAATGTTTTCTAGCTCTCGGCTCGCCTTCAATTCTGCCACATTTTAGTGCCCAGACAGCTGTCAAACAAATTACATGTTTTACATCCACCACAATTTGTACATTTTCATCAACCTAAAATAGCCCATAAAGCCTCTTTTTTTTTATTGGCAGTTTCATTTCTGGCATCTTCTGTTCTTAGGGTTGATCCGATATTGCATCAGAATGATTGCTGTGGGATTCCTATTAGGCGGGAGGATTGAGAAAGAAACAACGGGAGAGAAATGATGGATACAGTGCAGAAAAAAAATTGCTAAAGCGAGAGAGAGACATTAGTGAAAAGGAGGGAGAACGAGAACAAGAGAGATTTGTGGGAGGAGGGGGGACGACCAAAGGCCGGCAGAGTCAGAGATAAGAGGCTGCAAGAGTGATTGAAATAGGATTAGTGGAGGCAGGCTCTGCATCCCGGCCACAGCATCACAGTGTTAAACCTGCGCTTCATAGGGGCTGCCGCTGTCACATCAAAGCCTCCCCAGGCCTGGCTGGCAGAGGAGCCAAGGAGCCTCTTGCAGGGTCATCCAGCAAAACACACACACACACACACACATGAACATGCTGATCACATTCTCCATCCATATCCAATGTGTCTCCATTAGGGACCCGGAGCTGGCTCCTTCCTCCTTTTCTTTTCATCTCTCTGCAGTGTCTTTGTGGTGTGTACTTGGACCGCGGATACGATGCATTGATGAGCCATCTTTAACATTTAATGAGGCAAGTAGTGATGAGTTGGCATTGGAAAGCTACTGTCTCCTGCTTCCCTGGAGTCCAAACAAAGTTTTAATGAGAACTTTCCCCCAATTTGTGCCAGAAGCACTGAGCTTTTTAACTGCTTCCCAGACGAAAAGCATACATATTTTTTCACTTAACTACTAAAGGAGAACAGACACCTGTGTGCAAGTAAACAGATGTGCCTTCCTGTCAATATGGGCAGTAAATCAACACAATATCAGTATTGTGATGTGAGTCACTGTCATCTCTGACTTCATTATCATATTATTTACATGCATTTTAAGTTTAAGACATCAAACTAGTTTTGATCCGCTGAGTTGTGACATTCTTACTTTTTAATTTCACATGTGATTCAGATTCATCCCGCAATGGAAAATCTTATTTCCTCAATTTGCGTGTAGCAAATTGTACCTGCTCTGCGTGCTCTCTAATCAAATAAAAACCCGGTACTACGTTCACCTTGTGTACTTACGCTTGAGAAGATCTCGGTATGCTCAAACATTGCACCTCAGTCCCATTCTGTTGCAGTAGATTATGGATCCCTACAGCTAAAATGGCCCGTTAATCTGCTGAAGAGAGACAATCGTCTGATTGGTGAATGCTGTCGCGTGTGCATGATTGTGTGTGCGCGTAGATGCACTCATGTGGTATCTGTATTAGTGTGTGCGAGCTGGTAGTTTTCCTCTCGGAGCTCATCAGTTCATATCCACCTCCCATCCCACCGCAGCATGCAGTAAATAGAGTCTCCGCCACTCGTTGAGAAATGGCACAATTATCCCCTGCTGGTGAAATATGGGCCGGGATGCACCACTGCTTCTTCCCTACAGAATGTGTGTGTGTGTGTGTGTGTGTGTGTGTGTGTGTGTGTGTGTGTGTGTGTGTGTGTGTGTGTGTAGAGGAGGGGGTGGCTGTTCTCCGTCTGTATACTCTTTGTGATGCACATTTGACACACAGGGAATTGTTCTCACTTATATATTTATGCACAGACATACACACAACACACACACATACACCAGCGTCATTGTACAAGCCGCAGCACGCATATGTAAACACTTGCAGTATATCTACACTTGTAGATTGGCACACATTCAAACTGTGTTTACAGGGCTCCAGTGCTTCTCGCGCTGCACACAATGCAGCATGTTGCAGTTTTAGCTGAGACAAGCAGATTGAATGAGTTGCTGTCAGTCAGTCGGTGGGGTCAGTCCTTCAATTCTGAGAAATTCACAGCAGCGTACTGTGCATATAGAGCGGTGGAATACATTTCCGTGCAAGGAGCTTTGCCAACAAAATGTTGGCTTATAAGTGGTGCTGCCTTTATGTGTTTCTGATATGGCTTTTGGCAATTTTGCACAAGCGTTCAAGAGGACCAAATACTGCATAGTGGACATTTTTTGCTTCTTATGAACTAGTTATATGGCAGCTTGTATGTTTTCTAATTTGACAATGCCCCAAGCATTCTTAATATGGTCAGTTATTCACAAATGAAGCAGTAATTTAAAGTGGATGAATAAAAATCTGTCCAGAAATGCTAAGAGTTTTAAAACCAGCTGCTCTCACCATAGATATCCTCTAAACAATGGCAGACTGAGATGTCACTAATGATCG
Organism: Lipophrys pholis; assembly: GCF_963383615.2. Lineage (NCBI taxonomy): Eukaryota > Metazoa > Chordata > Actinopteri > Blenniiformes > Blenniidae > Lipophrys > Lipophrys pholis. Next base: position 8,007,056 of record NC_137643.1, on the reverse strand, counting down.
GTGTTGGACTGGTTCCTTCCTCGGCTGGTTCGGCTCTTGCCCCGTCATTCCAGAGAGAGGCAGAAGGGCAGGAGAGCCCTCTCAGTAAGACATATGATATGGAAGATGATTAAAAGTGCCTATCTTAATGTATGAATTGCATACATACACATAATGGATGAGGAACAAAATGACCTTAAAGAGATTTTACTCCTATAAATAAAATGTCAGCAGCATCGAGACAGTGATTTACTGGTCTAATGACTGTTTAAACTTCAAATAACCTTTTATCAAAGTATCCCAGATGGAGAGCTCCAAACAAGACTTGATTTTTCTTTTTTTTTTAGACGTGTCCCCTACAATTCCTATGGAAAATGTTAAATATTCTACCAGTTCTTTCTAATACATGCAACAAATTGTTAATCCAAGCCATAACACATAATATAGCAGATATATGCAGGTGCTACAGTGAAGCTGCAGGGTTTATTTTGTGACATAAATGTGGAAACAGCAGTAGAATAATAATAATAATTGAATATTGATATAAGTTTAAAGGAGTGGATTGTTTTTCTTTTTAAGACATCAATTCTTTCTGCCCAGGGAGCCAAATGAAAAGGGCTGTATCCCTCTCATTATGAACAGTCCTCCATAACATGCTGTTCTACAATTATTTTGGAATTGAATTTCTCTGTGGAATCTGGAACCAAGACATTCCCGGCAGGTCCTTTAAATCCTGTAAACTGTGACTTGGAGCTGATACAGATCAGACTTGTTCCATCAAATCGTCCAAACCCCGTCACCGACTCGTGGAAAACACCAGAAGCCTTACTAATGTGGAGGAGTTTGGTTGTAGTTCCTGGCTCATAATGGGTCAGCCATCTGAATGTCTAGATTCGATCAAGTCTCTTTGACAATGTCTCAGGCTGTGGCGTGCGCCGATGTTTTTGATAAATCAATGGCTTAGTCTTTTTTCTTTTTTTTAAGGTGATTACCAGCAAGTCTCAGTCTCAGTCGGAATAAACTCTAGTGTGACTTGACTTTAGTATAACTACTATACTAATCTATTTGTCAATCCCCACCTCTGCTTTATCAAAGCGAAGGAAGCTGCAATACTCAGAAGAAAGCCATAGAGACACGGGGACAAGACGCAATCTATACAGAATAAGGTGCGCAATCGTGACACCACCATGCCAAACCCTCAGCATGGATTAAAGATGTACGAGCGAACCAAACAGAGGATGTGACAGACGTCAGATTCCCAAAACTTTGCAGTATATCAGTGTTTGCGTGTGGAACATAAATCCTACTGCTGCTTTAGGTGTGTTACATGTTATAAACTAACTTAAGCTCTCTGTCAATAAAGTTACCACCACAGCACATCTAGAAACGTGCCTTTGGCCCTAAAACACAGCATTTTTATGGAAAATATGAATGTTCTGCCACATAATAGGCGTCATAAAATATATAGTTTTTCCCTGAAAAGAAAGACTGTGAGTGGACGTTAGCTGTGAGTTATTTTCTGTGAAAAAGGATGTAAACAAGAAGTGTAAACACAAAACAAAAGTCATCACTTTGTGCAGCTCTATTATATCTTTACTTGGTGTATTCACTGGTCTGTGAGAATTTAAAGTTACTCTACCAGAATCCACACGGGAAAAAAAATCAAGAGCTAGTTTGAGTTGTTGATGTACAACTCTATTATGTTGCCAATGATCTTGATTTGCACTGGGAAAACGATTAACGATCAGTTTCACAACAATTAAAAGTATTCTCGTGGTTTGAATACTCTTTTACTCTTTCTTCGAGAAAGAGTTTTTTTTTTTTTTTTTTGGAGCTAAATTGTTCAAATGTTAATATTTTCCCTGGAGCTGCTGCAACGGTACATCTGATATCCCAGAACCCCTTGCGGCAGGTTTCTGAAGATGTCGTGAGTTTGCAAAATCAAAACACAGTTTGATGACTTGAGATTTGGGAAACTGCTGTTCAGCAATTTGCGGAAATGAGTGGTAATGATCTTGTTGTATTGGTTTATTATCTTTGCAGAAGCGATTCATTTTATGGGAAGTATATTTTAAAGATTTTCTTCTGGTGGAGTAACTTGAAAATATTCCACTGTGTGCTATTACATCAACTTTTAAAACCATTTACTGCACTTTCTGTGCTTTTAGACCTTTTGAAAATGTCCAGTGACTCTCCGAAATGTCAAAGAGCTGTGCGTTCGTTCGAGGTCAGCCACACACATAATGCTATTAACCTCGAGTGATTCCTCTTTCCAATGGCTTTTGACATTTGTGTAACTTTGCAAATTGCTAGTTGCACTTAAATGGCAGAGAGGACAGAAAATAAGGCATCTGCTTGATGGTAAATGATGATCTGCAAGAACTGTCCCACCAGTCAACCTAAATGTCTCTCTGGTGTGAAAAACACTAAAATTTAATTTCTCTGTTGTTACAGGTATGGAAAAATAGTGTCAACCAAGGCCATTCTGGATAAGAACACCAACCAGTGCAAAGGTAAGTGATTAGTTTTTTTGTAGCTTGTACACCCACCTTGTTTCAGTGCGGGAGCTATCATTCTTTGGACTGTCTTGTCACAGGAACACCAATCCAAACCCCCGCGTAAATTTAGACATCAGCCGTGGAAGCTGTGCACCATAAATCAGTGATTTAGTGAGGAGCTGGCCTATCACTGCAGGAAGCCTTCGGGTAAACAGCCCGTTCTTGGATGGCAGAGCCTCAGAGGATGAGTGGGCAGGCAGACGCTCTCTCACCCCGTCTCTCCCGATCGTCTCTTTAAATTTTCTGTTTTGTCATGTGGACGGCAGCCTTTTGGAGAGTGCGTTTCCATTAGTGTCTGCACAGTAAATGATGCACACATGCAACAATGACGTTACTGGCTGGTTCGAAATAGTTTGCAGAGCGCACACAGCAGCACCCACCAGCACCCACCACACACAATTACATGCTTGAACATACGTGCATGCTCGACCAATTAGAAGGCGAACAAGCTAGTTGAGATTAGATAAACATTAATTATTATCATTGTCAACCTCACCCTCTTTAGTGTCTTGGCCATCTGCCCTGCATGGCTGCAAATACATTTCACACTCTTTTCTTTTTTTCTGAGCGATCACTTTATATTGATGAAGAATAGTAAAGACTGAAGTGAAGAAATTGTGAAAGAGAGAGAGAATGAAGGGATGGAAAAAAAAAAGAAAAAAGATTAGCCTGCTACTTGCCCCAAGGTGTCTGGCAGCACTGTTTAAGAGCTATTGAAGTTCCATCAATACTTTTAATTGCTTTTTGTGGTTTCTCGGGCTCTGAAGTGTGGCCTTTCAAGGTGAAGCTGCCTTTTTAACCCTACTACACACATGAGTTTATACTGCCGGGCATGCTCAGGGTCAAAATGTTGAGGAAATGAACCTCTGCCTTTTGGAGGATCGAAAAAGAAAAAAAGTCTTATTATCTTGACAGGTCCTTCTTTGTGAGTTCTAACTGGCTATTAAAGACAACACTGAATCCATGTCAGTAGGGAGGATGTATCTGCAGGTCACGGGACACAGAGGAGAGTGGATTAAAGAGAAGAGAGGGAAGTGTTGAGGAGGTGAAACCAGCCTCTTTGAAATTCAGGAATCCAATCTCTGTTGTTGTCCAGCTGACTTAAGAAAAGGACAACACACACACACATGAGAAGAAGAAAAAAAAATAATAAAATAAAATTCAGCCCAGCTTAGCGTTGTGTGGGAGACCATATTTCCCATAACTCACCATCCAGGAATGCAGCGCTGCCGATGTGCCAAAAAGCAAATACAAGCAGATATTTTATGAGTGTGAAGGATGGTGGAACTCTGCACCCAGTGAGAGAGTGGGAGGCGGAAAGAGGGGAATGCACAAAAAAGGATGAGAGAGTGTGAGAAGGGCTTAGTAACCTTGAAGAGAAAATTACAGTTCTTAAGTATTTGAAAGACAAGATGAGGTGAAGCAAGGCTGCGCCAAAAAAAAAAAAAAATCATAATTTCCACTGCTTCAGTTCCCCATCGCACCTATATGCATATCCCCTCCAGGCATTAATGAGCAGCGCAGGTGTATCAGAGCCTCTCGGGTCTGCGTGAGCTCCAAGTCACAAAGTCGGCCCAACGCCTCGATCTAGTCACGCATTGTTTCCAGTCACCTGACCCCCCCCTGACACTGACGCTTGTTTAAATGTCAGAGTGGTGGCTTATCACCACCGTGCCACCATCACACGGGGAACATCGCTCTCCTCCTCCTCCGCTCCCTCCAAACCTCCACTCCTCCCCCTTGTGTTATTTGTTTTTAAGTTCAGCTCAGCGAGCACGCTGCCAAAACACCACGGACAGAAAGGGCTCGGAAAGAGGTCAGCACCAGTCATCCCTGAGCAAGCGTTAAGTCGGAGTGAAAGCTCGTCCATCAGCCGTCAAGAAAAACAACAGCATCAAATATTATATACTCTTTGACTAACATTTCTGCTCACACGTTCTCTCTTTTTTTTTTTTTTTTTTTTTTATCAAGCCACTGTTTTTGAAAAGTTCAAACGCTTTCAGTTGGGCTAACTCCATATATTGTCAATAAAAATCTTTTTCCTGGGCAGAATTCATAAACAATAATGCCAAGAATAAGAAAGTATGTGTGCACATTCAAGGTAATACAATGGGAAATTGGAGGAAATTAAAAAAAAAACAGCTGTATAATCATTCCTTTCAATATATCAGGTGGCTCGGGACCCGCCAGAAAGTCAAAATGTGTAATGTGACGATAGTTGGAAAGCTGTTTGATACATGATGTGTTATTCTGCAATCAAATAAACTACATTTAAAAGCAAATGAAGCAAAGAAAGAATGTCATTTATGAGTCTCACACGATCTTAATGCTTATAAGTAATGCTATTTTTTTTTTTTAATCAATTACCAAAGATGATTAAGATTAATATGATAATATTTGAACTAAGAGACCCTTACTCACATTATTCAGAGCACCATGGTTAAGTGAATAACCCTCGGTTTATTGTTATCGGTTTAGGTCCTTAGATATCGTTAATCTATAAGTCTCTAGAAAACCATTTTTTCTTATTGTATGACCATGTGTATGCACAAGCATTTTTCATGCCTGCCTATGGAATCATTTCAATACTAAGCGTGTAAATGCTGATCAAAGCCTATTCACAGAGAAAGTGTTTCATTTGTTGAGTACAACAAAAGTGTGACATTGAGCATAGGAGCAGTCAGGAAAGATGCACAGCAGATGAAATGTTAGATGAAACAGTGAGTGTGGGAGTGGAGGCTATCTGTTTTGGAAAAGCAGGGATGACACTTCCTGCAGTTCCAGGTCAGAGAATTGTGTGTTTCAGCACAGAGACCCACGCACTCACATGAGCGTACATTATTTTTACCGCCGCCATACATCTATACATATGCCCTTTAGTACAGGAGTATGTGCTGTAGAGTAGTAAAGCCCTGTTTGAAGTACCACATCACAAAAAAAAAAAAGAAGCAAAAAAAAAAAACCCCACTACACTCTAAGACCATGTAATACACTTCTCCCACGCACTCAAACACAAAGGGCACACTCATGCGCACACAAAGACTAATCGTACCCCCGCACAGACTCCCCATCCATCTGCCTGAGGTGTGTTCGGCTCTTGCAGCAGCAGTGGCCGCGCAATAGATCTATCAATCCTCTTTCTAACATCACAGCATGTGTGCCTGCCTGTCTGCCTGTTGTGGCTGCTCTCCTCCACCACCGCGCCATGCAGGCCGTTCAATGAGCCTCTCTATCTTCACCCAGCGCTGACTCACCACCTCACTCTCTCTCTTACCCCATCACACACACACACACACACACACACACACACACACACACACACACACACACACACACACACAAATCATACTCTTACGAGAGTACACACCAGTTGTTCATAAACGGCATTCCGATAAACACACACACACACATGCTTTGGATGAAGCCCAGTTCAGAGAGAAACAGGAAGTTGTGAAAGGGCTTTAGGGCTGAGCAGCGCTGTGGGTAAGAGGAGGAATTTAGCTCTTCATCTCTCTCTCTCTCTCTCTCTCTCTCTCTCTCTCTCTCTCTCTCTCTCTCCTCTCACTTTGCTTCCTCTTCTTTCTTTGTCTCTGCTTTCTCTCTCTCTCTCTCTCTCTCTCTCTTTCTCTCTCTCTCTCTCTCACTAGCTATATCCCTGTGTCTGCTCTTTCACATGTACTCTAGAAACGCAGCAGAGATTTTGGGGCCTTGCATCACAGATGGAGAGGGGGATTGAGAATGGCAGAGCGAGGGAGAGAAAAAGAGGATAGATTGCGAGAACCCAAAACCGCTCATTTGCCATCCATGCCCACAAGGGCCTCTTAAAAGGCAGCGGCGGCATTTGAAATAAAGCAGGGCTGACCGAATGGAGACATTTTATTTTTCCTGCCAGAGCCCGGAGGCAGAGGAAATGACCTCAGCCCTTTAAAGGACCTCCGTTTCCTCCTCCGCCGCTGGGAGATAAGACTGTGCCGAGATTCGCCGGCCTGACCGGTGCTTTGCCGGCGTGGCCCCACCGCACTGAATTGTGGGAGATAGATGAGATGAGACGATAGTCTCTTGTGGCCGCGTGTTCGGCAGTTTGTTGTTGTTCATTTCTTTGCCCTGTAACCTGCCATCCATTTTACATGAGGATGCTAAAAACGTGCAAGGACATTACGTAAACACATCTTGAGCGAATTACTGTCGCCTTTACTCTGTCATTTGGGCGACTTGATGTAAAACACACCAACCACTAAGTTTGTCCCTACAAATTTAAATCATGTTTCGAATATAAAAAAACCTGAAACTATGACTATAAAAGATATAATCTTTTCTGCCTAACAATCTGAAAAACAAACAAATGCAACACTTGAACTAATTTCCATGCTTTAGTGAAGATATAAAAGTGAATAATCATATGGAAAGAGTACATGTATTCCTTTTCATTTCCCGTCCTAATCCATGCTATTTGCTCTAAATTACAAGCTGAAGATGAAAAGCTCTTAAGAGAGTGACAGGTGGCGGCTCATGCTTTTTTGAATTCTCTGACATTTCAGGTCTGCTGTTCTGTTTGCTATTGAAATGTGTGGTGTCATCAGGCCAAGAAAACCTCGCTCAGGTCCTCAAAAGAAAGGTTATGGATTTCTTGATGTGCACAATGGTGAATTACATACCCAGTACATTAGATACTTTAAAGAAAAGACGCGTTATGAAAGGTTGTTCCATCTTCTAAAAGTGTTTATTCTCAACTTACAATGAGTGAACAGCAGGGTTACACCCCATGCAGGACATCGGTCAATCACAGGACCAACAGGCAATCGCACAAACACCTTAAACAATTTGAGGCAGCAATCAACCCTGTGGTGTCTTACTTTGGTCCTGGAAGGACACTGTCCTGATCTGTCAAGATGTCTTACTGCTCTGAATTACATGTATGGGTCTCTATCAAGCTCTATTAGCAGAAAGGCTGATGATGTGTTACTCATTATTGGCAGGTGTTGGCATCGAAAACATGCATGACAGCGGCCCATCCTCGGCAAAGACAGTTGAGTCTTTGCCTTGAGAATGCTGATTCATTCGGGTCAAGCTGGGCTGCAAGTAAAGCTTCTTTATCTTGCAATTTGAACCCTTGTCTGAAGCCTGACAATTACAATCTGTAATATCCCACGCTGTTCCCACAAGATCAACCTAATGGAGAAATACAGGCGATCTTATATTCTATAAAAACTGATTTATTGCCGCATCAGTGCCTAAGTGGAGTATTGCATGACTCCAAGCATAAGGGCTATTGATGAATGAGGTGACGCTCACAAAAAAGGTCTGTTTTTCATTGTCATGCGCATGTGTATTTGGGGTGGAATGGGGGGCGGGGGGGATGGTGGAGCGGGGAGTGCTTTTTGCATCCGTTATTGGTTTCTCATTAGAGGGCCAAGATATAAACATTTGTCTATGTTGTACACTGTGCCGGTGCAATTAAGGATTCTCTTTGCCGCCCCCTCTGCCCTTTGAAAGTGAATTATGTGCAGATGAGAATCTCGACTGAAGTGTGGCCAACAGCGGACCTTTTCCAAATGCCTCTGCTCCCTCAAAGCCATTCCAGAAAGAGGCGAGATGAGCCCAAAGAGAACGGGAGCGAAAGTGTCTGCCGTTTCCTGCTTGCATTGCGTATTAATGACTCTAATTAGCAATAGCTGAGAGATAATCACATTGATTTGGACAGATTCAGCATGCAGAACCTTACTGGATAACACCCGCAGCCTCTGTTAACACTCCCAAATCACACACGCACACACACACACACACACACACACACACACACACACACACACACACACACACACACACACACTCATCTCTTTATTTACTCTTTTCCCCACCGCCCCTTGACTTCATTCCAGTAAGATTGAAGTTGGCTGTCCACCAAGTCGGGGTCTGATTGGACAACTTCGTCACAAATAGAAGTATTCGGCGCCATGAGCACCGCATTCCTTCGAGATGTGACCTTTTGTCCCCGCCTCTACTTCCTGTGCTGCTTCTGCATGCAGTGTGGTCGCCTCCTGTTTATGTGTTTGTGTTTTTTTTTTTTTTTTTTTTTTAATTCTCATGTGCGCTCAGTGGAGGTTATTCCGAGGTGACGTCCACAAGCCAGAGATTCACAGATGAGAAAAAGGCCAAGGTTTTCAAAGGAAAACATTTATTGTAAATGTGTTAAATATGTGGGTTTCCAAAATGTTGTTGGTGACTGTTCGTCTTGTGAACTTAAGCAAACGCATCTGCAATGCATTTCGACAAAGTACAAACAGACTCATGCTGATTGCTGTCGCCATCATCGCTTTCCCCTCCTGTCACCAGCACAGTCCATTTTACTGCACGACCCTTTGCTCCGTTTGTTATTTCACTCGTTCACGATTGCTTTAGCGAGCAGCGTTGGAGGGTGAGGAGGCGTAGCTGGAGTCATCTCTTATCCTGGACCTAACCCGTGGATGGCAGGGGAGCCACGGTGTGAGATACGGCCTTCCACTGACCTGCCAAGGCCCAGGCCCCTCGCACAGCCCCTGACTAATGATCATACCCTTGATTAGTTAAGGAAGGAATAAATCATAACTGCAATGAAGAGGAAGACGAGCTGGGGGCGGCCCGGCCGTTACTCATGAATGACTAACAGATGCACGAAAAAAGAAATGGCCTGCATAGTTGTTCAGAGGAGAAGAACAATTTGTCTTTGTCCAGCTTTTAATGTTTGTCTCTACCGGGGAGTTTTCTCCATGTTCCGAGGGCACTTGCTTTCCATCGATCCGGCTTTGTTCAAATATTTAGTCTGTCCTCCCGTCCTGCTGGTGGTGCTTTCAGGCCTGGTAGCTGACGTGATTACATTGCTTATTACAAACTGCCGCTCAAATGGGGATAACATAGTGCCGCAGAAGATGCTACACAGCCTGAATGCTAAAGTTTGTCATCTCTTCCTAGTTAGAGTGACGGCAGAGCAGCAGTTTTAACACTCTATATGTGACGTGACAAAGGAAGTGTGCAAGGTGGACTGTACCTGCTCTTTGTGTAAAAATGCGCTTGTAGCATTTTTCACATCAATGGCTGCTGTAATGAGTCGCTATTTAAGGCTGTTTGACATTCTAACCTGAGTGTGTGTGAAAGTGTGACTGCACTTGTGTTGTCTGAATACAAAGTGTATTTACATATGTAGCCATGTCTGCTGGCATTTATCAGTTTGTACCCTCATAAGTGTTGGTGCTTGGTATTGGCGTGAGTGATTTGCTCACGTACGTCTTTGTGTGTGCTCTCCGAGATATCCCCATGTGGGTTCTGTGCAGCCACTCAGTTTTCTTTTTTTTTTCTCTCCCTCTTTTTATTTTTTGCGAGGGGCGTCATTTTAACAACCTCTTGACAAGTAATTAACACCCTTCAGGTCTCAAAACCTTTCTCGAGTGCTCTTCACATGTTGCGACAGATACATCAGGATTTAGCTATTAGGTTTGCAAGCTGATAATGCGACCAAAGAGCTGAGCAATGTGCCTGTAAAAATGTATTTTCTCTGAGAATTAGTAAAGTATGAGTGGATACTTCCTTTTCGAATGCCTCTTTAGCTTTGTGAGGATAATCTTGTTCGTCTGGAGGTAATACTCCTCTAAACTTACAGTCCATTTGTCTTGTTTCCATTTTTACAGACAGTATTGACCGTAATGTAACTGGAAAAATACATTGTGAATAGCTTCTCATGTTGTGCTGAATTGAGAGTTAGGAATGTAGTGAGGCCATATGGCGCCGCGCTCGAGCTAATGAGTGTGAGTAGATATGAATTAATTAAGGAACAAAAGATGAATTGAGGGAAGATGATGAGGAGAAAAAAAATGAAGATGAAAGAAATGCTGAGATGGATGGAAAATGATGAGTGTGGGGTGGACCCATATGGCAAAGTATGTCTATATTTGACCTGTGAATGTTTTCATGTCACATTTTTCCGCATTACACATTGAAAACCACAGAAATTATTTCACGATCATTTCTGCAGTGAGATTTGGTAATGGCTGTTTCATTAGTAATTAAAGAGTCACATGGAAGCAGAAAATGTGTTGCAAGCGTCAGGGCTGCTTTAATATTGAACACATTCATCCACAGTGTGCAGGCAGGCGTTTGTAACGATATGCATCAGTCCTGCAGGTGCGTCGCTGCAATACAGATCCCATCTATAATACTTGCACTGATATTGGATGAAGAATTAGTTTTTCCAACCTCATGTTCAGTTTGTCTTCGGCACAATGAGCTGCCAGTGGCCCCTTTGGCCCGAAGCCCTGGCAGTCTGCCCTCTGCAGATCCCGACTGCAGCTCTCTGACAAGGACACTCCTACACCTGCAAGAGAAGATGACAAGAAATACAATACAGCCAATAGGCTGCCTGCCCCAGCCAGAGACGAATGCCTTAGCTATAAATCCATGTTGCAGGGTTGATAAGTTAATTGCCTGTACTGCTATCTCGTCACCAGTGTCTAATATAAAAGAGCCCTCTGTGAGAGTTATTTTACAACAAATGGGTATTGTCTTGGAGAGTGAGGCAGGCAGGACGGCGACAGTGGGCTAGTAAATGAGGGGCTGAAGGAGCTGCAGTGTGCATCACTGTATGAAAGCAATCCCAAATATCTTTTTGCATGTGGATTTTGAGCTGTTTTATGTTTGCAGATATTAAAAAGAAAATAGGGCTGTTTATTTTATAGCATGTCAGATCTGCTGTGGCGTTAATGACCGAGCGTGAGCTTATGACTTTTCACTTCTCTGCAGTGTCAATGCTTTGATAACTCTGTTGTGGTCACTAGACCCTCGCGTTAAGCTTGCATGCTTACATACATTGTTAAACAGAAAAATAAGATATATGCATAGCAGATGTTCCTCAGCGGGGTCCCTCAAAAGAAAGACACTGTAGATTTACAATTTGAAGCTTTTTTTACTCGTATATGAACACAATCAAGAAAATTGGAGGTTCAGTAGAGAGATTTTTATGCCCAGAAACACGTTACCACACATCACTGAATGTTTCAAGAAAAACAAGCTGCATTATTTACCATTTTTCAGCTGTTGGAGGTGCAGGGTGAATGAATGAGGACAGAGGAACACAGTCCCTATGAGGATGCTCTCCTCTGGGTTTGGAGTACAACCAAGGTGGTCTTGGCTTTGCCACAGTTAGTCATGGATGCTATTTCATTTCTTTTTATACCGTGGTTCTCTCCCTCAGTGTTTGCACAGCTCACCACAGACTCCCTAAACCACCACCCACCCTCCCTGTAGAGAAACAGGAATATTTAAACCCCCAAATGGACAGACTTAGTCTATAAATGCAGATGAAAAGAGGGATTCCATCCAATTCTCATCTCAATAAACAATCATTTTAATTGGCAATAAATAGTCTTAAATACAAAGAGAGACACCTCACTTGAGTTTAACTTCAACTAACACTTTTCCTCATCAAGTTACAAAAGCAAGAATTCTCTTCTCAAAGTCCAAATGATTTATTACGCTATTTATACACCTTCTTGTGCTTTGATTTTCGCGTTATAAAAGATTAGATTATTATTTAAAATTGATCAAATCTAAAATTTCATGAAGACTTTATTAATCCCCTGAGGGAATTTTCCTCACTGAAGTGACCCGTCGGTAGGAGCGACATAGAGCAATGCTCAGGGGGAAGCTGTTGGGGATCAAGGGTCTTGCTCAGGGACCCCAGATGCATGTTTTTTTGGACTGTAGGGGAAACCGGGGTACTCGGAGGAAATCCATGCGCAAATGGGGAGAACATGCAAACTCCACACAGAAAGGCCCTGGGTGGTATGTGAGCCCACGACCTTCTCGCCGTCTAACAAAAATATCTGGTTTCTGCTCCATCTTCAAAATTCTGACTTGTCACTGAAATAATCTCAATGTAAAAAGAGGGAACGTGCTTCCTGCTCTGATTAAGTTAAAATGCTGACAGACACCCAACATGTTTAAGTTTAATTTGAAAACTTTACATTTGTCAGTCGTGTTTCTTATCATGTGACATGACTCTTGCATATTTATTATTATGTTTTCAAAGGTTTTAAATAGTATTATGTGAGCTTTTCTTGGGTAGCTGAAGGGAAAAGACTAACTAGTACAATCGCTAAAACCAGTCAAATATACCACCAATATATAAGAATAGAACTCACATGAAAGCATTTCTACAAATACACAATTGCAGGTAAAGTGAGGCAGAAACGATGCATAACCATAGCGTGAATCATTATTACAGCCCCAAATCCATTAATCACAGGAATCATATTACAGCATTGTTATGCATATTTGGCCATTGAGTGGCCCATCTATCTCCCCCATTAACCGTAATCACTCTAATACATGCAAAGCACCAATTCTAAACATACATGTAACTACAATGATTAATCATGCATGTGCAACAGCAGCTTCAGAACTCATCTTGATGGCTCACAAGGACGTAAACAATTACACTGTTTGCCCTGCACACCATTGTAATGCTCCGTGACTTGTCGTTGATTCATTATTCATACTTAGGGCATTATTATTCCATTGTATGCGGTGCAAAATGGGATCATTAGCGCTTGAATATGAGAATGTGAAAAATGGATATATTGTGGAAAATGGCGGCGGATATTGTAGGTAAGAAACCCCAAACAATCCTGACTATTAGCAGATAAAGACTAGTAATTTTCCCAGAAGTAATTAGGATTAGCATAATTTGAGGGTGAATGCATGAATGACGCATAGTTGATTGATATGTCGATACAGACACTGTAATGAGTCCCTTATCTCTACTTTCCACTGAAGACTTTTGTGCAGCATAACTCGAGGTGGCGTCTACTACAGTCTTATACCTCCTTAAGGAGGCTGTGTTAAGCATCACTATGCCTCACGCGAACACACTCATACAAGCAGAGTTTCTAAGGAGCGTAGAGGCATCGGTAGCATCGCACTATCATGTAGTAACTGATTGAAGATGGTTCTTTTATCTTGACAGACTCCCAGTTAGAGCCAGACCAGGAAATATGATATGGCAGCTCGTGTTCTCTTTATTCCTCTCAGAGAGACGGAGGGTGCGCGTACGCCAACACCGAGTGCGCGTCTGCCCGTGCGCACGCGGATGTATAGGTGTCATCCTCGCAGTGAGCCGAAGTAGATATATGTGTCCTTCAGCAACGCAGTGCGTACGTGTGCATATTAGCGTGCAGCTGCACAGCATTATCAGCAGTCTCGCATGTAGTCAGTCACTTTGAGCTGCTTTTAAGTGACAGCTATCGATTGGGTGTTTGTGTTTGCGCAGAGGCTTCAAAGCAACACCTTGCCCTCTGCATCCCGCTCGAGATTGCAACTCCACAGTGCCCGCATTGAATACAGTAACAGTACAGCCTGTACTTGGCTGCAGAAACCCACTCTCCAAGCAACATCTGCGAGCCTCTGTGTGTAGGTGTGTGTTTGTGTGTGTCGCCCAGTGAGTGGAATGTGATGCCTTAAATCGAGTGTAGCATTTTTTCTTGACCCCGCTGCTTTTTCACAACTTAATCGACGTTTCCTTCCGCTCACTGACTCACCACGGATCATGATAGTGCGCAGTTAGTGCATTCACAAACACAGCAGGACACTCTACCTGGTAAATCTGTCCATACTTTATACTATATGCCTGTGTGAGTATACAGCGAGTTTAACTGAAGTTATTGAAACACATTTTTATGAAGGAAGTTCACATAAATCTCTTGTTCTGTACCACAGAAGCAGCAACTATTCTCATTGCAGTAACATGACATTGAAATCCCTTTTATCTCTATCGGAAACAGAGTAAACTGTACTGATTCGGCCTGCAGATGAAATGTTTCTGCACACACTCTGCACCCATTTCCTTGGGGTGACATTTCTCCAAATTCTCCAGCTTTGGATGTTGATGATGAAGAGAGTTTTTTACCAGAAACATGCAGACCTTTAAAGAACACTTATCAAAATGCCAAGAAAAGCAAATTTTAACTCAGAATATCACATTAGTACCTTTTCAGGCTATTCTTTATAGTCATGATGTAACCCATATAAAATAAATGTGATTTTCATAGTATAGTTATATATTTAAATGTGTTGTAAAGTGTAAACCTGAACAGAACCTGTTTTTTAAAAAAAAAAAACAATAATGTGTCTCTGTCAGTGATTGTAAGTCAATAGATCTCATGGTAAAATTCCACTTTCAACAATAACAATTTTTCAAACTGTTTAAAAAGTGTTTTCGTTTAAACTCTTTTGTGATTTTTCGTTGTTTTTTTCTTGTTTTTTCAGCATACATCTTTAACGATGTGCTCTTTGCTTTGAGTTGCTGTAAAACTGCGAATTTTCTCTGAGTGACAATAATGTGGACGTCTTTTCTTATCATACGTCTGCTCTCAACGTGTGGGGTGGGCCAGACACCTGAGGTTCAGGGATGTCTTTACCCAGCAGAAATCTTTTCCCACATTTGTTTTGTTTTTTTAAAAGAAGCCCTATTAAACATTGTTATTACTGGAAATGTTGTAGGTTTGAAGGAGATTAATTTAAAACATAAAATATAATACATAACATAAAAAAACAATTAGCATAACAAAAGTCGCTAACTGTGTGTGAAGCTTTGTCAGATACTTTAAAAGCCTAAGAGTGTAAAACCTTTTATTGCATGTGCATCTCATCTTCCCACACTCTGACAACCAGTGTCTTAAATGAATGCATCAATCAGCGACACAGACTGAGAATCAGCAACACTCACCACATTTTATAGACGATAGATTTAATGTTGTATTATTTGGCTGTCATCAGTTTATTGTAGTTAGTTTTGAAGGAACAAAGTTAGCAAAAAAAAAAAAAAAACAGCCTGAGAAATATTGAAGAATTCACAGTGAGAAACATTGAGAAATGTCCTTTTTATAAAAGTAGTGAAAACCTTCACAGATAGAATTGCTTATCTGGTAAGATCAATATATCTCTAATCGGCGATGGTTAGGGTCACATGAAAGGTTGTGACATTTGCACCAATAAACCTCCTGTTATCATTCCCCTCCTCGTAGATCAATACCAACTGCTTTTTTTTAGTCTGTGTGTTTTTAAACCAGCATATCTTATGACTTTCACAAGGACTTTCACACAAAATGTAAATTTTCTGCAGAGCAGCAGCCAGATTTCTTTTCTTTTGGAACATGATCAGTTCTTGTAAGCTTCCACACTGAGAATAAATGCAGAAAACAAAGATATTCTGCAGCATGAGCAGCGGTGTCAGGGCTGTAGATGATTGGTGTTTTTGCCTCATCAGATGCACCGCTCACGTCCCGTAAAGGGTCACAAACGGTCCTACAAATAACTTGATTATTGTCTGCTGGATCGCCTTTTCTCTGTCTCTCCATTATAAACTGGCTGAACTCAAAGTTTTTGGAGGGACCGGCGGCTGGTGTAAGTTTGACGTTTACCTGTATTTGCCATCGATATGAATAGCTGTTGCACGGAGTACTCAGAAAATGTGTGTGGTAACAAAAGATTGTAGTCTAAATCATGTTATGCAGCGTTAGAATCCAAACAGGTGGCTGGAGTGGAGGGAGCAGAGCAAAATAGATTAAGCAGGAGAAGATTTGAGGGACAGCTCATGTTGGACAGTTTAGTGGGGAAATGAGAGCAACACAAGGCTGAGATGGTCCGGTCATGTCTCTGGGAGAGATTATAGCTTTGTAAGAAAAAGGACGCTGAGAATCGAGTTGCCAGAAAGGAGGAGGTCCATCCGTTACACTGTGTAAATAAATGCTGTAGCACATGTTTATGAAACATGCGCGGCTCTGACGAACTCCACTTGACGGAGTAGGTGGCATCTGTAGTTCTCCGTCTACAAAGTCTGAGCCGGAGCTAAAAGGTGCGAAGCCTGAAATGAGGTTGTCATGCCTGCAGTTATTACAGCTAAACTTTAAGCTCCTTTTTAAATTTTAATGCAGTTTAATAATTATATATTTTGAATGTATAAACCTCTTTTTACTTCTGTTTTAACAGAGGACAGCTTAAGCCAATGTGACTCCCTTCCATTGAAGGTCTTTAGTATTCAAGCAGACATGTTCACACATACATCCACATTAAGAGTTAGACTCTCTAAAAAAATAACTCCGGAGGCATTCTGCCTGATGAAAGTGCAAATAGAGCCTTAAAATGCCCCCATATCTCTCAATTATTATTCTCTTTTCAACAAAACAAGCCTTAAACAGTTTTACCCCATGGCTGGAGATCAAACATCCCACATTACAGAATCATTATGCGTATATCCGCTACAATAACTGCTCAGGGAAAAGTAAACGATCTGTTACTGCTGCAGGCTCACCACATGTCAATTCTGTCTTCTTTAGTGTGTTCGTTTGACCCCGAATAGCCCGCTTTCTTTAGCCAGCCTTCTTTTCCTGCACACCTTTTCCCCTTGCTCGCCTATTCTCCACCTTCCTCTGACTCCTTCGTTCTTTCAGTGCAGCCTGAATATAGGTCAGCTTTCTCTAAAATCCTCCACCTGCTAAAAGTTTGATAAGTGCACTCCAGGTGGCAGTGGGATGAATATTAAATTTGTAATTGGGGCTTCAAAGTATCAACCATTGGAATATTCTGATGGTTAAATAGAACCAGCCATCATTCAGGGGTTTTTCACTGGCATTTTGTGTGGTTCTCTAATATGATCTACAAAAGCAGGTATGAGGGGAATTTGCTCTTATGTTATGAAAGGCAAGCTTTTGTGCATTGAAAGCAGTATAATGACTGTGAATAGATGTTGATTTGTGATGATGGGAGCAATAAAATAATTTTTCAAGATTGTGTCACAACACTGAGGAAAATCACAAAACAAAATCCAGACAAAAGCTCAGAGGGGAACATTTCTTCAGAAACAAGCCTTACACTGGTGATTTTTACAAGCAGTAAAGTGATACATTTTAGTGTGTGTCACATGTTTTTGTCTTCAGGGCAACTAGATATGATTCTCAATAAAATGGTATAAGAGAATGTGGATGCATCTGTATTGGGCGGGACCGAAGGATGAAGACCGAGGAGATAGTCGGCTCATATTTCTACCGTTTCATTTCATTTTAACCACCAGGGGCGCTGTGGCTTGGTTGGTAGAGTGAGTCGTCTCTCAATTGTAAGGTTCGGTTCGACTCAATATCTGTCCACATGTCGAAATGTCCTTGGAACATAACACTGAACCTCAAAATGCTCCCAATGGAAGGACCTCGCATGGCAGCCACCTCTATTTGTGTGTGAATGGGTGAATGTGATTAACAATGTAAAGCGCTTTGGGGACTGCACAGGCGGTTGAAAAGAGCTATATAAGTGAAATCCATTTACCATTATTCAACCAGAAACATCAGTGTCAGTCTAAACCAATCACTTTATCAAATAATTTATCTTAATGTTTACTCAATGACGATAATATGTCTGTAATGCTCGCTTCTAACATGTTGATACATGTAAAACTGGACAGTGTAATCAATAGATTGTCTGTTTTCTACAACGGAGCATTACTTGAACTGGGATTCAAGTAATGGGAGCTACAGATGAATATTGCCTGAACCTACGTCACACCCGAGACGTTTGCTGCTCTGCTCCTTGTTCAAGAGAAGCACATCTCTGCTGGCCTGTTGAGCCAGAAGCTGTTAAAAAAAACAACACCGTTTTTAAATAAGGCTTCATAATAGCAAATAAAACCATGTAACATGCTCACCTCACAGTGAGTATCCACTGGTGTGAGTCTCAGTTTGGGGGGTTATTCCTGTGTGGAGTCACTATGATTTTCATTCCCTGCAACTGTTAATTTATTACCCTCATAAAGTCTAAAGACTATTAGGAGAATCAATGTGTGAATGTGAACGACTGTCTGTCTCTCTGAGTTTGCCATGTGAAGGAGTGACCTGTCCAGGAAGTGCTCTGTTTGTATCTCTTGTCAGTCAGGATTGCCTCCAGCACCCAATGACCCTACCCTGGATAAAGTGATATAGAAAACTGATCGATGAATAGAAGGGCTTATTTGGTACAAAGTGATATCAGAGCCTTCACCAGATTCTGCAAAAAAAAAATAAAAGATCCACAGCGCAACGGGGACAAGGGATTTTTGGCTGTTGAGCTGATGGATGCTTGTTTACACCATAATTGAAAGAGTAAAGGAGGAAATGTATTTTTGTGTAATGGTGTTTATAGACCTGCATATCTCTGTTGTCTTCCAGAGTCTTGTATTATACAATTTGTATTATGCTGTCTGTCAAATCCTATTAAAGCTGTACAAGTTTTTGGTGGTTGGACACTTCTGAGAAACAGCCCGTTGTTGGTGGTTTATGGTCTCATGAAAACGGTTTTCCTCATGCTCCAGTAACAGGAAACCATTTCTGCTAGTGTCAGTTTAACCGCTGCCAGTAATCATTTCATCTCTATTGGATTTGGTAGGTGGCAGGAAATTTATCACAAATCCCAGCTAAAAATAATCCAAAGTGTCTGTTTGTGTGGCTGTCACTGAAACGCAAACCACCAATTCATCTGTCCATCCATCCATCCATCTTCCATATCTGCCAAGCCAGGATTTGAGGGGCTGGATCCGATCCCGATCCCAGGCAGGGTACCCCCCTCCGTCACGGGGCAAACACAGAGAGAGACAGACAGTCATGCTCACACCCTGCAGACTATTTAGAGATTTCTGTCAAGTTTAACATCCTTCTCTTTGGGTTGTGGGAGGAAGTTTGAAATGTCCAGACACGAGTCGCTTCATTCAAATGTCCATTTACTACTAATCAAGGTTTTCTTTAAACAATTTATAATTTTTTTAATTCAACAAAATGGCTTTTGCTTTTGCTGTTTGAAAAAAAAATGTCCTTAATAGCATTTTCCATTTAAAGAATAGATCCACTTTCTCCAACTATTGCCTGTAGTTGATTCTGGACATTTCGCTCTGGCTCTTCATATTTCCACAATTAAAGAGCCTCCCCTCCCAGCCTCACTCTAACAGCTGGCCATTAATCAGTCCTTGCGCTCGATTTCTCTCCCGCCACAGGTTATGATTTTCACATTACTCCACACTCCTTTGCTGCCATCCGACGGGAAAATGACCCCAACCTTCACCCCGCCCCTCCACCGCCACACACACCTCGAAATGACTCTGAAAGTGAGACATTCGCTGTTTTGTAGAAAGCCAACCTGCACACAGGCTTGGTGTGAAAGCGAGGTGTTACAGTACGCGTTGGCGCGTGCGCTGGAACATGTGTGAGTATTGGACCCTAAGTTAACTGCAATGGCGACTCCCTCCCTCCCTCCCTCCCTCCACCCATCTCACAGCCATTATCCTTTTCTAATTACACTTTCCTTCTGAAACAGTGGATCAGAGGGCACCATTGACTGCTTTTAATCCGTCACCAAATTTTAATTAACACAGACGTGACCCCCGTCTCCGATACATCCCGGAGAACGTCGGGATCACAATAACTCATAAATCACAGCCAGAGATTTCATTCCCCTCGCTTTCCTCCGCTGATGAATTTTCTGATGGGGGCTGGTGCTTGTTAATGTCAGGAAAAATATGAGAAAGAGGAGGTGAGAGAGACGGAGGGAAAGTGTGTGAAGACGGCAGGAAGATGAACAGAACGGCTAAATTGTGAGAAATAGTGTGTCTTTATTTGTATGTAAGAGAGATGGAGTTGGAGAGCAAGAGAGAAATGGCAGCAGCTCTGGTACGCTGTCAACCTTTGAGAGATTTGTTACCGGGGAGAGGATTATGGAGGCTGTGAAATGGGGTTGTGTTAATATGCCGGGTGTTGAGGAACGCGACGTGGGCCAGCCAGCCTCACCGGCTCCAGAAATCAAAAGGCTGAACAAGTCGACAGTGACGTTCAGAAGAATCTGTTCAAGCATATATGTGTGGACCTGTGTAATATTCTTTCATCAGTGATTTTAAAGCACATTCTGATCACATTAATTACTTTTCATTTGTTGGAATTAATGTGATTGCTGTCCTTATATCACAAACTATCATAAATAGTGATGTCCGTGTGTGTGTGTGTGGGTGGAGGTATGGTGGAGGTGGGCAGGGTGCCGGGGTTTGTTATTACTAAATCGCTCATCCATGCAACTAATTAAGATGCATAGCATCCCCCTATGAACGTCAGTGTCGCTAATTATCAAACAATGTAGTGCTCACCAGATATGAGAACTGGCAGCCTCTGTAGTCATGTTACCAACCTATTACTGCTACAATTACCAAGTGCCTGTCATTCTCCTTGTTAGTCATCTGGCTTCATTTTTTCTTAAATAACATCTTCGTCTTTTTCCCCTCTCTCTCTCTCTCTCTCTCTCTCTCCCTCCTTCTTGCCCTCTCTCCTTTCCTCTCTCCAGGCTATGGCTTTGTGGATTTTGACAGCCCAGCTGCAGCACAGAAGGCCGTTTCGTCTCTCAAAGCCACCGGGGTGCAGGCCCAAATGGCCAAGGTAAGGAGGGTTTTTAACTAAGTCATCGTCTCCACTGCACCGTGCATTAATATCGGCGCTTCGCTGTGCATTCAGCTCCCTCTGGAGATTGAGCATTATACATTTAACACACCTAATAGTTCTCACTACAAACAGGTTTTGACCATAAACACATTTTTATAGTAAGTAATTTTCCACTGTGCCTCTCTATTAAATGACAAGCTTGCTCAGTCTAATATGTGAAGACTCTTGAATGTGGGCTGTTAACTGCATTTGAGCACCGTTATACGACGAGTTGGGAGGTGACTGCGGCAGTGTGTCGGTCTGTTTTATCTTTGTGACGCTCTGTGGACGGTCTCGTAAGGCTTGTTCAAATGTGGGTCCCCAGTTTCAAGTCGTGATCTGGGCTTCTTGTTGCGTCTATGAGGGAGCGCATGTGGGTTCCATGACAGGAGCGCTCCCTGGTCGAGTTTGACGAGCCGATGTGCTGCAGCCCTTATTCCACTACTAAAGTGAAAGCAGATGAGATGAGCTGTTCAGGAGAACAAAGGGGGCCTGAGTGAGTTGTTCAGTGAAGTTGCGTTGATGGACAGTGACACTCATGAAGAGCCGTAGCGGAGAAGAAACCACATGGTGTCTGCTAATAATCTAATTCATCATCAAAACACAGAGTTTTGTGTCTCATCTTGGTATTGCGTCAAGAGATTGTTACCAGTTTTCAAAACAATCTTAGTTGCATTGTTTCCTCTTATAACTGACAATCACTCACATTTAATGGGCGATAATTAACCAGGGAATTTTTGTTTTTCATTATCGAACTGTTAAATTATTAAATCTTAAGATGAATGATTGAAATAAGTTTCATCTGATTTGGTTTAATTGGTCTTTAGTAGCATTTGTGACTGTCCCTTTTGTTAACCAGAGCATGAATATATACCATAGCCACAAAATAAACTGTATATAGTAGCTGATCTGATCATTTAGTATCTAAACTTTTTTTCACTTATGGTGAGATTTAATCATGTGAAGATAGCCACCGGCCCCTGAAAACACAATTTTAACAAATAAAAAAATTGTATATTAATATATGATGATGTCTCTTCAGTTTATTGTATTGCGTTCTAGTCATCGGTGAACATTATAGGTTATGTTTTATTTTCATAACAGAATATAATGAGAGGCAGAGAACAAGGGTTTTTACTGTGCACACATTACATAATTTGTCATATTTTTGACAGTGGGTGTGGGCCATTAAAGTCTGACCTTGCGCTACGATTGGCACCGGCGTCGAACTCTGGACACTGGTGCAGTTTTGTTTGTGATTAGTGATGATGAAATCCTCAATTTTCAGCTCTGTTGTGTTAAACCTTGAGATGGTCGTTCCTCCTTGCTGTCCCCACACACACTGTTTTCTAAAAAGTCCTCCTTTGCAAACAGACTGACAGTTTCAGCCCCCCCACTGGGGGGTTGATGTGCTTTCTGTGACCTACAGCAAACAAATAGCAGCAGCTTCATCTTATCAGGGTGTATCATATCAGTAGTAATTACCTTAAGAGGCTGATAAAGAAATTAATTTGTCTTCTCATGCATTCAGATTTATTAATTACAAACACCTTCTCAGCTACTGAAATGTGAGTGTATTTGTTACTTTTAAAGTAGAACAGCTGCAAATGTTATCGCTCTATCTTTCCAACTCTCGAAGCATTTAAAAAATGTTATCTCTCCATCCAGTAACACTGTCACTTGAACTGTAAAGTCTTAATTACTTGAATAAATAAATTCACTCACTATAAAACATGTTCTCTCTGACAAGGTATAAGGCTTTAAGTAACAATATTGTTACATCCACAGTGATTATGCTGCTTTTACCCCGTTATCCTATCTTTATAAAGCAGCTTTACTGGATGCATGTTGATGATAAAAAGTCAACGAGGGAATCAACATGATCTGAGTCTCAGAGTGGTTGAGATCTCCGATAATGAATCACTGAAATACATACATAGTCGGCGTGTATATTAACTACAGAATTAAAAATGCACATTTCAAACATACTTTTTCTTTGCAATGAAGCAATTCATTTTGTTTTAACAAAGAGACTGAATTTGCAAGTTCTAATGATAGATTCTTCCGTATTTGACTGTGTGACCAAATAAAATGCGCTTCCAGTTTAGGAAAATCGTTGATATTGTTTTCTGTGTGCCAACCCTCAGGGTCAGGCTCCCAATGATCACGCTGTCCTTTTCTCATTTTTATCTTCTAAATTTTTCATGTCCCTGCTGACTGCACAGAGACTCACCATAGGCTAAAAGCACAGCAGGCCCCCTCTCCCCGGACGTCTTTGACAGACATGCCCGCATCACTAAGCCCGGCTTTTCTTGTACCAGTCAAAGATTTGGTGGTAGCAGAATATCTAAACAGGTGGAGAAAATGTCAATAGCATTGAAGCAATAAATATGGTGATGACTATAAGGGTGCACCATGAGTGATTTTCACAGATGAGATGGCACGCATTTGATCTGATCCAAAAAATCACGCCCCCTCCCTCCCCCTCTGAAGCCAAAGGAGGTCTGATGAGATGGAGAAATGCTATGGCAGAAGTGAAGATGACAGAATTGATGATAACGATGAAGGCGGCAATTATTTTGATCAAATGGGATGAGATCTGACAGGAGGAGATGATATTCTGTGTGGTGCTCAGGTGTGCCATTTCTCAAATGCGCCATTTGGCCGTTTCCTCTCCCCACTAGTGTCCTTCTTCCAATATTTATAAGAGGGCAGGCTCTCGGAATACAGATAAAAAAGCCCCGCTCTTTGTCCATCTCATTTTAAGACCACAGTTTGCATTGCAACCTTTTTCCTCTGTCAATACTTTCATGAGTGGGGTCTTGTGTCCCAAAACAATAGAGCTGACCTTTTTAAGAATTTTGTGTGTGTGTGTGTGTGTGTGTGTGTGTGTGTGTGTGTGTGTGTGTGTGTGTGTGTGTGTGTGTGTTTGTGTGTGTGTGTGTGTGTGTGTGTGTGTGTGTGTGTGTGTGTGTGTGTGTGTGTGTGTGTGTGTGTGTGTGTGTGTGTGTGTGTGTGTGTGTGTGTGTGTGTGTGTGTGTGTGTGTGTGTGTGCGCGCGCACACACAGACACAAAATAATTTTCTATTAGCATTTCTGTATATTAGTTTATTTTTGAATGCTCCCTTGTTCTGTTCACACAAATGGAAAGGCCAGCATTCTGTGCTGCGGCTCTCTGCTTTTATTACACTTGTGAGAGACATTAAGGAGTAGTTTGCTTTTATAGACTATTCGTGCATCTCTCTAATGTCTCTTTACCAGGTATCACAACCATCACTCTACCAGCTCCTCCTCCTCCTCAAGCCTCCACCCCCTCTCTTCCTTCTCCCTGACCCTTTTTTATTCTGCTTAATGCAATTTTTTTTCATCATTTATTCCTCAGCACACATTTATGAAGACATTTATATTCATATGCACCATGTGTTGCCCCGCCAAACACCCAATAAGCGCAATTTATTCCCATCAATAATTAACAGCATGTTGTCTCTGTGTCTGCGTACCTGCCAAGGTGTCTCTGACACCCCCGCGTCCTGTCAGAGCGGAGTGGTATTCCCCCGGCGGGGCTGAATGAAAACGCAGGTGAGGATTGAGGAAGGTGTAAATCACAGAGACGACTCCTAACGCCACAAACAACCTCCACAGTAAGAGTGATCAGCCTCTTCCTCGCACTCCCTCCGCTCCATTTTGTCACATATATATCTCTCTCCACAACAAAGTAATAAACGAATAGCAAATCAGAGCCAGAGGCTTTGAGCTCATTAAATAAAACTGTCACGGTAATCAAGTTGCACCTTTTTTTTTTTTTTCTTCCTCAACGCCATTATAGCGCTTTTATTGAGGTGGCGTATTTTAAACACAGCTGCAAAGAAAAGGCAAGAAACCGAGAAGAAAAAGCAAAGCGTCACTTGGTTTCCTCCATTTCCACCAATGTAACAGCTTGCCGTCTCTCTCCTCTTACTCCCCTTGGAATTTGAAATACCAAAGCAGCAGAGATGAAACATTGCCTTCCTTTTGTCTTGCCCTCCCCTGGGGTTGGTGACAGCGAGAGGGAGGAGAGGAGCCATAATTAAGACACCTAAAGGACACTTCCCCCCTGCACCTCCCTTCCTGTCACTCACCTCTACACAAGTCACAGATAAGAACACTTAACATAGGTGTGTGTGCGTGTGCGTGTGTGCGTGTGTGCGTGTGTGCGTGTGTGTGTGTGTGTGTGCGCGCGTGCGCGGGTGCCTGCGTGCCTGCGTGCGTGCACACACACTTTTTAAAATACACTTTTGGTTAGTCGTGCTTTTCTTTATGCACTTGCCTGGCCGTGTATATGTAGATAAACAGATTTCGATTTTTGCCTGCCTTGACATTGTATAAATGATTTTTCACCTTGATGCAAAGAGAAGTGTGTGAAGATTGTTACCGCTCTCATGAACAAGAGCCAGGAGATGATTAGCCCGGCTTAACATAAACAGGCAAACAACTCGGCTCTATCTGAGGTCCATAAATACCTTTACAAATTAAGCTCAAGTAAATAAGCGGGAGACGTTGTGTTTATTAGAAGCTGTGAAGTGTTTTTTTTATTTTTTTATTTTTTATTTTAGAAACTGCCAGGTTAGTCATTTCTATCTCTTGCGTCTTTGGTCTTGTCACAGCTTCAGTAAAGACAACAGTGGTATTGATCTCCACGTCTGCCTCTTAACGCACAAAATAAGCAAATCACCAACCAAAGTGTGACTTAGTTAAAGTTGGTTGTAGATGGCACAGATGTTTTCTATTTGTTTATGTATTCTTTTAGTTGAGTCTGCTACGTCTTTTTTATCCTCACCAATCTCTGCAAAAGCAACATCAAATTAAGAAAGTATAAAATGTTGGAAAAGGAAGTACATAAGATCCCTGTTGGGTTTTTACATACTGTAGCAATGTGTAAGCAACACTTTAATAAGTATTAGTTACATGATGAATGTCCTGAATGGCATTTAACATGATTTCAATGTTGTAATTTTATTTGACAATTTAATGCTAGAATGATTAGTTTGAAGTTTAATAGCAGACAAGATAATTCCACAATTACGCACACATAGAACAGCCAAACTCCACAAAGACAGCAAAGGCCAACCTGGACTCAAACCAGAGAACCTCTCGTTAAGAGGCAAGTACTAACCACTCCAGCGCTGTGCAGTCGGTGACGGAACATGGTGGCCATAAAAAGTATTTCAACTTAAAGTTTGAAACTGCATTTTTTTTGTATTCAGTCACTGTTTAAATTAACTTTAAAATTTTTGAAGAATCTGGTCTCTTTAATTGACAGCTGCAACAGCTGACATCTACAATCCAAGCTAATAATGACCAAAATGGTAATCAATGTTGGATCAGGGAACTATTTATTCCTGCCTTCTGCACACGCGTGTGCTTGAAATGGACTACAAGCATGTATTTGCCTCCCCGCACTACATGGACTCTATTCTCTGTGCCACTTTGCTCAGATAGCTTTCCAAAGCGGGAGAACTGACGCGTCGAGCAGACAGAATGATAACAGGTAAACGCAGCGTCTAGCTCCGCAGATGCAAACCTGTCAACCAGCCGCTCGCCTCACTCTCCGCAGGCTGCCATTTTCCCCTTGAGCCAATCAGACTGAATTATGGGAAGGGCGCCCTCGATTGTGGTGTCTGTGTCGGAGAGGTAATTCCGCCTGACAGCTGCTTGCTTTCAGACAACAGCCAGTCTTTATGGAAATCATCCCTCCCTATTCTCGCCGCAGTCGGCTTCTGCTGATAACAGCCCGCACCAAAACAAAGCTGTCCTTTTGGTACTTTTATTTTTATTTTTTTCATTTTTTCTCTCAGTTTTGGACAGCTAAGAATTAGCAAAACAACTCAAACACCATATGGAGTTCAAAAATGTGCGCTCTACTTCTCTGTAGTAGTGACTAGTCCAAACTTTGGATTCGACCAGAAAATCCTGTGATACTTATAAAGATGCCTGGAGATTTGTGGTTACCCTTCAAACGGTTGGAAAGGTTCAATTTTCTTGACATATTGGATAAAAGTATTTCCCAGTATTAATAAATGAGGGTAAAAGTTTGAGGGGGACCTATTATCCTCATTTACAAGGATTTTCTGTTCATAGTGTTGGGTCGCTTCTCATGATTCACAGTTAATAAAACATGTTTTTTTCCACTTTATACGGGCCCTGTGTGCAGCTCCTTAGTTCACCCTCTGAGTAAAACAAGCTGCTTTAACTCTGTTCTTTCTTTGAAAGCCATTTTCTTTTGATTGGCCAGCACCTGGGAAGCATTTCTTTCAACAGTGCTGGGTCTGCCAACGGGCAGCATCCAGCACTTGTAGTTTTACAATATATATGTGACTTAAAACGTGTACAGGCATGATATTTCCCCCCTCTAAAATTAGGATGTTTCTACTGCTGTTGCTTCAAAATATTTTATAACGAACTGTCCTTCAGGTTGCTGGATGTCGCACTGAGCGGCGGCTGTATTTCCACAGATCCGCTGGTTTAAGGGCGGCAGCAGAGCCTGTGGTGCAGAGCTCCTCTATCAGTCCTCTTGTTTGAATAGCCAGTATTTATAGGGTTCACAGAAGCTACAGGCAGACAGGAAGGCGCTGCTTGCCCTTCATTTCACATTACAGTGGGGAAATTATGCTAAAAGCGTCATTAAAGTGCCTCCATGAAGTGAATCCCAAATGTTTATGATAACGTAGTACGCCCACACTGGCCCGTCAACCAGTAGTCACCGGCAAATGCCTCAGATAGTTTAACGGTGTGAAGCGAACCAGAGTGTTCACTCCTCCTGCTCTCGCTCGCTCTCTCTCTCTCTCTCTCTCTCTCTCTCTCTCTCTCTCTCTCTCTCTCTCTCTCTCTCTCTCTCTCATTCTTTCCTTCTCTCATGTATTCTCGCGTCCGCTTCCTTTCTCTTGCTCTGTCTCCTCTGCTTGTCTTTTCCTTTCTCTCTCTCTTGGGGAAGATTTCCTGTCAATATCACATTTATATTCATGTGAAAAGCACGTATCCCCCTCTGGGTGGTCTGCAGTCAGTCAGCAGTCTTCTTATTATCCTTTAAAGGTGACTCCTCTGACGTCTTAGCTCCGCTGACACCCCGGACCCCGCGGTTTGTCTCAACACAGGGTGACCTCCCGGCGATAATCAAAGGGACGGCTGACAGTGCCGTTACAGTTGGTTGCTGACAGCAGCTTGGCCAGTAGAGACCCCCCCACCCCCCCGGACACACGGGTTAAAACTGGAGAAAATGTAGGGGGAGTTCAGTGTATTGTGTATACAGAAGGATAATTGGACAGACTTTTGGGGATACAGGTGCTCACTCAGCAGCATCGCTCACCTCCCGGTTCCACGTGCCCCACCTTGAATGTAATGCCATTTCCCCTCTGACTTCCACTTCAGTGTTTATTCACAAAGCATATGGTGTCAGTGTGGTGATCAGCACTTTCCCTCTGAAGCTGCCATCAACTGGGGCGTCCTGATAATTATAGCCTCTCACAGCAGCTTATTTTCTCCCATATATTTCTTTTTTCACCCTCCCATCTAAAGCCAGCATGTTAGGATCTGATTGAGGCTTGTCAGCATCAAGGCGACGTAAGTACTTTCTTAGAGAGATGTGTAGCTTAAGCAGGCACCTGTTGCTTTAATACTCTTCACCAAGGTGACAGGAAGACTTTCAGACACTTTTTAACCCAATTAATGCTGTTTTTAGCACAAATAACCCCGTGTCTCTTCTCCTCTCCACTTTATATGCATACAATGAAGCAACTCAGCATCATTTTATGTCTCCCCCCACTTTAACGGAAATTCAAATCCTTGTTGCAGCAGGGAAGGCATCAATCTTAAAAACGAGTCGAGTCTACACTGCGAGTTGCAATGACTTGCCGTGTCGATCGCTGTAAAAGGGAGCCGCCCAATAGACCATCATCATGATCAAAAGGATTAAGTTTGCTTTATGATGCTGCTGGTTTATAGTAGAGTCTGACAGTTTAAATGAGCTTGTGAACATTTTTTTTTTTTTACAATGTGATTTAAAGTCTTGCTTTATGAACTTAAGTGACAGTGACATGAATAAAGGAAGATTGGTGATTCCCGCAGATATATATCTGCACTGCAGTGGCATGATGTGACTCATTAAAGAGAATATACCGCCACTTTCTAATGTAGCGTTTGGGGCTCGGTGCAACATCCTCTCCTCGCTGTTTGTCCTGCAGAAGTGATAGTTTTGAAGGGCAAAGCCAGTGAGAGTGAGATGGACCATCTGACAAGTACTGGCTCCCAAGCACCTCTGTTGGCTTCCTCTGTCTCTGCCGTCTAATTACGCTTCAATCATCCGCGGGAGCGCTGCGTGCGGTAAATTATTTCACCGAGCAGTGGGGAGACGTGCCGAGCTGCGAGCATGAGAGAAAGTGAGATACAGAGACGCCGAGACTAAGTAGAAATCAGTGAAAGATGGGGAAGAAGGGAAAAAAAAAAAGATTAAAAGATTGCGAGGGGAAAAGAGGAATATAAGTGGATGACTAAAAATGGAAGATATTAAAAAACGAAAGAGCACTTGCTGGTGAGAGTGAGCTCTGCCACCCTTAATGTCACCTTAGACAGCCCATATAGCAGCAGACAGGCCAGCACTAATGAACAAAGTCACAGATTTATCAGACAGAGGGAGGTGAGGGAGAAAATGATACGTGAAGAGACGAAGGGGAGGGGCCTCCGAAGAATGACCAAGTATCTCCTCCTGTTATATTTGACAATTTGAATGGCTCAAACTCACATTTTTGCCTGCAACAATTAGCCATATGCTCACATACTGAAGTATGACTAAAACGTATGCACTCGCCCATCAATCTGGCTTTCACGTGTTCACAAACTAGCTGGCAGTTTGGATTAATGAGAGCATAAATACTGTTAGAAACTCTTTTGAGTTGTGTGTTGCTTTAGTGTAAGTGTTGACTGATACTTGCTTCCCCCCTCTGTGTGCACTCAGACTCAAAGTCGTTCCTGGGATGTTGTACTCACCTCCTTTGCATGTTGAACCACAGCCTCATACATCCAAGAATACCAATCAGACCAAATGGGAGATCCAGACTCTGCGCTCATTGGCTTGTTAGCCTGTAATGTTACTCATGACTTTTGCCACCTGCGGACTTTAAACTGACTCTCTGCTGCATTTTTGCTCCTGTTGCGATGCAGTTAGGATTCATGTGAATAAGTTGAGTTTATTCATTGTGAAGATGGGGCGAAGGCAGACTTGCACCGCAGGAAAAACGCGGCTACAACAACACGCACTCACACTTTCGGATGATTTAAAGCCACGCCTGCCTTGGATAAACATGCAAACCCCACAGAGAAAGGCCCCTAAAGCCAACCTGAGTCTTGGATATTCTCGCTGTGAGGCGAGAGTACTGTGAACATAATATACAGTTTAATTGCATTGAAACAACATTTTGCTCTATCTACCTTTTGGAATTATTTATAGCCACATTTTGGCCTCAACCTCACATAAAGCAATCACAGCGCCATCCATCATTTCCTTCCAGAACTCAGGCGCACTCACACTTTGCTTTATATCCTGTTAGTGAATATGCCACGCTGAAAAGAAAATGACAGCTTGTCTTCAAGTCGGAGGGTGCTGTTTTGACTAATTAACTGTTTGTGTGTGACAAATTAGTTGTCTATTGGAAACGTGAAAAAAGAGAGTCGAAAAAACAGATTCTGTCTGCTCCTGGAAATCATGACATTAACACTACCATGTGCATGAATCAACACCAGGTCACTTTGGAGCCACAGCAGGATATGAAGGCTATTTAACACACACTAACCCGAAATAATAACACCAAAAGTTGTAGGCAGAACTTCAGCTCCTGATAATGTTCTGACAAAACTCCTTTCAGACGGTGTGTGATTGTTGAATCACTCATATATTACACCGCTGACCTAAGACCAGGATTCATTTGGTCAGTTGTGCAATGCAGCAGGAAACATCCTGACCACGTCTGGATCACATGTGCGCAAGGAGGAGGATGACACCACCTCAAAACACTTCCACTCTGTACCGGATGCGAAGCAGATTTCATGATTTATCATGTTTAAGCAGCCTGCAGCTTTTTGAAGTTAATGATTCATATTTGTCTCTCTACCAAATCATGTTAGTGTTTCCTAAACAGACATACAGTGTATTCTACAAAAGAATTGTAGTAATTCCGACTCGATCTTTCAGAAACGAACCTTCTTTTATTGGTTTCTTTGTGAATGTGTGAGCTACTTTGACTTGCTGCTAAAATGGATCTAATTAAAGCAGTTTGGAGTAGTTGTATTTATGTATTTGTGAATACCACCCATTATCTTGCTAAATTGCTCTGAAATAGCCTTGTGCCTAAATTGCAGGCTTGAAAAAGAACATTGATGGCCTGAGTCCTCAGTATGTTCAATGATGCCATACTTGCTTTGAAGCAAACATAAATATGGCTTCTTTTTTTTAATGGCCACAATGTGCAGTTATTTGAATCTCTTTGATGTGGCAACTGTGCCAACCTGCTCGCTGTCTCTGCGAATTGATCCGGCTCAATTAGCGCGGCCCGCAGAGACGGCGTTCAAAGGACTGGGCTTCAACACTCAACACTGACACACATAGACCAGGTGAAGCGCTTTGCATTCATTTACTCGGCTGGCCCTGAGAAGACAACCTGTGAATAGATGCGAAAATTGGAAAATCAATGGTGCAGCTTCAGTGTTGAGGGAAGCTTTTACCAAGAATGTTTGAGGCATTTTGAACCAATAGCAGCATCATTTCCCCACAGTAAGGTAGATCTAAATAGGGTTTGACTACATTTCTATTTCCTAAACATATAATCACGGCCGCATGTACATTTCACCGTGGTTTTGTGTTTGTGCTTCCTGTATTCAAGACGCCACTGCAGGCCCTCTCATCCTCACGCCTCTCTTCTCTGATTCAGCTGACCCACTTCAATTTGTCTTCATCAGTCATACCAATTAACTCAGGGATTAGATTCTTCAATGCCAGCCACCCCAGTCCTTCACATATAGCACCAGCTCTGCATTGTCCATCTTATCCCTTCATGCTTTTGCTCTCCAACCTGAACAATACTGAATATCGGGGAAAAATGTAATCCTTCAAGAACAGAAGGCGTCTGTGGTAAACCTCAATACCACCTTCAGTTGTAAGCACAAAGTTAAATTTTTTATTTGTTTGCTTTTTTTGAGCTCCGTTCCCACTAGTTAAACAAAGCATTGTTTTGTAACTTACAATTATTAAACGTGGTGAAACCTCTAAGCACCAGTTGCCCATTGCAAGGGACTGCAGATGAGGAAAATAAAGCTCTTTCTTACACACAAACCTTTTTTTAAGAAACATCAGAATGTGCTGCGTTCGTTGTTTTGCACGGATTTTGAAAGTGAGTATGAGCGTATGAATCATGAGGGGTTTTACATGATCTTACAGATTTATAGGCTCTACAACATCACTGTGAATACACTACAACATCGGTTGCTACAGTGATTTCCGATGATATGAAATAATTGTATGCTCTGTGTATTTATCTACCATGCAAAGACTGTGCAAGTTTTCATGAAAAAAAAAATAACCTTTGAGTGTTGAATTGGTGCCTGAACTAAAGGAAACAAAGATGAAAAAGTTTGAGATTATGCAAATCCATCAGTACTTACTAAATGTCCCCCAGTGAATATATTAAAACACAGGCTTTAAATTCATCTTTAATTTACCAGAAAATGTAATTTGATTAATGTTTTACGCCTACTGCAGCTCCACTAATCCGTATGCTAACTTTAAGCTCCTGCCTACATCCACTCACACACTTACACATCATGCTTAGTCACCCTACATATTCACTGGTGGTTTGGCCTCATGCAAAATAGTTAATTATTGCCCGTATAAGTAATAATTTTCACTTCATTTGGTCAGCTGTAACTGTGCTTCTCTTGCTTATAGACGAAAGGAAAAACAGCCTCCTTGTATATTTGTTTCCCAGATATATTAAGTTGATCAACACACTTTTGTTTTACTGTTAGATGCCTTTTGATTCCCCTAATTGTGAATTGTTGCATCTGTTGAGCACTCGCAGACAACCTGCTTGTTTCTCTTCAGCCGTCAGCCACAACTTCCTTTATCTCTTGCTTCCTCCGCCCCCTTCTCCCTCTCCATTTAATGAATTCTATGGACATGTCATGTGAAATTACACTGACTGTTTCCATTTCCAGTGGCTTCAATCATATGTGAGAGGTCAGGAGTATGGAGGGAGCTGCGAGTCCAGGCAGAGCAGACAAGGGCTGGAGTTGATGAACCAGCTCTTTGACACCAGCACAGTGGCTCATTCTGCCTAATGAGCAGGAGGAAGGCCATCGTAACACGTCCCTTTTCATCTTTCTTATCTCACTTCCTCTGCTCCCACGACTCTTTGTATGTGGACATGGCGACCGGAGGTGATAATATAGACAATGGAGTTTGCCATCAACATGAAGCACATTTATTGTTGGGTTTTTTTCTTCTCCTCAAATTTTATTCACTGATATTTGTCACTCTACTCAAAAGTAATGGATGGTTGAAAACTCAAGGTCAGCATCGTTCATCAAAGCTCGGAGGGCCCTTGCCCTTATGACCTCGGGCCCGGTGAGCACGCACATAGTTTAGATGCGCGCACGCACACACACGTACACACACGCATGCACACACACACACGCTGCAAATGTTACTCTGCAGGGGAAGAGCTTGCAGGGGGGTAGAGAGGAGGAGCCGGTACCTGAAGGGTTTTCTCAAGGGTGCGTATGGATTTAGAGATGGTCAGCAGTTTGGAGGGAGAACTTGGGAGGAGAGGGGTATATGTGTTGCACGTGGTTGTCTCAGCCCCCCTCTGAGGTGATTTCAGATCATTGCATCTCCTTTTACATCAAAAACAGCACATCAGCACATTGTTAGTCCCACTGCATTACGTTTTTTTTGGTTTGTTTTTCGTTCATCTTGTGAAATGTGTGTGTGTTTTTTTTTTGTTTTTTTAAGAACTTATGTTACTAAAGTTTTCACTGTTGCCATTGAGTTCTGATTGAAATGTCCGTGTTTAAAAAGCATCTACCATGCAAATACTCCTTTTCCGGACTTTATTTAACATCTTATTTAGCATTCACTGGTGTCACTTTTTTTATTAGTCTTTGCACAAGTGTCAATATTTAGTCTGCATGCATTGCGACGTCTGTTGTGCGACTGCATGCTGACTTGTTGTGTTGTCGCCCTCTCGTTGCCTCTCCTCTTATCTCCATTTGTCTTTGTTATGTCTGTCACTGTTTTCTGGTTCTCTCCGCTCCGCCCTTAAAAGGAGCGGTTCTGTCTCCTTCACTTACTGTAGGCGTGTTGCCCGGCCTGAGTGCCGGTTTGTTGTGCTTTGCTTGTGACACGTTGTTTTTTTTGTTTTTTTTTCTCTCTTATCTCTGTATAATTCGTGCCTTCTTGGTGTTGCTGCCGTGTTGTGTGTGAGGGGTATCTTGCTGCCATCACCGATATTATCTTCGCATTATCTCAGCACTGCTGTCCTGGTGTTATCGTATGGCACAATCGAGGTGGTGACCTTTCTCTTTGATAGCATCTTAAAATTCTCGCTGAGATCTTAGCAGCTCCTTTGAAGTTCTTCAATCTGTTCTAGACAGTTAATATGATTTTTAAGCAGTTTTTTGAGTGCTTAATGTCAAAATATTAGATTTGAATTTGTTTTGCACATATTTTCTTTTTTTTTTTTTTTACTTCTGAAAAGCTTTATAGGGTTCTCCTGGAAGTGTACATTTCCACGTGCGTCAAACATGTGTAGCTCACAGGAATATCTTTGTTTCTGTCAGCTACTGTGATTCGTGCGCTGCCATCGTTTGCGTTCGCCTGTGTATACGCGGCTGCGAGTCTGTGTTCTTACATTTGACTCAGAGCACGAGGATGATTCACAGCAGATGGCTGCCGTCTACCCAAGAAGTATGACAGCTGAAGAAAGTTAAAACTGAGAATGGTAGACAAGCTGGAATCGGGAGGAAAACCAGGGATGTGATTACCATCAAACCATCCGCTCAGTAGAGGGAGCATCCATGCGCATACCGCTCGCTGCTTGGTATGTGACATAGATAGAAAATGTCTCCTGGGCTAATTTGCAGAGTGCTACACACTCTTCATAGATTCATTTTGAAGTTAGCAGTCAAACAGAATCAACTCTTTTTGCCTCAATCTAGCAAATATAAGACTGGAGACTCACATAAATATGTACCCGAGGCTATTTGCACATCAGTTGATCTGCTAATGCCTCCTTTCCCTCCCTGTTGCCCTCGTGTGTGCAGGATCTTTTGAGAGTGAAGTTTACATCTTCCTCTGATGTCTGATACATTTTTTTTTTTTTTTAAATCAGTTTTCTCATCAGAAAACTAGTTGGCCTCCTCAGCCTCTGCTAACCCTCATGAGAACAAATCAGAGCTTTGTGCAACGCATGTTTTCAAAGCTATGTTACAGTCAGCACCAATGCAACTGCGAGCATACGGCATGGAGTCAGCATTCCCGTTGTAGCCAGGTACGTACACCTCATATCTGTCAAAAAGGGGAAAACTCAGCCCGACAAGTTATCTGGAAGGAGGCACTGCTGTGGCCTGTAATGATCAATCAATAAAAGGTCTCTTTGTCAGATGAAGGTAATGTATAAGGATGATTTCATTCATTATATCTGTCTATCAGGACTCGCTGCCCCTTGATTTGATCCAAGTGTGCTCAGAACAGGGACAGAACAAGACATTGAACCAATTTACAAAAACATAGGTAGGTGTCTTGACTTCGAGGAATCAGATTAACACGTATAGATTTCTCCTGATACTGTGATGTCTTCATGCTGTATCCCCACTAATCTGAATCATTGTAAATCAGTGCATGCATATTTAAAATAGTAGATAACAGAAGCCAGATGTGAGAGAAAGACCAAATACAACAAATGTAATGAGGAGCTGCAGAAAAGGCCAATTGTGGAGTTCAGGATGTTAACTGAAATAAAAACCATCAACACAGTTTTCAAAGCTTCACTGTGATCAACAAGACAAGATGTTTCAGCTTTACGTTACTACGTACTCTGAGAGAGTAAAAACAGCCATCATATTTGTGAAATGCATGTAAATCAGTGAGATCAAGTTATTACAATTATCTAGTTATTCCCAGTTCAGCACATGTAAGCAGGCAAACATGCTGAGAATAAAGATTTTCAAAGGTTTATCATTATCTAAATTCAAATTCAAAGACTCAGAAAATGCTCACTTAGAAATGTAACATTTGTCATGTTTCATCTAAGTTAGATAGATGTCCAATGTTATATGGTTTGTACGACTGTTCTTCATATAAGGAATATTTCCAGTCCCTCTACATTTCCATGAACGCTTTCTGCCTTGTGGGTTGTTTCACCAAAACTGCTTTCTTTTTTTGTTTCATCGTTATTTTCCTATCCAGTTGCTGTAGGGACAATTTTGCACCTCTGCCCTGAGTTGTACGTAAAAACGTGTTGCTACCAGGGTTTGTACCTGTATATTCCACCCACTATTAATTGTTGCAGCAATTCACAGATGCTGGGTGTTTGTAAAGTACGGATGAAGATGTAAATTACCCGCTGCCATCTGAAATAGTGTTAACCCCAGTGTGTTCTGTCAATATTACACACAATAACTCATAAATAATGGATCAGTGAGCTAAAGTTTGTCTTTTGTCATTATTATTTAACTGCGTAATGTATTGTTTCTTCAGGGAGGCCAATAAAGAACAAAAACATGGTTTATATGCCAGTTAATAGCAAAGCTGTAATTCTCCTGGTCTATTTTGATTTTATTTACCTTCTTTTATAGTACAAATGTAATAAGAAGCAGCCTTTTAGCCATCAAAGTGATGTTCTTAATCTAATTATAAAAATTAATTCCAGATACTGAATATTCATAATGAGTGCCTACTATCTACTAAAACAGAGGTTCTTTAGTGCCGTGCTGTCACAAGAGAGTTTAATGTTTTGGTTTAATGGTTTGAAAGGTTGCGTCTGACTTACAGTAGGACAACATGTTTTCCCTTAATAAATCAGCTTTGTGATCCCCATGGAAACGGTCACACCCAGCTTCAAAAGCTGACAGCCAGACTTCCTTGTTGCCTCAAGCGAGAGGGCAATGGGGAGGAGGAGGAAGAGGAGGAGGGGGGGACAAGGAAGATGGGATCTGAAGAACCAGAGGGAAGTAGAGATGTGACTCCAATCAAATTATTGGCCAATCAAGTCATAACGTGAGTAATTCAAGGCTTACATCGACGGCCCTAATCTCATTGCCTGTGCATTAGTGGCTCAAAGGCGGGCTCTTAGTGAGCACGCTCAGTGGGGGGTCTTGGAGGAGAAGGTGCTTTGATGGGAGACAAGAGAGATGTGCTTTTGGTGGAGTGTGTGTTTGTGGCTGCAAGACGGGAGGAGGCAGGCAAGCTGTTGGTTTGTCAAAACGCTGTGTGCTTCTCCACCTTTTAGCAGAATACTGTAAAACAGAGAGAAAGCCAAGTTAAGGGTAATGTGAGGTTTACATCGCCTCTCTGTTGCCATCTGCTTCAGTGCCATTGTCCAATGGCAACATCTTTCATTTGCCCAATTACAGAGGAGGATTATGATGTGTTTGTTTCCTGCCCATGGGCTCCCTGGCCACATTTGACTCATGTTTTAGGTAGAAAAGTATCATCTCTCCCCTAATGAGCCCTGTCAGCGGAGCCTAGTTAAAGTTATTCTGCCATTTCTGCTTGTAATTGCATTTTTCAACACCTATAGTGTGTGTACAGAATATAATAACATTGCACATATATCTGAAGCCACAACTCCATGTCAGCTACCATTTGGGACTGTCTGGACCGTATTAGTACATCAGCTGATGTAGCTGGTGGGGTGAAAGTGTCTCTCCAGTAGAGCTTACACCTGGAAAAAACATGACAAATGGGCCCCGGCGTTGAACGGAAGAGCTCCAACAAAGGACCAAACCCTCAGACAGAGCAGGGTTTCCGCCATCTGACACGGGTGTTGAGTGCTAATAGTGCTCAGTCTCAGCATCACGGGGCCTCAGTGAGAGGGAGTCAGAAAAAAAAACTGCCTGGCATGTTTCCGGGCTCAGTTGCATGTGGAGGGTTCCTGCATTAGTGACCCACACAACCCCCCACCCCTTGCCTCCGTATAGCGTGGACGCATACACGCACATATACACTGCAACCTCCTCCTGTGTTTGGCGATCTGCATTGTCGAAACAGCTGCCAAGGGAACAGCTTGTCGGAGAGAGGGAGAGAGGGAGCGAGAGAGAGGGAAGGTAATCAGTTTTTGGAAATATACTGCCTCTCCTACCCCTGCCAAGAGTTAGTTTGTGTTGTGGCTTTTTTCTGAGCCAGTGTAGCCCTGGCACCGTGGCTCCAGCCACCCATCCCTCTCCCTCCCTCTCTCTCTCTCTCTGGTTAATTCAACAATGGGGGGTTTAGGTCATAAACTGACAAAAACAACAGCCAAACAGAATGTGGCTCTGAAGTGTGTGTGTTTCTATGGGCATGTGCTCTGGGAGTGCTGTTTTTTTTTTTTTTTTTTTTTGCTCCTGACTTCAGCCATATGCTTATTTGTGGGTGACAGTCAGGCGTCCGTATAAAAGGCTTATTGTTGTGATACCACAGCAAGTATCCATAAGTGAGCAATCACCCTTTTTTTTAGAGTGCTGGCGATCTGCCTTCTCACAATATTGTGGCATGTGTCCCCGTTCTCCCACACACTTATTCTCAGGAACAAATGTGATTCCATCACAACTGACTGACTAAAGCCATTGTACCAATACGGCACCAGTTGAACAAATGTAACAGGCTTATGCATGGTGGATCTAGTTTGACACGCGCCACGTGCTGTAGACTGAGGATGAATAAACAGGGGTCGTCCTTCCCCTTTTCTAATAAAGCTTGTCAACT
Organism: Lipophrys pholis; assembly: GCF_963383615.2. Classification (NCBI taxonomy): domain Eukaryota; kingdom Metazoa; phylum Chordata; class Actinopteri; order Blenniiformes; family Blenniidae; genus Lipophrys; species Lipophrys pholis. Next base: position 7,968,033 of record NC_137643.1, on the reverse strand, counting down.
CAAGAGAAAGTGACAGGCTCAACAGTGTTTCTGGTTAACACAACAACCTATGAATAACCTCATCTAGTAAAACATATGGCCCTTCCATCAAGCATGATACAAACAAGGCAGCCCATGTGAATTAGGGTGTCAATCAAAAAGGCACCACTTTAATGTGGCTTTGGATATCAGCTTCTATATCGTCTGAGGCATTGGATACCGAACAATAATATTTCTGGATTTGTCAAAACGATTAAAAAACTGTGTGAATTGGTTTTGTTGGATTCATTTTTTACAACCTGTTTTTGTTCCCAGAGAGTCAAATCTGTGTGCTGTGCACATAGGCCTATCGTGTATCGCCTATAAAGAAAAAGCAATGCGGCTGCTACACATGTATATCCCTATTGGGATGTTTTCCCAGACTTTCGACTGAAAGTCAGCTAAACATATTTGACTGAATAATCTGAGAACCAGTGCTCACCGGCGCAGCATCAATTAAGACGGAGTGAAGGGTCGATTAGTCTCCAAAAGGAAGGGGAGAGCTAAATGAACTCGGTGCCTTTCTCCGGCTGCATGTACAAGCCTGTGTCGTTGCAGGCACAGTGGCGAGTGAGCTGTTTACATGCGAGTGAGGATGTATACAAGTGTCTCCTGTCACACTTTTAATCACTCTGGAAGCTTTGGAGACGCTGCACAGCGGCATGGGAATGGCTTTCACTGTTGCTGTTCAGGGAGGGAGAAAGAGGAAGGAAGAGAGGAAGAGACATGATTCTGTTGCTCCTCTGGCTTCTTTTCACCCTGTTACCTCTTCCTCTCCTCCCCCCTCCTTTTACTTTCTACAAAGGTATGTTTAATCCATAAAAGTATAATTGCTATCACAGCTGCAGCTCCATCGCCGGCCTGCCTCAGTATTGCACTGGCTGTCTCACAAGGAGATCAGGTTCTGGTAATGGCTAGGAAGTAGGCTTTACTATCACACTTTCCCTTTTAACACGTCTCTTATTTTCATTGTCTTTCCGTTTCCAGTAATTCTGTCTTATTTTATGACATGTAGAGCTCTCCAGCAACATACACAGGAATTACATTACAGCTTGTATTGGTGAATTGCTGAAGTTTTCAGAATGTAATCAAATTACAAAAAACATATCCATTTGTGCATTTCCAAAGTATCTAAAAAAACAAAAGCACATCAGTGCCTTCCTACTAGAAAGATCCACTGTTTGAAGACTGGTACAGAAATAATTAGATTTGTGGCTTCAGTGATTTGAGAAGGTTTAGAAATTATTTCACACATTTTACCAAACGTCTTAGAGAAAATTTGCACTCTAACACGAGATCAGTCCCTCTCTAATTAAAATAAATCGCCACACTTGTTTCATGCGTCGCTTCTTGTTACCAAACTCCACCTTGTCTTCAGATAATGCAGCTGGAACATTTATCCAGATGTCTGTGGGACCTGTCAGTAACCTTTTAGGCTGCAATTTGTTAATTGCAGGAAAGAAATTCAAATGTTGTTCAACAGTGTTACTTTTTACATCTAAACTTTCTGGAAAACCATATAACTGGTATTAATGGAGAAGAAAATTCTATTTTCTAAAACAAAGGTTAAAAAAAACCCAAATAGATTTAAACAGCTGTTGGTTTTTAAATGACAGCAAAGGGACACAGTGGCACGTTCCTGAACTTACCAGATGTTTCCTGGGTCCAAACAGCCTTTAAAGACCTTGTTAGCAGCTGAGAGTAATGCTGGGAGCTGAATATTAGACCCCTAATACAAGACCACCCCACTTTTTCAAACCTTTATGCTGGAAAAATATTGAGTCTAAACTCAATACTGTATTATAAGCTTGTTTTAATATAACAAAATGGGCAAAACGATCTAGATGAAACTTTAATGCTCTTTGGAGATTACTACAAAACACCTTAGCTGTTACTGTGAAATGGACTCTGCTTTTTAAAAGCACATTATCAGTTAAAATTGTTGAAATGGTTTTGCACTTTTGTTTCTATTAGCATTTGAAGCAAAATTACCATAACATGTTTTAATGAACCCAGTGCTAATAAATAAGTTTTCAACATTGTTAATCTCAAGGTATCAATTCCAGAGGTCACAATGCGAGAACTGATGGGGTATGTATGTGGTTTTATGTGTGAATAATTTGTGAAAAACTTCACAGTTGAAACCAAACTGCTGCATCAAGATGTAAAGCAGCTTTTGGATTGACTTGCAAGAATGTTTGCTGCTTTTTTTCAAGCTTCCTTTTAGTGGTGCTTTTTAAACAGATTCAGTAAAATTGGTCCCCGGCTTGCATTTACTACTGCAGTTAATTTAAAATTTGTTTAATGGGGTTGAGGTCGCGGCTGCAGGCAAATGAGCCAAGCTCCTCCAAACAAACTTAAAGATTTTTTTTTTTTTTTTTATGGATCGTGCTTTATGTCAGAGGGTACCAATACACCTCCAGCCATAGAGGACGTCTCAACTTCACCTGGCAGTTGGGTTATTACTGTGTGTCTTTTCTTCACCGCTCTCACCGCGTCTCCTTGAAACACAAGGTAGCAGCTTCTCTCTCTATTTCAATCGCTTTCACGCTCTCTCTTTCTCCCTCTGCATAAATGGATGCAAATGGAGGCGTGTGCGGGGGAAAGGAGCTGACATTTATGCCTCTGATTAGAACATGCAGCCCCAACGCTTCGTAATTGATTGCAGCCGTAGACAGCGCACACTCACCCATACCCTCTCTTAAAGACCCGCACCACTTTCTGCGTCCTGTTAGACATGCATGTGTGGATATTTGTGTGTGTGTGTGAGAGAAAGAGAGACACGCGCTCAAATAGTCAAATAAGCAGATGATATGCACACGCATGGTCAGGCGGTCACGGCTGCTGATACATTCACAGTATGCACACATACACACATATATCCATACAAGTCCACATCGTCCACCTCACTGCACCCATTTGAATAAGAAGCTTTTAAATGGTTGCTTGGTTCAACTTCAAGGCCAAGTCGTTGTGGAGAAGCCAGGCTAACATAGCTGAAGATGTTGATCCGCTCCTCCCAGATCAATGTGCAGCCGTGACCTGTGACCTCTGGTAATCCCGAAAGCTATGTCAGGGGTCAGGGTGATGAGGTGAGCTTTTCATGATGGGTCAGCTTTGGCTCCAGGAGGCAAACGATGAGACAGAGGGTGGGAAGAATGAAGAGGAGAGCAAAGACTGGAGGTGGAGAGAGAAAAGAAACTCGCAGTGAAATGAGATGGCAAAGGAAGGAGTAAGGTCAGGGCGGAAATGTGCTGAGTATTGTGTCCTTGTTTTTACTGTGTGTGTGAGTGTGTGCATGTGTGTGTGTGGCTGCACGTGCATGCCCAGTTGAGCGTGAGCTTATTTGCCTGTGGTCATATTTGCATGTTGCCTGCTTACTCAGGTGAATCTTTGGAATCCTCGCTGCTTGTGTGCATCCTTTAGTAGAGTTGTGTGTGTGTAAAGGTGCTGTACAGTAATTAGCGTCGTTCTCAGGAGGGGGCCCTATGTGTGGAGGGCCATTAAACACATTGCAGGGACACACACTGAACCACAGCTCCGTTCTGCTGACTGCAGATCATGTCTGTTCACCTGTAATGGTCAGGCAAAAATCACCACAGCCTTCCAGCTCAGGAAAGACGTGCAGTCACCAAAATGAGTCGCATTCAATCCTTTCGCTGTTGCAGGATATGCAAACACCAGTAAAAACTCAAGTAAATTATCCTCTTAATGATGTCTCATAAATCTGTCCTTGCATAACCTGCAGGTGTTTATATCTGAGGGTCCTGTACCATTTTAATTTGTATCACAAAGAGGTATTCTAGACTTTTTTTTCCCCCTCATGTAAAGGTTTGAGTGCAGTTCCACTTCATCTCTGATCTCTTACCCACACACATTTAAAGATGCGCTGCAATGTACACAGACGCGGGGGTCGAGCGGGGGTGTAAAATTATGCCGCGTTAGCTGGCTCACGGTGTCTGTGTTAATGAAGCTCTCTGTCCACACAGGCCGGTAACTTGCTGATGACTCTGTGCATCTGCCAGAGGCATCTTTAGGAAAGCAGTTGTAGCCTGTGTATCATGTTGGAGTTAAACCTAAACATGCATTATTCAAGTAACTCACTGTGAGGCCTTGAACTGAACTGATTCTTTCACCAAATTTAAACCTTCTGGTTAAGCCTTTCTCACCATTCCAGTTGAACAATGTCAGTCAGAGCTCCAAACTCACTTTCTTGTGATAATTCAATAAAAACTTAGCAAACTAACCCAAAGGTTCATACTAGTCTTTTCAGGATAAATTCAATTACAAATGTGTAAGAAAGAAAAAAGCTCAATGTAAGGGACATCTGTCTTACAAATGGTTAATAATCACTTGGTGCAGCATTACCTGGGACAGAACCAGAAAATGAACCACTGGTTCTTATTATTAATACCTAAAACAACTTTCTTACTTGATCTACAACTGTCTCAAAGATAATGGGATCCCATTTAAACCTAATCAATTTGTGAATTGATAGAATGGGGGACATCAATTCACTTCTCTGACGGACATGTTTAGGAAGCCCCAGGGTGGCAATTAACGTTCTATGTTTGTCTGTGTTATGTGCTCGTGTTCCAGTCTCTCTTCCTCTGTAAAAATAAACCCCACATCACCTTGTTTACCGTCGCCTTCCTCCCATTTTCTCTACCTGTCATTGCTAGTGAGGGCTTGTTGTTTGACTTGTTTTGGTGCACATCTGCTTATCATCTCACTGAGGGGCTGCTACACAAGTTGAGCCTGACCTTACAAAAACAACACTTTGTCATTTTGACACACACACACACATGCATGTATCTGGAGCATTCATGAGACACACACACACACACACACACACACACACACACACACACACACACACACACACACACACACACACACACACACACACACACACACACACACACACACACACACACACGCACACACACTCACAGAAAATAATACACTACTGCTGCCACATCGCCCACCCGGCACAGGGAACAGTAATTAGTTAGTGCCCCCAGGACTTTGACGGGTTCTTTCTGACAGGAGGAAAGGGCAGGGTGACATTTTTGGTCAGCGTGCTACAGTCATTGTGCTGCATACTTCACAAAATTACCAGAGGGGTTGAGAGTTCAATTCCCCGAGCTCGCTCAGCGCTGATAGAGCCTTCAACCTTTAGAGACAGCACTTTGCACACAGATGACATGCTGGTTTAAAAGGGCCCACCACCGCATGTCCTTTGGGACGGCAGCACCTCATCTTCTTTGTTTGGACATTAACGGCCTTGAGAGAGCTGAACGTTTCCTAAGCACCGTCTATAGATGATACATTCTCCACTTGAATGCTCAGAAGCTGATGAACTCTCACGAGGCGCCTTCCACGGTGCAGTTTTATGGCGATTATGTCTCAGAGCGTTGCTGGCTTGATTTTTAAGACTGGGCAGCTATATCAGTTTGGTGATGTGAGATTAGGGGCCCATAGGCATGTCCATAAAACAAAAAACAACAAGAGAAACTGTGATGAAAAAAACAAAAAAAAAACAAGACAGACACAGAAGCGTATATAGAAAGAGGCAGATGGTAAAGACCTATAAAAAGTCGGAGCTGCAGCCTCTTAATCTTCTTTTAATTTTTCACAGTAAATAAACAGAATTTTATCGTTTGCCTTGAGCCAGAATTACTGCTTCGTGTAAAATACAGCCATCCCTGGCCACAATCGCGCTCACCCTCCTCCCACTGAGAAAGCTTAAAACGCACTAAAACCAAACGCACCTTATTGCCTGGACTGCTCCGGGTCGTCCCATGCCACTGAGACCAGGCTACGACGGCTGTCACTGTGGATTTATTCTCCTAACAACTTTGATGGATGTGCCAAGATCATGACTAACTGGCTGCCTACTCGCTCCCTAATCCCATGACCTCATCATTGCACGGCTGGCAGGGTCTCGACTTTCCGTCATGCCCAACCAATTATCAGGCCTCTGTGGCCAATGCCATCTTACCAGGCTCTTTTGAATTGCTCCTGCGGCTGAAATACATTGTCAATGTCCTGTCTTTTCTGTCTGTTTTCTGTTTAGCTCATTTCCTCTGAGTGACAGAAGTGCCCCTGCTGCTCGCTGCTGTTGTCACAAAGCTTTCCAAGAAAAGTTATTTGCAAAATAAAAAAAAATAAAAAGGTTTAGCGTCTCATAAAAATCTTGAATAGGAGGAACATTATCCAGGTCAATAATGGGAAGTCTTCTTATTTGTAACAACTTCATGGAACACATCTCAAGCTTTGCAGGTGATTGACTATCTCAAGTGTAATATGGTGATACTTATCTCATCTAGGATGTGACTAAAGCTTTACATTCCTCGGATTACAGCAGGTGCCGCAAGCTGGGATCTCTTCAAGTGTAGTAGACACTGCTACCACATGTTCATGCATTCCAATGTGTTCATTCATCAGATTCCACACCCCCCCCTCACGCTATTATCATGTCAAGGTTCTTACTATCAGTGACCTTGTCACCAGGATCGCTCTGTTAAGGCTGCCTCACTGCACCTGCACCCCTCTGCAGGAGCGGTGTCACGTTCTGACCTTGGCCCTCCACGAATGATTTATTTTCATTTTTATTTATTTATTTATATAGGTTAGAATTTCCTCTCCTTTTTTTTTTTCCCCTCACCAAATTGAACACCCTCTGTCCTTGCGGCCAACTTCACCACCGCCTTTCTGTCCATTCATCGTCTGGCTTTTTCCCTCATCTCCATCTGGCCTCATATACCGACCCACCCCCCTGCCTCCCTCCTTTCCTTCCATCGCCCTCCTCCTCCCCGCTGCCTGCCGCACCCTAACAGTGCAGCATGTGTATCATCCGCTGTCAGGCGGAGGCATCACATCTCATGGCAGGTTGGCAGACTGACCTTGTCCTGCACTTCCTGGGATCCACACCGCCGCCCGGCTAATCCAGCTACCGCGGCCAGCCGCGGAAACATCTGCTATTTTAATTACCAAATGATGTGTTTTAATCCCACTTATTCAATCCAGCTGAGGAAAGCAGCAATGGATTTACGCTTGTGTGCGTGCGTGTACATGATAAAGTATGTTCAGTTCTTGTGAATCTTGCTTAGAAAATCAGATTGACATTCTTCCCTACAAGACGGAGCCGTTCACAACCACAAAAAATGTTCTTGACTCTAAGTTTGGTCCCTGTGATCTAAATACGCACAAACACACAACCTAACACACACACACGTGTTCATGATAGGTTTGGGTGCAGAGATTTAGAGCCAGCCGCTCTGTGGTGTCTCCCACTGAAATCTGGCTGTAGTACTTACACTGAACCCGGAGAGAAGTAAACACAGGAAAACCAGATGGTCACTGCTCTCAGCTCCGCCAGTGGCAGCCAGAAAATGATCTGCACAAGCAGGCAGAAATGATTTGCATACTGTATCTGTCTGTGTATCTTCCTGAGATGTCATTGCTTTGTATTTATATCAAGGGTCAGGAATGCTCGCAGGTCGTCTTTGCCTGAATGTGTGTGATTGATCAGTTCAGGTCAAGTGACGAAAGATGTCAGGGTTTCTCGTGCATTCGTAGCAGTAGAGCAGCGTGACACAGGCCGTTGGTAAAAATGGCTAACAAGTCAATAATGACTTTGCTTTGTAAAAATTCTTTGACTGATGTTTCTTTAAGTCCGAGTAATGGAGGATGCCAAGTAGCGTGGGTGGTGTTGGAGTAATCAAGAGAATCTAACCACCCCGTTTCACTAAGTTGCATTTTCCCCCGTATCCAAGGAGTCAAAGCGTTTTCGAAAAGTTCCACCTTGGAAGCCGTTTTCAAAAAAGTGACTGTTGGCATGTAAACAGACCCCTGGAACATAACGAAAGTTTTCCGTTTTCACTTGAAAACTTAGTAAAAACCACTAACTAGCACACCTCCATCAATGATTTTCTCTATCTGTTGACACGGGAAACCATTAATAGTAACATCTATTTGAGTTTTAGTGCTTAAATTTGGCTGCTTTGTTTGATTTATTTGAAGTGTTTTGACTGGTCTACTTGAAACGAAGTTTGAATCACAATCAAAATCGATTAATTCCTGACTATAACAATAATTCATCTTAAATTGGGATTCATCAAAATGGTCTGGGACCAGAACTGCATTCAAGCACCAAGAAAATGTTGCAGAAATTTCAATGCTCAACTGTTTCCTTTTTTTGTTACCTACTAAACTAAAACAAGACAGATTAGATTACTGAGTGATGATAAAATATTATTTTATAGCAGGATAATATTTCAGGCAGGGTCAGCAGGTTGTGCAACTTCTAGGTCAAGATCTGCTGCAGATGATTAGTGATTATCAGCTTTGTTGTAGTAAAACATGTTAGGGGAGAAATATGAAATACAGTACACATAGAATTTACACACAGAGGGTCAGTCCACATAAGAGTATGTTAAGACTGTCTCTGTCGTAACCCGGTGACATTTTGACTTTAAAAAAAAAAAAAAAAGCTTTGCAGCATCTTTGAAAGACCGAAGGTTCTTGGTTTCTTCTTGACCGTGCGTCTGATTGCTCTCCAAATCCTGTTGCCTCGGCCCAGACGCCATTTTGGCTCTGAAAGGGGTCTGTGTTTTTCATCCAAGTGCTCTGTGACAGAGTGTAATCAAATCTCAGTGTCTTCCTACATGGGACGCCAGACATCTCCCTCTGTCAGCCTCAGGAGATTTGTAGGCTCATCATGTTTTTTGGGGTTTTTTTTTGGTGGAGGCAAGGTTTCTATATAGCCACTGCCAGCGGTGAAGCGAATGGGACGTGGATGGAAGAGGATGCTGTAGATGGTGGAGAAAACATATTAAATACAACCTCCAGCAGTTTTCTTTGCCCCCTTGTTTATTTTGGATAAATCCCAGAGTGGTTGACACCTGCCACAGTATTATTGCTGAATTCTCCCATCAAGGTCATCATCTTGTTATTTTCTCTGCCATATTTGTGATTACTGGTGCTTTTTAATCTTTTACCTTTAACTTTTTTTTTTTTTCTTTTTTTTTTCTTTTTTCTAACAGACCACCAGGCACTGTAATATAAAATGTGCCAGTGTAACATTCAACCTTCCATTTTTAACTGGAAGAAAAGAACAGCATGGACTGGTGGCACCATTGAAAAGCACTCAGTTAAGATGTCAGCGGCGCTGCCTGCCAGGCCAGGGGTGGCGAAACAGTCTGACTGAGAGTAACGTTGATTGATGGGTCTGAACTGAAGGCGGCGGCCATACGTGATCGTGCTTGATGGCGGCTGTGTGTATTTAGGTCCACCATGTGAATTATATGAGCGAACAACCAGCAGGTGCACAAACCAGAGTAGATTTCTTGCATCTCTTCGGATCAAATATAATACGTGTGTGTGTTTGTGCATGTGCTTTCTTGGGTGGGTTACAGAGTTGGTGCACATCTGACTCAGTAAGTGTCACAGTGGTTGAGAGTATAAACTTGGCCGGCACATCAAAAGCAGTGTGTCATGTTGGAACAGCTTTACTCGGGGCACCGTTCACTCGCTGAACTTCCCAGCATTTTCAGCTTGTTTACAGTGGCACATGCCAAGCCTCGCCTCCATCTGAAAAAGCCTTCAGCGTGTTGTTAACTCCTTCCCAAAGGGAAACCTCTATCCCTTCCCCCTCTTGGGTATAAACGCCTGTCAGAAACACAAAAGAAGAAAATTGCCATTGCATTGCTTCAGGAGGCACTGTGTCTGATTCTCATACTCTGTTGTTTGTATTATTTGCAGAAAATTGACAGATTTCTTGCGGGTTTCACTTCTTGCCTGCTGACTGTGTATGTGCGCAGCGAGTGTGGTAGGTGTCGGGTGGGAGAAAAACAGAGGCTGAAATAGTCTGAGCTTAAAATCGCATGTTAAATCTCCGAGCTTTAGCGAAAGGATCCACACGGTTCAAATAACACAGAAAGGTGAGAGCGGGAAAGGCAAAAAGGAAGACAGAAAGAATGAAATTTACAAGAAAGGAGTTAAGGAGATAAATCCTTTTAAACTTCGAGGGCAAGTTTCATGGATTTGCCCCAGAAGAACTGCAGATAGCATCTCCCAGGCCTGGGTGGAAGACAAATGTTTTATGTGGGGGCCTGAGCTCCCGCTGACATCGGAGCCCTCCAGACTGGCCCAGTTATCCAGAGCCTTCCAGGAAGCATCCAGGAAGCCAGGGACCACACTAGGGTCAAACTACCTCTGCTGGCACAGTAACTGTGCAGAACAGAGAGCTGAAAGAAAGGGAAAGCCAGGAGAAGTCATTATCTGTGTGGAGGTCCTGTCTCCATCTCTCCAGGGGGCGGGCTGGATGACTGCAGGAAAGCTGCATTTTGCTGTTTAATTTTTCTTTTTTCTTTTTGCAAACTAAGCCAAACTGCTGACGGGAATTTTTTTTTCTTTATTTCTTTCCTATTTTTTACAAACCATTGTGTTTAGAGGCTTTCTCCCATTCTTTTTCCAATATAATGTTATGCAAACAACACTGAACTGTAAGAGATAGATGGAAAAATATAGAAACAATTAAAAAAGGTTGGGGGTTTTGCACACATTAGAACGTCGACTAAAGCTTTTTCTCTATCAAATAACACACGCGCCACACAATCACACATACAATGTCCTGTTGAGGAAGGCTCTATCGGGTTGGTAGGGGGCTCCCCTCATCAGTGTCACAACCTGGAGGGTGATGTTTACAGCGTGGGAGTGAGTGATGATGAGAAGAATGGTGGGAGACAGAAAGGGAGGACATATTTCCTAGGTTGTTGCCCCCTGATGCTTTGAATGCAACAAACAGGTCACACAGCAACAGCTATACACTTAGAACTAATGCGCTTGAAAGGGAGGGAAGTCTGCTCAGGTCATTGCATGTTAATATTCAGTAATGATATAAATCACGTGGTAATTTCTTGGCTTAAATCTACCGAAGATGCATGTTTGTTATAGTAGCAATGAAGATGAAATGTAAAAAGGTTGCTCAATTTGGAGAAAGTCTGCAACGCGCCCATAATTTTACAGTTTAGCATTCAGTCACACCGTGAGTTTGTTTTGTATGGAAGCCTTTTACTGAGCGAGGTCACAAAGTGCTTCACAAGGGTGAAATAATGTTTAAAAAAAATAGAAAAGCATAAAAACAGTACCACCAAAGATTATGACTGAAGCACTCCACTGTTATCAGGGAAAGTCCTTTAAAACCACTGGTGCTGATAAGCATAGTGCAGGACTCAGCCAACAGAGTAAAAGACATCTATATTAGGAAGTGGTGGAGAGCGAAAGAACGGTATAGTGTGCATTAGGGCTGTTGTGATATACAGTTTGCCTATATTGACAGCAAGCCTGGATAGCTGGAGAGAGTCAGACGTGGCTGAAGTTAGACTGGAGGAAGTTTGTTGGAGGTTGTAGTTGACTACTGTGGCAGTTTCTTCCATGTAACTCCAGGTGGCCGTAAAATTTGTTTTTAGCACTTTTGCATGCTTGTATGATATAATCTGCCATATATTTCTATCACTATTTAATTTTCTGTTGGTATTGTGGTATTCATTTTCTAACATTTCTTTGCAGTGGTCTGCAAAGTGGTCTGCATGCAATAAATGATACTGCAACAGCTCATCTGTAAGTTCAAGATGTTGTGATGATCTTTGATATAGTTGTTTTTCTTGAATGTGTGTTCAGAAGAACTTAAAAAAAAACCTCAATAAGCATTTGTTTCTTCATGTTGGAACTCCAAATAGATTTGCGTGTCTGTGTGAGCAGCTGTCCTTCGTGTCTAGCCTTTCTTCGTGTTTCTTCCGTTTGTTTCCATTCTTCTTGTTCCAAAACAAAAGTTTAAAGAGGAGAGAGGATGTCATATGCTGGACAGATTGCACTGTCCTCTGAGGTTCCGGACTGAACATCTTATTGACTTGACTTGGACTTGGTTTAATAAGTGAGTCTGAGTGCCGTCCTGAGACAAAGCCAGGTCAGTGTGCAGGACAAACAGTTGGAAACAAGGAGAACTGAAAACAAAACACAGCCACATGGCTTCCAGAGCTGCATTTGCCTAACAGCATTTGTCTGTTCTTGATTTGACTCGGAGGATACAAACAGCGTCCCAACACCCCGGTGACTGAAGTCATGTTTGTAAAATGATACAAAACAAAAATGTCTTTGATCAGCGCAGGCAGCAAACATACATCCAGGCTATATTTAGATCTTTTTTTTTTCCCCCTCCTAAAACTTGCCCCCATCAAAAATAACAAGATTTGACTGGAATATTGGCAGTGTGTTGTGTTATTTACACTTTGCAATTACTGCGTTTTCTGGAGCGGTTTATGAGCCTCGTTTTGTAGTATTTACGCCTCTTGGTTAATACCTGAACATACGCACATACAAATGGAGCAGTGCAGACCACACACACATACCTGCATGTGTCGACAGATTGGCATGCGTGTTTCACTGTCTTAAATAATCCCTAACAGCCTGAGTTTTATCTCAAACAGCTTCCAGGTGCAGTCGGCTGGCACACATTCCTGCAAGGAACAGAACATATACTTTCACACTTGCATTATGTTCAGGCCCACACCGAGGCAAGCAACCACACAAACCGATACACCGACAGATGCAGGCCCGAGTACAAGTGAACACCTCATCCAAGGGACAAAAAAAAATTAAAAATGGAAGCTTCCTTCGCTCATAACAAGTCATCTCACCCTGCCGCCGTGTGTAATTCTCCATATCTGACAGAAGGATCCTATTGTCACCAGAAAACTCTTGAGCCTCCTTCATGGATGCCTAATGATGTTTTATCAGACTCAGCATTGTGTTCACATTCCCCTGCATGTTTAAAAAAAGATAATAAAAAAAAAACACCTCACTTCAGAATACTTGTGTCAGTTAAAGGGGCGATTGATATGCTGTCTTCCCGGCTTCCACCCTCCCCCTCAGTCTCTCTTCTCCTCGTCTCTCCCTCTTTTCAAGATCTTACATTTTCACTAAAGTCCCCTTCTCTCTGTTATCATTCCACCAGAGGCTCTCAAAAGGAGCTTTGATATTGAAAGCAGGCTTGGCATGAAAGGCAAAGGGTTTAGGGGAATGTAAATGCTGGGGGTCTTTTTTCAAATTTTTTTTTTTTTCTCTTTTCGTAAAGGAAGAGATCTTCCAGTTAACGAACACCTCATGCTATGGCACTTTTTTTGTACTGCTGACAAAATAGAGATGAAAATGGATTCATGAATATCTTCTGTATAGATTTAGGTCCATTTAAATGATGAAATATTGTGACACAAGCTAAAGCAAAAACAATATCAAAATTTTATTGTGAGAAATTTGATGCATGATGAACACCGTTCAGACTGAGACAGTTTGAACAGCAAGTACCTCTGTTTAATCATCGAGCATCACAGAAACGAGTCCTAGAACTAAAGGAGTCAGCCATGTTTTTCATTTTCAGCTCCCTTCAGTCCAGATTGATCGTTTTTAGCTCAGATGTCTGAAATATGGTTTTGCAACACAAGCTCAGCGAAGTTTCATGTTTTATTCTCTTTTCTTTTATGGTAATAGATGGAACACGTGTGGTTTTTGCATCTTTGACGTGATGTAAGATCTGCATGAAGCTTTGGTGAACTTCTGTTTTCAGTTTGTCCCATGATGTGTGATGGATCAGAAACCACCTTGCTGAATTCAAACAGAAATACAAGTCTGATAAGTTAGGTCTGAACATTAAACTGGACATCACTCTCCTATGAAATGGTGATTACTGTTAGCTATTCTAACAACAAACACAAAAATGGAAAATGAAATGAGAATATCTCAAATGTTAACAATCAGATAATAGAACTGATTAAGAAATTTAACGTTGCACATCGGAATTTATTGGAAATACAGTTGCCGACTATTGTTTGCACACTTATGATAGTGATAGTAATCGCTGGAGTAAAACACTCATTTTTGAAGAATGCAATAAAATTCCCTGGTGTAAAGTGATCATTACAGGAGCAGGTGTCAGCAGTAGATTGGTTCACTAAAGAAGCTGGAATTAAACTGAATCACACCGTTTGCATCCAATAGGTTGGTTAGCTCACTGTGACTGTGAGAGCCAACAATGGCAAAACCTGTTTTTGTCCAAGCTGGCTCAGGCCATGGCACAACTGTGAGTATGAAAAATGTTCCATCTCTTTTGTTTTATCCAGCGTTGGGTCATGGCGTGCAGCACGTGACGATTCTAAAAGCTGGTAAATGATCTAAATTCAAAAATCAATGCTATTTTGTGCAGCCCTCTTCATGACGAACAGTGTATCATTATATCAAACACAAACAAGTCTACCGCTACAGACTTTATGGTCTTTTTAACAGGGTATGCACACTAAACAGGGTCACTAGTTCAAAGCTTGGTAATATGGAAGTTGTGTTGTCGCTGTTTGTTTGCTTGGTTTTTTTTTTTGCCTCATTGTAGCTCTTTACTTTCGACATCTGTCCTTCCCAACTTGTGAAACCTGTCACATTAGGATTTTACTCCTACTTAACAAATGTGTAAGTATGATACGTTCTTTTTTTTTTTATTTGAGCTTTTGTTTTTGCACTAATGGCAAGAAACCTCCTCCATTGTCTTATTTCAGAGTGACGATCTCTTCTGACCAACACAAATCATCCAACTATGAAATGTCACCGGGCTTTTGTGACTAGCAATTTTGGTCAAACTTAAGACATGTTTAGGTATCAGATGTTTGAATGTGCCACATTTTATTAGAACTTTTCAAGCGATGTGAGCTTTAAACGTTTTTAGTGCTTCCATGTCTTGTTGAGTTCTTGGAGCACAATGGCTGTAAAGTATTTTGAAATATCGTCTTATCCAGGCAGTCGTCAGCCCCCCTGTCATGGCTACCATGTCATCCAGCTTCAGACTGATGTAATACGAGCCAACGTCTAATGTACTTGTCAGCATGTGCACTCCGAGCACATCCGTGATGGTAGCCCGCTCCGAATCCTGCTGCGAGCCTCTGTTGAAGCTAAGAGCCGGCATCCTTTGGCGATCCCCCCACTCCCACTCACTCGCTCTGTGTCTCCTTTGCACCCTGCCAACACATCACATTCTTTGTATCCCTCCTGTGGCCCGTGGTGCTACTTGAGCTCTGCAGCATCCCTGCCAACTGCTACTTCCCACAACAAGGACAGTCAACCAGTTCATCCCCACCTACCCTTGTTACAGCTCATTCTGTGTGTGTGAGTGTGCATTTTTTTTTTTTTTCTTTCTCCAAGACAAAAACATGTCCGGGGAAAAAAAACATTTAAAAAAAAAAGAATCTCTCTGCACTCTCCCCTACGCAGCCTTCTTCAAATAGCTGCGCTCCTTGCTAATGAGTCCCTAGAGGGTTGTACCCTACAATCACTCTCTTCAGACACCATTACAGCCAGTGTGCCTTCAAAGAGTTCGGCGAGACCATTACCATAACTGGGTCCGGCTACCTGCCTGGATAGCTTTAGATATTAGCAAAACCTGCAGTTTGCTAATGGGGCTGAATGGACTTGACTTGGGAACAGGAGCCATGGGAGCTGTGTAAGTTCATATCCTGGAGTCTGGACTTCTTTTTTTTTTTCCCCTCAAATATTTGCTTTGATGTCTCAGTTGATGTAGACTTAGATAATAATAGGCTGCACTCTGTACTGAGTACATTGTTAAGCAGTGTTTACTTTCTGCTTCTCTATTCTGCTCTGTTTAATTCTTCTCCAGTTTTTTTTTTTTTTGTTATCAGCTCGTGCCCTCTCAAGGTCACTGCTCACGATGCGGATAATTCTATGGCTAATTAAAAACTCATCATCTCACTGATGAAAAGATAATGCGACTAAAAAAAAAAAAAAAAAAAAAAGTCATATATAGACAATAAAAATTCAGCGGCAAAACTATGTGACACTATGACAGTACTGCTAATTTGCAGGTATCCTCTGCCAACTGACATGATATGCAGCAGCAAATGTCAAGCTAATGCAGCCAGTCACCCATCAAGTAGGTTAAATTAAATGCTAGGCAGCGGTGTGGAAGTCCCAGTGGAAGCTGTCTCCTCCACCAGCCCTGGCGAGGTTTCTCTTTCTGGGATGGCTGAGTGAGGGTGTAAGGGTTCTAATACCCCACTGTCACCCGCTCACATCCCGCTGCATCTGGCAGGTGTTGGACCCACGGGAGTTTTAGCTGTGCTCGTCTGGCCCCGCAGCCTGGCGGGAGCTGTCAGTTTGTTCCACGACACCGCTACTCTTTTGACTTCAAACACACTGATGTAGACCTAGAAGTCACACCACACACATTATCATACTCCTCTGCACCTTGTTTCCCTTTTCTTTTTTTTCTTTTTTTCTTTTTTTTTTTACTGTCAACACAAATTATTATGCAGACTCTTGCATGCAGCATAAACTAGTTTTTAAAAATATGTTGCTGGCAAATATCTGTGCACATCTGTGTGACATGTGAGTCAAGAGCCAGGTATGTGCAGTGTTGGCTGCACTGGGTGCTTTACTACATGTGGTTACTCACATGTGGGATGTATAACATATTGATGGCTGCACGGTGATGTAGGTGTTTGCCCCAAGGCATCACAGGGAGAAAATTCCTGGTTCGAGTCCTGGCCTGAGGACTGTTCTTTCTGGAGTTTGCATGTCTTCTAGTATTCCATCGAGGATCTACCATACCTTTGATCACAGTCCCCTTGGATCAGCTCAAGTGCCTCGCATCCCATCCATCCACCCATCCATCGCTGTCTGTAAAACTGTGATCACCCACAACTCACCAAAATAGATTAATTCAAAGTGTAATTTTGAAGCATTAAATAAGTAATTTATTAATAATATATTATGATTAAATGGGTCATTGGTGATCCTAATTTATCTACTACATGGACTTATTACATGACTAGTTGTTGGACCTACATTGTAGTTTCAGTGTTTCTCAAAATCAGTAATATCAACTCCAGTTTGTGTGTTAGAGGTTTTCCAGAGACCAACAGGATATTTGAAGAAAAACTGGTACTTTGCTGTTCTGCTCAGCCTGAACCGATTTCCTCCGCCTCCACAGAAAGAAATCTGATCTATGTAACGGCACCAAAACAGAACTTCAATGGAAGTAATGAGGGGAGGTTTACTGCCCCTTGCACTATTGGCTTGAAAGGTTATTAAGGACGCCCATCTTCAATTTGCTCGGCCCGTTTTCATCCCTCTCAAACCAGGCTGTCGAACAAACACACCAAATTTTCCATCATAGTTTGTGCATTTTCTGCCACACTGGAGAGGCAATTTTCTTTGTAGCTCAAGTGGCAGTTGTCTTTTGCCTCTTTGTTCAATTAGAGGGAGGGAGGGGTGTGTGTGTGTGTGTGTGTGTGTGTGTGTGTGTGTGTGTGTGTGTGTGTGTGTGTGTGTGTGTGTGTGGGGGGGGTAATACTTCTGCTCAAAATAAAAGCTTTTTGCGACGACATCATGTCATCCATCTCCCAGTAAATGATACATCTTCCTCTTACAGCCGTCCGAATGACCTTGTTTGTGTGGCCCTGTTAGGAGCGAGGGAGACTCCGGGAGGGAGTCTGGAAATGAGCCTGGTCATTGTCTGGAGAGACACACACACACACACACACACACACACACACACACACACACACACACACACACACACACACACACACACACACACACACACACAGTTAGGAAAAAAAGACAGTAGAGGGACAGCGAGAAAGTGTGCTGATCTCATATTCGACCTGCTGTACTCATCAGGGAGGCGCAGTGGCACCTTGCATCTGATTAGCCAGACACTCATTAGACCTGACCTTGGCTCACAGTATTACAAAACAGCATTGACTTTAAGAGAGTAAAAAAAAATAAAACAACAACACTCACACACAACAAACAGGCACACTGTTATTGCATGTGAGGGTGGAAGCAGTTATTTCTCCCATAAACATTTTCTCAGAGAATTAAAGTTTGGGTTGGAAGGAAGATTAATATGGGGCGAGGAGAGTGTGCCAGCGAAAAGCAGGCTAGTGGAATTTAATGAGTTTTTTGTGTCGGCTTGGGAGCCCGCTCGCGCCACGCTAATTACGCTCTGTAACGAACTGAGATCTGGGGAGCATCGCAGGAAGACAAAGGCTGTGAGCAGTCCGGCAGCAAGCAGCGGGCAAAACAAAAGAGCAGCATCCACACATTTAAAACCCACACGGACCTCAAAAGACAGAGTGATGGTAGTATTCTTACGGATTTCTCCAAGCCTTCCCTGGTTGCCTTCACAATGTTAAGGGTAATGAGATGTAACCAGAGATAGGGGAGCTTGAACCCGACAAACAAATCTCTCTATTAGGCTCGCCAGACGTGGGGTGCAAACGCTGGTGCTGGAAAATGAGTTGTGCCAAGATAAGAGGGA
This sequence comes from Lipophrys pholis, assembly GCF_963383615.2. Lineage (NCBI taxonomy): Eukaryota > Metazoa > Chordata > Actinopteri > Blenniiformes > Blenniidae > Lipophrys > Lipophrys pholis. The sequence goes on along the minus strand of NC_137643.1, from coordinate 7,949,627 downwards.
TTGTCAGGCTAATCGAATCAACCTTTGTTGGCTTCATGCAGTTCTACCTCCTTAACCAGATAAACGAAGGGCACGGACTCGGCACTCAAGAAAAGCGAATGCACATTACACACAGCACTGCCCCCTCTTGATTCGGAGGGCAACTGCAGCATTTGATACCCGTGGGTTTTGGTGTAAATGAGGAAGTCCCCCCTCTTGAAGTGGGAGTGTGTCTCGTTCCTTCATTAAGCTGCCGGTGCCTGCAGGGAATCTAACACTCTTCTCACGCATCAGTGGCCACGGTGCACAAACAGCAAACAATCAGACTGACTTTCAAGTGTGACTTTCAGGAGAATGAAACCGCCTTCACCTTTTTCACTCTCTCTCTCTCTCTCTCTCTCTCTCTCTCTCTCTCTCTCTCTCTCTCTCTTCTCTTTCTCCCCCCCCCCCCCCCCCCCCCCCCCTCTGCTTCTTTTGACTTGGAAGAAGAATTTGCTCCTGGCACAGTTTAAATGAAACTTGCCCTCTTACCGATGGATTCTAACCTTTAATATTCTGGTCCTTTGTTGGCAAGTGTATATCCAGCTTTCATCATGCAATATGTATTGTTATCACCCTGTGGCCCACTAACCCTCACTATGAAATGTTTGTGCGTCGCTCTGGACCGAGGCCCCAGCTTCTGTCAGATGAGATTGAATTTCAACTTTAACTCATTACTTCAGATAAATCCTGCACCCGTAATTTGCTTTGGCAAACTCGGTTCACACGTATTACCTTACCTGACATCATACCTCTTGTAACACAAACATACGACAGTGTACAGACTTAATCAGGAACGGTAATTTGTTTGTGTGTTTACGGCAGAATCCTGCCAATTCTATTAAAGCCAGAGCAGGCCAATGCGTGACTGGATACCTCGTCCTCTGCATTGCCTCCCTACTGTCTCGTGTTCTCTCTTGCAGCTGATTTTCCCGTGCGGAAAAGCCCCATAGCCCCGTCTGCATTCCTTTCCAATTAAGCCAGCATCATCTGATTCCAATTACTCTAATTATAGCGGCGAGGGTTGCGAGTGAGAGAGCGGCGAGCGAGGCAAACGGCAAAGCAGAGAAACGAGGAGAACATGGCGCGCGTTTCGCTCTTAAGCCAGCAGGAATGCATGTGTAGCGGGGCAGCCTTAAGGTCAGTGCAGTGGCAACAACAACAACCGTAACCAACAACAAGAAGAGCTTACAGCATCGCAGCAAAAGCTGCAAAGATTTCGGAAAGCAATCGTCGCAGTTGGTGATGGTGACACACGTGATAGTGACGGACCGTGTAATCACACCACACATACTTAACAAGGTCAGGCTAATAGAAGGACATGGGTGTTGTTAATCACACTATGACGTGAGGAACATTAATCCCTTTGGTTTGTCTTGTTAAAGGACATCGTATAACAAATCCCTCCACCCTCTCTGAAGTCATGTTCGACACCTCCAGGCCCCTGTAGGTCCCCCCGACTGCTTTAACCAGAACGACTCTGTTCATATGCTCCTGAGCTAACAGTGCTGCGGGTCATCGCGATGGTTTTCACAGTTGACTGCCCTGGAGGGGATGCCAGGGCGCCGGGCTGCCCTGTTTTTAAAGACCTGTTTGGAGATGGTAAACACATTTCTGTCTCTGTACGACTTTCTGACTCCCGCCGTGCCTCCGTGTCTTGACACTTCTGTTCTGCTCTGCAGATGCTTTCCTCCGACCTGCCGCCTAAACACCATACTGCATGGAATCACAACTTAAACGTAACACAGTACAAATCCTTTGTGGTTAAACAAGGTGGAACATCTGCGCTGGTTTGACACGTTCCCTCGAATTTACAAAAGAAATCGATGGAATTTGAAAGGATTTACCATTTTCTGTCAACGGACATCATGAATATTTCTATCAATATTGGAATGTAACATAATTTAGAAAACATGATCCCTTAAAATATCCATGTTCAGTTCATGCACGAAAAAAAAAACCTCAAACAATGTAAAATCTAGAAAAAGGAATAAAATAAAATATTTTTATAAGATATGCTTTTTTTCTGACAAGGAAACAATGAGTTAAAAGTGTTTAATGGGCCCAGTTGACACACTAGTTAAATTGTACAAAGCTGAATGAAGATTTAAAAAGAATAGAAATCTTTACAAATGAATGGAAGGCTTGTGCAGATTCATAGCAGATTTGTCATTTATGGCCCCATTTTAAAATGATATTTCAACTTGTCCGTTAGAAAAATGACCTTGAAAGGACTTTTTACGCTTACTTTTTTTAAATATAAATTGATTACATTTCCAACACTGAACTTAAAACATTTAACACAAGTGTCTTAACTTCTGCTTAAATAAAGAAAACGTTCATATGAGTCCCATTTTCATGGAATACACCAAAAATATTTATGAAATCATTTTCATCTTCATCCTCATGTTGTTGGTTTCACACTAAAGTGAAAAACTGCACATGCATATTCATGTTCCCCTACTAATACACATTTTCCATTCATGACCTGTCATCACGTCTGGAGGAAAGTCTCATTTGACAGCTGTGATATCAAACAACAGGCCGACGTTATAACGTCAATTCTCACAAATGAAGGGCTCATTAGAAGTTGCACAGATAACATTGACTAGTCGTGATGCTTTGCTGAAGGATTTATTAGGGTGGTTAGGATTGTTTAGTTAGTGTTGTTCTGTTTATTGCGTAGTTTTGTTCAATGGGCCTTGGCATTACCTCCTGAAGGCTTTTAGGTTCTTTTTTAGTGTCCATTAGCTGATTTTTGATTTTCTCTCAGGCACAAGATACAAGGAAAAAAAAAATCTTGACGACTGCAATGACGGCAGCATTGACCACGGTAATGTCCTCTTGAATGGCAATGATAAATGATGGAGTCATTATGGAAATGCTCAGAGCTGCAGGGACATATGTGACAGGTAATTATGTGAAGACATAAAGCAGGTGTTAACATCAGATGACTGATATTTATTCAAAGTCACCTCATTCCAGTTTCATATTCTCCCCTCACTCTCGACCTGTGGTGACCTTTGGATTAGGTGACCCTCTTCATCTGGCAGGATGTTCATTCGCTCCACGTATTTCCACGTTTCGAGGAGCAACTTTGTCAAGTTGTCCCTTCCTGGTATCTGTGGAGACACTCTTTATGCTTCTGATTTACACACCATGGACTCCCCTCCAGATTACTTTGCAGATGTTGTTTGTTTTTTTTCTTTCTTCCATTTATATACTCCTTAATCTTGATATTGGTCTTTACAGCATTTCTACTTTTTTTTTAATGCCTTCATCTGATGACAAGTATTGGCTGAATACATGAATTTTGGGGTTTTCCTGATCGACCCGTGTTCTAATACCAGCTATATTCACAGTGTCTTGGTGATGGAGCTGATCCAGGGTAGTGTACATCCTGGGCCGGCTGCCATCAGGGGGTTACAATGCAATCACTCACACAGAGGCTGTTTAACCAATTAGCCTAACATGCATGTCTTTAGATTGTAGAATGAAGCCAAAGCGCCTTAAGAAAACCCACACAAGCACAGGAAGAATATGCAGACTTGGCCCATTCAACTATTTGTTGTCGTTTCCTTGGAGAAACAAGCGTACCCCAATTCCAAGATGAACATATTTTGTCTGACGGATCGAACAGCAAGATAGTCTTTCCGCATCACAGAGAGAAATATGCTTCCAATCACACACGCACGTGTTCACTTTTGTCTGAGAATGACCTGATCACATTTTTGTTTGCTAAAGGCTCACAGATGGTGCGATTTTAGCAGTCTTATAAGTTTATCACTCGCTACACCTGCTTTCCATAAACTTGGACACGATAGAAAGTTTGACTGCACAATCGCAATGTTATCTACGTAGAGCTCCAGTGAAGTTCACGAAGAACCAAGCTGTTGTTTTAGGAGATTCTGTATCTATGTCATCAGGGAATGTGGATGTAGTCCAGCATTGTTAATTTTTTGGTGCAGTGCTGGTGTTGCTCTGATCTCTACATCAGTTTCTACTGCATTTCTTTGTTGGTAGCTGCAGCTCATACCGGCAGTCATACTGCGCTGGGTATTACTTCTCTTTCTGCATCAACAGCAATCTGCCAACCCCTCTCACAGTAAGACATAAGAGCTCCGAATGAAGCCATGGCAAGAGATTTTATCATGATTGCCAATCTTTTATGTAAGATAGTAAAAATATTTGCAGGCATGCTGCTTTACCGTAATTTTTACTGGATGTAAAACAGAGTTGGACGGTGAGCGATGACTTGCCCTGTTGTGTTTGGAAAACAATAAATAAAGTTTTTTGGGGGGGCATATTTAACATTGTTTTTCATATGAGAACTTTCTTGTTTTATCCTGGATTCTGGAGCACAAACATCTTTACATTTAGGAAATCTGTGTGTACACACATGATATTTTCCAAATGATGTTTGAGTCACACCTGTATGGAAACTTTAAGTTTCAGGATTTTCTGATTAAATATCTGAATTCAGACTGAGATCAGACTTCATGACAGTAACACCACTGCACTTTCACAGGTTTTCATCGGTTTAATTCTTCCATTCTGACTGCACCTGAGCATCAATAAAAGCAATAGCGGAGTTGTTATTGTTATTACTATATTTTTTATTACTACCTTTCTGGCTCTGTCTCCCTCTCTCCGCTTCCTGTGTGACATTATTTTGCTCGCTGCCTTCATGGCTTCACCAGCTTTGAGCTCTGAGTCTCCCTTTGCTTTCCTGTTTCTGTTTTAATCTCGGTCTCTGCCCTCACGGTGTCCCCCTGCTCTTGGGAAGAAGAAGAAGAAGAAGAAGAAGAAGAAGAAGAAGAAGAAGAAGAAGAAAAAAAAAAAAAAGCAATTAACGAGAGTTTTCCAAGTTTTTATAGGAAGGGGATGATGGAGCCGATGAACTCGGTGGGACACCCAGGGTGGGTCGTTAGTTTGCTTCCACTGTATCATTAGTGTCCATAACAAACACATTATCTCCCGCTGTACCACCCATCTTCCAGTCCATTTAGGGTGATAATTAGACTGTAACAAGCAGTCGGCCTTTCTATATAGGTCATCTACTCCTAATGATGTGCTCACTGAAACACACGCCAAGGGTTTGGGTTCGGGAAAAAGCTATACACTGCTTTCAGATGGGTCAACACAATTACTCAACAAATGGCCACAGATTTTAAATTGTGTGTGTGGGGCGGGGGGGGGGGAGTATTGGCATGTTTCTGCAACAGTTAGTTGTACTTACCAGTTGCATTTTACCTGACTAAAATCCTTTGGCTGCCACTTATTCTTCAACCGGAGACAACTTGTGTGTATCATGACTTTTTTTTTTTTTTTTAGAATTTAAAAATTGAATGATATAAAATATGTTGGAAAAACATGTAAATGATCTTCAGCAAACACTTCAAATTCCTGAATAATCAGCATAAATTAATTAAAAAGAATCAAAGCAGAAATTGACGTTGAGATGAATAACTCAGAGCTTCACTTCCCAACGCTTTCTTCTACTCAAGGTCAAACCGACTCTGGAAACTTGATCCATTTCGGCTAATTTAAACATGTAATATTGATATCAATTGTGTCACTGTCATGCTGTGTCAAGACCGCTGCTTAATAATAGAAATATTTATGTTGAAAGCCACTTTATGCATATTAACTAAGGCCCAGAGGCAGCTGGCAGCACAGCGAAAACAAAATAGCCTCCTGTATATGGCATAATTTATGTGTAATGTCGTGTGATGTGATGTAGTTTGTCAACACTGTCAAATTTTGTGTCAGGTTTCATTAAAGTATGCATGATTTTCTTTTTGCCACAACCACAAAAACGTGGAAAAAGGCTCAATTGAAGAGATTTATACCATTTATTAGAGCAATTTAGGAGAAATGTGATGTAATTAGTCGTTAGGATTGTCTTGTTAAGACCTTCATAAGGAAGACTGTGATCTTTCTTGTCATTCTGAGACAATATAGTGCATTTTCTCTTAAGAGTGTATGACCAAAATAACACTAAAGAGCTGATTTAGGGAAATATTCAGATTGTGAATTAATCAGGAGGCAATACTTGTGATGAAGAACCTGTGCTTTGTCTTTGAAAGGGAACTAATATGCACCATCACTGCTTTGTAATTGAAAATGATTGCATCAGCTCCACCACTGAACCTGACTGATGTCACATAAATGTTGATTTGTTCCGAGTGGCTTTCCCCGCGCAACACTTCCATTATTGCTTTTTTATTACTTTTGTTGTTGCTGTTTTCCATTGAGAAATAATTCTTTAATATATATTTCAATATTTCCGTGGCTCTCGCCTCCGCCGCCGTGTTTTTCATTCTTCTGTGTGGATGTGACGGAGCTAAAGCCCAAGTATTCCTGCCGCAGTTAGACATATGATGCTCACATCGCTGTGTAGTTTCACGTGGCAGCCTTAGTGTTCCCCGGTGAGTAGTGGCACATTAAGGAATAACAAATGAGTCCATGACCCAGGGTAGTTATTCAGGGTGTGTTTGTGGAGTAGGCAAACAGCATATGGTATTTGCTTTGCAGTGGATTCATAAGTGAAAATTGCATTGTGCCTCCATTTGGAGAGCAGGTGATGGAGTGTGGAGGGAAACAAAGAGATTGTCACTCTCCTGTTTTCTGATGATGCCGTACCACTCTGTTGAAAGGCTCACGCGTCCCGGCTGTCATCTTCGTGTTGAATCCGAGTTGTCAACATGCATGCGCCTCCTTTTTGAACCACGCTGAAAATGGGGTGTGACTGGCTGAAAGTGTGCGCCAGCTCTTTTGTCTTCATGAGAGTTTGCAATAAAGCTGCGGAGGCACGTCGCTGAAGTACATCCATGTGACTTTTCATTCCTCCTTATCACCAAACTTTGATCCTCTGACAGAGCTGGTCTGGTGGACACATTCCCCACAAAGGCATGTGCAGCGCCTTGTAGTCACTTAACAACCACTGCCATGGCTCATTTGACCCATGCACTCTGGATTTAACATGTATGACGATTTTATGGTGCGGTAAACCCCGTCTAGGGAAGCTCTGAGAAGCGTATGTGGAAGCTCTCCAAGACCAGTGTGCATTGAAGGAGACAGGCTCTCTGAAGTGGAAAGGAGACTGTGGTATGTTGGGAACACATGGGATTTTTTAAGGGATATTTAAGTGCATAGGTCAGCGTGCAGCCTACCTGTGATCTTGAAACTTAAAGGGATGGTTCCCAGCTTTTTTGTCTGGTGCTGCCCCGCAGTTTAAAAGGATGGTTCACGTACACTTTTGTTTTTCCAGAAGGCATTCTCTTCAGAGAATCGTCTGGTAGTTTTTCATGGCAGGTAAACCACAGTGGCCTTCAGATATTTCAGCTTCTGGTGTTTACGCCTGATCACGTTGTGGTTTTCTGTACATGTTTCGGTGTACGTATGTAACTTGTTTTTTCAATGACATGTGTCAGAAATGTGTATCGTCGTTGCATTCCACCCAAATACTCAAATATAAAACTTTAAATAATAACATATGCCCTTTACACCTTGATTCTAAAATGAATCTGGCCTATATTTAAGGCAGCCTTCTAATTTGGACCAAACTTTAATTACTCTCACACAAACCATGCTCAGCTAAAAGAGGAAATACCATACAAGTGATTGCTTAAGTACTTCGTATAAAGATGTGGGATGAAATCCAAACCGAGGTCTGTATGTTCTTCCTGTGCTTGCATTGGTTTCCTCTGGGTTCTCTGGCTCCCGCCGACAATCCAAACACGTTTGTTCGGTTAATGCGAGGCTTCCAATTGGTTTATTGTGAATGTGCGATTGTCTGTTGCGCTTTTTTTTATTTTCCATCTTCTATACCACTTTATCCAGCTAAAGTTAACAGAGCTCTAGAGCCGAAACCAGCTAACTATGGGCAGCGGCAGTTATGCCTTGTTACGTTTAACTAACTTACATGAAAACTGGGCCTTTGTTTGTTTCAGACACATTTTTGTGTGTGTCAGAACATGGATGCAGCACACTGTGAAAATTAACCCGCATTCCATTAGAGGATTAACTGTGTGATCAATTTATTTCCTAAATCATACAATTATGCATCCAGTTTCATCAATTCAGCAACTACTTTTAAAGAGTAATTCTAAGCTATTGGATAGAAGTGCACAAACAAGCACTTGTAATAATCAGAGTGCTGCCTGTTTGAATTCAGCTCTCCACAGAGAAGAAACAAACAAAGTCATACCTCACGCTGTTAAGCTGTTAGTCCAATTTATTTGTCTGATTGTTACAAAGGGTTCAGTAAAGTACATACATGTTTGGCTTGTAGTTGAATGATCTAAATACCCCCAAAGGCTTTAACCTTGCATGAATGGCATTGTGGGGTGTGAAGTAGCTAATTTGCAAAATAGTATGTTTACCAGTAGATTACATTTTTTTACTTCAGGCTAGTTATAACAGCAGTTTTTAAGTAAACTTCATTGATCCTTTTAAAGAAATTAATTCTCTCATTCAACCCATCCTATTCATATTCAACCCTAACTATACATATGATCAGTGGGCTGTGATATAAATGATTCTGCTCCACCAAAGATCATAATTCTGCTCATTTTCACTTCTCACATGGCTATTACAGAACATAATGTCATTGTTCAAATATCCTACTTAATCGTAGCTAATAAGAGCTAATCAAGCGTTGTCAAATGTGTGGCCTACGTAAAAAGAGGTAAGTTATTGAAACAGCGCAAGAGTGGTTTGGAAGAAAAAAAATGTCTCCTGAACGGTGGAATAATATGTGGGGGATTTCTGGAGGATCAGAGCGTTGGTTCCTGTACAAACTGAGAAGTCATCCATAATTTACACGTACCGTAGGTTTCCTGCCTCTGCCAACAGAGGCCCTCAACGTGGTCGGTAGTGGAAATGAAACAGCTCACCACCATCCCCTTTTAACAACCACCCCACCACCACCACCACCACCACCTGCATGCACCACCCCACCACCAGCGCCATCCCACTCCCAAACCGAAAGCCCTCCGCCTCCACACGATGTCAGCCAGGAGGAATTCAATCTCAGAAATGATATCATGAATGATGCATTAGACGGAAAAATGCATTTACCCCGGCGACAACACAATGAGCTGTTGTTGCAAATACCGTAATGGAAAAATACGAAGGTTACGGTGATGAAAATGTATCATAAAAACCAGGAGGACATTTGTGAACGTTGTCTACTTGTGAGCTGAGGGAGCACGGCCGAGGACAGGACCACAGCTTATAGGGAAAATCCTCAATATTTCTACAAAGAAAGGATGAGTTTGTGTCGAAGTCCTTGGTGAACACAGGAGAAGAGTGTCTTTGCATGCACGTGTGCCCGCCCACTTCTGCGCGCATGAGTTTTGTCTCCTTTTGGTGGAGTACCGGGGTAAGGCCGGCATGCCCGTCTTCCATGTTAATAATGGATTTTTGATATGAGCTCCACATGAAACTTTAATCTCTGGAATATTAGCTCACCGAGGGAGATACAAAATCAAATCAGGGGGTCGTGATTAAGCGGGTGAAGCGCATATCGACCCATTTAAATTCACATTAACCCAGCATCAAAATGTATGAGCCATGACATTGATGGCAGACATAATTTAGTGGTGTTATGTCTGTTTTGCAAAGTGAAGGTGTGATTCCTCGGTCGCACCTCTGCAAAGGAGAAGGAAACCTCATGGGCACTTGGAAATATTAAAATATTGAGATGGTCATGATACCATTTTTTGGTTATCACAACCCAAACCAACAAGGACAAGAAGACATGCCATAGCACTTAAAAATCACTTCTTTAGATGTGTGCTGTATTTTTAGTTTTTTTTTACATGATTAACAGGGTGACAACCTGAGTTGTCAAATGTGTCTTAATTCATTGCTGAAAATAAAGGAAATCGTGCGCCCTTCAGACTTCCTAATAGCTTCATCAAAGGTGGGGGGTTGCAGGAGGCTGAAGCTTTTTATCAACTCACTTGAGTATTTAGCAGGGGAAACCCTGGACACTTCACCAGATAATCACTGATACCGCCGCCCATTTAGATTCAATTAAATTACCCAAAATAAATGAAGAAAAGCTTGACAATCAGCAGGCCTCAAAGTATAATGTTGATCTCTATATAAAAATACAACCTTTCAAGAAAGTACACCCAGTCAGTAACATTGTGGCTATTCCTGACTGAAATCAAATAATATATATTTATTTATTCTCACTTTAACTGTATTGTAATTTCATATCATCTCTGATAGCACCTAATCCAATTCAAGGTTGCCGGATACTCGACCAGACGCCATGCAAAGAGATGTCACGTAATTCATTCATCGCCTGTTTGACTTCAACTGCACCAAATCTGATGGGAATCAACTCAAGCACATAAATTTGACAAATGGGATAAATTATCGATTTTGTTTCGACCACTCTTTAAAGCTGAGCTCTGCGTTGGACTATTTCTTTTTCGGTGAGCCGCAAGAATGAAGTCTTTGAAAAGTGGCACAATAACTGGCAAGAATTTGACCTTCATACTCTGGTTCTCCCTTCACTTTTCTTCACAAGTGCAGCTAAATGGCACACAGACATGCCAATATCCAGTTTGGTGCCAAAGCGCACAGTGTGCCTTATGTTGGATGAATATTTTACCAGCTACGCCAGCAGAGAGCAGACCGGGCTGGGAAAATGAGTAAAACAAAGCCCCACCACTGTGTTAGCATACTCATAGGCTCAATAATGTATCACCCACTTTTGTTCCTTACACAGCATCTATCATTTGAGCATAATACAGAGAAGCAAGAAAGCCATTTTCCATATGCAGTAATGGGACAAAGATTGACAATGTGTGTATGTGCATTTCTGTGTGTACAATCCCACATAGGCCCGTGTGTGCAAGTGTGTCTGTGTGAGACTATGCCCTTATGAGATGCGATGCTGCGCCGGAGCATTGTGTGTAATTATGTGTGTGAATGAGAGCAGGTCTTAAAACTAAACTAAACACCTCGGTGCCTCGGGCTGCGAGGACACACTCGGTTGTCATTGGCTTGGATTGCACTCATGGGAAGAATTCTGTGGCTGAATAATGTGAAGTATTAAGATGTGCTCTGCAGCAACGTATGGTAATTTGTAGGATTTTTATTTAATCAGGTAACATTGTATTCCAGCCAAATGGAACACTGCGTGAGCAAGGTGAACCTATAATCTTTTGCCCATGAGCCTCGTTTTCTGCTCTTTTTTTTTTTTTCCCTTATCTTTATCTTTGCTATCGTCTGAAAAAATATCAAAACTTTGTGCCTTGTGACAAACTTCAAATGACTTTATTTGCTGTAAAAATGTTGCTAAGAGGTTAATTAATGGGCATTTTCTTAGCAACCATCTGGTGGTGAGTGGATAATCCTTTTGCAGCCTCTGAGGCTGATCAATCATGGGACTGCCCTCGTGTGAATAAATGAAAAAGCTCCTCACAGGGAGGATGATTACGGATCAGCAAGGCAGATGGACTGCGTCAATATCATGTCAATACTTGAGAGGCGAGGACGTGGAATCATTTCTGACACATAAAGAAAGAAAGCTTGCAGCCGTGTAGTACGTAGAGCTCTTGTTTGTTTCACTGTATTAGCCTGGGCTATAAGAGAATATGCAAACTCCACATACACCGACCCGGAACTTCTCGCGAAGGAGCAAAAGTGCTCGCCACCACACCACACGCTCATAAGTTAGTTAATTATCTCACCAGCTTGCATTCCCTCTCATACAGACTCTCGCAGGAAAATGACAGAGACGTGCACTGAATCACAGTCTGTTTGGGCAAATTCTCAGAAATTGGTTCAAGATTACAGAAACATTTTAATAGAAACATAATGGATTAATCATTGTGGAGCCTACAGGTGCACACACCAGTGTGATTAAAGCAAAACTCTGATCCAAATTATGAATTGGTGGGACGATGTTATCTCAGACGGAGGGAAAACAGAATTTGGTTTAATACAGTTTTCTAAGTACTGACAGCTCTATGCCTACATGGTATGTTTGCCATCTTTATCTTAAACCTCTGCCACCACCCATTTATTCCAGCGCTATTAAAACCATGTTTAAGTGACAGGTGTTTCAGGCTGTTTGTTCAGACATAATATGGTAATTGGATTGAATGTGACTGCCCTGGGTGATAGCACAAATCCTTTGCGCCACAGCATTTTGTTGCCAGCAGAAGGCTTGAATCAAAAATGTGAATTTCGTCAGGCCCCCCCCCCAGTGAGCAGCAGAAGGACCCCACGCGTTACCAGCTTGCGCTCTTGTTGTCTTTTTCTTCTGCGCCGTAACATGCTGTTCTGTGATTGAGCGTGTCCAGGTTAGAGACGTTTTTGCATATGTTTTGGTTATAATGTGAGTTTGCATATGTCATTGTATTTGTGAGGATGTGTGTGAGCACAGTGAGAACGGAAGCTGGCAAACCTTCACCATCTGTCTGTAGAACCTGACTTTGATGAATACTGCAGCCTCAGTGGAGGCCACACTTTGAACCTGACATTTTTCCTGCGATGAAAAATGCCTGTGCACTAATGCCGCAAAGACAAATGAGCTGCTTTTTATTTAACGGTTCCCTGCGAAACCCAAGTCGTGCATCGCAGACCAGCCATTAAGCATCTTGCACGTGTGCAGCTTGAAGTCTCCTGCAGCTTGTCTCTGATTACAGATACCTGTGATGCAAACAGCTGCAGCAGATAGAGACACGCTGCAATGGGGTTGTGCTGCGATAGGAAGTCTTGGTTGCGTAAGGAGGTTGAAATCAAGTGCCACAGACATTTGTTATTGCAGAACAATTAGCCGAGAGTCTAGGAAGCATTTGACAACAACCTATAAAAAAAAAAAAGGAGGGAAGTAGAATGAATCATCCGTCCACCGGCGGGTGAAAAACATTGGGAAGTGTTGATCAAAGGGCAGCAAACTGCTCGGCTGACTTCGCCTGCTGTTGTCTGACCAGCTGACTAGCCAGCTGACGGGAGGATAGGTCCTTTGTAGTCTTACCTTTTGGTCTCTTCTTCTTTGGCTCTTCACAAATTAAAGTCAAGCTTTTGAAGTGAGTTGATGCGCTCATATGCCCAACCCCCCCACCCCCACCCCCACCCCAACTCCCCCGTTCTCGCATCACCCTCTCCTCTCCTTCCACTCGGTTGGCCTGCTTGTCTTTTAGATGCGTTCTGCAGACTCAGGCTCCCACAGCAAGATCTGAGTACAGATCTTCAGCCTATATACAAGACAACAGGAACGCTCCCTCCGGCATCTGCAAACTTGTCAGCTACACATTCTCACAGCAGCAGAAGCACAGACAACGCTGCTTCCTTGCAGTTTTATCCAACAAGTCAACACGTTGCCCATTGTCTTCAGCTTTAATTGTCCTCCTCCGGGCTGCTGGTTAGTCACACAACAGTCCAGAATGGCATACCTGAGGGAAGTGACTAGTGTGTCGTTATGCTGAGGATTGACAGTCATACACACAGTCGTACACAGGCAGACACACACTCGAGTGTGTTTCTGTGCTCACAGAAGCAGCCAAGAACCCCTGTAGCGCCAATTACACATAAAGCTCTAATCTCTTGAGCAAGCTGAAAAGAAGAGAAGAAGAAGCAGGGATGAAGGGCTGTGAAGATAGGAGACAGCAATAGAGGAGGGAAGGTAAGACAAGCAGGGATGGATTGATGTAACAAGCAAGGGGAGTGGGAGAAATGAAAGAGAAGAAGGTGGTTGGTAAATTGAGAAGAGCAAGTGAATATGAGGAGGGAGGCATGAAAAGGCAGGAAATGGAAAAGAATTATTCAGGAATCATTGAGCTATTGTAAGAGCCGTGGTAGTTTGACAGTGGGCGCAGCTTCCAGCCCCGACATGGCGTTGGATGCAGTGCCCCCAGTCAAGACACATATCTATCGCTCTAACTTTTATCAGTTAAATGGATACAGCCCTGAGAGCCCCAAAGGCGGAATGAGAGACTTCTAACGCCTGACGTCTCTTTTCCCTGAAGCGTTGTCAAAAGGCAACAAGGGCTTTCTTTAATGTGTTCTATCTGCCTGTCATGTCAGCTGCCTCCATCTCTGTCTCTCCTCAGCTTTTTTTCTTTCATTCTTTAACCTTTTGCACATGATCTGTAGCTCCACTCTTTTCTTTTTTCCCTCCTTAAACCGCATCTTTGCCTGCTTTTTATATATATTCCTCCACTAACACTCCCCCTCCCCTGTAGCATAGTAATGTTCTCAGAAATTACAGTGAGGTAAACAGAGCAGGGTGTTGAAATGAAATAACTGCTACGGGGCTGTCAGCTCCAGCGAGGGGACCATCCGTCAGCAGGAAATGACACCCCCACTCCCTCCTGTCACACACTCAGTTGGATTCCTCCTGTCCTCCTGGTGGCAAGGTGAAGGAATTATGCTCATCAAAGCCCCAGCACAGCCTGGAGCCTTTCCATTAACCTTCTACAACACTGGTCAATGGCGATGGGACAACCACACACACACACAGACACACACACACACACACACGAGCAGCAGGCATCTTCTCAGAGTCATCCATGCAAAACTCAATGGCAAAAATGATGCGTGCACACCTACACAGGTGTACAGTATCCACTGCACATTTAATAGAACAAACACACATGCATAATTGCTCCGAAATGGGATATGCGCAGGTAGGCATGAGCTTACACACACCTCAATTACCGTTTCATTCATAGCCTGACAGCCGAGCGTGTGCAAGGGCTGACATTAAAGGAAATTAAATCTCCTTGCGGAATGGGCCAGCCCATCTCACCTCCCGTCAAAATACTCTAATTTCCACTCCTCTCTGTAACCTTCTCATCTGGGTATTTAGGGCTTTGTGGTGCGGAACGTCATCAAAGGGAAAACTTAGCGAGGCGGCCGTGCGTAGACGAGGCCTCCCTGTGATAATCCCCTCCCTGCGAACGGAGTCCTCTACTATTAGCCCACGCTCACAAATTACTGCTTCACATTCTGTCGCACTCTTTCACCACATGTACCATCACATGCACGCAGGGGAAAGTGCTTTCATTCAAGTGGGCGTGTGTGTGCGAGCGCGCACTCAGCGCACACACACACACACACACACACACACACACACACACACACACACACACACACACACACACACACACACACACACACACACACACACATACACACACACACACACGCGCGCTCTTATCATTGGCTTAGCCCATTGAGTGAGTGATTCAGTTAACTCTTTGATCCAGACCTCCTCTCTGTGTTGGAATATGAAGCCTATTTGACATAATCCTGAAAAACATCGGCTCACATAGCCAAAGAAACTCAAAGCAAAACGCAGCTGCGAGGGTACACGCTCCAAAGGGCCTTAGCATCAGAGTGACACGTGCACAGTACAGTTTTACAGGCAGATTTAATTAAACCTCATTCACCGCCAAACGCCTGTGTAGGGCTTTTTTCACACTTTTTAGAAATGTGACGGACCTGGAGAAGGAGGAGTTTAGTTAGGTAATGGAGTTCCTGGTTAAAGGAGGAAAAAAAGATGTGGCCTTTGGACACAGGCTTTCTCCCAGAGGTTTTAATCAGATCAAACATGTCCTGTCAGATAAGCCAGCTAATTAATCCGGGGGGGGGGGTGCAGCCCTTTCCTCTGACAGATGGAGAGATGGAGGGAGGACGTCGGTGGAGACATTTTATCTCCTCCTTAACCTCGTCCTCCATCGTCAACAGAACACACAACAAGACAGAGGGAGACAGCGGTGCCTGCAGTGAATCACAGAGCCCATTCAGATACTCAAAGACAGTGTTTATGCAGCACGCATGTGAAGTTCCTCCAAAACCCCCAGCTGAGAAGATGACAGCCTGTTGTATTGATGGTGAAGCTGTTTGCAGTGCTACGTATGTGGATGAAATATATAACAAGGCATTTGCTTCTTCTTCCTTTTTTAAATTTTTTTGAGGCATTTCAGTGAAGCCACGTCGACTATTTCCAAAGTGAAGTAGTTATTTTGTTATATTAGTTGTGATTAAAAAATTGAACCCATTAAGCTGAAATTTAGTTAGGTGTAGATTGTCTAAAATGCTCTTTATAATAGTCAGAAAGCTCTTCTCCTGCTTGCCCTTGGTTTTCTCTTGTCTTTTTGCCAGTTTTTTAACGTTTAGGATACTAAACTTGGCTCCAATGTATTCAGTCCTACACTAATGGAACACTCTCCTTTAATATTAATACAATTCCATTTTTTTTATGGCTGTGGGTCTTACAAAAGTGCTGCTGTTATTCAGGGTAGATTCAAATTCCTTCATTATTATACCTTGTAGATCAGGATACAGATTATTACTTTTTATACAGAGATGTTTCTTAGAAAGACCTTTTACTGCTCTCTTTATTGATTGGAAATAGAGGCTATCTTCACTATTTTAAAAAGAAATTTACATTTACTTAATTGTGTACCATATACACTGTACATTGACAGGGCCTTATACAATGTCAAAACCCAGAGATACAGTATGTTCACAATATCCAGGATATCCTTTTCACTTAATTGTGGCAGTATTTCAATGAGATAATTTTATAGATAGGACTCACATGTGCACAGGAAGAACATGCAAACACGCAGAAAGTTCCGAGTTGAAAAGAGCGCTGTTCACTACACCATCGTGCAGCCCTGGAGGGCAGTCACTGTCGTGAGAACGGAAAACTTTTCTTGGGTTTCAGGAGTCTGTTTACACGATAACGGTGCTCGAAGCCACTGGCAACGCAACTTTTTGAAACTGGCTCCCAAGATGGAAATTTTCTAAAACACTCCATCCTCATGTAAACAGGGGGAAGCGCAACTTTTTTGGAAACAATCCTTACATGAAAACTGCATTGTTTATGTAAGCATTTCTGCCCTTTCCATGCACGTGGACATTGTTTTGAAAATGTTGCCACGTAAACGGGAAAATTTACTGAAAGGAAAATGCAAAAATGTCACTTGAGACACTGAGTAAACGGGGCCTGTTTTTGAACTTTTGTGAGAGCTGGAATGGGCGCTAAAGTGTTGCAGTACTTACTGTCCTAACATTATATATCACACTGACCGACTTGGCGATCAACTTTGGCTGGCTGCATGATTGAGAAGGTCACCCATACAAGGTGGAGGGTTAATGTCATTTGTTATTTCAGAAAATTACTGGCAAGTATGCATAAGAATAGAGCAATCATTAAAAAGTGCTATTAGAGATAAGGCAGTGTATTTTCATGCTGACTTGAAACCTGCAGCGGATAGTTTGCTGCCGGGCTCAGGGACCGGTCGACTGGAGGGACTGTCTCCAGCCCTTCTCCTGTTGAGCACACACAGGGACCTGTGATACCTCAGGCTCTACCCACCACCAGCTGTGCTGCTTCACCGAGCTCGCAGCAGCCCCTGGGCACTACACAGAAAACACTGTTGTACAACATGCAGCTTCTCTCTCTTACTCTTTCCTTGATATTTTTAAATTGACCATTAATGCAGAGCGAAAAGAAAACACCCAGAAGACGCTTACAAGCTGCTCTCAGCATGCACATCACACAAGACAGTAATGCAAGCTTCCCTTGCTGTAATATTCTCCCACTCACAAAAGTCCATAAAATAGCCAACACACTCATTCATTCACACACACACACAGACATCGCCCGAGGCAGAGTGAATTATGGATGTGTCCATATTGCATTCGGCCAGATGATTGTATGGGTGTCAGTAAGGCCAAGTGTCATGAGAGTTTAACTGGAATTTGGCTTCACATTTGGCTGCATTGCAACACGTTCCGCAACTGCCCGCGACACAAGGACGATGCATCGTTGCACATTCACTACAAGTGCTAATGATTCATTATTTCTCATACAATTTTTGCTTTTTCTCTCTTTCTCTCCCCCTTCAGCAACAAGAGCAAGACCCCACCAACCTCTACATCTCCAACCTGCCAGTGTCTATGGACGAGCAAGAGCTAGAGAATATGCTGAAGCCACTGGGTCACGTCATCTCCACAAGGATACTGAGGGATGCCAACGGGGTCAGCAGAGGAGTCGGTTTCGCCAGGTAAACCGCCATAAGAATGTTTCCCATCTTAAAGTCTTGTACAGCCTATACAATTCTTTTTTTATCAACACATGATGTGAAAAACCTTTTGGTAATTTAGGCTTTCGCATTAGTTTATTTTTCTTTCTTTCGTTACAGCTCACTTGATAGTGGGTCTTCTGGGTTTTGAGTTCGATCCCCCATCTCTTCCTGTTCACATGTTGAAGTGTCCTTGTGCAAGACACTGAACCCCAAATAGCCCTCACTATTGATTCAGTGAATAATGGATGAGTGAGACTAACAGTGTAAAGCACTTTGAGACTTCCTTAGCAATGATATAATGCACTATTAAAGTCCTTTTACCATTTTTCAATCTTCATATTGTATTGCATCTTTAAAGCTTTGCGTGTTTTATTCTATAGATCCATGTTAGGGTTGCACACATATCGATATTACTCATATAATAGCACATATGTGCGCTGACATCAGGATGATCCTGATGTTGTGGCTTAAAATTATTTAAAGTGACAGTGCTCTTTCTCCTGCCTCAAATTTACACAAGCTGGAATTGGGCCTGTTGTTTATTTCACGTGCATCTGCAGTTCCTACCAGTAGTGTCTCAGTGTTGTTTTGGTGTTTTCAAAATTTTCCTTGTGGCCCTCAGTGGTGTTTATCATTTATAATGTTTTACTCAATTAATTGCATTTTTTGGGGGGGCGGGGAAAGGGCATATATATATATATATATATAATCAAATGTAAATTTGAGTCATTAACATAATGACATAATTTACTACAGTTAGTATATCCTTGTAATATGAATGTTGCACATGTTGATGTCAAAATAACACAAAATTTGCACAGCCCTAACTCAAAGACTTGTACGTTGTGCATATGCATATTCACTAGTCAACTGTCTACTACGTTTCTTTGTTCATGTTCATGTGCTTTACTGTGCTTGTATGTACCACGTGTGCGTGCGCGCGTGCGTGCGTGCTGGTGTCTATGCATCCACAAACATTCATGTATTGTACCAATTACTCCCTTCTCCTCACAGTATATTCCCTGTTGCCATATTTCCAAGCTATCACTGAACAGTTTATTTCTTTTTTACTTAGAAAAGTTTCCACTTCAGCTTGTTAATCCCCCAAAGTCATAAACCGTTCTGTCCTTGTCCTCGACAGCAGCCACCAGGCTCTCATTCCCTTCCACACATTCCTCTACTGTTTACCCAGAGGAGGCCACTGACGGCCACAGAATCGCCATCTTGCAGGGATTTTTCTTAATCACCTGCTCTGGCTGAACTCCTCTCTTATTCCCCGCTCTATTACGGGAGGTTACAGCAGGACAGACGAGCACAAACACCCACGAAAGCAGCCACTTATGCACAAGTACAAGCATATGCACGGATCGAGCACTACACGCCGGGCCAACACACCCGTGACAACGTGCGCGGGCCCGCGTGCGCGTGTGCAGACGCGCGTTGAAAAGCAGGCACACACACTCGCACACGCTCGGACAGGTAGGCAGCCTCCCGCGGACCAACAAGCAGAGCACAGTAACAACCTGCCACAGGCCACCTGTTCAAGCAGCCCACAGCGGGAGCAGGAGGAGATGTGATGGAAAGGTAGAGTGAGGGAGCAGGGGAGAGAGACGTGAGTTTAAACTAATGGTCAGGCATAAAGAATTAATCTTAGAGGTTATTATAAAGAGAATGAAGAGGTGATTGCATGAAGAAGCAGAGGAGGCAGAGAAATTTTGAGGAATAGGTCAAATGATTGCATGTGGCAGAGAAGTTAGATATAAAACAATGAGAGAGGCAGGGGTACATCACAAAATATAAAGTAGAACTGGTCAAAAAGACACCTGGTTAAAGGAAAAAGAATAAATCAATGCTTTTTATGAATTGTGGAAGTCCCATTAGCTGTATCAACAGACAGACAGACAACCAGCTGTGGAGGGCCGGGCTGTAAGGGGCATTAGAGAGAGTAAACTGAGCTAAGTGTTTGTGGGCCGATCCATTACTGTTATCAGAGGCCATTACTCCAGCCCCAGCACTAATCATTGCAGACAGCAGCACCTGATGCCATTAACCAGCAGCACACACACAGAACAGCCGGGCTGCCTCACTGTCTACCTGGCTGACTCTTTGACTGACTGGCAACCCCAAAAGCTTCACCGACCAACAACACAGTGTCTGGCTGACCGGCTCGTTTCCCTGCGACTGCCCCACAGCCTGCCTGCCTTATTTACTCCTCGTCCTGCAGCCTGCTTCCTGCCTGCCTCCCCGCTGTACTGCAGGAGAGAGCGACGGGGCGATGGCACTGAGGGGGAGGCAAACAAACGATAGCAGGGCGGGGTGCTGCGATGGAGGCATGAGAAGAGGGAGAAGAGCTCAGCACCGTTAATCGGAATGAGATTGAATGTCAGCACTTTTTAAATGCACAGGAAACAAATGATCCCAAAACGGCAACATTCACAGGTACATAACCCGTCATCGTAGTGCACAACAAGCGTGTTCCTTATTTCTCCATTTCGCTCAAGCTTTACAAGCTTGTAAAGGAGGTTAGTTGTGCTTCAGATCAGGTGTGTAATCAGGCCGCCTCCTAAACCGAAAGCATGAAGGAACAATTGTCTGTGGGTCTGTGAGTCTGTGATGAGGTTAATTTGTGTGGTTGAACATGGATTTGAAGCATATCATGAATGTGTGCATGCATACGTGTAAACAGATTAAACAGTGTGTAAACATGAACCCTCCGTGTGTTCAGCTCAATTCAATTAAACTTTGCAGTGTGATGCGCTCCACAAAAATTGTTGCCAGATCATAATACAACCTTCAAAAATACATAAAAGATGAGGAGCAGTTTAGAAAGACATCTTCCATATAAGCTAAAATTCTGAAAGCAAAGGAAATGTACTTTTTTTTTTTACACAAAGCTGTTAAACACAAAATATATGTTGCTTTACTATGAGTCATTATATCTAATTCAGTGGTTTAGTTGATGGTTTACAAAGTCATCCTGCAAGAAAAGAGGATACGCCAGGCTCTTGCCTTTTGAGAAAAACGTTTGACTGTCTGGTTATACATTAGTGAAGTCTGTGGTGTTGTCATGTTCGAGGAAAAAATCCAATGAACGTTCATGTTTTAGTTGTAAAACATTGTTAGTCAATAAATAAATAGTTTCTAATGGAACATTACAGACCAATTTCATCTTGAGCGGGCTGGACCGATAAAATAGTGCCATGATGACCTTTATTTTTGAGTTTTAATGTTTTTCTTTGTCGTGGCACAGAATAAACGTGATGAAAATGTCAATATTTTCACAAAACCAAACACTTACTTTGGGAAATGACTACAATCTCAACATACAGCCAGTTTTAATGAAACCTTCTGGTGCAAAAAACAGTGAAATGTCCAACAAAGGTGTTGCATTTTGCTTGTTTTTACAAACGTACCCTGACAGCATGGCTTTGAGATAGTTTGATAGCAGTGAGGTCGCCAGCTTTAATGCCAGAATCAGTGGCTCAGAAATTTGTTAAAAAAAATACATGTTTTTTTTCTTTTAAATTTTGACAATTTGCTTGTAGTTTAGTGGCCGGATTGGAAAGTGAGATTAACGCATCACTGAAAGAGTCCCATATTTTCATAAATTATGGGGCAATGTATTCATTTTGAAATAAACAAAGATGAACGATCGTCTCACCAAACAAGCTTCCATCAGGATTGAAAATGTCTGCGTCTGCTGATGTGAAAAGGCTGTTTTGAAGAAAATAGAAACAACAAAAGGAAAAACACTGAAATCTTTTGAGCAGGAGACTTGTGTACCAAATTTGATGAATTTAAAGGTTGGAGAAAACGACTTTTCACTCAAGGCTTCTTTTGGTTTTTCGCGATATGAGCCAAAACATAGAATTGATTATTACAGTGGATCCGTTTTTGGAGTCCGACCCTTCTGCCAGTCTCATAGTTTTGGAGACTTTCCTATTTTTATTGCATGATTGCTTTCACCTGGCGGGAAAAAAAAAGTAATCCAGAGAATGAAAAATCAAAACTCAAACAGTAAGTTTTTTTGTTTTTTTTTAACAGCTTTGCTCCTCTGACTGTTAAACATGAAAGTTTCAAACCATAACTAGTGTTTTCTGCACGCTCCCGACTGATCTGCGTTGTCGTGATGAACCGATCAGTCGAGTCATTCTGGGCGAGTTACTGTCCGTCCTCCTGGCACACGGGAGACAGAAGATAAAGAAAGAAGGAAGGGGTGGATACAGGGTCAGTGAGAGATTGATGAGGTCAGGAAGTGTGAAAGATTAAATATTCTAAAAAGAGAAGAAAGAGGAAAAATGACTTGGACTGGTCATAATGTAAAAAAAGAAAAGGACGAACTGAGACAGAGGAAAAGGAGGGCACGGAAAGTTAGAGAGATGGGGCAGCGAAGAGTGAGGGTAACAGTGAAAGATGGAGGAAATAAGCAAGGTTGAAAGACGGGGAGGAATGAGAGAGACGTCAAAAAGAAAAGGTGTGGACGTGCTGGGAGTAAGATGGATGGGACAGAGAGCGATAAAGAAGCTACGGTGGAGGAAAAAAAAAAAAAAGAAGGATGGAGGTGGAGATAAGAGAAGGATGAGAGACAGAGGACAGAGACGTGAGAGGCTGACAGGATGATATGAGTATTTTAGGAGGTGAGGGCATATAAAGCATGGAAATCTGGAATGAAATGAATTCTGCACATTTCAGGAGCGTATTACCATAAAGGCAGAGCAATCACTCAGGCCTCCGCTACAAAGACGCTCCCAGTTTAATATGTGTGCATGCGTGGGGGGGGGGAATCGGCGGCGTACGACACACAAAGGCGAAACATCGAGCATAAAGACGTTTGCGTTTAATATCTTACAATAACTTAACACAATTTTAACTTTAGGATAAAAATCCTTCTGGTGAAAATCCAACCCCTCGTCTCACGCTGACACAGCCGAGACGTTGATCGACGCGCGAAAATTCCCGATTCTCAGTCAATTAAGCCGCGGGAATTTTTTGGATGATGAGAACGGCGTGCGCCATTCTCTCGCGAGCTATAAATCCAAAGAATGGAAATTACGGTGAGTAAAGAACACTTGTGACATTTTGGGAAATGCACCTATTTGCTCTCGCTTCGGGTGAGATGAGAAGATTGATATCATTGTCAAATCTGTCTGTTAAATATGAAGTCACAGCCCCGAAACACTTAAGCAGGATTTATGGTCTGTCTGAACTGAGTGTTGAATGGTCAGGGAGCATCGAAAACCCGTCTCTCTCTCTCGCTCTCTCTCTCTCGCTCTCGCTCTCTCTCTCTCGCTCTCGCTCTCTCTCTCTCCCAACACACACATTTTCAATGTCAGACAGGGCATGTCTGTCTTGACTGCATGTTTCCAGAAGCAGTGATCCAGCATCCAGGCCCGGCTCTGGCAATGAAAGACCTGCTTTTCTGTTTCTAGTGGGGGGGGGGGGGGTCCCCCCCCTTATTAATCAGTTGTTGTATCAAACTTTATTTATAAAGCTCTTCTCATGCACGTCGGTACAATTCAAAGTGCTTCACAGGAAACTGATGTGACAACAAAACAGATGAGATCAGGAAATACAACAAAATACTTTATCATCGATAAAAAAAGATTGAAAAAAAACTACATACACAATATGAAAATTTAAATATAATCAAAGCTAAAAGTGACTTTAAGATGGAACAATAAAGCCAGAAGTTACTAAGTTAAAGTAATAATATGACAAGGCAGAGGGAAAACTCATCAAAAATGAAACAAAGTTAAAATCAAAAAAAACATACAAATAAATTAGGAGGAAGAAGACATACAGCTACTGAAAGAAAAAGCAAATTGAATAAGTTTAGAAAATTAATAGAATTTATTTAGAGTGAAATGTTTAATGTGCATTGGTCAGTGCTGAGATAGACAACGTAAACATTTGCATCCATGTGAGAATATCCATTTATTTAGAACTCCCACATGCAAAGTGCTGCCTAACACGTGTTGAAATAAAATGAGAAAACTAAATTAAAAGAATTTACTTTTAAGACATTTAAAGATGAGAACGTATACTTGGGTACACCATCATTAACACACAGGCAAGTTTAGGGGCAGAAGATTAAAAACTCAACCCTTTTTTTAATCCTTGCCTACTTTCCCAGCACCAAGAGACATGTTGGACGGATGATTTCCTGTATTTTTCCGCATATAACCAATGTTAAAAGGTAGAAATTGTGTCGTTACAACGGATATGAGACTTTAGCAATAAAACAGAGATGATTAGATACATGAAAATAGCCTCACTCTGACAATTGAATGAAGATTGGGTGGTAGTTTGTTACTCTGAAAAGTAGTTGAGTTCATGTGCACTGATGAAGGAAAATAACACTTACTTTGTTCTTTGAGTGTTTGCATCATTAGTTTTCTCCTCTTTCTATTTGAGGTTAAAGTTTTTTTAATCTCCTTAAAAATAATTTTTGTACACGTTTTGTTGCTATGTGTGTATGACGTGTGCAATCGATCCATGTCCGAGTGTTGGCCTTGACGCGGCCTGTGATTGAGCTGGGATGTCTGTCGCACGCACTCAATTTCCGTTTTCTTTCTTTTCTATCGTCCACAAAGAAAAGTCTCATAACACCTCTGTCCCTGAAAGCCGTGAATCTCATTAGGAACTTGTGACTCATACAGCCGGTGACGTTTCACAGCAGGTAGAGGCTCTGGGAAGTCTCCCCGGAACTTTTGAGAATTCACAGGATGAAAGTGCCCCGCTGACAGGACGCGGTTTGGTGGGGGCTTCTCTGTTGTTTAAATGTGCCAAGAGTGGCCGGATTTAACCTCTCATCTGAAAGAAATGTCAAATGAGAGCAAACATTTTACTTTGGTTTTTTTTTCTGTATTTCTCTGTCTAATTAAAGGCTCATTTATGCTTAACATTAGAAAATATTCTATGTGGATATTCTCCTTAAAGCCTATGGTTACAGACAACCACAGCAGTACCACCACTGCCTGTGGGGGCAGTGTTGAGATTAGAAGTGCAAAACAGGCTCACAGAGCACTGCCACCCACAACACTTCCTCCCATTCAGGAACCTTCTCGACGACGATACGTTCACGTTTACACAGAAGAACTATTTACCTCCACACAGAAAGGATCCAACCCTTTGTAGAGGTCTCTAATAATCTGATTAATCTCCCACAAGTTCCTCCTAATGATTTCATTTGTATAGCTGGGAGATTACGATGGGGGTCATCATTTTCTGCTTATGCTCAAAGTGAGGAAGTAAATTATCTTAAATTAACCCCAATGTATTGGTGTTTCATTTCAGAATGGAGTCTACAGAGAAATGTGAAGTAGTGATACAGCATTTTAATGGAAAATACCTGAAAACCCCGCCAGGCATTCCAGGTGAGTTCTCCCTCCTTTGCTTTCCCACATCAGCCCAATCTCCATTTTTTTTTTTTTTTTGGTCCTGGAAAAATCATCACCTCTGCAGTAAGAAACCGCCTTTCTAATTCTATTATGGTAATATCTCCTCACAGATCTGGAGGACAGCTTGATAGATTATGTACACTGTGGTTTCTGACACCTGAAGCTAACTGTCGTGGCTCCAGCAGAAAAGCTGACGGTTGCATCGGTCTTTTCCTCCCTCTCTCTCTCTCTCTCTCTCTCTCTCTCTCTCTCTCTCTCGCTCGCTCTGTCACCATCTCCTCCTTCCCTCCCTGGTGGTGCTCTTGCTGCAGGCTGGAACTTCTTGGGCAGGAGAAAACCCTTTTAATATTCACGCTCATGCCTCTGTGCTGTTCTTTGCAATCTACTTAAGAGCTTGCACTCTCCCCTCTTTTCCTCCTCTGCTGCTGCTCACTGTTGCAGTGTCCTTTCTCCTTCCTATCGCTTCGCTGTCTGCAGTCACCCCAGACAGCGGCCAAGGAGAAAAGCAGGCAGGCAAAAGTGGGGGAAAAGAAGAAGGGAGAAAAAAAAGAAACTGTCTCAAAAGGGGGACAGATGTAGAGACAAGATAGCAGTGTGTTCACACAGAGATGTGTCTTTTAGGTGCTGTCCAGAGAAGCATTGCAGTTGCAAAAGTTAGGAGACAAAGGCTTGAAAATGTGGGAAACAGAGCAGGTCTCCAGGGGAAGAGGGCTGTCAGGAGGTGGCAGCGGAAAAAAAAAAAAAGTGAGTTGGAAGGGGAGTAAAGATATGAAAGAAAGTGTCGGAAGGAAAGGCCAGGATAAAGGAAAAAATGCTGCTTAAGCACTTTCGGGGCCAGGTGCTGCAGCGCTCAGTCTCCCCCGTGCGTCCCGGCAGGACGTGCCGGCCAGATAGGGCGATGGCGGGGAGATCTCCTTCACCGCTGTGGCAATTTTATTAACAACACTCACACATCCAACCAGCGGCACAGAAACAGACCCCATAAATCGCTCTCTGCCATCCAGTAATATCTCAGAGAGACTGGATTTAGAATCTCCATATGTGCTCAGCCACTGCATAGCCGGCAGCCATTAAAGGCAAGGTGAGCGGTTATATTGAAGTTGAGCCGTAATAGGAAACCTTTAAAGCTGTAATATCAGGCTGACCTTCCCCTTTAAGGGTCTATCTCCCCGCTGCTCAAGCTTTATTATTGTTAATGGATTGTTCAGGCTTGTGCCAAGCATGGAGATTTACCGCCCTGATCGAGGAAATCCTTCTGTGGAATTAAGAATGGTTACGTTTACAAGGTCCGCTCTGGTTCGTTGCTACTGTGGTCCCATCTGAAGGGTCTATCAAATCTTCCCCTCTCTTGTTTTACACCTGAAAATACAAACACTGCTGGCTGTGGAGAAAGCTGCGGTGAAAGCTTTTATTGTCCTTGATGTTGTTTAAGTTTATAATTGGATTTATTGGAAGCCACAAACATTTCCTTCAGAAGTCTCTCATGCGTTATTACTACTACCATTTTATTTCTAGAATTTTTATCAAGCTTCTGACTGCTACAACGCTGTTTTCACCGGCACTTGTGCACGCAAGTTGTTCAAACTCTGCTTCAACACGACGTTTTACCGCCTGTGTTCCTCGTCCTGTTTGACTTTGTAGCTTTTCCGAGTCGTTTCCAGGTTTTTGGAAATTAGGCAATTGATTACAATGTTAGGTGATACCGCTATGAATGATCTCCAAAACCTACAAGGTAATATTGTGTTATTGCCACGTTTCTGATTCTGCAATGTTCACTCAGATGTTCAATTCATGAATACTGATGAGAACAAGCTCCCCGGTTCATTGCTTTGATGCTTTTTTTTTTTACTTCCTCTCTACATTTCTGGCAGCGAAGCAGGGTTAACAAATCTGTTTTGTTTTTTTGTTCATTGCTTGTCTGTGCGTGTGTCTGTGTGTGTCTGTGTGTGTGTCTGACACTGTCCATGTTGACTTGCTGATTGTTAAATAAAGATTTCTGGACATTCTTTTGTTATCAAACTCAGATGTCCCTCTCCAGAAGACCCGGGGGCTTTTTTTCTGGTTGTTGTAGAGGCATGAGGGCTCTGTGTGTGTGTGTGTGTGTGTGTGTGTGTGTGTGTGTGTGTGTGTGTGTGTGTGTGTGTGTGTGTGTGTGTGTGTGTGTGTGTGTGTGTGTGTGTGTGTGTGTGTTTGCAGACAACTCCACAAGTGTTGTGTTCACACTCCATTTCTATTTGTTTTTGTGTTCACGTGCATATTCAAATGTCAGCATTTAAAAGCAGGTACACTTACGTGTGTGTGTGTGTGTGTGTGTGTGTGTGTGTGTGTGTGTGTGTGTGTGTGTGTGTGTGTGTGTGTGTGTGTGTGTGTGTGTGTGTGTGTGTGTGTGTGTGTGTGTGTGTGTGTGTGTGTGTGTGTGTGTGTGTGTGTGTGTGTGTGTGTGTGTGTGTCATTTTGGTGGTATTTCCCAAGAGCCCTTTGCTATGCAGGGCAGCTTCTTCATCCATCCTGCTTTGACAGCTCAGCGGCACCCCCCGGGGGGCTCCCACCACACACAGCACAGCAGGAGTGTGTTCGTTGGTGTGCCTGTGTGTGCGCGTGCCTGGTAATACTTGTGTGACAGCCATGACTACTACTGCACTGTGTGAGCATTGACACACACGCAAACCACATAAGCACAAATATGGTCACGCACCACTAACTTTGACCTGAGTGGAATGTCAACATCCACATAATGCTAATGAGAGACTTTTTCCTCCCGTTTGGCTTATAAACACACACACACACACACACACACACACACACACACACACACACACACACACACACCACATGCAAAGTAGCTATGGTAGCACACCCATTCACAACACTGTCAACATTCATGCTTGTGCATACACATGCACACACTTCTTGATTTCATGCAGCAAGCTCACTCCCCAGCCCTCTCTCACTCGTATCCAACAAGCCTCTGCGTTTGCAGCTTAGCCACTCAATCACACCGTGTCAAGAGATGTGGATGTGTGTGTCCACGTGTGTGTGTGTGTCTGAGTATATGGGAGTTGTTCTGGTTATCGCTGACCTCCTCCCCTCAGGTGTGTCCAGTGGCAATTCAAAAAGGATATTGAGTTGCAACCTTTCTGTCAGGAAGTAAATGTGTGGATGTCAGGTGCCAGGTCACGTGTAAAATCCAACTCACCACTGGAAAACAAATGAAAAGGAAGTCAGCATGTTGGGGAGGCAGTTAACGCCGGGTTACAGATAACAACCGTGAGACAGACGGTGAGGACAAACGCAGCAGATCGAAGAATTGTGAAAACGCTAACAGATGGCAGCTAATAGCCATAGACAGCCACCATGCACTTCCTGTTTAAATTTAAATGGAGTAACAGCGAACTTCCACGTGATTACATGAGATATTGAGTTGATGTACGGTGTAGAAGGACGATAGCAGATGGCAGCTAATGGTACTTAACTGCTTCCCTTTTCTTCTTGTTAAGACTTTAATGAAATTATATGTAATAATCTGTTTGTTAGAATTATGTTTTATGTATATATAAATATGTGGATTTGTGCATTTTTGAGATCTCTTCATGTCGTTTCACGTCGGATGAGAATCATTCATCAACTTTGAGATCAAACAGTAAAAAACAACAAAACAAAACATGACATAACAGAACCAGCAATATACTATCAACATGACTATACAGTGCATAGGTTTGTTTTGCTTCGCAGGCGCAGCAATGCCAATAGGATGGATTATATAGCCCGTTTGGTTTTAGCTTCTTGTGAAACATGGTCTGCTGTCATTCACCCTCTGACCTTTCCTACACTGTTTCAGCTGTGGTGTGACGGCCGGCCCGGTCAGTGCTGCAGCAAAGCAGCTATAACTTTCACTCAGATAGTTGTGTCAGCGTGAATAGGCAATCTTCCAGTGTCTACAAACATCTCTTGCCACATATATGTCTCCTGGATTTATAAGCTTTTTATTTTTTAAACAAGTATTCACAAATGACCAGACCAGGAGATGCATTGCTGCGTTGTAATACAGTCAAACGTTCTGTGTAAATAGAACAATAACGTTGCACGTTTATCAGAAATAAAAACACGACTGCTGGAATGACATGTTGCATGCCAAGAACTAGAATTGGATTCTTTACTGTGTGTCGCTGCAAGTTTCTACGCTCCATGGCACTCGCATATTGATACATCTAATCAGCGATCCCGGTCAGGTTTGTTTGGTGCGACTTGGTTGATATGAAAGGTGCGTAGCAGTCGTCCAACCAGCCAGTCACCGAGGCCTGCTTCAGCCGCCCGGCTCTGCCCACGTCTGATTGTGATTCAGAGAGAGGGACATGATCGATAGCCCTGATGGAGCACTACAGCTGTTTAGCAATTCTGTGCAATGCGGCAGCCGCTCTCCCCGACGCGCCCGTCGGCTGTGAGCGCACATACATGCACACATAAATAGAAGCTCATATGCATGCGCTGCACATGAACATGTGGACTAAGTACATGTTCTGTGTGGAAATACATGTACTGCATGCCATTTGTGATTTGAATATATATCTGTATCTATTATGCATTATATTGTGTTGGCTCCACGCACAAGCGGATGCACACACTCACGTAGACAATGTAGCCGCTCTGAGAAATGATCAACTTTGTGGTTGGAGGTAAGAATAAAAGAGTTATCCTTGTGTTTAGTGGATGTGGATTTACTCAATACACAAAATAAATGGAATTTATGAAATGTGACTACAGCAATAAACTATACTGAAGTGAGCCCAACAGGGACGCATTATGATTTACACTGCAACCCTGAGCGCTGGGAAAGTCAAAGGAAGCGCAGATAAAAAGTGATTTAATCCGCTGGCTCCACTGAGCCCCGCTGATTAAAGCCCTTCGTCCCACAATGCATTAAACAGCTTAGAGATGACACCCTATGGTAAATGTAATTCCAACCAGAGATACATTAGCCATTGTTTGGTTTTGGCAGGTGAATAATCTCATGTACATACCAAACGTCTGCAATAGCAGAGAACTAAAAAAAATATATATATATATCCATTGATATGCCGGCCGCATGTGCTGGGCTGCTCTCTCTGTGTGACTCAACTGAAGTTTCATCGTCAACAATGGAACGAGAGTTAAATAAACCAAGAGGTGTGTGTTCAGAAGGCCTGGATACAAGTAGTCTTCAAAAATGACAACCGCAGACTCTGATGAATCTGTCTCTTTGTTGAATGTTTGACTATTCAAAGTCCAGATTGAAAATGCAGTAATACACTCTTCTTCTTCTTCTTCTTCTTCTTCTTTTCTTTTCACTTCCGCCGTTGTTGCCTGCCTCATTGTCCCGCTGCCAATATGGCAGCAGAGCCAAGAGTCGTTTCCAATATTGTCCAATAGATGCTGGATAAATAATGAAAACCACATCAGGAAGCAGCCACAGTGGCCCTGGGAGATGGAACCAAGCGGAAACATGCAATATGTACAAGCTTTTCTGCTATTTCTCTTAGTCGTCTGGCATTTCTCTCTTTCACCTTATCTGTTTTTACAATTTCTGCTTCTGTCTCACTTTACTCTCTTTAACCGCTCTGTTAAACATGAAAAACGTTTTTCTCAGATCTTACAAAAACCAAACTATATCAGTATTAAATTTTATATTAGATGTAAATACTGATAACATTTACACTTTTCTGGCCGCACTTCATTTCTCTGCTCTGTGAGATACGAACCCCACTAAGGCTTCTGTATATCCACTATGTGTATGACTGGTGCCACTCCAGAGCACGGACTCTTTAAATAAAACACAGAGACAAGAAGACAGTGCTGGCCCGCCAACACTCGCTATTATCATTTGCAGAACACAGGGCCTGTGCCACTGAGAGTGGAGGGGCTGAGCTTTTGCTGGGGGTGCTGTCGTTGATAGAAAAAAAGATTCCCTCCCTGTTGGTAACTTCACCAAGGCAACCATGCCAAGATAGCATAGACAGCCCACGGTATTAAAACGTCCCTCGCTGAATTAAGGCAAGTCCCAAATCACTTGGTAAGTCACAAAAAAGCCCTTCTGAAACTGTCAGTCATACTCCAGTAATCTATGTTAATTTCTGCCATGCCTCCCACATTCCCCTGGCTAATAACTGGCCTGTCGGCGGGCCCGTTTCGCTCCCCTATGGCGTGTAGATTTAATGTGCAGCCAAGTAGGTTGGTGGCTCGGCTGTCAGCGTGTCAGAGCCACGGTAGCCTCTCCGAGCACGTGGTTCCCACCATGCATCTGTGTGTCGCGTGGGTGCCGATATGTGAATTGTTTTGCAGCTAATGTGTTCCTTCCTCTTTTTTGACAGAAACAAAAGGTCAAATCTATTACCCATTGATAATTCATTTACTGCTGCCGCCACCCGCCATAAACCCGCCATTTTTCTGTCTCCGTTTGTGATCGTCAGTGGCAATCAGACAGCTTTTCAATATAGCCTGCCACAGATAATAATTGACCACGAAACCTCCCTTTCAAATACACTTCTCAGGATATTGCATCATAATGAAATCTGTCCTCCGAGCGTGAACCTACCACCCCCCATCTCTGACTTCGCCCGCCTCCCATTAGAGACAGGACACACAGGAAGTTATTATTGGCATCCCCAGTAAATCAGACAGCTTCCTGAAAAAAGGATCAATTTCCCCCGATGCACTTTCTCATTATAACCTTATCTCGCCTACAGACAATAATCTGGATTTGTCACGCTTTGTTTGTTTTGCCACTGAACTGTATCATTCATGAGTGAAGCCAACGGCATGCGGTGAGAAATTGGAGGAGAGAGGAGCCGCTCTGAGTGGATCTGTCACTAAAATACAAAGTATTCACCTGCTGCAGCTCCCTTCCGCAGAAAATAATATAAGCCCTCTGATTGGCTTCGAAGTTTGTTTAGGCGGAGAAGAGGGGCACGAGCTCCTGAAGGGGTTCAGACAGGAACGATTGACTTTGCTCTCCACTCAACTCGGTCTAATGTGGAGCGAGAGACAGAACGAAGGAGAGTTGCTATGAGGAAAAGATACATAACGAGGGCGAGTAATGGAGAGGAGTACAGCGGGAGTGCATCGGAAAGAAATGGATTAGAGGTGGAGGAAATGTGACAGGAATAAGCGAGGAAGATAAAAGAGAACAGATGGAAAAGGGCAGCGAGGGGAAGAAAGTGATGGGTGGTTTAGGGAGCGGAGGAGAGGGGAATGAAAGTTGGATCAACCTGTGCTTTTGGAAGGTTATATTTGACTAAAGTTTAGGATGCTGCATCTCCGGCAGATGAGATAAAAGGATGACATTGGCCGTGCGACCGCTGCCTGAGCTTGACCCCGTGACCCCGGCCCAGCTGTCCACAATGTTGCTCTCCTTCTCTCACCCTGCTCACACCTCTCCTCGCACTTCCTGTTGTCCTTGCTATTATACTTTCTCTCTCCCTCCCTCTCTCATGCACCCGTCCCTCCTTTATCTTCCCTGGCGCCGCTGTCTTTCATCCCTCACTTTCCTCCTCATCCTTTCTTCTGCCCCCCCCCCCTGCAAATCACACATTGAGGCTCAGGCCTCCCTAATGCTCATCTACATTACTGGATATAGATGAGTGAACACACTATTAGTGTGAGCAAAATAACCACCTGAGGCCGCTATTATCAATGAGGAACATTTCCCCTCTCTTCTTTGTTTGACATGTGTTCAGTCTGCTCATTGACATGTTCCTTTATTTGCTCTGCTGCAAATTTAACAGCAGTTGGACAGCTGACAGTTATGACTCAAGTTTTTTTTGTTTGGTTTTTTTTTCCGTGAAGTTTTCAATTTTCTTTTTGGAAATCAAAATAAGCAGCAATAAGAGTGAAACCTAATTTTGGTTTGTTCAGAAAGTGCCTTTGAAAGTAAAATGTAAAACCCAGTTATCAAAAATACAACCTTTTACATTCTTTTTTTTCTTTATCGCAAATTGAGCTGTGCAGTCATGTGAGTCTAAGAATAGCAATATCTGTCTTTCTACCACTTTAGTCTGGAGTAAAATGTCTGCGCCAGTATTATATAGGCTGTCAGGTTTATGCAGTTGTGCTTTTCATGGGTAAAATCTTTACAAAACAGGTTGTCGTAGACATTTTCTTTACTCCTGGAATGTACAATACCCAGAAGATAATTTATAAATACACAGGTGAAGATCCTTTTCCCATCCCCACATCTTCCTTGATGTTAAAAATGTAGAAGATATATTTAGAGTGGAGTCACTGTCAGCTCCTTCCTGATCTGGTTACCTCAACGAGACAAGATGATTCAATAGGAACACTTTCATTGGTATGTTCTTGTAATTCAAGACGTTAGTAAAACTGTGTTGATTTTAACCATCATGGTATCATTGTTACGGCTTAAGGAGGTGTTGAGTTACCCAAGCATGACGTCAATCTCCCTTTTTACCACACCATATTATTCTTAGCGTGCTGTACAGTGGTGTAGTGGTTAATACTTTCGCCTCATGGCGAGGAAGTACTCAGTTTAAATCCGGATCTCGTTGGAGGGCGTTTTTGTGTGAATGGTTTGCATGTTTTCTCTGTGTGTGGTTTTATATAGTCTGATTTCCTTTATGTTAACTGGTGAGTCTGCATTGCACCGAGGTATGAATGTTGCTCTTAGTACGAGAAAATTATTTAATTAGCAAACTACTTGTTATTTTGGAGATTATCTGGCCATTTTAAAGTAACTAGTTTTCCAAAGATTAAAAGTTGAATCACTTTGCTTTTTTCCCAGAAGTTGTCCTAAATGAATACATAAGGCTGCTTGAGTGAAGTTAACTTATGTTTTTATAGATTTTGATGATTTATCCATACATTTTTATATATCGCTTTATCAAAATAAGAGTGGCAGAGGGCTGCGGTGAAGCCAGGGTTCACCCGGGACAGGCCACCAGTCCATCACAGTCAGTGGCTCCAATACAGCACAGGAAAAAATACACTTGAAAAATACCCTGATTATCTTTTTATTGCCAGAGAACGAGCAGAAATGCTCCAAATAATCACACAGGAATGTTCCAATTCATTTATCTGATTGGCCAGACTACGCTGCCTTGCAGCAAAAGTTGAGCCAGGTTTCTGTGCACCCCTGGTGGGCTGTCAGAGCAGCCGCAGTCAAATAAGTGAGTGGGCCGCTTTAATCTTGCTCAATCTTTTGGGG
Organism: Lipophrys pholis; assembly: GCF_963383615.2. Taxonomy (NCBI): domain Eukaryota; kingdom Metazoa; phylum Chordata; class Actinopteri; order Blenniiformes; family Blenniidae; genus Lipophrys; species Lipophrys pholis. Next base: position 7,914,942 of record NC_137643.1, on the reverse strand, counting down.
TTAATCTTCAGTCATGTTCTGCTGTGCGGTTCCAGACTCCAGTCAGGGTGAAGTACACAACGGTGATTTTATATATATGTATGGAGAAAACACAACGTAATTGGAGCGTTGTGTGGCCCACTAAATTCACTGAGGTATGGAGTGCCTAAGAATACACCTAAGTATACAGTCCATAAACACAAATATTAACAGAAATAAATCAGCGTTGTCCAATCGCTTCAGTTTCTGCTGATACCAACTACTGAAAGTCTGCTTTTGTACCAGCACCCAGTAAATTAGTTGCTTAAAGACATAATGGCTGTTAAGCAGAATTTATGAGTTTTTTATTGTAGATTTTCTTCTGTTAAGCTTTCAAATCATGTTTATTATCATTATCAAATGTTGTATTTTGTCTGTTTCATTCATCTCATGTAATTGGGCTTCTCGTCATCAGAATGAACTGTTGGGATGTGCAAGTCATCTTGATGGATCCCTCCATTCCAGGTTTTAGCTATCGGTCCTGAGGCAATGCATTTTCTTTCCAAAGAGTAATATTCCGGCTCCCAGCAGATACAGCAGGTCACAGAGCTCATAGCCTTCCAGCCAACCTGCCCATCCTCCAGAATGAAGATTAAGTTTGCTGAGGAGGATAATCATGCTCCAAGGTCTCTGTGGTATGCAAGCAATTCAGCAGACTTGCTTTCTGTGGTTCACTGGTCAACTCCTCTCCATCTCCTGCACATTTCATTATGAGGCACCAGAGTATCACAACACCTCGGTTTCAGCCTTTACAAATTTCAATTTCCTCCTCCTCTTCAGCATGTGTTAAAGGTGTACAGTACATTTGGAAAGTAAGAGAAATAGCGAGGTACAGTCGGGTCATCTGATGACCCAGAATTGACTGATTGTATCCTGAGAGTGCTTGCGTAAGGGAAGTAGAATGAAAAAAAGCAAAACAAAAAGGAGGCATCAGTTACACCCGGCCACGTCACTGTCACCGTCCCAGGACACAGAGGGCAGTGAGATAAATCTAACCGCTGGCCCCAAAATAGAGCACGAGCCTCCATTAGAACAGGACGCAGGCTGTGTGGGAACAAGCAGAGGTCACTGTGGTCAGCAGAGTTATTTTTGTAGTGCTACCGGACCTCCAGGAGTGGACGCCCATTCATTCATCCGATCGCCTGCCAGCAGGTTAGCGGACACACGCAGGCACACAAAAAAAAAAAGTGTACACACCTCGCATGCCCTGCCAGTGGAGCATCAGCGGGAGTGGGACAGCAGCCATTCAGGGAAATTTACTGTAAGGGTGCGCACGTGCGTGCATGCGCGTGTATTTATATCTATAAGAGCTGCATTTGCCAGCTCTTAAAGCTGAAAGATGATATGGAAACCCTCTTGGTTGCAGTGACTTCATGTCTCGCACAGACACAGTGTCTCTCTGTCTGTCTCATTCCCTACCTGGCAGTGCATCACGTCATGGTTAACAGCTCACACTTATTTCTGCTGGTTTCCTCTCAGCCCGTATAGATGATTTGCAGCAGCTTGCAGACATGAATGCACACTTTTTGCCAATCCCCAAAAAAACAAAGCCTCGGACAGCGGAAAGCAGAAAGCACACTAAAGGAACATTTTCTTATAGACTCTTTTTTTTCCCCCCGTCCTTTGTTCTTTCTTGGTCTTCCTCTCATACATCCACACACACCCACAAATACACACGCATCAATAGTCCATTAGGAGTGTGTTGCTTTCATTACCTCCAGCTAGGCCCTGAGACAGCCTTCAGAGTGGAGTACAGCGGAGCGGAGCTGGCTGCGATCACACTATATAGAGAGAGAAGTGTGGTAATTGCCAGCTCTGTGTTCTCTCTATCCTGTGCGTCAGGTGGAAAGTATGAATCTGTGGTATCTGGGGACTGCCCCTGCTGCGCTGCACCGCATCTCGCTACAACTGTCCGTCCCCCCACCGGGCACAAGTAATGGGGGGAAAACAGTGAGCTTATCGGCCTCAGAGAGTCCCAGCTACTGCCACTCTACCAATACACACCATCATGGGAATTAAAAAAAAACAAAACAAAAAAACAAGCAGGAAAAGACAGCAGAGGACCACTTAAAGATGTAACCTTCTTACAAATCTCACTCTTCATGTCTTGCTTGTTACACAGCAGTAAATGCTGTTACTGGAGGGGAGCTTCTCTTTTGAAGAGTAATGTTTTATTTGTCTTGTTTCATTTGCCAGGAGGCACAAGAAAGGGTCAGATACCATCACATCTGAGAGACGCTGGAATATTTCCAAGTGAAAATCCTCTCCCACATGTAACTGGAACATGATAATATCATATAATAGTAAAGAAATGCTTATGCTACTGAAAAGAAGCTTGAAGCAGTATCAAATGCTAGTTGAATATCCCCTGGAAGTCATTGTATTTAGGAGTTAAAGAAATTGGTACAAATCCAGAAGAAAATGGCTTTGTGATGGATGATGGTGCTGATATTGCTCTTAACACTTATAATTAATCCATCATCAAGAACCTGATCTGATTACCGAATGCCTTAGTTATTGGCAATAACAGTGTCGTGACTAATGTGTTATAAAGTAACACAACAAAGTTGGTGACCATCTATCTATCTTCTCGCCTTCTTTATCATTGGGTGAATACATTACCAACACAATGCTGACTTTGCTATTATTCTAATAATAAAATCACTGAAGCAGAGCACAGATTATCAATATTTTCAGGGAGTTTTTTTTTTTCAATCAACGTTGTTTTATGAATCAATTACTGCATCGGAGCATTAAAAAAAATAAACCTAAGCTGGGATTGTTTGTATTTGAGGGTGCTAATTTGATCATTTCTCCATCCTAACCGAGTGATTGTGAGAATCTGCATGTTGCCATGTCACTTCACATGCCAGAGAATGGCGCTCTACTTTCATTTGCTTTGAAAATAATTTCAAGGTGACTTTATCAATCTTGCATTCGGGCTATCACCACTCGTTTTCTTTCCCATTCAGGACCAGCTTCTGCTCTACCACCAATATGCAGTCTTAGATCCACACGAGCAGTAAAGATGCATCATATTCCGATGGCTGGAGGTGAACTTGTAACCAGTCGGTGGAGTCGGCCATGCATCATGCAGATTTTATGTAAATCGCTCCCATATAACCTGCTACGAGGGGAAGGAAAGGGAACTAGGAAAAGATGGATTTTGAGAAATCTAAACAAGTCTTAGTAAATAAAATGTCACAGATATGTTTAAAAATTAATCAAAAACAATGCCCTTCCATTTGGTCCTACGCAAGCCATTCATCAAAGAAAATGTATTATACCACAAAAGGCATCATTGCTTTAAGGCAAAATAAACAACAATGACTTATTTTCGCTTTGCTGCTGTTAATCATACCTGAGCTATAGAGTGTATAATGGTATTTGTCAATACGTGGCCTTTACCAGCCCCTAACATTTGTAGAGGTGCTGACTTAATGGCCTGTTTCGCCGCTGCAGCCATGATAATACTAGCGCAAGGTTTTCCCATTTACCGGGCCCCATCCTGATCCTCTTACACATAGACACGCAGATTTATGAATTACCTTGAGCTAGTCATATCTCTCTTTTAGCCCAAGACGTAATCTCGCCACAGATGCATCCAGATCAATTTTTCAGGATGTCTTATTTGCAGAGCGAGCAGTGGGCCGGCGCAGCAGGGGAGGTGGAGGGAGGAGCGGGGGTGTGTGTGTGTGTTGGGGGGGGGGGGGGGGTACAGTCAGGGTGTATCCAATTTCAGGCAGCAAAGCAAATGGCCTTGGAGATCAAGGATTATACAGCAGGTTTCTAAGTCGAGCTAATATTGATTCTCCGTGCCCCTGGTGAACTCCGGGTTGTACCTTCTGCATGTAAGCTTTTAAATGCTGCTGCCTTAATGGCCACCCCTTCGTCTGTACGGTCCCTGATCTATAAGGCCGCAGCAGCTGACCCCGATAAATATGGCCTTTTGTTTTCTCATAGAGGATTGTAGCACTCCGAGGGCCAGTAATTCAGTGGAACTGATTTTCTGATTGCGTATACTTTTCAGTTTACAGCTGGTGTTGCACCTGATGCTTCTGAATATGTTAAATGAGTGATTTCACAAAAAACTAAACAATTGTAAGCAGTTTTACTGTCAGTGTTTCAAGGATTTTGGCACCGTACTGTTTTCACTTTAATGCAAACTGGCAGATAAATAGCTGGCATAGCAGTATTTCACATAGCAAGGTGCATACATTAGGAAGACAACACGTCTGTATTTTCACTCATTTAAACTATTACGTGACTGTCTCTTATTACGATACTCCAGAGTGATTGCCAGATATTCATACTCTCATGCCAGTAAATTTGCCTCGTTGGATCGTCTCCACGATACAGCTGGTACTGATAAATGTCCAACCACCTATATGAAGACTTTTTGCCTCGAAGCTTTACATTTGAAATTCATATCCGTGGCTGTGCTTCGCTGTGAAAGCATTAATCATCCAGTTTTCATCACTTCTAATGCATTTTGATGTGCTCTCCCATACTGAGAAGTACTGTTGGCACCCCTCTGTGACTTCACAGTCTTCATCTCTTTCACCAGTCTGAGGCACAGAATTAAAAGTTTGCTATCCCGCCATTTAGCCATCTGCTCCACAACTTCTGCTTCCCTCCTATGTTCTCTCTCTCTCTCTCTCTCTCTCTCTCTCTCTCTCTCTCTCTCTCTCTCTCTCTCTCCATCGCACGTCCTTTCACACTTGTTCTGTCTCCCTTTCACACACATGCATTGTAAACCGGTGAATGCTGTACAGCCACGTATTTGAAGTTTGGTAATTGCTTTTTGGAAAGGCAAAGAAAAAGAAAAGCACATTACTTCAAAGTCTGATCATTTAACAATACTCCTACCCCCTTCTCTGTGAATAGGAGGAAGAAAGAAACAGGCGAGGGGGTTGAGAAGGGTGTTGGGATCTGGTTAAGTTGTCCAATAGGCCCATTATGAGGTAAAATCAACAGTGGGGATTGTTAGATGTGTGCTAGTGAAGGGAAACCGTGTCCAAATCCCCTTAGTTCTTACAGCCATCATAAACAAGAGTGGATTAGCCGGCAGCCCCCTGCTGGGCTAGTGAATGGATGAGAATGGGAAGTATGAGGGAGGCCGCTCCTCTCCAGCATTATCTAAATAACAGGCCAGGGAATTCAATAAGTACTGGCCTCATCAGACCTCATCAGCTCCCCCAATTAGGCTGCATCTCATAGCGGCTGGTGGACGAGTTGCTGTTGGTGACAGATGAGAGCCAGTGTGGCAATGCGCGCTTCCCTTAGCAGCCGTGCTGTGCTGCCTGACGTTCCTGGCATTGCTCAGGCAAAGACATTTCTGTGTGTGTGTGAGTGTTTGGGACAGGCGGGGCAATTGGGGAGGGGAGAACTGTAAGCACTGATGAATGTTATCAGTTTACCATCACTATTTACTTTGTTTTCTCACTGCTAATTTACAGCCTGTACCGATTGTCAGGCCCTTTTGCACCGTGCATCTGTCCTTGATGCTACATTGATGAGTCCCCGATAGCAGACCTAAACTTCAAGTAAGGCCTTACCTTCACCGCGCCGCTGTTTGTGAATCCCAGAGATATCGATGCTGTGCGTCAATATCTCTCCCCTCCCACATTACCTCCCTGTGTTTCCCCAAGGGTCAGGACATGTGAAGAAAAAACACCGCTCTCCCTCATCGATTGGGGCCCATTAATGCAAACCGAGAAAAACAAAGCCTTTCATCACGTCCGAGATGTTTAGGCAAGGACTTATTCAAAGTTGTTCTACACAGGTCAACCGTTCCCCCTGTTTATCGCTCGGCTATCGATGTCTCGGACGGGGCAAAGCTACTGAAGCTGTTTATTTCTCTCTGAAGAGGAATGTGTCTCAAACTAGTTCCACGTATTCTTGTTTTTATCTGTGAAAACTGAGAGGAAAAACAGCCGAGAACAGACGTATATGTCCATTGTGATAGTTTTTGATCCCTTTAAAAATGCATTCAGTTGACAGGTTGACACTAAGTTTGATAAATAAGCTCACAAGAGCAAGATTGTGAGTGCGTCTTGTTGCTATAGTGTTTGAATTAACATGCAGTGTGAAATAACTCTTAACAGCAACATCTTGGCTAAAACATGAGTTAATCTGCTCGTCTTTTCCAAATGCTTAAAAACTTCAAATTGATTTTAGATGTTGTAAATCACATTTTAGATGTGTAAACTCCACCCAGTATCTCCTCAATGCTCCGAATATTCCTGATTCCTGATCAGAGATTTCTTGCTGAGGTGCTATCTGATTCTCTAGATAAACAGGTGGATGAAGCCTCAGTTCCACAAAATATGACTGTTAATTTTTGACCATATCCAGGAATATTTACTCACGTAAAACAGCACATTGTGCAGTTTCCTTGGAAAGCTGTGGATGTATTCTGTAAGCGCAAAGAAGATGCCACTTTGTTGTCAGCAACTTTTTTTTTCTTTTTTTTTTCGGGAAAGACGGAGGAAAAATTAGTGTCAACGCTGCTCGAGAACAAAGAGAATGCCTAAGAAATTAATGAAATGTGAGCCATGGGAACGTCTCAGACACCGTTTGAAGTTCAGACATCCATGGTTCTTTCAGACGAAGCACAAATGATGGAGATAACTTTGGACCTAACAAGGGCTTCATATTTCCATCAGACTTGACTTTTTAGATCACAAAGGTGATTTCTTCTACTGACTTCATCTTCAGTGTTTATTATCACATATCCCTGCTTACATTGAGAACACCTATACAGATTTCAGATACAGGACTACAGGCCACATGCTCAATGTACAGTTGGTACAGGAAGTTTACACATTCCTCTTTTTCTAATTCGGGGTCACATGGGGTTGGACTTGATCCCGGCCAACCGGTTCAACACAATGGAAACAGACACTTACACTCACATTCAGGCAATTTGGAGCCACAGATTAACCTCAAATGCATGTTTTCAGATTGTGGGAGAAAATCTGTGGTAGCCAAAGAAATCCCACACATGCAAAGGGATATGGAAACTCCACACAGAAAATACCGAATTGAACCGGAGATGTTCGCTGTGAGGTGAGAGTTCTTACCACTACTCCCCTTTGCAGAGGAAAAGAAGTAAAAAAAAAAAAAACCCAGATGTAACATAAAGGGCATCCAAGTGAAAAACTATTTACATTGCTGGAATGGAAGAGGATTATCTGTTGACCGTTGATACTTTTAACTCATTGCTTTCAGTAATGACTCCTCAATCCTTCTGGTTGATAACAAGACACCAAAAGTATTGATAACTTTCCAAAGATAGCTGAAGAAAACACAGTAGAAGAGGATATTGATGAGAGTAATAGATTTTTGTGAAGGGGAATTGCAGTAAATAGTGCAGACCTTCCTGTGCGCGTGCGTGCGTGCGTGCGTGCGTGCGTGCGTGCGTGCGTGCGTGCGTGCGTGCGTGCGTGCGTGCGTGCGTGCGTGCGTGCATGGCTGCTCTTTTGAAAGCGAAAGAGCAAAGAGAGCAGCACCTGCAGCTTCTATCAAACAGTGGAAAGCTCCTTTCAGCACTGCTTTAATTACAGTCACTGCAGCTCTGCTCAGCTCAGACAAGCCGGTCTCCACGCAGCCAACCAAATCCTCTCACACGTAGCCGCCTTCCTCTGCCACGGACTCGCCTGATCCCTAATCAGAAGCGGTGCCACTCTTCATCGATCCCCAATCAGTTACAGTAAAGGGGACGCTATGGAATACCCCCCCCCCCCCCCGTCCACCCCTTCCCCCCTTATTAGTCGGGTGCCCTGCTTTCATTGATCATAAATCAACGTCACTGGTAGCATTGATCGTCAATCACCCCCAGTGACACTATTGATCCGCCCGGTCCCTCAGCTACGGTCCTGCCCTCAGCCCTGGGCCCACATCGCAGCCTGGCTGTGGCGTATTGATCCTCCCTCAGATACAGTATTGAGGGTCTTTATTGATAATTCATTTATTGTGCTGTAATTTCATTTTCTTTCCTGTCCATGCCGTTGTTACTGGAAGCCCCTACGGTGGAAACCTAGTTAACAGGCGCGCTGCCTTTTGTGTGATTCACCATGCTGCTCTAACGGATGTGGCGCCCCTATTTTTCTCTCCCTCCGCTTGAATGTCATTATCAATTTACAGAAAAGTTTGGCCTAAAGGTTAAACGTATCAGACAACTTAAATAAGATAATATAAAGTTTGATTGCCAGGACCATCCGGCAAATCCTCCTATTTAGTAAAATACCAAACAATCACACTTTCTTTTGGGTGTCATAGCGAGGTAATGGTGGATGACTGTTTATGATGCACTGCGAGTGTGAAACAGTGCAACTCTCTGAATGTCAAGCAGGGCGGTAGTGAAAAATAACCCGCTCAGCAAAACCTCGGCTTGATACATAAACCTAAATAATTTTTGCTGTAACGCTACAGGGAAGCTGTGTCGGGCTGAGTGAGGGGCTAATATGCATTCAGGTTTTAGTGCTTGGTGTAAATAACAAAGCCTTCACAAGAAACTTCAACCACTCCCTACAGAACAAGAAAGTACATTGTAACTTTTAAAGCATGCTGTCGGAGCATAAAGGTGATTTAATCAGATGCCACAGACACTGAGATATATTTGCTGTGGCTGTGGTAGATGGGCAATTGTGTTGAATTACAAAGTGCCCATCTGTATGATTCATCTCTATAGATGGGAGGTTTCACGGGTCACCGGAGGCGTTGGCAGTGGTATAATACTCTGCTAACAGGGACAGAACAAGCTTCAGCGTCTGCCCACACAGGCAGCGACACAGACAGTAGAAGCACAAGTCAACCCCCACAGGCAGAGTCCAGCAACAGCTCTGCCCAACGTGAGTCCCTCTGCCACAGCAGACCATTGAAGGCTCAACCACCGAGAGCTGTTGCACTAATGAAGACTTGCGTCTTATTGTTAGATTCTCATCCAGAATAATACTTTAATACTTTCTCTGCAGTCTTACCAGATTAATCAAAATAGTATTTATGCTGCTTTTTGGATTAAACACAAGCCATTGGAGCTGTGCCGAGATAAGAATCTAGCACTGTGCTACACAGGAGTTCAATTTCTATTTACCTCAGAATATTGGATTTATCATGCAGGGAGGAAAACTGGCATTTGTAAAATCAGTTTTTAGAAAAAAGACCACTGCAAGTTCTGCCATGTGATTTATGCTTCCAATCTCTAACAAAGAGAAACTAAGGCCCCGTTTATGTGGCAACATTTTCAGGTCAAATCAGAAAACTCTTGTTTTGTTCTGGTTGTCAGTTTACACGACAATGGGGCTCGGAGAACGGTGCAACTTTTTGAAAATGACTATCAAAGGGAAACGTTTTGAAAATGCTCCATCACTGTAGAAATGGGACATCATTTTCAAAATGTGCCGTTTAAACGCAAAAACTTATCAAACAAAAATGCAAAACGGCACTTTTTCACTTTTAGTGTTGCTCCGTGTACGGATTCTACAGACCAGCTGAAAAAACTGTGCTTTCATTCTTTGACCACTAGTTGTCAGTGTTTGTATCTGTTGTCTGCCATTTATTCCCGAGAAGAAGCTGGTCAGAAAAGCAATTCACGCCATTCTGTGCTTCTGTATCAGCATAGCTTGATATTGTGCAACCAATGGCTGATTTGGAAAATATTTCATGATGGAGAGAAGTTTATGGCTCTATTTCTGAAATATTTTCCAGTAAAACATGACAACTAAATACAAATTCAGGAGCCTCCATCCATCTTCTGTAATGTTTTATCCAATGCACTCGCAAGTGGCCCGGAGCTGATCCCAGCTGGTTATATGGTAGAGATGTATGGTTATATGAACGGGGTACAGAGATAGACAGTCATATCCAGCACGTTTTAGGATTCTGAGAAGCAATCATGAAATTCTTTTCTTGATCTGCATGTTTCTGATGTGTCAAATACAGTAATCATATTAAATGTAACGATAATAACAGGAAAGTGTTCTTTTTATAAAAAGGTCCCATTGTGATTTCCGCTTCTTGCCCACAGGTTTTACCAGCCTAACTTGGAAAAAAGTTATTAAACCAAGGGAAATCCCAGACGTCAAAGTCAGGAAAAAATATATAGTGATTAGTAATAAATCAGTTAATACAAAGTAGCTTCTTTTTTTTAACTTAAAAGTACCTGGTTGGATCTTTAATTCTGTTCCTGTAGCCGCTGTAGGTCATATTTCAAATGCACTCTGCAAATAGTGTTTTCAGTCTCATGACAGGATTCCCCATCTGTACTTCTCATCATAACCAGAACTCCAGGACTGTTTATGTTATCATAAAATTGTAAAACCACAAGTCAGCACAGAGTTAAAGTTTTGTGTCTAAATAGTTGTTATGTGGGGGACTTCTACAGTACAACCATCCCATCACAGTCGAGATACAACAGCGAAGATACAATATCTACGAAGTACTGTCAAACACACAGTGATATGAAAGAACTTCCAGATATTGAAACTTTGCCTATATGAAAAAATAGGCAGAGTCACTCCTTCAATGCACATCTTGACTGTTCCACAGCCATAGAATCAAAGAGGTGTGCAGCCATTTGAATCCGTGTTAAACGTCCTCTATATCTCAAAGACCAAAATCCATCTGGCTCGTGAGTTTCATCTGTGACATATTGGCTCACGTAGCCCGCCTCACATTGCGGTGTTTTCTTAGCAGAGATCTTATTTCAAATGCACTCTGCAAATAGTGTGTTCAGTCTCATGCTGTACTCTTACAATTTTGAGCCGACCACAATGCGGCCACTTGCACTGTAATTGCCAGCCAGGCCAGCTGTGTAAAGCGTCCAGTGATATTGAGAGCTACTGCAGAAACAAAGATGTTGGCAGAGTGCAGCGGCATGTGTGGCTTTAGCATGAGAAACATCTGCCACTGCCACTTTAACACTGCAGCTGATTGTAGGACCCTGCACCAATCAGCTCTGCTCGTTTTGGATGAGTGTGGTGAAGACTGTCAGCTTGTATAAACCTTATTTGAATACATGGAAGCAGCATTATGAGCTATTCATTACAGTGAGCTATTCACTTTCATACTTCTGTCTGCACTCTTGTTTTCAGATATTTATTTACTCACCATAGCAACATTAACGTCGGGAGTGGCAAGTGGAATTAGCTGATTAGGCTCAAATGAAGTTCCCGTTTAACGGGCACCTCAGAGCTCGTCTCTCAGGAGCTGACTACCAGCTGGAAACCCGGCGACTGCTTGGCGCCACACTGCACTTGCCGCTCTCAAATTTAACCTAATAGCAGATTAATTCGGTTTAGTACTTGAAGGCACAATTCCATTCAACCCGTGTTTTTATCTGCTCAAATAATTACGCCCTCCCTGTTTTGGAGCAGAATATTGTTTATTAATCACTTCGATCATGGCACATTGATTTTTGCGTGTTCCCGGACAACAGCATTTTAAAAGAATTCCCCATTTCCAATAAGATGGTCTCAGTCAATTGTTGTCTGCGGTGTTAAAGACTTACAGAGTGCCAGAGCTCCTCTCATCCATCAGTTTTGTTTGTCTGAATTGGGTCTGGGATCAGTGCACTGCGGTGTATGAACAAAGATAGATAGACAGACAGACAGACAGACAGACAGACAGACAGACAGACAGACAGACAGACAGACAGACAGACAGACAGACAGACAGACAGACAGACATTGGGAGAGAAGCAGGCAGGAGATAACTGCGACAGAGAGAAATGCGATGGAGGGAGACGGACAGAGAGAGTGAGAGATGGATTAGCATGTCAGAGAGTCCCTACATAACATTACTCTTGTTAAGTGTGCAATAGCTCATCGATCAGGCTTCTACCGCCCGCATCCAGGGCTCTTCCCTCCATTTTCCTTCCCATAATCCATAATATCATCTCGGGTCTGATCCGCCTGGCGTGCTGCAGGAGCCCTCAGTGGAAAAGTCTGAGCAGGCGCTGATCAATAGCCATAGAGCTCCTGTAGCAGATGCAGATTGAGAAGCAGGACATTGTTGACATCCTTCTCCCCGCGCTCGTCTCGCTCGGATAGATGAGCTACACAGTATGGATTGGGAGTGGGGTGGCGGGGAACTGGACTCTGCCTGTCACTTCTATCCTCGGTGAATCTCTCTTCCCTCTGTCGCTTTCTGTCACCGTCTCCTCTTTTTTTTTTTGTCTGTCTATGACACCGTGTCTGTCGTTCCATCTCTGCCTCTCTTTGTGTTGCTCGCCGCCATGCTCCCTCTTAGCGCCCGCTCCATTTATTGGGCCGTGTCATTGAGCCATGTGTGCCGTCCCTGTCAACAAAACGGCTGGCAGACTGTCTTCATTTCCATGCTGAAGGATGCGAGGCCAGCGTGAGCACTATCGACTGAGATCCGTCAGAAATCTCCCTGTAGGGAAGCCGCCGCCGCCGATGCCCGCTTTCCTGGCTGGCAGCGATTCAGAGTTTGTGTGTTTGCTTCTGAAAATGGTGACACATAAGCAGCCCTGTTGTAATTTTCTTCCCAAAGCCCTCTCAGTTTGGCAATCTAACTGTCATATGCTTTTGTATCTTTATTTGTAGAATATCATCCATCCCCTGCGTTCTTTCCCTCTTCGATCTCTGTCTGTGTTTCCTCCTCGTTCTCTTCCCTCCCACTCTTATTCTCTCTCTTTCCCATAAGACACAGCCTCCTCAGTCTGGGCAGGCAGGTCAAGCTGGCTGAAGGGAATCAGACAGTTGTTGATCCAATTAGAGATCCCCTCGAGCAGCGTCAGAGCACAGCAGAATTCCAATAAAATACTGTCCACTTTCTTCCTCTTCCCATGTGCTACTCAAACGTGTCCTTGCGGTAAAACACAGCAAGTCATCAGAGGTGATCATGGGAAGTACAAGCCAAGAACCTGTAGGAAACTTTAAACCAAAGCTGTCACTGAGAATTCAGAAACTTCCTCACACAGACGGACATATTTTGGTACAAGTGGGTGAACAGTTCCTTCTGTTTTCTCTCCGGAGTGCTTTAGTGATTTGGACACGCTGAGAGCGTGGCCGGCCCAGTTTGACTCCAGACTTTTGTGAGAGGCCTCTTTTGTAACTGTCTTGATGGTGAAAAGCTGGCTGTTTCACCGAGCAAAACCTTTCACTCAGCGCCTCTGAAGCTCTGAAGACATTCCTGCATTGATTTCACCATTCAGGCCAAACAGATGTACAGTCCAATTCAGAGCGGCGGGTGAATGCACGACACACTGAATGTTATATGTTATGATACATGCGCTAATTTGCATTCATGGACCGGGCTGTTCAGCTGGGTTTGCAAGACCAACCCGGGCCCGCCAGCTCTTTTCGGCTACAAGATACCAGAGAGAACGCATGCCAGGCTTGCCAGCATATAGGAGACAAGTGGAACAGCAGTAATTACTCATGCACAGCGCTAATAAGTAAAACTTGCAACAAGCTTTGATTTAAATTGCTATTGTAATTGCACTGTTTTGTACAGAAGTACATCTGCATGTACTTATTGGTGCATTGTACTGGGTGCTAATGTGTCTATTGATGAGCAGAAAGCCATGACTATCTCTTCAGAGCCAAAAAGCACAGTGAGGAGTGAGATTGAGCTGAGGCCGCGATGAAATGAAGTGCTGGCTTCCTACTCTCGCTAAATCCTCCCTTTTCTATGATGGTTAGTGCACACATGCCTCTGGGCATGGCTGCGGTCACCTCTTCTTAACGTGTTTACCAGTTCCTACGGCAACCCATTTAAATAAAAAAAAAAACAATTAGGGGTTCCCATGGAGCACCTTGTTAGCGGCAGCTGTTGACCTCTGACCAAAAATATCTAGTGTCTTTTTCCCATCATTAAATGTTTCTGTTTTTTTTTTTTTTTTTTTATTTTTTTAAAGTATCCCTTTACAACTCTACTTGTAGAGCCAATGTATAATGTGTTGTACTTGGAGCCCGTGACCTAAAGACGCAGCATCAGCAAGCTTGAATGTGCAGTCAGTGGCCTAGTTTATTCTGGGCTGTGCCAGTGATGACGGTGTGTGGTGAAACGTCTAAGAAGGGTTTTTTCTTCTTTTTTTTTTAATGCTGGCGGTCGTTTGTGCTATGTGTTTGAGGGCTGCAGTGGGGTGAGTTTGTTCACAGGGTGGGTGGGGTGGCGTTAGGCTGTTGATCTTGGGCTTGAGTCTAAAACAAATTGGCTAGTTCGCTGTGGGAACTAGGGATTTAGTCACAGGGGGAACGTCAGCGTGCTCCGTGTCAGATTCTCCAAATTTCTCCAATAGCTAATTATCTCCCCGAGAGCCAGAGGAGAGGTTTGGAAGAGCTTTTGTTGTTTTTCTTTTAGAGCATCTCGCTCACTTTTCCTTCCCAGCTACGTTTTCCTGGGCTGACTCTGAAAAAGTTTGGTCCCACAGTAGACCCTAAAGGCACATAAACAAGCTCCCTTTTTTTGTTTTGTTTTTTAAATATATTTGCGTGTGTTTGGCCCCATAGTATCCCTTTAGCCACATAAGCAGACACACACACACACACACAACGTGGTGAACTCCACAACTGTTTTCTCATTTGCATCGGAGACACTAACCGTAACTAGGAAATAATTATCATCAGCATCCGACAGCAGTTACAGTACTGACATGTGAGGAAATTAAAGGCATAAACAAATCACCTGGTTAGCTCATTAATGCCAAAGTCACATTTCATCAAGTTGAAAACTCCCCTGTCACGAGTTCCCGCCACTTTGAGCTCGTTTCGCAGCTGTCACCGTCTTGTCAGGCCCAACAGAAGCGCTTTCTCTTCTGACTTGTGATGCCGCAATATAATCGAGACCCCAGCACCTCCAACATCTGGGAGCGGAGATTAAAGCGTCAACAGTCCTCTCGGTGGGTGTCATCTCTGGCGTGACGCGATGAAAGGTCCCGTTGCTCAGCCTCCCGCAGACAGCCCCATCATTGGCCAGTGTGGTCACAGAGCCGCGGTGCCACGAGCTGCCAGGCCTGTAATGTGAACGCGATGACAGGAGAGCCACCAGGTGCAAGGCAGCGCTGGTTCAGTGTTTGGACAAGCCTGCTGGTTCACTGTGTACTGTACTAGTGCTGAACTGTACAGCTCGCTGAGGGAGCTTGTGCTTGATCCTCTACTCAACTCTTGCTCAGCTGATTCTGTTATCTCCTTCTCCATCTTCACCTTTTTTTTTGTTCCTTTTTTTTTTTTTTTTTTTGAAACCCTTGTACTTGTGTTTGCACCAGTTTAGACAACTGTATCCCTTTCCCGTGCTCATACTCACAGTCAGCTTCTTAAGAGATTTCGATCTCGCTGACAGACACTGAAAGGGGGGAATGGACACTGAAGACCCTAGATCCCCAGCCAAGAGAGCCACAAACGTCTCATGCTTCTTTCTTCCCTCATACTCCCTTCTTTTTTTCTCCTCCTCTGCCCTCACTCATCGCGAGTCCTCTGTCAGAACTCATTTTTGTCTCTTTCGATGCTCACCTGCAGCCCGACTGTGAGAAAGTGCCCTTTGAGAAGTTATCTTTGGAGCAACGTAGGTCATCGCAACACTTTCATCAACCTTTTATTGGTAATTATGCGCACAAAAGACTGTTGATACGGAGACAGCTTTGATGAGGTCACACCACAGAGAGCCCTCTTTATTTTTTTAATTGGATTAGTAACAGTTATTTCACATCATGCTTTCATGCAGCTGATGATAGACACTTGCCAGCTCTCAAGTGAGGGCAATGTGTCAGTCCTTTGTCACTTTTGTCCTCACCAGCGAAAGTCCTTACAGTGCCCCTAGTGTTCACACCACAAATCACCTAATTAATATCAATATCAGCTCTGATTTGAACGGCACAGCCCACTGCGGTGCTTTCACTGATGGATCCTGAATGGAAAAGGACATAAAATTTCAAATAGAAGAGGAGATGGCTGTTATAGTAAAACACACAGGGATTAGGCGTCAGGAACAGGAACGCCTTCTAGAAATAAGCTTTGGCTGACAGAGCAGTGCTGCATTACCATCTCAGAGGTATTTACAAGAGCGATTACTGTGATTATTATTTCAACAATACGCTGCGATGCTCTTTCATGGGCTGCCAGCCTGTGCAGGGATAGGGAGGCCCTGCCAAACATCGCTGGTCTGGGAATTTGTCTAGGAGCGCCATAGGACGCTGAGAACGGAGCGGGAGAGTGGAACAAGAGAAAGAAAGAGAGTTATGGTGGAGAAGAACAAGAAAAAACACACAGTTCAACAAGACTTCTGTCCTTCTGAAGGGGTCACACGATGCAGTGCTAACATGTTTCTTTTTTTTCTTGTCTATTTGCAGCTCCCACGGAGCCTTTGCTTTGCAAATTCGCAGACGGAGGGCAGAAGAAACGCCAAAGCCAGAGCAAGTACCCACAGAACGGAAGGCCGTGGCACAGAGAAGGCGAGGTAAGATGTTACACCAGCGACGAGACGAGAACAGCTCCAATTAGTCTGCTTGTATCTGAAAAGACTTGAAATCTGTGTTATTTCAACTGTTGAAGACTTTATTCACATCCATCTTCATTCAGAACAACAATCACATAATCATATCACTGAAACCAACTAATACTAAGTCCATTCAGTTAAAATTAGAATCTAATTTGACCAATAATTGTCTGTTATTTGGCTTTTCTGAGCTATCAGCTCACATTGTAACCCATGTTTAACCTGAAAACTGGTCACATATATTGGACATAAGCTGCATCTTTGATCTTTTTCCAGCTATCTACATATCTGTTTGATACCTTCAGTCATTAACTTGTACAAAGTGAGAAGAGACAGGAGTTTGTATGCCTGAAATTCTGAAACTTTGAACAAAGTTTTAAAGCGAGTTATGTAAAAACAACTAAAGCTCCATAATCACAGCACAAATCTGTTTTTTTTGAAAACTGCTCCAAGATGTGCTTCAAAGCTTCAGTAAAACACGAGAGTAACTTTTGTCCAACACGTCTCCTTCCATCGTAAAAGTTTGTACTATGAGTACAAAACAAGCTGTACCTTTACCTCATCTGAAATTATGTCCATTTTAGTTACCAAAAGCCAAAGATCAAATAAGAGCTTAATGCAATTTTACACATCTTATGTGAACACGGCCAATATCCATTAAGGACCAGAAACCTGCTTTCGACCCATATTAGTCATCTGACTTTCCCATTCCAGTATGATGACGTTCTTGGAAAGGCGTTTGCCGTTGAGGTAATGGTATTTCTAGGAACAGCTCCCACCCCTGCTCGCAGGGTCCCACGAGAAGTCAGCTACAACATCTGGCGAGATGTAAATCATTACTGCCTGTCATTTGTGTTTACTTTACAATACGGAGCTGTTAAAAAAGAGAAGAAAAATATTGCAAATATTGATCAAACGGTCCCCGGATGTATATGCATCACCGAGCACATATTTCCACCACACAGCACAAGAGAGGGGAACCTGAAATTGAATGCAGTATGGTCACGTGAAGACAAGGTAAAAGTCTCTTAGTGGGCTACCTGTGCTGCTATACTGGGAAGGACACACAGAGGAGACGCAGGTAGAGCAGAGCCTCAGACTGCGATATAGATGAGAGGATATGTCCACATGCACCTGCACCCACACACGTTCACTGGAGCTGACAGTTGTGCTGAAACGGCAAGGCGGAGGGAGACCAGCAGAGATGAAATGTTTGTCCTTCAGAAAACACATGCTCTCTATGTGTGTTTGTCTATGTGAGTGGTGGCGATGCAGTGTGTGTGTGTGTGTGTGTGTGTGTGTGTGTGTGTGTGTGTGTGTGTGTGTGTGTGTGTGTGTGTGTGTGTGTGTGTGTGTGTGTGTGTGTGTGTGTGTGTGTGTGTGTGTGTGTGTGTGTGTGTGTGTGTGTGTGTGTGTGTGTGTGTGTGTGTGTGTATATCTATGAGTTGAGGAGCAATAGGTGGAGTGCTTCACACGCTCGATGTATGAATGGGGCTGTGTCTGTCTATCATGTTCAGCAGGCCTTAAACACTTATGAGCCAGCAGAGTGTGTTTAACCTAAATCCCATTGCTCCACCCCCCTGCAGGCCCACCACACACTGACAGGGCCAGCTCAGTTGACACCAGCTGAAGGGAGATGACAGCGTATGTATACGAGTGTAACGCAGTTTACGCTTGTATGTCTCCAAGTGAAGGACAGGATGAGACGGAGGACAAGACATGAAATACAAGAAAATACTCCTTTTATGTTGTTGTTTTTTCTGTTCACCTATTCATCTCTTTGTATGGACGTGACCACCCTGCGTTTATCTGTCTCGTTGCTATACCGCTTTTTTCCAACTTAAGGTCATTTGGAGTTATAGTCGATACCAGCTGGCTATGGGTGAACACAGACAACCACATGTACGCTCACATTCACGCCTACAGCAAAGTGAAAGTCACCAAATAACCTCAAACACAGTTTATTGGACTGTGGAAGTACTGGGAAGTATTCAAACTGTACACAGAAAGGATGCCTGTGAAGTGACAGTACTAACAACTCCCCCCCCCATGTGGCTTCATAATGTAGGCATGCTCAGCATAACATTTGCAGTGGCATGTGAAGACTTTGCAGATATTGGACCTTGAACAGAGGTGTATAAATCTAAATGCCATCTTTCTGCACTTACATACAGAATAAAGACATCTTGTGAGAGTTGTACGAGAGACACTATTGGTCTCACACGCACAAATATACCCACTGGCGCTCAATACGATTTCAGTTTTTCCCATTGCAAAAAAAAGAAATTCAATTATAATTTAACCTTCAAACAACATAGATACACACTTATCATGTCTTCAGAATAAAAGTGATTAAAGTTTCAATTTGCCCAGGACGATGCATAGAAGTTGAATGCTGAAGTTTCAGCTTGAGTGGAAAACAAGCTTCTACCCGAAGACCGTTTAAGTTCACGAAGGCTAGAGGGAAAAGAGGAGAGAAATAACAGAGAGACGGGGAGCTTCTGGAGAGCGCAACCAGAGGCGAACTCTCACAGACACGCGTGTTATTTCCCAGCTTGTTTACAGCCCAAGTTTTTTTGCATCATTATTCAGGTCCTGGTACCTCATCCGTGTAAATAAACACAGATATTTATATGTTTTCTGTCTTGGTACACCTTTCAACTAAAGTCTCTCTCAAGTGTGAAGGTACTTTTTTCTGCATTTAAAGCTTTTCTCATCACCGGACCCTTGTCTTCCCTCCGTCGTGATCACAGTGTTTATTAGTCATGACGTGCCTGAGCGGCCGAGGTTCAACAGCGCCAGTTCAAGGCGGTGTTTGTGAATGTAGCTCCAACATGCGTCAGTGTGCCGTTATTTATTTATTTGTGTTTAGTGTGGTTATCCTTGAGAAATACGGGACCTTCAGTGAAAATAGGTTTGACGAGCGTTTTGTAATTCTGTGAAATCCACAATAACGCTCGTTCTCTTACTGTGGGGTACTGAAACAGGCAGCGTCTTTAAGGCCCTTCTTCATGAAGATCCAGGTTTAACTCATTTGTCAGCTTCTAATGAGTTACAATGCGACAGCTTTGAGGAAGAAAAGGTTTGTAATTTGACACCAGCTTCATTGTTTTGCCAGTTAGTGTATCGAAGATGATTCGGCCCTGACGGAAACCTTGTCATAGTTCTGTAGTAATTACTAAAACATGCAGGTCATGTCGTTAGTTGACATTGTTTCTTAAAAGCATCCAACCTTTAAATTGGGCAGATGTTTCAGATGACACTCCGATCAGCTGTTCCTACCGTCAGTGATTCAGAAACTCTGCAGCCATTGAATAAGTTGTTTTAACAAATTCTTTCTTCATTTTTGTGCTTTTTTTTCCTTTTACCTGTTGCTTCCAGGGATGACGTTACACTGAAGTAATGAAGTCTGGAGCTGTAACGCTCCATCTAAGAAACTATGTTGCCATACAGGCGAACCCACGAAAACATACAGTTTATTTCAGTTCAGCCAGAGTGTCACGTACAGTATGTGTCCAAACATGCATTAGAACATAATAAGTCCTCCTTGAAGAAACGGATATCTAATGAGGTTTAAACTGAATTGATGCTTTTAGAATTTGTTGCTGATTTATGGGCTCGACTTGAAATCTGCAGCATTGTAGGTGTTGCTTGAGATTACTGATGATTGTTTCTTGTTTTTATTGATGAGGTGTTTCTGCACAGGCTCCATTTACACCTGGCTCTCATCTGGTCGGTCAGATCCCCTCTAGATACGGTCTCGCTGTGCTTATTGCAGTCAGATTGCGGTGCGTTCTGCTTGGATTTACACTTACATTGTCAATAAAAAGACCATTAACTATAATATGTCTTGCACGTGCACGCGTGCGCGCTCCTGTGGTCATTGATCAGCAGTGGGCAGGAGAGATGGGAGATAGGAATCACATGTTAGTCTGTTTATCAGAGCTGAAGCCATTCCTCACCTCGCTCCTGGTGTCAAGCAGATGAAAAGGACCAGCACCCCCGTACCCTCCATTAATCTTCCTGCTCTCGCCCTCCTCCCTCTCCACACTGTATCTTACTCTGCGTGCATCTTCACCTCACCCTCACACTCTTTCCTCGTTCGCTGTCTCTTTCTTCCCGTCTTCGAGTGCCCATGGTTTCTCCTCTCCCACACTTGGCCTCTCTGTCGCGTCTTCCGCTGCGTCTGAAGTCGTTCTGGATCCCACGGCAACATATGGAGAGGGAACGAGCGGGTGACTCACGGAGAGCGAGGCAGAGAGAAGGAACACATTGCATGATCAGTCAGGAGTTACAAGGGGTTGAGTGCTGCAGGGTGGCTGGTGGTGTGGATTGAGAAATATACGACAGATTTTCTTGTAAACTACCCAAAGTGGGAGTCGAGAATGTCTCTCGCTGTCTCATGCTGATAAACATATTAGTCACTGCAGGGTTTTTTTTTTCTTTTCTCTCCGTGCACACTTTAACGTGCACGCACAAACACAAGCACCATGGGTGCTCATTCCTCTCCCTTCCTTTTCACTTTGCTCACTCTTTCACCAGCACACACTCCTACATACACACACACACACAAAGTTTCAAAGTCACACTTCTCAAGCACCTACTCTAGGGGAATAAGTGTAGAAGGGAAAAAAAAAACGTCCGGCTTTCCACTCTGTGTGAACACCTGACAGATGTCCGTGTGCGTGTGCGTGTGTGTGTGTGTGTGTGTGTGTGGCCACGGTGCAGAAGACAAAACTGTGAACAAATGTTTGTGAATCATTGAAGCCTAAAAGTAAAGAAAAGGGGCGCGTTTGTGTTTCCTTATAGTCGCTAACAGAGTCGTCCTCACCTGTTTTATGAACCGTGTTAAACAGAATCAGAATCATACAAACATTCAGAATGAAAGTGTGACACTTAAAAAAAAAACTGCTTTATTGCCTTGATAAAATACATTTACTTTCGCAATAGGAGGATGAATTTCATTTTGTAAACCCGAGAGCACAGTTGAAAAGATATTAATGCAAAATAATTCTTCACAACTTGCTGAACTTGAAATGATGATTGACTACAAGGAGATGCGACTGAGTCACACTCCACGGCTTCTTCATAATTTGAGATTCAGCTGTCACCACGCTACATTCGGGCATTTTAGCACATCTACAGTAGGGAACATTTACATTTTAGCGGGGCACAACTATGCTCTCTCTTAAAGTCCGTCACTTCTGGGAAGAAATCATCTGTTAAATTCTCATATTTACAGAGCAATGTGAGCGGAAGCGTGCAGATTGAACCAAAAAGCTGCTTCAGCCTTTGAAAGTTGGGCTGCTTATGGCAACGTCAAGCTTTGTTCCCAGCGTCTGCACAGTATATAAAGTTTTTTTTGTTTGTTTGTTTGTTTGTTTTCTGGTCTTGGATCACGCTCAGACGAACATAGACAAATTCTCCGTGTCTTTTCCTTTCCTCCTCGTCGTGACGGAGCCGAAAGCCGACTGCATCAGTAATCACTCACTGGCGATGGTAGGGTCTCCGAGTCAGGAGCTTCTCTGCTGTGGAATTCATCAGCACATAGAAACCAAGGGCACGCCACTTTGGGGAGTCATCAGCCTCACCAGACAGCTGGCCACGTCTGCCACTGCTATTACTGCACATGTGAACACACACACACACACACACACACACACACACACACACACACACACACACACACACACACACACACAGACACACACACACAGTGCTTGTGAATACACAGAAATGGACGTTCATTCACACCGACTGGAAATGAACATAGAAAATAATTAAATAGCAAAGCTTTTATATGAAACATTTGTGAAAGCCCTTTTTTAAGTTGTTATACAAATACACACACACACACACACACACACACCCCTCGAGCGGGGGCTTAATCATTCACTTGTGATTGTCTGTTTTTGCTCTCTCAAGAGTTTGGTCCAGGCTCACTGATCTCCTTGCTCCTCTGAGCCACTATTCCCTGAACTGTATAGCTCAGTGTAGGGAGCCCTCAGGAGGAGCAAGGGCAAGGGAGGTACAGAAAGATGGCGGGGGGGGGGGGGGGGGGGGGGGTGTTGAAGAAGGGGAGGAGAGAGAGTGAAGAAAAGGAAAAGCAAGAAAAGATTGTGCGTGTGTGTGCGCGTATGCATGTGTGTGGCACGCTGATGAAATCTGCCGTCCTCAGCAGCCTCCCGTTAAAGGAAATCGGATTAGCTCTCCACTGGGAGGGAACCTTCAGGAATGCAGATGAAGGTTTTGCGGCGCACAGGTTTCTCTCCTGGACTCGAGGAGAGTCCCCACACACACACACACACACACAACGTCGCGCCAGACAAGCCGTTCAGTTTTCTGCTCACTCCCTTCATTTCTCTCCAAAGGGCATTTCTTCATTTCCTCTCATTCATAAAAACATGATTGTGCGTGATTGAAATAGAAAGGGGGGCG
The DNA here is from genome assembly GCF_963383615.2 of Lipophrys pholis. Lineage (NCBI taxonomy): Eukaryota > Metazoa > Chordata > Actinopteri > Blenniiformes > Blenniidae > Lipophrys > Lipophrys pholis. The sequence continues at coordinate 7,892,025 of NC_137643.1, read as the reverse complement.
TCTTCAATACTAATTCACTTTGTCCTATTGACTAAGCTCTCTCCCACATTGGCTTTGTCACTTGTCAGTTTTTCCAATTTGAAATGAGTTGATTTGGATTTGATTTAATTTATTTTGAGCAAACGGAATCAGGGCCTAAATCACATTATTTCCCCAAGTACAATAAAAGTACAGAAAATTATCTCTGTGACATTGGTGCAAGAATATATTGACAACGTTCACAGTCACATACGTATCGTACCAGCACAGGGGAAAACCAAAACACCGTGACTTTACAAGGCTGAGTAGCTGGAATTGCTGGAGTTCTTTCTTTTTTAAAAGGTTTTTGGTCCCATGTGCTCCTTCATTATAATTTTAAAGGACAAGTTAATGGAAGAAATATACTTATCTGCTGTTTTTTGGTGTACTCAGAGTGATACACGTGTACTGCAAATTGGAGTGAGCAGGATGGCTCTTTGTACCTGTTTCTGTCAAAAGGAAATAAAGTCTGAATGTCTGAACCTCTCAAAATCATCAATCATCACAATCTCATATGTATACTGTATATAGTTTGTTTGTGTCGGAAAAAATACTTAGATATAAAAATACCTCAACTAACTTTGTATAAATAAGGAATTTCCCAGTTTGTGCTCACGTTGTCTTTATACTTTAAAATACAGATTTCTCGTGAAACTTTCTCACTGTGTAACAAATTATTTTTTTCTCTCTCCCTTTCAGACTGGCATGGCGTTAACATATGATCCTGCTGCAATGCAGAATGGGTAAGAGCTTTATAGTCAATCCATCCTTGGCACCTTTTAATACACTCACCTCTTGGCTCATAGGACCCCAGTCAATACCTCTGTCATACATAAAGATTAATGTAGTGTCTGCAGTTTGTTACTGTTTGATTAAGGAAATCTATATAGACTTCAAATATCGGTTTTCATTGGTGGGGTCAGGTGAGAAATGGCAAAGCGGAGCTGAGTGAGCTTGTGGGTGCATGTGTGTGTGTGTGTGTGTGTGTTGTGTTGCGTTGTGTTGTGTGTCTTTGTGTCATGACTTAATGGTGCTGTGGAAATAAATGACCCGGCAATGTGTTTTATTTTCCCCTACGGTGCTGAGACAGGAAGGAGAGCGCCGCGGCTCCCCGTCTATCTCCCTGTGGCCTCAGTCATTACCAGGAACCTCGTCACTCCCACTTCCTTAACCACTCACCCCCCCAGTGACTCTGAGTCAATCTCAACTCCCTCACCTTCCCACCCCCACCCCCCACCCCCCAAAAAAAATCTGACCCATATTACACTCGGGAAAATATGTTATGGCTTGTTTTTCTTTGACTCCAAAACAGATTTGTAATAAGGAACAAAAGCAATGTTAACATTATTTGGTTTATTCAAAATCATATTTAGGCCAGTTTTAGTGATTATACAACGTCATCTTCAATCAAGTGTTGATGTAAGATAGAAAATGAAGAATAGTTAACCTACAAAGAATGAAAATAAATGTAAATCAGGTAATTTACATTTGTGAGCTTCTGTGTGTCTCACTGCTACATCTAAATTCAAGCGCAAACTGGATTAAGAATAATGACGATGTAAATTACTTGCGTCTAATGCATATATATCTAATGCTATTGTGAGACTAAAATTAGCATTTTCTGTTCTGCATTAATATTTTGAATACATTTGAGTGGATACCTTCACAGAAATACAGCAAAGAATTATTTAAGATAAAATCCAACCAGCACGGACTCTAATTAAAACCTCATATGTTAAAACAACTCGTGACGTTTCCTTTTACCTTTAAACTGAGCCCCCAAGATTTTGTGAATTTGCCATGGTGTGTTTTAGTCCCCATACACCCTATTGAAGGTCGACTTTCACGGAGAAAACAAGAGTTCAGTGTGGATGCTCCGTGTGCGGCTCAGCTCGTAGAGAAGGTCGTCTTTTAATCCCAAGGTTGGCGCTTCAATCCTCCGTCGCCGTCCAGATGTCAAGGTCTCGTTAGGCAAACACTGAAGGCCGCGTCGCTCCCAGCGTGCATCACCATGAGTGCATGCATGAATGGGTGAATGTGAGTGAAAGCACATTTTAAGTTCCACTCGCGCTCCCAAAACCCCTCGGATGCTATAAACCTTCAGCCGTGAGTCGTAATAACTTCAGGTCAAAGCTTTTTGAAACGCATTGACTTTTCTCTCGCCTCGGTCCACCACTGTCACAGTGTGTCCTGAAATAAGAATCCAGGTTTTAAAAAGTTTAGACGATCCGACACTTTTTAAGCTCAGTGTGACTCACAATGAGTTCATGACGCTTTATTTACCGTTTAAACTACATTTGTGTTTGTTCTAACCAATCTATAAAATATACACACTGTATATCTTAAGTGTTTGCTGAAGTTTACAACTTTATTTTTCTTTGTTGAGAGGATAATTAATTACTCATTAAAAATAATTTTGTGAACTTGTAAAGAATCAGAAGAACACTCAGGGTGTATTGTGCTTTCTCTGACTAGAAATAGCCGTCGCATGACCTGAACTTGGATGATGTTCGTTTCAAATCTGATATTGTTTCTTCAAATTCAGTAATCGAATTTCAACAAAATTTGCGTCACTTACAGCAGATGAAGTTGACGTTTGTTTTCACGTTTCCTAAAAAGCTGCACTCAGCTGACAGCACCCATCGGAATGTCGGCTTCATGAGACGTTGGAGATCAAATCTCAGTGAAAGTATCAAGAGTGGCAACACAATCAGGCAGTTTAAAGGTTTCTACACAAAAAAAGGCGATTTCAAACTACTTCAAGTAATGTGTAGTTTGTACCTAGAAATATACAACACATCCATAAAGGAGTAAGAGTTTTACTCAATAATGGACCCCAGAGAGAGATTTGTGGTGCTAACAAATGGGTGTGTGTGTACTAAGACGTCCTGCAGAGAAAATGTTGCTGGATTGTATTGAACCGTCGTGAAGCGTGGTGGTGGGAAATACCCACATCTGCCCGGGGTTTTCCTGCCCTGCAGATGAATACCTGCACTGAATCGACTCCACCCTGACCAAAAAACATGCTTCACCTTCTGGGTAAGCAGCTTTGTGGCTGAGGATTAATGCTGCGGGAGGATAATGAGCTGGAACATAACTCAGAGCTTTAAAGACCTCAGATCAACTTCACATCGCGCTGAGATGGCGTGGGTTAGTGCTGTAGGTTTCCACAGCAAGATCAGGCTGTCTAATAATGGGAATCTTTGATATATTCAGGCCCACATTGTGAAAAGAAAAGATGATCCTACTGGTCTCACTCTTTACGATCCTGCCAGTTAACTGAATGTCAATGTTTTATCAGAGCTGGTCTGTGTCCTCCACACACTCTCTTCTCCCTCTACCCAAGTCTGACTTTTTGCATTTTTCTCTCTCTCTTCTCAGGTTCTACTCCTCGCCTTACAGCATCGCCACCAACCGCATGACCTCCATCACGCCCTTCATCGCTGCTTCCCCCGTTTCCACATATCAGGTGGGCCATAATGCACGGCATTATGGGTAGATTGCAGTCTTTGTGTGCTGTACGAGGTTTTGCGAGAGGGAACGCTCGCGCTGGAGCGGGCTGCAACACAGCGTGAGGTCCTCTGTCTTCCTCGCTCGTTGTTTCTTCGAGCATCCAGCTGTGCTCGATGACATCTGTTTCGTAGGTGGCCAACACAACAGGCATCAGAAAACAAGCGTCATAAAAGGGATATAAAAAAAAAAAAAAAAAGGGCTGACAAAGTAGAAAAAAAGAAAGCCACCCGTCAAGAATGAAAGTGCGCAGGAAAACTAACAGTTTCCTCCCTCCCAGTTTCCTGACCTCTTATTTGCCCTCCTAGATGGTAATGCAAATTTTCTTTTTAAACCCCCCCCATCCTCTCACGGAGTGAATTTCCACATTCCTCACGGCTCTGATCTGTGAAGTAATGCAACGGAACAGAACAGCAGCGTTACAAAAAAAAAATTGGCTCTGTGATATGTCAGGAGCGTTAACCATTTTCCGTCACTGCACATTTCACGCAACACCCTTTGCTGAATGTGAGCGTTCGGAGGCACCGCCGCCCTGCCTGCCCGCTCGCTCAAACGCTATCTCTTAACATCAGCTCGTTTTGGTATGCAGAAACAGACAGGCGAGGTTAGGGAGCAGAAGAAGAGGGATGAAGGATAGATGGAGAAATGGAAGAGACAGATGGACAGGGAGGAAGAGAGAGAGAGAGAGAGAGAGAGAGAGAGAGAACCGGGGAGTGGAGGAAGGGTAGTTCAGGTGGCTGTGATGGTTAGAGGGGTGTTGCTGAAGGTTGCTTTGCCCGTCTTTGAGGCACGCATGATTAAAACTCTGGTCCAGTACCTGTGGTGGAGAGGCAGGGGAGAGATGGAGGGAGGGAGGAGGAGGAGGAGAAGGAGGAGGAGGGGGGAGAAAAGTGGGCCAGGGCGCGTCTCTAATCCGCTCTCGGAAGGCTTCCCAAATTGATTTATCAAAAACAATGGCCAGGCGTTTGAGGAATATTAATCCTCACAGTTTCAATATCGGGCAGCTCTGCCGCCGCTTCCTGTAATATTGCCCTTCAGCCAGTCACGGCAGGAAGGTGAGTCCTTCATCTTACGCCCAAGTACAAAGAGACGTAGGAAAAAAGAAAAGGAGCAGACAAGCCAGGCCGCCATATATTCCAGACAAAAGGAATTCAGCTCTTTTATGATGGAAAGTATTGCCTTTATAATGAAAATCTCAAGGTGCACAGGAATGACTGTCGATGTAACCCCTGCTTTTATGTTTATGTCGACTTGATATTTCCTGAGCAGGGGTTTGCAATAGGATTGATTTATCAAACCTGCAAATGACCTGTACCCGCAGCAGTGCTCTGCCGGTCCTTTAAGTCCGTCTCCGGTAAGCTTGAATGATGATTGCCTCCGTTTCCTGGAAGAAATCGCTTTGATGGTCCACGTGACGGGAGCCAGTCCTGGCCAGATCACCACCAAGATTTCAGCTGGTGCCGCCAGCCAGCCACGGCCTGGTTTACATCACTGGCTGTGCCGGCTGGCTCTCTGGCTCTCTGGTTGGCTGGCTGGTCTACTAACTAGCTAACTGGCTGTCTGGATATATGTGTGGCTGGTCAGATGGGGGGGGGGCAACTGGCTGACCGTGTGGCCGAAGGACTGACTGGCCAGCTTTGGCTGACACGCTGTTTTGAATTGCAACACAAGCTGTGAAGTTCAGCCAGAGGTAGGGAGCTTCTTAGGTCATGCACATCTTACCACGTGAGTGCAGCAGTAGAATAACTGCAGCCTATTAAGTGCTGTAATTTAGAGCTTTTTCTTAGTCCTTTCGGGCAAATCTAGCTCAAGAGACGTCCAAATGAGCTCTGCACAAGTAAACTCATTGAAGTATATTTGTGCTTAATGCGAGGCTTAATGGCATTTTCTTATATTGCTGACAAATGGGCTGTAGGGGCATTCCCCTGTTTGTCCGAGCACATTGGGTTTCACTTAAATGTTTTTCACGAGTGTTGAACAGGTAACGGAGAATGTGTTTCACTGTACTAGTTCAAGTATCTGGTCTGGCTTAAAATGTAAAAGCAAAACCATTTGCGTATTTTAAACCCTCATTTTGACATGTGGCCAAATGACTTACTGGCCGACAGACTGTTTTGAACGGGTATTTTCCAAAGTTTAAAAAAAAAAAAAAAGAGGCACGTTTAACTGCTTTTGTCTTGAGTTTTGCCCGAAACAACTTTGCCAACTTCCACAGCGATATTGTACGCCGGGCTAAATGCACTCGGGGGGATTATCGCCGCATTGTTTTCTACCTGCAGAGAACTCACAAAGAGTTGATATAAAGTAGAAAGAAGTCCAAGCTTCAGCAGGAATCCCTCCATTGCACACACTCGCACAGCGATACGGTGGTTCTGACACGTCTCGCGTTTTGCTTCATTTAGTGATCTTTGATCCGCACTGCGTCCAAACTCCTAATGAAACTGCTCCAGAGTTTGTTTAAAACTAGTTGTGTTTTTAATTAAAAAAAAAAAAAACTGTTGATCTCTTTTTTAACAGTTTGGGGATCGCTTTGAACGGGAAGACTCAAGACATTTTGAGGTGTGCATACCAATTAGGAGCATTTTGATTCAATGAGCTTAGTTAGAACATCACTCAGGTAGCTTTTTATGTTAAATCATTAGCTCCAATGATCAAACATTGGAAAATAATACATTACAATTAGTCCACCATGATCAGAGACATGGATAGTGTGACGACCAGAGAGAATAAAGCATCAAAAATGTGATTTCTAATGGATTTGAGACAAATATGTTTTCTGTTTGGCTGCTTCTTTGCTTCTTTTGTTTGCTTTAGCTGTAAAAACATCCTGGATCACCAGTTTATTCTGCATATTCTGACCAGTAGTGGATTTTTGCATGTCCCAGCAGTTTTAAAGCCAGCTATATAAGTACATTTAAATCACTTTGCCATTTAAGACAATTTCAATTTGATCCCAATTTCTCTTCTCACAATTGTTTTCCCCCTTCCTCTTTAATTCATGTCTGGCTCGAGTCCGAGTCTCCAGATCCTTCTCTTTATTAAATCATCACAGGATTGTCATGCAGCGTTGAAGTTAGAACACACTCAAGATAAGTGATTAAAGATGCGCCGTCGATCTGCTTTGCCGTTCATCTGGGGAGAACAAATATTGTCGTGTATAAACAAGCAGACTTGGCATCATGTTATAGAATAGCAGGCCTGCTTAAAGTGTGGCTCCAAATCACGCATTTGGGTTGGCTCAGAGGATTGATTGCTCTTATAGCAGATTATTTTGTGTTTGTCTTTGTTTAATCTGATCATTTTAGTGGGATCAGCAGGCAGTCTGTGTGTTTTTCTGCTACAAGCTGTCTAATTCTCCTATCCAGCATATCTTGAAGCTCTGTTTGTTCTGTGTCCATTCCGCCAGTTTCTTGATAATTCTCAGTCATTATTCTGCCATCTTTTTAACTTTCATTTGCATTTGTAAATAGTCATGTCTGTGTATGTTTCACACTTGTAGAAGCCTGGCATAAGTGTGCTCTCTACCACTTGCAAGTCTTTATTTTTAGATTTTTAAAAAAAAATGACCCTCCTGGTATTTCTGTGGGTTTCTTTTAAAGGTCTGTCCTGAGGAGAACTCTCACCTCTTTTCCAAAAACACAAAGTCGCGAATTAATATTATTATAACAGAGAAGGAACCTAATTTAGAGGCCTTATGCACCTAATTTAGAGGCTTTATGCACAAGTCATAGTTGGCAATAATGAGGCAGGGTGGAGATTTTCTCCCTCCAGACATTAAAATTCTTTTAGCAAATCTTTGGCCAAATTTAATATGTGTAAAGTTCAGCCCATTCTGGTGGATTTACCAGTGAAATAATTTTAAATCCTCTGGACTGAGGACTATTTCAACATTTTGCCTATTCTTGAGCAGCATCTATTTCTTTCTGTGTGGTAATGTTGTAATTTTCAGACAATAAATTCTACTTTTTCAGAAGTTGTTGTCCAGTATGACTGCTGAAGCTAAACATCTCCAAAATGAATTTAAATTCAATTTTATGGCATAAGTAGCAGAAAACGGTAACAGAGCATCAGAAAGAGTTGGGAGTGAGAGAAAAGAGTTATCACTGTAAATAAGTCTGACTTATATACAGTCTGGGTTTTTTTTTTTCTCTTCATGTATTCCAGAAAATACAGTACTTGGGTTTAAGACTGATAAAATGTTGTCACCATCATTATACATGTTTTGTGTTTCTCTTCAGGTCCAGAGTACGTCATGGATGCCTCATCAACAATATGTTATGCAACCTACAGTAAGTACTCTACCATTCACTCGTGGTGCAGCTGTCCTCGACTGACCACCCTCACTCCACATGTGACTGCTGTGCCGTATGTCATGGGACTCGCTGAAAGTCTTTAAGACTTGTTACACCGTGTTTATTTTAGTTTTATGCCGAGAATAGTTTACGACGGGGAGGATTTTTTTTTAATATTCAGGGCGATACGAGCAACCAAAAATACAGATTCTGTTTCAGACGCTTTATTTTTCAATCACAGGTCAAATCACAGGCGCAAAGTCCAGTTCTGATAACCACGTGGATTTATCTCTCCTGAGCATTCAGACACATCTCATTTTGATTTTGGTTTGGAGTTTATAGGTTGTTGGTTGTGCCAGCAAGCTATTTAGCCTCATTTAGCAGACCGCAGCGTGAGGCTCACTTTGGGCCGTTGCCCCGGGTTACTGGCCCAGACAGGAGACAGGGAAAAATGAATATTAATTAGATTTAGCTCACACAGTCTGCGACAGTGAGGTAGTCGCATTGCTTTCATCGGTCGCGAGTCACTCTGATTGGAGTGGACAGGATATTTTTTTCACTGTCGTAGAGCTTTGGATTAAACTGGCAAAGTCAAACTTACTATTTAAAACAAGTTTGTTCAGAGTGTGATTACATTTTTGAATAAAATTAAACAATCATTAAACAACAGTAGACATCTTATAACTTCAAAAACTCCGTCCTACCTACAGCAATGTTTCCCAGACTCTCCTCTCTAATATTACATCAACATAAAACAATGGTGGTTTAGTAAATAGTTTCAAGGGTGAACATCGTAATTGATCCTCGCACCATAAATGATCTCATTTGCTTGCTTAGAGGTTTTAAATCATTCTGCCAGAGGCTTCAGTGTTTGCTTGAGGCTTTTCGTGGCCCCTGAAGCACAATCGGTGTACTTTATTCTCGACTGTTCTCACTTTATTCAACGAGAAGGAAACCGGGTACGAGTCAAGGACAACAACACAGAACCAACTTTAAAAAAAAAAAAAACGCCGTATTACAGCTGAATACACTACTCAGTCCTGTCCTCACTTACTCCCTTAGTGGTACGCAATACAGAGTGTGCTGTACTATTTTTATAAACTCTTGTCTTTTTTAAGGCTTCACATAAATGGTTTAAAAGATGGAGTATAATAAAAATACAGCATGAAATTGTATATATGTTTTTTTTCTTCCTCACGTTACCTCTAATGACCCACAGAGCCGCATAATTAACCACATGATTTAATATCAAAGTTCACTATTCTGTGCTAATGAGCAAATGAATATGTATATGGAGAAACAGGTAGCCCCCATAATTACGATTTATGTCCCAAAGTGTTTTGCAGCAACAACACTGCATATATCAGACGTATATCAAAAAAACTGCCCAAAAAGCTCAAAAGTAACTGGCAGAGGTACTTTCTCATTATTTCAAGAAGTGATAAACGACATTTATCATGCAACGTTCACACTTATATGAGCTTTTTTACCAGTAGATACTCAAAGAAACTTGAAGAAGCGAATGTACCTCCTGCTTGGAAGTTCTTGTGAATGAACAAATTTGCAAACCGTGAACTCTCTAGCTGCTGGTCCGGCTCTCGCTCACAGGAGGAGTGTTCAACCAGCTGCATGCCCGTCACCCCCCTCCTGCCGGGACCATTTACCACTCGGTCCTACCCAGCTCACTTCCACCCCCGCTGTGGGACAGTGAACATGTAATCTGGGCGCAGCGGGCTACCAGCCGGGCAGACACGCACCACACCCAGCTGCAGCCGCCCTCCAAGGCGCTCAGTCGCTGCTTCAGCTTCACCACTTCCTGCCTTTGCTTTGTTTCTCAGCTCACCTTGCCCCCACCTCTTACCTCCTGTGCTTTATCAACTCCTCAGTCAGGGCTGTACTGTCCTCAGCTGGAGCCCCAAACAAGCTATGTGGGGGTGACAATCACATTAATTTACAGCCTCGCACGAAAGACACTCCGATGTAACTGCTCAGCATTAGATTACTGTCTTTATAGGGGAATAATGTATTGGTGAATATCTCCAAATGATCTATTACAAGATGTTGAAATGTTAAAAGCACAAATGGCAATAATATACTCAACTAAATAACACTACACATACAAACCCTCGGGTTAGTGGCTCCAAGATTCACTGATTGAAGTCGGGACGTTAAGTCCAATTAATTAATCTAGATTAAAACTGTGTGAGAGCTTGATGGAGTAATGGAAAAACCTTCTAAGTTTGTTGTTCTCAAGAATGCGTTGTTGATGTGAACGCTCTAAAAAATTATGAGTGAGCTGGAGTATTTGTGTAAAGAATGGTGAAAACTTCCCCTGATCCCTGAGCGAGTCGGATCAGCAGCTTCTCTCACTGTTTGCTTAAGGCTGTGGCTGATGTTGTTAGATAAAGTTATGAAACATCAGAATTGTGTGTGGGTATTAGGATAAAATCATTGTATTTTTTTTTGTTATATTTAAGACTTCAGATTAGAATATATTTGGAAATCAAGAAAACCTGGAGATTCTCAAGGGTTCACATAGTTTTTCTTGCCTTCGTGTACGTGCATGCGTGCCTTTACTAATACGGTTTATTTGAATGTTGCTCATCTTTGGGAGTCATTCAGACTATTAAGTCATCTGTTGTTATGCTTTGCCTGTTGTCACATCCACAGAATACACACAACCTCATCGTCCATGTTTGTGTAGCTGCTCATGTTTGTGTGTGCCATATGTGTGGTCCATGCTGCCTCTTCCCAACCAGCCCGTACAATGCGTGACAGCCATCCATCTTCAAACCTTATGTCATGAGGTCTCTTGGAGCCCTTGGCAGAAGCTGCTAACCAGCAGCCGCAGCGTACGGTGGTCTACATCTCATCATGCCTTCATGCCAGAAGTAGCCACATGGCCATATCCATCCCTGTGGCCCCATCCACATTTTGTTCCAGAGGCTCTTTCTGCCACCAAACGGCTGCTAGGTGCTAACCCCAGCTGTCTCAGCCTTCAGTGGATCATGTCTACCAATCTGTCTCCCTTTATGACCCGCACTCGCGTCGTCTACCAGCTCCACGCACAACAGACCACCGTTCACACACTCACAGTCGACCAGCAGCCCAGTGAATCGTATCAAATTAGACAAGCACCCTGGATTTGGATGCTTGTGGGGCTCCTCAAAGCATTAAAAACCAATTGATCGTGATGCTAAATGGTGGCTCGCTGCTCACGTTAAACCAATGGAGCGTTGTGCTATGGCGCTTCTTGTGTCTGGGCAATATGGAGGTGGTCACAGGTTGCCTGTTAGATAGATGCAATGGAATATTGTGCAATTCAACCCAATCTAACAGAAAAACATATCATTGAATTCAATAGAATGAGCAGGACACTAATACTCACTTAATATATTGTAATAGATCATCATAATTCAGGTTGCAGAAAGGCTACTAATAACTGACAACGTAGTGTCAGCTTAGGTTTTAACCCTTTATAAGGCAAGTGACCATACTTGGTAACTTTTGCATTTCTAGGGTTAATTTGCCATTTTGGTCTGTCCTCCATATGGGACCAGTTTCATTTTACTGTGGTAATTATAATGTGTATCCTTCTTTCAGTTCAAGCTGGGGTCAGTAACATTATTCTGCATTAACAAAAATCAGTTTTAAATCAGATCAAAGGTCAAGAAATTAGAATTGTGAGTGCTCCAATTTTCTTCTTGAACCATCACACACAGCAAAAAAGATTCTTTACAAGGCATCGCATGGAGAGGGTGGGGCGACTAAACAGCCCGAGAATGTGAAGAACTTTCACATCAAAACTATTCACACTGGTGGCAATGAAAAACCTATTGAATTCAGCATTAACCAGCAGTATTGACCTTTATCCTCTTCTTGGAAGGTAAAGAAAGGGGAGGCAGCTGAAGCTTCATTGACAAGTTCGTAGCACTTTAGCGTGTCTACAGGGCAGTTTGAGAGCACGCAATAATCTGCAGATCTGCCATTGTTTTGACAGGAAAAATAAACTTTTATTCAGTACAGTATTCACATCTGAGGGGAATACACCCATGACAAATAGTGTTTAGAAGAGCTGAGAAAAATATTCACGAGTCAAAACAAGCAATGTCTTGATAGCAGTAGTTTTAAGCTGCATTGACAGGTAGAATTTAAATGTGGTTAATAACTTCGGAGTTTGTGTGGTCGCAGTTGAGACTGAACAGTCGAAAACCAACAACACAAGCAGATGTGTCAGTTTACTCTTAATACAACTGTAACTTTGCTGGAAGCAAGAAACAATGAGCTAAGGAAGCTGTTCGTGCAAACCCGGTTCATCACACGATCTGTGTCCAGCTGTACTAAATAGATGAGGCAATTATTTTCAACAGTTGTATAACATTACATTGGGCAGAACAGAACATAACATGCACGTATATCAAATTTAACAAGCACACTTGACTGAACTGTTGTGAATGGCAACATCTGCAAGGAGGACAAGATTCAATCATAATCAATTATGTATGTGACCATATTGTTGAATATAAACTGAATTCTCCTTCTGGCATCATATCATATCTGCAGATCAGTTTGGAGCAAGGCCTGCTATGTTTATTATTAGTTATCTCTACGTTCTGCTTGAGACAAAAGAAAACTTGGAGCCCCTAATAATAACAGTCTTGATAAATTGTGTGGTCATGAGAAACAATTATTCAGTTAGCTTGTTTGCAAGAAAAATGTAAACATATGCAGTCACATGTAATTTGTCTAGATAATTGAATATAAATCGATTAAGATTCCCCCTGGTCACCTCCAGACATGTCCAACTGGAAGAAAGCTGTGGAGTCAGCTCGGGACCTGCCAGAGACATTCTACCTCTCAGTTGGTTTGAGAACGACGTGAGGACCCCTCGCATTGCGGGGGAGTCCATTTTCTATACCTGGTCTATTCCACCTTACACATTGGACGTGTTACTAAGACACAATTATACATATGCTTGATTTATAGACAGAAATGAACCTACCACCCAGACCAGGTTCTTCCTGCTGCGAGACAAGACTGCAAATAACGCCACCTCCGTGCTGTCCCGTTAATATATAATTCAGTGGAAATGATAGCTGGCGTGTTGGGTGGCAATAAATCCAACTGCAAATATTTTTGAGCGAGACTTGGCTTATTGCAGAGTAAACAGAGAGCATTGCAGCATGCAAATGCACTCCTTCGGCGAAGGTGTTTGTTTGTATGTGACTAGATTAAGTTTGACAAGTCTATCCATACGAAACTGGACTTCATCTCGCAGAGGAGCCGCCACTTTGTTGGTGGTTTCAAAGAGACGTTGAGTAGAGAACAGTTTTCAAAATTTATTTATCCCCAATTAATGGACAAGATGCACTCAGCTTGGCACTTGATGGAAAGTGACAGTGCTTTTTTCTTTTTTGAAGTGGACAGCTAAATGAGGCTGCAGCCTGTGCAAGCAGGCCTTGTATTTCTCTCTCGTTCCCGCTGCTCTTCATTTGTCCTCCGTCTCTCTCAGACTCTGTTTGACAGTTAGGCGTTGGATGTCAGAACTACGGCCACATTCCTTTTATGCGCTGCGTCCTGATCAGCGCTACACAAAGTCGGCAGACCTCACAGACACGGAGAAACCCGACCAGCCAAAGGCCCCAGATGACAAATACATATGTGCAGCCCATACGATGATGCAGAACTGCAGAAACACAGTCTGTATAATGGCAAATCGCACTTACACACAGATCATCAATCACACACGCACGCTCTGAAATTCACTTCGCACTGCCAAAGAGTGTCAGGGTAAGTGCAGTGCCAGCCATGCGCAACATTGCTGTCTTTCCCCCTGACTTATCCAACCCTTTTTCTTTCTTTTTTTTTCCCCTCGTTCTGAACTGTATGTGCTTCAAGTGTGCATTTGCCGAGGTGCATTGGCCCTGACATACTGGAGGTGAATCACTGAATTCCTCACCATTGCACCAGCCAGCCCTCCCTGGCACCGACTTTGAATAGAAACTCAGTGGACCTCTCAGAGCTAACCCATAACTATCTGCCCTCATCGGATAGGGGTGAATCAGTGCAGTGCGTGATACCCATCTCTCTGCTTGACATTAAAAACGCTCCGCGGATTCAGAGGGGGGAACATTATGTTGGTCTCATGGATTTGACTGGCGAGGCAGAATTTGAGACAGCGCTACTGTCGCCCTTGAGTTGCTCTTAATACTGTCTATCTTTTCATCCCTCTATCCCGTCTGCACTCCCTCTCTATACATCTCTTTTCTATACTCCTTTCTTTTTGGCTCTCTTCACCCCTCTTGCTTCTCTTTCTCTCCCTGTCTCTCCTCTCGCCGCTGCCCTTTCAGAGTAAAACTGCAGCTACTGTGCCAGTGCCAGTGCCAGCAAAAAAAGAAAGAAAAAAAAAACATGTAAAATTGCATTTTCTATTTAGGGTTGAATTTCATACATATAAGAGAGATATTGTTGCCAAGCCATTGTAAAGGAGATTGAGCAGCAGTATTTGTACTGTACGTTACGGGATATTATCTTGACAAATTTTGCAATAATGGCAAAAATACATTTTGAGTCAAAAGCTGCCATGCTTTGGTGGGCCGGCCTTATTAGCTCACTGTGTTTTTTTTAATTGGATTTCTAATCTTCTATGGCTTTTGTAAATAGAGTAAATATTCTGGAGAGGCACTTGTGTGTGAAGTGATCCATTTGTCTGCAAAGGCAAGTCAGGGAACCGTTGATAAATGAGCACAGTCCAACCATGGAGGAGAATGGACCTCCCATGAAGACATGACAAATACTGTTACATGCTTCATCTCGCGCTCTGATCCTCTCATACACACATATGTGCACTCACACAGACACAACCACAAATCCAACCTAATAATATGTTCCTTTATAAGGACGTGTTTGCGGTTTCCTCTTCAAAATGACATCATTAATATCAGCATTTTGTACACTGTATTACATAATGAACAGCTTGATCTCAGTTATAATCTGGTTGCCATTAAATGTTGCCGTGTGAATGTGAGTGTGTGATCATTAGTTTGCTGTGATCGGCTCGAGCACCCCACAACCCTGAACGGGATGAAGCAGCATAGAGAAGGAATGCACGTAGACATGTGTATAGACATAAATAATTGGTAGTGACTAGACTGTATGGTTTGTTACTGTTGTTAATTTCATATGTGGAATAAAAAAATTTCAATCAAAAAATACTAATTACCCAACCAACATATCAGCCAACCCATCCCCAAGTCAACCAACAAAGCAATTCACCAATCAATCAACCAGCAACTTACCAAACCAACCAATTCAACTATCCACACAACTTATCAAACAACCAACCTCATAACTAATCACCGAACAACAATCAATTTTTTTCAAGAAAAACAAAACATGGCCTAAACTAAGCATCTTATTAAAAAAAGAAATGTTATCTTTTATTTTTTTTTTTACAAGATATTACCGTCACCATTAGTTACACTTGATATCTAAAGTACACCGAGCCTTTAAATTATACCGACTTAGAATAATATAAGTTGAGGTGGCAATAAATGACATAAACTGTTGTAACATTGATGGAAAAAATACACAAGTTTGGAAAACATGCAAGATTAAGCAAGTTAGTATTCTGCTCTTGAGTCTTGGTCTGTGATATTAGTCCACGGCATGCCATACTCCATCTTTTAAAAATGACACATCACAGTAGTGAAAACACTCCTGTATACCTCAGCATGTAAATCAATCTGCATCCTCTGAGATATTAGAGAAGATGGACAGACAAATTAATCAATAAATGGAAGATGGCTGATCTGTCATCCCTCTCATTGTCAATTCATTGCAAAGGACGAGGAGACAGACAGAAGATAAAAATCATTGCCATGATGCCAGAGGTGAGACATCCTTCATCAGGATCAGTTCCCATTAGTTAATCTGTTGACATACAGTTTGTTGTCCGCTCAGTTGCTTCAATTTTGCAGTAATGGTTTTTCTTTCCCCCGTAGCTCTTTATTATGTTTTCAATTAACATTTCCCCCAACCATCAAAAAAGTGAGATTTAAAATGTCTGTGTGATGACAAAGTCCAAGATAAGCTGCTACACACATCACTGTCAACTTGTGAGTCTTCATTCATTGCTATTCAACTGGTGCAGCGCCTCGGTTAAAAGGAATGAAGGGTTCACATTCCCGCCTCAGTCTAAGGCACGCTGGGTCTTGCAGACAGACTAAGTTGTTAATAGTAGGACAGCCCCAGTAGTCTGTTAGCCCCAAGGAGGGATTCAAGCTGCAGATTAGAGTGAAAGACCCAGGATGCCGGCTCCCTTTTCTGGGCTTACATGAATAGAGAGGTGCCCGAGGGCATCTGGAAACTGTGGCCACAGTTGGTGAAATAAGACTTTTGGGCGACATTGTGAACTTCAGTTCACAACAAACCCAAACCATCGTAAATAAGTGCACATGCAGTCAAATTCGCATGAGAAATATAGAAACCCCACCCACAGCCGGACTACGTTTCACTGCAATAACAACAAAAAGTAGTTTTGTGGTTTCTACGGATACTGTTTCATTGCCCACCCCGTATAGCCTTCAGGTGCCCAAGGTATTATGGGGGTCCTTGGATTTCTGCCCCGTATATAGTTAACACTCAATCATCAGCAGATGTTTTATAACATAAGGTTTTCCGCACTAGAAATGTCTGACTGAATAGGCTTCGTTTATAACGTATGTTGAAAAATACCCGTGTAGTGCTCAAACTTTTATAGAATTACCCAAACCCCTGTAGCACGAAAGTATCCTCCAGTATTCACTTCACATTTGAACTGACACAAAGCACACAAACACATACACACCAGCATCAGTATCCAAACCACAGAACTTCACGTGGAGTAACCAACTGTCAAATACAGCCAGGAATGTGTTGAGTCAAGCGCGGGTCTTCTTTCATGTGAACGGCACAAGTGATGCTTTGTTGCTGTGCGAGGCTCAGGAGTACAGCCTGAGTCATTGTTTGATGTTTTTGAGGCTTTTAATGTGTCTTTTCTTTCTTTTTCCAGCCCATTTTCTCATTTCGCCTGACATGAAACACCTTCATTAAAAAAAATCCCTTCTCATGCTCGCCTCAACAAGCCGGTTGGGATGTAAATTGTTAGCACAGTCGACTACACTGGTTACAATAAGTAGATGTCTTCTTCCCAACAGTAATACGTTTGGTTAGGGAAGGTGTGTGAGCTTCCATTTTGGGGCCTCAAGCAATTTCATTTACAGCAAAGGAATGGCCTGAAGGTATTGCAATATCTACACCAGTGTAGATAGGCCATAATGTAGGATATCATCACCTGAAACGGTGATCAACATTGGCAAATGTTTAGCTGTAGGGATGATTGTGAGTGTGATACTCGTCAGTTCCAGACTGATCAGAATTGGACACTATAATGTTGATAATTTCTGCAGGTTACAAACTACAGAAAAAAAACTTTTCTGCTCCATTTTGTCAAATGTCACGGTGTGACACCAACACTGGTTATTATACAACCTTGTTATTTCTCTTTTTTTTTTAAGATGAGAGGCTGCTTTCAGTCTGATACTCGCTGCCTGGACATACTGCTGCACAGAACCTGTGCAGGTTTCAATCAGAAAGTAAATTACCCTAATAGCCTCCTGCACACTGAGGAGATCCTTCAGCCTTAATGGATCAGGCAGTAAAACAGCCGCCATTTGTAAGACCTTTATGTATTTTCCTCACCTATTTTACTGTTGTTATTTTCTGATCTGCCAATGGAGAAGCCATGTAGTGAATATGAGCTGATCCAAGTAAGTGTTTTGGTCGTTGGACTGTCAATAGTTACTTGTAATGAGCAGCCGTTAAAAACATTGTGGGTCGTAAGTTTTTTTTTTTACTAGATTTCTTATTTACTGTCCATTGTCTGTGGTCATTGAGTGTATATCAGTGTAGTTTACAACCATAGGAGCTGGTATCGCCTCCTCTGCTGTCTGGAGGAGGATCGATACAATCTTAAGCAAGATGGGCTACACACACACACACACACACACACACACACACACACACACACACACACACACACACACACACACACAATCTCCCTCACACTCTAAAACATGTGCAAACACTGAAGGACTCTGAACATCAGCTCACATATTCGTAAGAGATGCGTTTGCAGCGCCCATTAGCTTCCTCCTCCTTTTTTCTCTTTCTCATATACACAGAGGATGAATCAAAAGCATGTTTTTCCTATCTGTGTCAATCTCCGTATTTCCTTTTTTTTTCTCTCTCCAGCATGTCAATGGACAGACACTTTACCAGACAGACAGTGCAAAAGACACACACACACACACTAAAACCCCCTCTCTCACAGACACTCAGTCTCACAAACACAGAAAATCGAAATCACAAATCGGCTTAACTCTCCCTGACACGTCTGTGAATTAAGCCTTTCCGTTGCTCTCCTTTTCCCATTATACAGGCATTGTCAAAGGCTGAATCAGTAACAGGTAGCCCACAGCTCCTGCTGCTCCCCTCTCGCTCCTCTCTTTCTCTTTCCTTCGCCCTCACTTTCTCTCTGTGTTCATTAGCCATTTCTCTCTTGTTCCCTCTATTTCCTCTCCCTTTCACCTCCTCTAGTCACTTTAGTCTTCCCCATGACCTCCATCAGCTCCTTCCTTAATCATCTTCCTCCCGTCCTTGCAGCATGTTTCTGTCTCCTTTTCTCTTATTTGTCCATCACAGCCCGTGTTTGAATCACATTAAGCAATAAACATGGTAAAAAAAAAATTCCCATTATACTGCATGTGTGACTTATTTATCAGGTATAATCATTTAGTCACATTCCATCTAGATATCAGAAGTTATTTATGTATCGCACATATAAATTAAACATGCAGTGCTACCACTGCATGTTCTAAGAGAACCTGCGGTGGTTACAAAACCTCCAGACAGAAAAACATTTCAAATTCTGTAGGGGGGAAAAAACTGAATTTAATTTTTAACTAATGTAGAAATATGATAACACAACAGAGTGGGATCTGTTTGGATGGCCCACTTCCTGTATAACTACAAAGGGACTCATTCAAAGCAAACAAAAACCCAGCATTCTTCATTTGCGGCGATTCCACACTGACATCTTTAATTTCTCCTAATAAATCCTCTTCACATAAAATCTATCATTTAATGATTGGTGGGGCCCCATTTAGCAAATACATGATCACCAAACTGACTTTGCCCATTGTGGCTTTTGGAAAACAAAGTGATCCCAGTGTTCCACCCAGTTATTTAGCTTTTTACATGGAGCTGTAATTCCAGAAAGGATCACATGAAGCCTGCGTTCTGAGTCAGAGAGAGAGGGAGGAATGAGAGCGAGTTAGCTGGCTGACTTTTGATTGCAGGGAGTTGACAAGCAGAGCGATTCTGACAGGCTGTGTCTGCACAGTTTGTTCTCCAATAGGCCCACACAGAGTCACCAGTGGGCTGCGTGCATGCGCACGCTTGCACACGCACTCCATCGGATTTGCAGCTCGACGCCGGTGTTCTTCACACTTGTGCACGAAAGCTGGTGCACACAGTGTGTTGAAGGCTCACACTGAGGCACACTTACAGTATAGACACACACACACACACACACACACACACACACACACACACACACACACACACACACACACACACACACACACACACACACACACACACACACACACACACACACACACAGAGACACACAGAGTGAGAAGAGAGCTGAGCTGAACAGAGGAAAAGGAGTGACTTTTCGAGCGCGCCCCTCCCAAGGCTTCACTGCCGGGGAAAATGGAGCTATCATGACAAGAGATGAAAGAGCAACAATGGTTTCATCACTTCCCCTCATGTTTCACTGCACCGCGAAAAAGAAGCTCCCAACGTTCTCGCCCACCCGTTAGGGAAAACATGCAGTGCATTATTCCGAGAGAGGAGGCTGAGAAATGAGTGACAGTCAGCGAGGGAGGGATGGTGAGAAAACATCCTCTTGGAACAACCAGTCAACCACATAGAAACATGTTGTTGATTCATCAGCAGCGGATATTGATGGTTTTGATGGACCAAAGACAGAATATAGTGCGTATTGATCTTGAAAATGTCCCAGTGTTCTGTTGCTGTTTATTGACGCTGTCTCTCTTTTCTCTTCTGACTTGGCTGTCCTCACATTGCCGCTGGCTCGACCTTATTTTCTCTCTTCTTTCCTTTTTATTGCTTTCCTATTTTGGACGATTCCATCACTTTTACCTAACTTTTCATCTTTCTTCTCATTCTCACTTTCTGTCTCATTTCTGTAACCTTTGATAGCTTCAACACCCTTATGATCACCCTGCGATAGACTATCTCCAACTTAAAAAAATAAAAAAAATAGTGTATGTAAGTCAAAAGCTTGAGTTTTCATATAGACTGTGCAGACACAGTGCATATGTCACTTTGTCTCATTCTCACTAATGTGGCATTTCCAGAATATCTCAAGGTTATTTCCTAAGGTTTGGTACACAGGCCGTCTCAACTGGAGATTTGATGAGATTTTGGTTGGCCAAGCTTACAGGTCAAGTTCACCGAGACCTCAGATTTTCTTCAGAAAATCTTGAGGCAGTTTATCCAAGTCTGGCATTAAGCTTTCCCCGCATTCAAAGATACGCTGATTATGTTTGTATTGGCAATAAGGTTGAATTTGTTTAAATGCACTTTGCCATGTTTTAGAGATGCAGATGGAGATCTTGCTGCCTGGTTTTAATAAACTCCAAGGAAATAGTCCTACAAACAGCTGTACACAATAAACACAACATTTCACAACCTTTAAATAAAAAAGTGTTGCCTGTGAGGTTGATAACTTGTTTATATTAACATTTCAGTGTGACCCCTTAACATTGCATCTTCATTATTTATTCAGTCTTTGGCACAATTGCTTTCCTATACCTCAAGATGGTAATTTACTACCCAATTATTAAGTGGGTATCTCTTTAAAGGCCTGCAGTGATTCCCTCGGGTGTGGTACAAATGTTGATTCTGAAGAAAGGTCAGGTTAGGGTTTGTTTGAAAGGTCATGTCGCTCTGGCTTTATTTTTTTGTAAATACACTATATCAGTAGAGTCTGTGCCTAATGGCTTTGTTTACAACTCCTTAGTAGACTCTGATATTAGCTGTGGACAAACTTTAATGTCAAATACCACAATGATGCAGTGAGTATATTAGAGTATATTTCCTATGAAGCTTTTTTTTTTTCTGTTAATATCAATTATATGTGGAAAATGAAGACCTGCACCTCTTCATTTCGTGGCCTCCTTCTGTTCATTTGACCTTTTTTATGTTTTTCCGTCCTTCCTCAGGGTGCAGTGATCACGCCAGCCATGGACCACACTATGTCCATGCAGCCTGCCAGCATGATGGGCCCTCTCACCCAGCAGATGAACCATCTGTCCATGGGCACTACAGGAAGTGTGAGTCCTCCTCACACACCACCAACTTCTCACACGCGCTTTCAGTTGCCATGATTTCAGTTTCCCACTTGAAACAACCTGAACTTTGAACGAGAAATAAGAAATAAGAAATATTGAGAGACATCTACAACTGCTTCAAATTTAACGTTTTTCAGCTTTTTAGCTTCCAGATGTCGTATTTACAGCCTCAGAAAAAAAAAAAAAGATAAAACAACCTCATCTTCATCTGCATGTTTCTGTAGTTTAAGCCGTTTTCAGTATTTTCCGGCTCAACTGCCACTAATGTGCATACTGTTCCCTTTAACTGACATCCATCACTTTGTGTTGGAGGCCGGCTGTTTTGCTGTTATATCTCACCAGTGCGGAAATGTAACACAACCCAAAGTCGACATGTGGGGAAGCCGAAAATCAAATGTTAGCAAAGAAAGTGGCGGGTGTCCCTCGCAGTGTTTGTACGGGTCACGACGACCAAGCTGGAGCCTTTTTATCTTGGGAACATTGTTCGTGTTGTTCAGAAACGAAGTCCACACTGAGCAGGAGATGGATTTTACCATTTCCTTTCTAGAAAGCCTTCTTAGGCTGTCGCCACATGTGCTCAGCCATGGAGCTGCCGTATCATTTGTTTTAGACTGCATGCATTCACCGCCAGACAGCAAGAGAGCATATTTCCTCCCTGATCTTCCACATTAAACAGATTTCCTGTGAAGCTTAACAGTGTGACAGGGCTCTCTGTTCTCCACCTTCCTCACTTTCACCCTCTAATTTCTGTTTTTTTCTCACACTTTCTGTCTCCCCAACTCTCTAAATCACACATCAGATCTATCAGTCCAACAGTTTTCCTGATTCCACAAACTCACCTCTGGTCTCGCCCCTTACACCATGAACTCTCCCTTCCCTGTTTGCAGGATCAAGTCGACTTAGAGGTGTCACACAGTTCTGAAGCCTGACTTCCTGCCCTAACCCTGTTGCCCCGGGGCAGGCGAGCAGGCAGCTTTGCTCCAGCACTATGTTTGATCTCTCTGTGTGCACGATTGAAACAGTGCTAGCATTGTACAGTCGCCCATGTGTTTCCAGGTGAGCTGTCAGCGACTGTGACGCCATGTTGGCTCTGTCAGAAATGCCCCTTCCCTAATCTGCCCCAGCTGTGCTAACAGCCAGGATTAGAGACAGGCTAATCTATGATGATGGCTTCTGATGTTTGATGGGTTGTATTAGAGGAGAAAGTGGGTTAAGGAACTCTGTCTTGCCTTTTTTTCATTCCTGCGTTGCCCTCGCCACCTCTCCCCTTTCTGCCTGCTTAGCTTTCCCGAGGCCATGTGCTGTGTAGCATAACTTTTCTATGGTTGAGCGACGCACATGGCATGCCACACTTGATCTCTGATGGGAACTGAGACGTGCTTCCTGTAAAGCCGATTCTTACGCCAGATGTGAAACTCCCTTTATGCTGCTTGATTGGTGAAGGCCTGTTAGGAACCGGGATCTCTAACTATCCGTGTAGTAAACTGGACATGACACCGCATACTCTCAGTGCACATTCCTCAAGTTTACACACATGCGGCGAGGTTGTTTTGATTGCCCCTGGTGGCCACGTGACTCAACTGCTGCCACATGCGAGCACCTGCAACGAGCCGCATCTCCAGAGTCAACAACTTATCATGACCGCCTGGCCCGCAGGAGGAGGAGCCACACCTCAGAATACTCTTGGCTGTTCCAGGGCTCGCTGCGGCTGTTTGTGTATGGCTGTGGCTGCTTTCTCCTCTCCAAGAAAAGAACCAGATGTTCCCAGTCTGCCCAAGCTGTGACACTGGTGTGGTGACCAGAGCTTTCCGAGAATGCTGTTATTTTGCAGCATGGATCAGATCGTAGGGATAGGCCTCCAAAAAGGAGTGGTGAGGGAAAAAAAAAAAAAAAAGACCTCTCCTCATAACATGGAAGCATGGACCGGTGCCGCCTGATGGTCACTGCTTTGGAATTTAGTAGCTTCACCAGAGAATCTGTTTTCAACGCACCCAGCTCCGTTTGGTGTCTGTCTGGCTCCAGCAACTTGATTACAGAATGCTAAAGAACCTCAGGCCTGCTGTTTATGGATGGCACACATAAACATGCCATCCATGCTGCTCGATGATTTATTCTGCCGTGTTTGGTGCATATTGCTCAGTTACTGATTTATTCACCATCTCCAAGCTCTCGCCACTTAACAGAAGTCTATCTGTCATGCCTCGTGTGCCTGCTAGTTGCTGTACGTGTGTGGATGTGCATATGTTCACGGTGTCATTTTAGTATTTGTGTGTGCGTGTGTGTTTTTGTGTGTCAGCAACACGGTGTTTGACATGACAAGAGGTGACCTTCCTTCTGTGTTCTCCATCCTCTTCCTGTCACAGCATGTAGAACCCAGGTCTCTGTTGTCATGGTGACAGTGGTGATTGACAGCTCCCGTGTCCCTGGGAGACAGATTTGTATGAAGTGCTTTCCTCTATTATCCGGGCTGTTTCCTTTGGTTTTTCTTCGGGGCAGTTTAGAACTGTATGTTATTCGGCATCTCCATAAATGTACATGGCTATATTTACCCTTTAGCCACACTGAGGAGTTAACTGAGCGTGCAACTCTCTTCCATGTCGCCACGTTGAAGCAGCAGATGCACATGTTGATTCCTGAGTGATTCCTGGTCCCACTGAGCTGTCTGAGCCTTGCAGGGCCCAGAGGGTGATTGTGAGTGGAGGAACATCCCTTTTATGGCATTTTTAAATTTTACAATGCATTTTCAGTGCGCTTAAGAGCTTGTAGGCAGGGACTTTTATTCTTGAGCTTCTGAATATGAAGCACTACATTTAAAGTTTAAGTAAGATTCTTGGTTGTGTTTGCATAGACATCAGTATCACAGTTATGAGTCTAATCCAGTATATGACAGTTGAATGCAACACAGATTTCTGGTTATTCGAGTTTATGGTAACTTTGTTTGCTGGTGTACTACTTGGCCACGGCAATTTTAAAAGACAAAATCTGATTCAACTTGGGCGAGTGAAAGTATCTGATGCACAAGGGTTTGGCTAAAATCAACCTCCGTCATTCTTAATTTGGGATTTGTATTGGAAAAATTCTTGACACATTTGATTTAGAAGGCGAAGATTGTATAGTAATTTCCAAATTGTTCAGCAATGATCAGAAACTGATCCGAAATATTAACCAATGGAGCAGCGGCTGACGACATGTAGCCTCGATGGGTGTTTCCAAGAAGATGCAACATTTCTGTCGGAGCATCCATCCACACCTGTGAGGCGCAGGTCAAGGTTTCATCACAGCAGAGGAAACAACATTTCAAACCCCAATTCGTTCCCAGTGACAGACGCCAGTGTCACCTGTTTGAGTTTATGTGACATCATATGGCAAAGACCTTGCCTGTTCATGTTAACAGCAGCTGTTTGGAAAAAGAACATGACGCAGTTCGGTTTCCTTTTCAGTCCCTTTTGTCAAATCTTTTTTGTTCACTGTCTTAAAAAGACAACTGTGAATGTGTTTAATCGCCGGTCAGTTTTTACCTTTCTTTCAGACATCTTCTCTACTGCTCTGTGTGAATTAGGGGGAAAGTGAAAAACCCAGGAAAAATACTTAGAACATGCAAAGTTCTCACAGAAAGGCCCCCAGACCCAGACTCGAACTGTGGAATGTCTTGCTGTGAGAAGAGTGCTAACCACTCCTCCACCAAGCTGCTCTTCAAATTTCAAATTTATGCATTTGGCATCTGCCTGTTCTGCTTTTGCTTTGTTTTGATTGAAAAATAATTTTCTTTTTCATCGCTAATTACATAATCCTACAATGGTTTATTAATTTATTTTGTCACCTGTTTGTTTTATCTCGATTAGATCTCTCTTCCCTCCATTATTCTCTTGGACTAATCTACATTTCATTGGCGGTGTGGTTGCTTCTAACCTCTCCTGCTAAGTTGACTTAGTCACTTTGTATACTTGTATACATTTTACACATTCTGTTATAATGTACAAATTAAACATAATCTGGTTCGTTTCGATGTGCACTTTGCACGTTTTCTCTGAGCGTCCAGAGGTTTTTCTTTAGATATTCCGATTTCTAACCAATTTCCGATTTGCTTTCCGATTTCTGCCGATAGTCAGATCAGCTCCAGCTCCCTGCAACCATGAGTTGGATAAAGCTGTACAAACGATGGATGGATGGGATACTTAAAACCAGTTTATTACCAAGATACACAAGTTATAGTAAATGTACAGCCTGAGGTATGCTACACATTGGCGGTGTTGCCAGATGTATGTGCATCTGTACTCTCAGGTACTATTAGTTCTTCTGGTAGCTTTTCACTCCAGGCAGTGCCCCTAATAGCGAAATAGTAAATATTAGACGAGCAAAAGTTTGTATTGTAAAAGCCCGCTGAGAAAGAAGTGACTGATGTTGCCCGTGTAAATCTCTGCAGGCAGGGCCTTAAAAAAGCCTTGGGAGGAAGATATGAAGAGCTTTTGGTGGTGAAGTGGTACAGGGCTGTGATTCATAGCCGCTGGTGTGCTGCTCCAATAGTTCCTATCGTGTTGGAGCCCCACAGCTGGGATCAATAGTCATCAGAGCCCATCCCCCACGCTGTACTGCCATTAATAACCGACACTGAGTAGCTGGATGCTCCAGCCTTGACCAACTGTTATCCTTCACCTTGCAGATGATACAACAGAACAACATGTCACCTCAGACCAAGACGGATGTGGCAACTGAGTGACAGATGATTTATTCCAAACTTTTTGGCGATGTCCTGTGCCACAATCCTGCCATGTCAGAAATACAATTTATGGAGAAAATTATGTTAAAGCAAGCGAAATCCAGGACTCCAGCAGTTCATCTGTTGAACCACTAAACATAAATTATCCTATAAGTCATTGTGGCGGGGAGGTCCCAGCCACTCTGGTAGCACAGTACTTCTGTCTATGCTATGGATTTTCATCCTGGCATTGCTGCATTGCGGTGTGAATTTATACTGTAGTTATAGGAGTATGTCATAGAGAGTGATGGTAGAGAGGAGACTTAAGGAGTCTACTCACACCAGCCTCGTTAAGGAGCTATTCAGGCCTCCCGTTCATCAAACATACGCACACACCATCTGCTTCAGGCACAGGTGTGTGTGTGTGCATGTGCATAGATGTATATGTGTGATTGTGTGTGCGACCGCAAGAGTGAAACACCATTTATGGCCAATTAGGGATGCTTTATATTACCCAAACCTGTCCCCTGACTGTGGACAGGGAAGTATTAAAAGAGTTGAAATTGGACAAAAATCATCTTTATCACCATAGCAACCCAATTCACTGGAGCCGGGCTTGACATCCCTCTGACTTGCCTCAGCAGCGACTGCAGAAATATGCCTTTTCTCAACCTGCCACATTAAACGGGTTAACTAATGGTGATGTCAGGAGAAAAAAAAATCTTATCTTATTAAATTTTCTTGTTAAATCTAATTTAAATTCCTTCTGCAGTCCTGCGGAGAAATATAACATTTCAAATGGACATTCTCCCCATGACAGGGAGATTTTGATATTGCTAATTATCTCCTACTTCCATTCATTTGCTTTCATGTAGCCCTCACAGGTGAGCTTGCTGAATAAGTTAATGGGGAGGACAGGCAGAGGCCCAAAGTCCTGAGAAAAAATTGGTATGCATGGTTTCGATTCACCAGGGAGAAGGTCACTTCAACAATCTGATAGGCGCTTTTAGACGATAGCAGGTTGAAAGAGAGTGGGGGGGAGTGAAGGCGGGAGAGAGTGACAGGAAGGTGAGAAGGAAGAAGGGATGACACGGAGAGGTAATGTGGTAATGTGTCAGGAGGTCTGGATATGCCGCCTCACCCCGTCCCGAGTGTGACAGCCCCGGGGTGCGATAACCTTAAATTCACGTACTCAGACCCACACAGTTGCACATACGAACGCACACTAACATCCATCCCAGGGCATCCTCCTGGCCATGTGTAGCAATGGTGGGGGAGTTAATCACCCATGTCCATGGCCTTTAGCTGCTCTCATTAGCGGTGAGCGGTGGAGCCGTACCCGATCCATTAGCAACGCTGCCGGTAATGACACTTCACCAGCACCGCCGGGCCCACGGCCAAGAAAGGCTTCGCAGCCCAGCGCAGCCCCTCCATTACTGCCTCATACTGCAAACTGCCGCCACGCTTTTTAGCACTGGCAGGGGGACTGAGAGGCAAAGGAAAAAATAAAACAGAAAGAAAGGGATTGTACTTCCCTTTTTCCTCGGTCCGGAAGAGCAGCAGGAAGACGAGGAGAGACGGGGAGGCAGCCTGGTGGCTTTTATCTGGGATCACATCCGCTGGCGCTGTACTGCAGCTTTATCGTTCCAAGCCTCTTTGTCTTTGTCTTGATTCCTCACACACACACACACACACACACACACACACACACACACACACACACACACACACACACACACACACGTATGTGCTCCACACACAGCTGCACATGGGAGATCTCATATGTGCACTTGCACAGTTGGACAGGCCAACAGTGGTAAGTCATGTTTTTATGCACAGGCATGTGCTAATTAAAAACAAGTACACGCACACACACACACACACACACACTCTGGTAAACCGTGCTCAGAGGGGTGCACATGTTCGCTACACACACACACAAAGAAACCACAGCAAGTTGGAGAAAAAAGGCTGGTGCAAAGTGCCGTGTCCTCATTCATATTGCATGTAAAAGCCCTCTGGCTGTCATGTAACCAAACCTGTGTCACATCTGTAAAATGGCCATCACGGAGCAAGCTCGCACCCAGTTAAAAGCCAGGACAGGCATGACTAAAGGAATATAGGCCACAGGCAACAGACCGCCTGCTTTTTCTTTCATGTCTCCCCCTCTCTCTTCCTCTCTCATTCTCACTCTCCTTCGTTCCCTTCAGCTTCACTTTTTTTTTTTTTTTTTAATTCATCTTCTCAGCTGTGGCCCAGTGCATTTGCTTTCCTGTGAAGTCTTGGTGGGACAGCAGGACATCTTTTCTTCCTCCTCCCTTCTCCCCAGTCTCCCTGACATGCTCTTTCCTGATCTGAGCTCCCCTGCATGCACACATATTCTCTTAGCGCCCTCCAAAGGCTGCCGAGGGCACAGCAGCTTCCCGTTCTCAACTGCTCTGGGAGAAATTACCCTGAATATTTCTTCCGGGGAGTTATAAATCAGGGTTTGATCTCTGAGAAGTGTTTTTAACTCTATGTGTGTCTTTTGCTTGCTATTTCAGTACATGACTGCTGCAGCCGCCGCCGCGCCTATGCAAGGGACCTACATTCCCCAGTACACTCCTGTGCCTCCAACAGCCGTCCCTGTTGAAGTAAGACCTGCACGCATGCACACGGTACTTACCCCCAATCAAAAGCCCGTCGATGGGAAGACATCATTACCACTAACAGCCCAATCACTTGCACCAAAAAAAACAGAAAAACAGTACTCCCTTAACCACCAGTAGACTGAAAGAGTCATTAAATAGACAGATCACATTTGAAGATGGCTGCAAATTGCCCTCACTCTTTCCAAACAAATGGTCTTGCACCACCAGCAAATAACAAGGATCAAAACTGCAAGGAAAGCACGATGACTCAGAAGTTTTATAGTATTTGGGAAAGACATTTGAAGTGCGGCGCAGACTTTCTCGCTTCCTCGGCAGCTGTCTGGGCTCCTGGCAGGTTTGGGCAGTCCAGCCTGAGAAATGATGAACGTGGAGAGCGGGTAGGCAGGCAGGCAGGCAGGCGAGGTGAGCGGGCCAGCTGTCTGGCGGCTGACAGTGCGGTCGTATTCAGATGGACTATCATTCGTGTATCAGATGACAGGCGCTGGAGTGAGACACAGTGCCGGCAGTGCTGTCTCTCTCTCCCCCCGTCAGCCGGTTGGGGCTGCTAGATAGCTGGAACTCATACATCCGTCAGCTGAAGCACTCCGGTTAGCCCACCAGCCACGGACAATGACAGTTTCCCTTGACAGACCCATTAGTCGCTCCTCCCCCTCCTCCCGCGTCCTCCTCTCGGACTCCCACTCCTCAGAAAGTTACAGTCGTCCTCGTGACGGAGTGGGACGGAGGAGAGGGATGTAGTTGTCGTGTGTAGCCCACGGCAACGCTTACCTATTTCATCCTCGCCGTCGTCCTCTTGGTGCCGGCGGCGGCGGCGGGGCGTAGATCACTGCATCAGTCCGTGTCTGCAGGGCTGATGTATGGACGGGACACAGTATCCTTGAGAGCTTGTTAAAGGTGATTGAGATGAATCAGTGATAAAAGGCTCAGAGCTTGTTGTGAGGAATTCACTGCACACTGCCATCATTAAAGAAGTTTTATCCCAAACAGAGATAAAAGTCTGAAAGAAAAGGGTATATTTTCTTGTAAAGATTATCTTTGATTCGTGGTACAGTTGAGCTTTTGTGAGGGAAAGTCACAGGAAGCCTGTATTAGTTGCTTGTTTTGTATTTTCTTCACCCTTTTTCCTGTTAGAATTAACTTTTAATGCTCGTGTAACAACAACAATCAGTTATTTTTATATTGCAGTGCTTGACACAAACAGAAAAAAATCAAGTCAGCAGCTTTAGTTTAGTTTTTTTTACTGCGCGTGTGCTTTAGCTCATTGTAAATCAGCGTGAAAAAATCGTTTCAATCCTCCTCAAGTTTCAGGTTAAGCAGTGGAAAAAGCCCAGGAAGTTTTGGAAGTTTTGTCGCAGCATAAATTGACAAGGGAAATAAACTGGTATTGATATTCTGAGGTGTTAAAAAGAGAAATTACTGTTACTTCAATCAGCGTAATATTTCAAAGCCGTCACTTCTGGATCCTGCAGTGAGATAAAGTCTGCAGTCCACAAAAAAAAAGAAAAAAAAAGAGGATATGTAATGACTGACACTGCAGGTTAGGATCGCAGGGGGCTGGAGCCCGTCCCAGCTAACGCAGGGTAAAAAGCAGGAGACACGCTGAGCAGGTTGCCCATTCATCACACGACTAATTGCTTCCTACAAGTGAGTCATGTAACTACTTGCAACACACACCATGATTATCACAGAAGCGGCTCCAAATGTTTCTGCCTGCAGATTCTTCCGTAACGTCAAACTATCTGCTGAGAATCTTTCAAACCCAAACAATTTGCAGTCTATTCTGATTATTGAGTGAAAATCTGTAAAGACCAAAGATTTCCTAATAGTCAGTTGACCTTGTCTCGATTACTGTGATAAATAGATGTTAGTCATATGTAAAGTAGATAAACACAGGAGTTTACAGCACGCATTAGGATACCTATGTCTTGTTTCATTTAAAAATCATACGGATTAATGTGCAAAATATAGAAATGAAACATCTAAAACTAGTAATGAAGAAACTGCAAATAGAGAAACATTTCAGGCTGAGTTGGTGTCACTTTTGTCCAGTGGGTGGCAGTAGTGAGCTCTGCCGGTTTGTTTCTATTTGATTAGTAAGTGTTGGGTCCTTTGTGTTGCGTTCACAAGCGTCTGTAAGTTGTGTTTCTTCCTCTCTTGTCGCACTGAGAACACACTTGACCCTAGATGGACTCACTTCATCACCCTGTGGTAGAAAGTGGTATTACATGGTGGGGTAACCTTGAGGTAGCTGGCTCACTAAAGTAAAGAATTACCACGGCACAATATATGAATGTTACAATTAAGGCCATTTTTAAGCAAAGAATCTTGCATATTGTATTTTTAAGTGAACCCAACTTCTCAAATGAACCAGATAGGAGCTTAAATATTTCGCAGTGAACACCTTTAGGTAATTGGAAAATCCCAGTATCATATACTTTATCTGAATCACAAAAGATAGCTTTAAAGTTTAAACTGTGAATGTCAATCATAAAACTGATTGAACAGAAAGGAGACAAGCGTTCTCGGAGACAGACCGGCATGCAGTGCCACAGATGAATACACAAAGTAGACAGAAGGAGAAGTTTATGAGATAAACCACATACTGTTCTTGTTCTGAGCTCACACATATTTACTCGTGTGTGTGTCCAGGGAGTGGTGACAGACGCCTCGCCCCAGACAGTGGCTCCTTCATCACAGGAGGTGGCTGGCCAGCAGCAACAGATCCAGGTGGACAGTGCCGCCGACCATGTTCCTGCTTACTCATACCAGTCCAAGTAAGTCGCTGCGTCTTTTAACCTTGTGGTTCTTCTGTAAGACACCCTGTTTATTCAAACGTCGTGTCAGTACGACATGAAGCAGGGGTGTCGAACGTGTGGCGCTCAGTGATGAAGCGGTCGAAATGAGCTAAGTATTTGTATTTCCTTACTGTCCTCTAGTAGATTTTCCAAGCTGAGTACTTAAGTATTAATTTTTCTGACAACCTTTCATATACATACCCTCAAAAATATCTGTATTTTCTGCTTTTTAAGTTTTCAAAACTGCCTCGTTATTGCTTTGAACCTCCAATAATGACAGTTAAGATTAAAAAGTAAAATGATTAGTCATCAATACTAAAGCTGCAATAGTTTAGCGATAAAAATTAATTCAAAGGAATTTCAAAGTTTTATATGAATTTCATTTAATACCCATTTCTGTCTGAAAATTATGATCCAAGTTGAATGATGATGTTTATCCATGTAGAAAAATACTATTCCAATAGCACTGACAATAATGTGTTTGTGAAACCGTGAAACATTCACGTTTGCTTTTTCTTTTCTACCTGATCACATTTCAAAACCTTTTTTACTTTTACTTAAGAAAAGTATATGAAGTAATTAACTTTAGATACTAAAGCATCGGTACTTTTGCCACTTATGTGACAGTTTGTAAAACCATCCATGTTAAAGGATGCAAACATCCTGTGTGGAAAGTTTTATGTTTGTATCAACATAAAACTTTCCACACAGAAAAAACTTCATTAAATGTCAACATTGTCATCATGTGATCACATTTCCCAGCTCTAAACAAAGGACAAATGTTGGAGTTGTTGGTATTTGTAGGATATTCTGAGATAATTTTTCCATTCTGGTTCAGTTTAGATGAAATTGGGTTTACGTTTGAATTGAGTTTGACTCTTCTCAGACAAAGAATGTATTTATAGGTATTGTTGAAGTGCTTTTTTAGTTACTGTGCTGCAGACAAAAGAAAAGGTCATTGTGTTATTGTTTAACTAAAGTACCAGAAAGACTCGACGTTATTTCATCCAGTAGCCGAGATCTCGGATGAATTGTCATAGTAAACAAAAAAGATTTTAATTAAACGTGAAGCTTGCAGAGGTGAGGGAATCTGCGTGAACTCTCCTCTCGTCTGCGGATCGTTTGAAGCGAGGGAATATTCCTCCAATCAGAATTTACGAGAGAAATTCAACCTGCTTTTGTTTGACAAATGTGTTTTTGTTAAGCGGCGCAAGACTCGACGCCAACAATAAAGAGGAACGAGAATGCGTGAACCAAGAAACGGCGGCGCCTTTTGCGAGCTGATTCAAATTATTTCTGGCTGCTGTTGTCGTTTTCTCGTCACTCTGCCGCCGCGTTTCTCGCTTCCTGACCCGATCACAACTCTTTAATGTGCGTCATTTCGCCCCGGCGCTCTGACTGAGCTGTCAGCGCTGCTGCTTTTCTGTGTGTGTAAAATTGTGCTTTGATTTTTAACTGCCCCTCCCCCCCCCCCCCCCTCTCTCTCTCTCTCTTTCATCAGATAGCATCGGCCTGAGCGAATGTTCCTGTGACAGCGTTGCCTTGAGACAGAAGGTGGCTGCACTGTGAATGTGAGGAAAAGAGAAAAGAAAGAGATTGCTTCCAGATTACCCAGGCACCAAAAAAAAAAAAAAAAAAAAAAAAGAGACAATTTTTTTCATTTCCTACCTGGCCTACGAGGAGAGAAAAAAAAAAAAGAATCAAGAAGGAGGCACAGAGAGCTGAGGAAGGGGATGGAGGAGGGAAAATAACTGGGCACAGTGCAAAGAAGTGAAATAGTTTAGTCTGGAAACCTGCCTGAAGGGCTTGGCTGAAGCTTGAAAAGTTTCTCAAAGAAAATTCTCAACCGGTTATAAAAAAAATAAAATAAAAAAAAAAAGGTGGAGAAAAAACGTTTAAAAAAAAAAAATTACAAAATATCAGAAAAGAAAAAAAAAAAGGTTGAATGCAGGTAGGTGATGAAGTTTATTTTGTAATTAGATGAGGGGAGTCAAGTTTGAGACACACACAGAGATTGTCTTCCTCAGATATTAAGCTACAGTTTCTTTTTCTGTCTTTTTTTTTTTTTTTTTTTTATGTTCTAGTGTTAAATCTTAGTTTTCTAGATATATTCAAAAACAAATTTGTTTTTGTTGTTTTCTTTTCTTTTTCTTGAATCTTCATGGCCTTAATTTGAAGGGCGCCAGAAACTTTTTTTTTAAAAAGTCTGACGTCCAGTTGGAGGAAAACAAAACAAACAAAATCAGTCTCTTGGACCACTTGGCGGGTGCAAGATACTGGATGAGTTGTTCTAAAGAGGAAAAAAAACAGAATCTATCACATAAGCTGTACAGATTTAATAGAGAAGAGCTTTTTTCTTTTCTTCATTAGAAGAAAACTTTGATAATTATTATGTCAGAGGTAACTAAGTGTCAGAAGAAAACAAAATGTCTGTTGGGGAAATAAATAGAAAAAAGACTTGGGGTGGGAGGGGGAGGTGAAGCTTTGAAGAGATTTTTTTTCACAATGAGGAAAAAAGAAAACATTAGAAAAAAATCAAACATGCTGCATTGTGGATGCAGTCTGTTGCAAATGCTGAACTTGTTTTTTATTATCATTATTATTTTACATGGCGAGACTTGCTGTCGATGACATTAGTGCTTTTTATCTGCCACATTTTACCTTTTTTATGAGCTTTAAGATGTTTTTAGCCCGCTTTGCTTGTCACACTGCGAAAAAAAAAAAAAAAAAAAGGATTTTAAAAAAGACGACAAAAAAAAAAAGATAAAATCAAACAAAAAAACAAAAAAAAACAACTACAGAATAATTTCTGGCAGTAAAATAAAAAATAAAAAAATTGTAGATTCAGTAGGAGCTTATGGTTTAAACCAATCAGTGCAAAAGCAATAGAAGAAATTGTTGACAATTTCTGTAGTCTTTCCTAGTTGTGGATCAAATGCAGCCCATGGATGGCCATTTTTATACCAAAGATGAAGAGACACTCTGAACCAGAGTTTTTTTTTTGTTTGTTTGTTTGTTTTCTTTTCATTTTTCAGTTTGATTTTGTTGTTGTTGATGATGATGATGATGTTGTTGTTGTTGATGTTAATGTTGATATTGTTGTTGTTGTTGCTGTTGTTGTTGTCAGCTTTTTCTTTTTTTTTTTCTTTCTTCTTTCAACTTGACCTTGATGGCCGGACCAGTCCTTACTTTTCCTTCGAACATGTTTTCTCATGCTTCATACACGCTTACACACACACACGCACACAGATTCACACATCAGACAGTATTTAAAAACCTGACCCAGCTGATGGCAGATCAACCGTCACCCACTCCGTCTCGTCGGATGACTCTCACTCACACTGTGGGCGCATTCCTCCTCCCTCTCCTTGGGATCCTGCAGGAAAAGCTTTCACAAACAAACTGGGGAAGGTTGATAGCTACACTCTGTGGATGTCGGCACGTTGCGCTGAGCGTTAGGGAGTTCTGTCCACCTATGTCTCCATCGCATTTTCGCCGCCCTCAAACCTCAGTGGGAGCCTCCCGCTGAAGCTTGGAGTGATTACCATGTCATCGCCACATAAGCCTCCTTTCTTTTCAGTCCATCTGTGCTTCGATCGTCAAATGAGTCATATTTTCTGCATGCTGTCCATAATGTTTTTATGTTTCTGATAATGATTGCATAAACTTTACGGCCCCTGATCCGCACTGGCTTCCCGTATCTGGACTGATTGACTTGTCATATGGCAGCAGCTTCGAACAACCATAGAAACAAGTGAAGATTCAAAAGCCAACACCTTAAAAGCTTTAAAAGGAGACACAAAACGTGTCCCTTGCTGTGTACAGACCCATGTGGAAACAGTGGACGGATTCTTGATGTTACTCTCTTGAACTTCGTCAATCTAAAGTTGTCGACTTTCAGAAATGTTCTAATTTCTTCTATTCTTTACTGAATTAGGAAGCAGGCAGATTTCTTTTGAAATATCTAGCTTGTTTTGCAGGTCACCTTTATAACTCAATGTGACTCTCACATGGTGTTGGAGAGTTTAAAGACTGGTTGATTGATGGTTTGTCCATGATAAAGGTCTATGGGGGACACCTTGGCTTCTCACCAACCATAACAAGATGATGACCCGTTCGCTGAGAGCCAGTTACCCCCTCGGTCGTCCCAATTTGTTGCACAAATAAGCCCGTCTCATGCAATCTGGCCTCTCCGTCCTGGAGCCGCATGAGGTTTTCAGTGACTTCATCTCTGAGGATTGTCGCCTGTGAGACGACGACCATTTCTGCTGGCGTTACAGCGGCCCGCTGTGTGACTGCGCTGCTCGCCCATGCTCCCCCACTCTGCCCAGAACCGGTGGCGCTACGGCACTAAAAGGCCCCCCGCTTCACTGGCACCATTAATGTGCCATGGCCAAGGCAGCCTCCTTTGCTCTCATTTTCAGTCTCTGTCATTCTCTTCCCGCCGTCCCCCTCTCTCACGCTCTTTCTGAGGTTTCTTCTCTTTATTGGATGGTGCAGAAGCAGAACCACAAACCAATTTCAGTCACTCTCCCAATGAGGCTTGACGGGCCCAATTTGTCTCCCTCTGGGGCAATGGGATCCACTCCAGTGTCCCTCAAAAGACCCTTCTCTTCCCGACAGAGGGGGCGCTTTTTGTTTGGTGACAATTGCAACTGAGCTCTCGCAGTTTGTGCGACTCTCTCAACCCCAGTGCTGCCGAGCGTACAGCAAACTGTGACGTCATGCGTGGTGGTGTCCGTGAGTAACAATCAAATTGTACATTGAGTGCCTTTTAACTAAGCTTCCAAATGATTCCAAATGATCGGTGTCATCGTTGATAAAGCACATGAAGGAGCTTGTCGTGAATTGGTTGTGCTGCAGAACTATTAAAGCTACTCTATGGTGCTAAAGATGAAGCTGCGTCTGGCTTCTGCCTTCCTCGTGTTTGGTGATCTCTGTGACGAGCCGGCCACTGGGGATCCTTTGGCCATGAACTCGGTCTGACCCGGCCACCTGTCCACTTGACAACACAAAAACAAACAAACAGGTTCCAGAAGCCATATTTTTTTTCCTTTCATCATACTCTAAATACCTGTAGTACGTTCTCGTCTTCCATACACGAGCGGAGGCCAACGAGCCACATGTGTCTCTCAGACCGAAGGACTTTTTAGTGTTTTGTTGTCCAATCAAATCAACACGCGTCCCTTCTCGCCTTATCTGATCTGCCATTCAACATCTGCTTTCACTCGTCGCGTGGCTGCGATCAGCTCTTATCTCCCAGCGAGTAAGTCTCCACGTTACAGGCTAACAACTGACAAATGTTGGGCTTTAGGAACCCGCGGATGTGCCAACTCGGCTCATCTGTTTGCGATTGCTTCGTGAGCTCGCTGTTGCTTTTCCGAATCGATTTCAAGTGTCCTGATGAAACGACAGAGCTGCTACTCTTTGACCAGGTCTAAGCTAGTGTATGTGCGTGTATGTGTGTTGGTTCAACTTCTGTCCGATGGTTCGACTTCTTTTATCAACACGCCTAAATCCAAGTTCTCCAGATTCTTTGCTGTCGTTTTGTTGAACAAGTTGGACGTTTTCAAGCTTAACATGAGTCATAATGCAGAAATTGCACATCAGAGGGCAGAGTGTTCGACGAAAAAGCCTGCGATTCAACAGTGACGCCATTATGGGAAATAGGATGATAAATACCCAAGAGATTATGAAAGACATGCACAACAAAGAACATCAACTCTATTTTGCTAATGTAGATTCAAGAAAGAAAAGGATGGAGAGGCAGGTGTGTGCTACTGCTGCACAGGACCAATATTTCATGTAGATCTGAAAGATTACCCAACAAAAAGAAATGGCTTTGTTCTTAATAGCACA
The DNA here is from genome assembly GCF_963383615.2 of Lipophrys pholis. Classification (NCBI taxonomy): domain Eukaryota; kingdom Metazoa; phylum Chordata; class Actinopteri; order Blenniiformes; family Blenniidae; genus Lipophrys; species Lipophrys pholis. Next base: position 7,854,720 of record NC_137643.1, on the reverse strand, counting down.
ATGGCATAATGTACCTTTTCAGAATACAAATATCGTCTCCAAAGTGTACAGAGGGCATGCCTGCAATTCTAAGAAGGCTGGAGCAGAAATGTGCTCGCAGTCAGCCCATGTGTCAGCACAAACCAGGAGCCAGGAGAGAAAGTATGTGTAAAAAAAAAAAAAAAAAAAAGAGGGAGAGAAAGAGAGGCAGGAATCATTAGCTCCTTGTTGCCGGGCAGAAGTGGTCCCAGCCTGGAGTTTCTCTTGTCTTCATGCGGCGGTGCGCTCCCCCGTACTGGACTCCAGCAGGTGACCAGCATGACCCACCGCTAATTAGAAACGAATTCTGTCCCTCTCCCGACGCCATTCCACCAACGCAGAGTCCTCTTCCACCGCACAGCTGCTCATCGCTTCCTACCTCGCTCGGCCTCGGGTTTTGTTGTTGACACACCTCGCCGTCGCTCCACCAGACATCATCGGTCCCGTCGTCTTGCCTTCATCTTTCCTCAAGTTCACTTTGGCAATCTGTCCAGCTTTTGGCGGGACTATAAAGACAGTCCAGCTTGTTGCTCTTTAACCAGAATTGCAGGACCCTCAGACCCAGGATACTCACATTACTTTTCGCATGTTTCACTAATCAAAAGACAAAAAGTGCAATGTGTGCATGTGCATGAAGGAACCCTGGAGGGGTTGCCACTCATTGGCAATTTTCAAGCATCGATCATTTCCAGAATGTGACAGATCGGATGTTTTTTGCTTGCATAGCTTCAGTGACAGAAGCCCCCAGACAGTCGGGTCAGTTCCTCTGTGCTCTCTCAGCAGGCAGCAGATTGGGGGGGGGGGGTTGTCCTTCTTGATGTTATTTACCGTTGTCTGCTGCTGCAGTATCTGTGGTAAAGTTTATGCAATCGTACATTAAGAATATAGGAATTAGTCTCAAGAATATTTTTGTGATTAATCATTTATCTGTTATCTATTTACTGGCAATGCAGTAAATCTCACTGATCTGATGCCCCTGGTGAAATGTATTCACAGGTTTAGAGGTTTGTCTTGTTTTTTTTTTACATCCTCTATTTGAGGATTTCATGAGGAAACAAAACTATACATTTCGACTTCTGCTTCAACCTCAGTCTCCTTCGGATGACTCCACGCACTCGACGACGTAGCCGAGCTTCTGCGAGAAGCAGTGATCAGTCTTTCCAGGCGAGGCGCTTTATTCCACTGCCTTTTTGAACAAAACAGAGCTCCCGACTCATCCCTCACTCATTTCTCACCATCACTGCCGCCATCCCTGAATCCGGCATGCTCCAGAAAGTCATCCATGTCGTGTGGCTCCCCAACAAACTGGAGCAAAACTCATAAGATGGATCACATGTCATCCTTCCGCCGTCGCAAAATGTGGATTCATCGCAGCCATTTGCATTGATTCTCGTCTGTTAGGAAAACAGTCGTTCAGAGTTACTCTTGCAGACTCTCTTGCAGTATAAAGGAGAAGTGCGGCTCAATAACTCATCACAGAGCAGCACACACTCTCCACACGTATGTGATGCGGTGGGAAAATTGCTCAAACCGTGCTCAAACCACCCACCCACCTCCCCTGCCCAAGAGCGAGGTCCTGTGTTTTTAATTGATGCCTCGGTTCACCTTTGATGAGAGCTATTGATTGGCCACGCAACCCCGAGAGCGCAGCCACTCAGCCAGCCAGCAGAGCATTTGCAGAGTTCAAACATCTCTCCGAGAAACACAGAATCCACTGATTACTAGGAAACGGCCGACCAAAATTTGATCGAGACCGCCAGCACCGAACGCGTGTTGGGCGTGGGACTCGCTTAGCAGGTTTTAAAACAAAGAGGAACTATTTATTAGGACAGCAGAGCGGTTTTTATTTCTTTATTTTTTTTTCCTCTCGTTTTCTTGTTTGTTTTTATTTTCACTTTCCTTTGTTTTGGCGCAGAGGAGGACATGGTCACGCCTCGCACACACGCTGCTCAGTGTGTGTGATCTTTGAGAAACTATCTGTACATCTGTGGATGTTAGGGTTTGACTTGGGTTTTATGAGTTGTTTTTTTTTCCCTCTCTCTCTCTCTGATGAAGCTTTCAATAAAAAAAAATGTGGAAAAAAAGCACAGAGGAGTGCCGTCTTCTTTCTATCTGCATCTGAAACGATTGTTATCACATGCGATTATTGTGGGAACATTTATTATGCACTGAGCATCCTCTGAGGATCACACACACACACATAAGACACACCATCGTCCCCAAAGCCTATTATCTATATGACTAAATTGCAGTGGGAAGGAAGAGGAAGCCCTGTTATTACCATCCCGGCTGATGGCACCTGCTGTGCGTTGACCTTGGCCCCTCACATCCTCTCATAATTACAGCCCTTGCAAATGGAGCTAATACCTCTCGATGGGATTTCCCTCATCACAGCTCACATGCACTTGATTGGGCGTAAAGTGGTCATAATCAAAGATGGAGGAGTCTGCCTGAGGAGGAAGTGGATCGATGGCAATCAATCTTCCTCTTCACTCTCATTTAGGCCCAATCAATTGCTGTCCTTGTCGCCTCCGAGGACACCTGTACCGTCGATACCGCGGGCGCGTCGTAGCCGCCGTCGAGGACGTCGCTACAAGATCGAGGCGACGGGACCAGCACGCCAAGACAAAGGAGGTGTGCGGCTGATGGGCTCGGGTTGAGTGTGTGCATGCAAGTCTGCAGCTTCCTGCCTGCATCTGCTGATCTGTGATAATACGGAAAATGCCCGAGTGCTCAGCGGAGATAACTGTCGATGTGGGACATTTACGGCAATTTGAAACATTTTGCTTCCCTGAGAGAGTCTTTGGAGGCGCTGTGATTTCTCTCCACTGCACACTGTATGGCTGCAAAATCTGGGGGAAAAAATGCAGTGGGATCCTTTATTGAGTGAAATGCCACAGATTGAATCTCTCTCCCTCGGAGCCGAGCAGCCGCCTTATCAGGACTTATAGAGATGTAACAGCCGAGCACCACAAGGGTGCAGCATACCAACACAGATGTTATCTTGTGTGTGCATTTCACAGAGGAATGAGGGCCTACTTGCACACACACACACACACACACACACACACACACACACACATACACACACACACAGGCACACACACAGGCACACTTACATGCATGCTCACAACACTGGATACAGATTAAGGACGTCTCCACTGGGGGAACCTCAACACAACCAGCTTTCCCATCAAGCGTTTTGCCATCTGCTCCCTGTATACGAAGATTAGGAACGAAGCACATGAATTATACCGATCCAACTTACAAATTGTTTGATTGATGTGTATTTTTATAGGATAAACATTCTCTCTCCTGGATGCAGCTTTGTGTGTTGATAAGTGTGTCGATAAGTGCGTAAATCTAGGCAATTGTAAATTATGTGAAGACAGATGAGACCAGCATCCATTTAAACGTGGAGAGATGAGTGAGTGTTTTTGCAGCGAAATGCAAAACAGTAACACTCTATTGCTATTGCCCTTGTGTAATGAACGGAACTTGCGGGTCAGAAAATAAGTGCCACTAATTAGCTTCACCCATTATTTTGGTTGTAAAGGTTATCAATTTGCCTCCAACAAGTGATCGGCGCAGACCTGTGGGGGCGACGAGGTTTCGCGTCTCGGCCAGTTGAACACAATCGATTTTATTTACAGACCAATTAAAAACGGGGGATTTCACTAAAATTGGCTTGAGTAGGACTGGGGGCCTTTAATGACCCCCAGTGTCCACGTGCACGCCGAGCGGGTTTTTCCAATCATTAAATCTGTCGTCATCAGCACACACACAAGCACACACACACACACACACACACACACACACCAGGTGCTTCACTTGCTTATTGAAATACACTCCATGGAGTGAGATATAATTAACTAGAGGGGTATCTGCACTGATGGGCTAAAATCTAATGAGCACCTAAGGCACATTAGAGAGAGAACAATGGTCTGCAACCTGCGGCTCTGCACTAGCTCTGGGAAGCATCATGTGTAAACAAACATTTCTGGATTCAAAATTATTTGCACAGCAACTTGATTCTTACCTCAAGGCGACAAATGTGACATATAAATTCGTACTTCAAAAGATTGTCAACTAAAATCTGCACTTTTCCCTAAACGTGTTTCCAACTGCGCCTCTCTGAAAGATGGCCCTGAATAAATAAAAGAGACCTATCGGCTAAAAAAAAAAATTAATTGAAGAGAGACGTTTTCTTTTATTGTCAACAATGCTGGTTTGCTGGTTTGTCTGTATGTCTGTAGCTAAATGTTTAAAACTAGAGAGAGACTGCTGGATACAATGGTTAGACGACTAAAATGGCTTTAAAAGGTTAAACAACTAAAATGGCTAAACCATCTGGAAAGGCTTAAATGTCTAAAAGTGGCAAGAAATGTGAAACAGTTGAACTCACCAAACTGTGTCGTAAACTGAAGGACAAAGTCAATTTTTCCAAGAGATTTTTAAAAAGATGCCGAACACAAACCAAAATATTTGTTATTCAAACGATCATTGTCTTGTGATTGATGATAAACAGACCATCTCAAGGCCGACTCTCGACTGTTATGCTGTTGTTGTGAAACAGTGTGATTTCCTAAACCGTGTTATTTTACCAGCGCTGGTCTGGCTTACAAAATATTTTTGTTTACGAAATGACTCCTCCATTAATTTTCCGAGGGGGTTGACAGGTTTACAAGCTGTGTTATGTTCATTTTGAAGGTTAAACGTGTTTCTTTAGTTGGAGATGATTTTTCTTTGGGGGGGGGTGGGTTGGAAGGTGGGCAAGAATACCTTTTTTAATCATAAATCGTCAAGGACACCGATTTAGGATGAAGTAATATATCTGTGTATGCACCTAGAACCTCCAGCTGATTGTGGAACTTGAGCAGATACGCCTGCACGAAGCAGCCAGAGCGGCAGTCAGAGCGGCAGTCAGATGGCCTCGATGGCTGGAGGTTAAAGAACTTTCAGGTAAGAACCACACTGAAGCTCACTACACACATCCACAGCTTGTACCTGCTAACATCCCATTTCACCACGTCACTCCAGTGTTTGAGGAGCTTAACTAACTGGAGAATCGAGGTGATTTATAATCAGTTTTTATCTGATGAACTCGGTTGAATTATTTTCACTTGTCAATTTACTGAGGTTTTTTTTTTTATTCAATTTTTTTGAAGTAATTAAATGAGTACTTCTCAAAGCAATTCAGTCGGGTCAAGTGGACTTGGTCTTGTGTCTTGGAAGCTTTTCCAGCAGTCCTCGCTGTTTCAAGACGAGGCACGCTCGTCTAGTATACTATAAACAGCACCCACTAGTGGCCCTACATAGATTTCAGCATTTCTGCTATTTACATGTAAACGGACACAGTTTTCAAAACGTTCTCACCTGAAACATTGTCGGGGTAAACAGGCCCTAATTGAACGGTGAAGATCTCAGATAGTTAAAGTCTTTGGCTGCGTCCCCCAAGGATTCATGTCAATAGACCACAGGACTCTGGGGGTGAACCATTGATGATGGAGTCGCATTGGGTTTAAAAGACGTCCACTGTTGGAATAATCTTACGAAAGGTTATCACATTCATTGTACCAACATTCTTTCTCATCTGCTACGACTTGTATTTCTCCACTGTGAACTTTTATGGTAAGGAGGAATGTGGTCTGCAGATGGGAAGTCCTTGTAATAAGATAAGAGGACCCCTGTGATCTATTATGATAAGGAGAAGTGGTCAGCAAATGGTGAAGTGTTGTGTTTTCAGATGGGAGGAACCCTAATAAATGGAGAGGAAATGGCAGAGGTTTTTCAGAGCGGGTTGGAGATTTGTACCTGAAACATCTCTCTGTCCGTTTCTCCTCATGAGTAAAACCAAATCTTAACTTGTGTGTGTTCTGTCTTGCAGATTTAATAAATGTTCAGAGGTTGGACCTGACATCCACTGTGACTTATTAAGGCCTTTTGGATCTGGATTACAAAATGTCTTTCGCAAAATACAAGATTGATATAAACCGGACCCTCAATTCGAGGTAAGTCTTTCCAACTTTCAGGTGGACAGCTTGTCCAACACACAAGAGAGACACAGAAGAAAATGTCAAACAACTCATCTAAACTAAACTGACGACCTGGCAGAAAAAACCAGACCAGTTCAGTCAGGAGGAAAACAAAACAGATGGGTCAAGAACTTATCAGAGGGGGAGCTTACCCACCATGAAAAGGAGGTCGTAGCAAAAAGGCCGAGGGCGACGTGTACACGACTAGGTTTTCATGTGAAAAGGCAAAGTTAGATTACATTTTGGGTGTCCACTTACACCAAACAACCAAGAAAGACGGTTGAACATTGACAGCGTGCCGTTCTCGGCGTGCGTTTGTAGGTGGTTGTATTACACAAACACATAAACTCACTAGTGGCCACACTTAAACGACTTTGTTTTTTCAGCATTACTGTTTATCCAGCAATCACTTTGCCATCTAAATGTAAAATCTGAAACAAGATCGCAAAGAAAAAAAACTTTGTCATGTGAATGCAGCCTATGGTTTGCCATGACACCAGAGCTATCACCTGTAGTCCAGCTCACCACAGCGACTGGGATTAAAGGAAAACCATCAACATTAATCTGAACTGTGGATACTGTCTTCTCCCCCTCTTCCAACCTCCAAGAGAGAAAAGCGGTGAATCTTCCAAGCAAAGGCCGTGGTACGACTCTCCTCCCAGCACTCACTCCTAGTCTAAACCGGTCCCTGACCCTCCTCCTCCTCTTCCTCAGGGCTGACGACTATCCTCTCACTTTGCAGGACCGGCCACAGTAAGATCAAACTGGGATGTATGTTGAACTAAAATCAGGTATAAGCAGATATAAGTCACCGGACTGAAGTCATTTCACCTTGTCGACCTTCTTCTTTCACTCAACTTTCCTGTTTTGGTTCAGTCTGGCTGTTTGAATTAGGGCACAGCTGTTTTCATTAAACATGTCGTTGGGCTCCTACGCAGCACCGAGGCTCAGACTGCACACTGCTGCGTAATGGAGCATTTCTCAGTCGTAGAGCCTGATACTTCTGTCAAAAGTGTAAATATTTGCCTTACGTCTGACTCCAGCTAAAGGCTAACGTAACACTGTTTAAAAAAAATATTAGCATTTTTCACAACTTTTACATGTAAATATAAGATTTTCAGCTTGTTGTAGAGTTAACGAGCATTAGTGTCTAAAATAAAAAAAAAATGTAAAAAACGATGTGTTTTTTCCAGCCTCATCAAATTTGCCGCTTTAGCTTTAATTGACATACAAGGCGCCAACATCTTTGCCAGATGTGCTTCCCGCGCCATCGAGAAAACAAATGGGAAACACGGGTGTCTTGCCCCCCCAACCCCCCCCCCCCGGTCCACAATAGAGTCCCATGTGGCGGCACACTTATTCAGACAGCAGCTCCATTTCAATATTTCAGTGATGAATTACTATCATTGTGCTGCAGGGTTCGGGAGCGCGGCCAAAGCCTATACAAGTTTTCAATGACATTAGTGGAACAATTGTATCCCAGGAGATGGTGAGGGCTGCACACTAGACATTGTTCCCCAGGTGGCACTGGAGCGGGCCGGTGTCGAGGGTCCAGCCCGGCTCTCAATACACTCGTGACAATAGGTGTTAATTCAGGCTACGTAAAAAAAGAAAAAAAAGCATGACATTAGTGTGATTATCCCACTTTGCCCTTAACAGGTTAACATTTATTTCTCTACTCCCAGTTTGCCCTAGATTGTGTGAAGTGCTTGTGATGAATCCCTCCACACAACCTGCTTGAAACTATCAGTTTATAAATACATTTAATTGTAGGTGATATATTCATTACTGACTTGACAGCACCACGGTGGAAAAATAGAACCTTATTACAGTTGTTTGCGACATCCCTAAAAATGTAATTTTTTTGATGGTTACATAAAAGAGAAACAAATTTGTTTAGAAAATAAATGTTCTAGTGTTAGTGACATGAGGTGATCCGTCTCTTTGATATTGATCATTAATATTGATAGAAACTCATTTACACACTAAAGACCAAAAAACAACCTGCAAGAAAAACAGAAATCAAATGAACTGGCAATATGCAGATAGCTCTAAAAATGTTAATTTAGTGCTTTAAATATCTCGCGGAGGCTTCAGGTATCGGCTTATGTTGCTTTCTAGAGGAATAAATAAGTTCAGGCATAATAAGGTGCTTGTCTTCTAGTACACACTGAAATATTAACCATTATGGAAACCGCTTTGGATGATGATGAAGTCAGAGAGAAACAGCAAATCTACAAAAACGAATGTAACCAGCTTGTGGAAACTTAAGTCATTTGTGATTGTCTTAGGTCTCGTTTACGCAACGTTTTGACATGAAAAGGCATCGTTTTTGCATTTTCATTCACTAAAAGTTTTGCTTTCACTGTGCAAAGCTTTAAAAACGACGTCTGTTTCCATGGAAATGGCAGAAGTGATGACACACGCACGCAGAGAACAGCAAGACCATGGGATGATCGGGCAGTTCGCGTCAAATCATTTTAACAGGCTGCATTTAGAAAACACAAATATGAACCTGACTGAATCACTGACTCACAGTGAGGAGTGTGATATCGTACCTGCTGGTTTACTGTGGCACAGTAAAAACAATTTACAGTCAGTCAAACACCACCTTTGTTCGTGTTGTTTGTAAATTAAAATCAGCATTTCTGCCGAGTGCCGTTGACTCACCTGGAATTGCAGCCAGAGCAAATTCAAGCCAGAAGCAATAAACCGGGATTATCCTTTGAGGTAACTCGCAGTCAAAAGTCAACGTGAAGGAAAACATGTGTTTCCTCAAGCTGCTGCGGCGCGGCGGAAAAGAAAGGAAGGACAGAAAATTCTCATGATTGAAGTAGGTGTCAAGGTTTGGGTGAGCTGGTTGACAACTTCATTTATTATCTGATTCCTTTTTAACAAGCTCAGGGATTTTCCGAGTGTGTTTTTGGCTTTCAGAGTTGAAAGTAAAGGTCAAGTCATTTGACTTTTTTTTTTTTTTTTTTTTATTCCCACAATCTGAACTTGACTGCAGTCGCTCCTGGATTTTTAGTTATTTTCTGGAGTTGTTGCTTAAAGTCTTCGGGCTGTGCGGGTCACAGAGGGAGATTTTTAGGTTTTTCTCATATTATTTGTTCACTGCCCAAAGTTTAGTTTTGCATTTTCTCTACTTGGGACATATTGGCTTTACCTCCGGTCACTTCCTGTTTGCTGAACCCGGGAGTCTCTTGGCCACTCCCTGAAGAGAGATGCTGCGACTGCACATTTCTACAACCTGGACGCATCGAAATCAATTAAAATACTCAAAAATACTGTATGTCACACTCAATAGAGCCTTAAACCATAATAATTATATGGTCACTTCACTTAGTTTAAGTTTTCAAAACTCCTTGGGAAAAACATTGACTTGAGCAAAATTTGATTTTTTTTCCAATCAGATTAATAATACTTAAATATGAGCGGATGATGTTTATATATGAAGAAGTACGAACTTAACAAATCTTTCCTCCAACCAGTCTGTTTGCATCCTGGGATTTCTTTCTTTTTTTGTTTTTACTCTGTTTTGATCCCAAACGTAACGACACAAAACCGCAAAGCATAAACAATAAACAGGTGAATAAACACGATGGAGTGTGTATTACACTCGCTTCCTTCCCCGCGCGCCCAGTGAACACCGTTCGTCGGTACCGTTGTTTGTTTGGTTCATACTTAAACGCTTCCCCAACTCCCCGTCAGTCCGTTCGAAAATGGGAAATTCATTAAATATATTTAATATTAGCAAAGACATGAACAAGGGAGAGAAAATAATTAAGGAAACGTCCTGGTCAAAATAGGCCAGGGGCTTCAACATGTTAAATCATTTCAGTTGTTTTTTTCTCTCTTTTGCATGACAATATCTAGTTAATTCTTTAGAAATGGAGTTCATATTGGTTTGTACTTTCTTTCTTCATGACGTAATTACTACAGCCACTCGAGAGCTGGATGGGAGAAATAATAAGGTCGACTGTCTGAACTTACAGCAGCCAAATAAGGAAGGGACTGACCTGAGCCAGCGCCGACTCAGCTTCATGAAAATTGAAAAGTTTTAGGCTTAATATTAAAGCGACACTGTTGTTAACCTCAATAAATGAAACTAATGTTACCGTTTCAGTGTGCTCCTCCAGCTGAAACCTTCGATATTAAAACTTCTTTCCTTTGCTTGTTTAGCATCCGTTTACAGAAATCAACACTTTTTCATTATGTTTTTCAATTATAATAAACGATCTACCCATTGACAGGCCTGGTTACAAACATTACTGCAGCAGCGTCAGCCGTAATCTCAGCTCCAGTTTGTCCCAGAGCCGCCCGTAAATAGAACAACGTGAACTAGAGTTTGGTCATTAACCCTTCCCGCTGCGACACAAGCATGTGGACTTACTCATAATGTCTTACTCAGCATTTCTCAAAGAAAACAAGGTGTATTTCTAAGTAATGTAAGATTTATTGCATGGGAATGTTAAGTCGTTCAGGCCCTAAAAAAATAAAAAAAATTGGCATGAAGCAGAAAACCACTAAGCCGAGGCTGTCAGGTATACAGTGAATATAAAGCAGAGAAATAAAAAAGAAAACAGGGAAAAAGACTCATCTTTCACCTCCTGTCTTTGCCCTGCGGTCCAGCAGCCCCGGAGGGCTGCAGGATGAAGGACTAATGGCTCACTATCACCTCCAGGCTACACGAAGTGATCTACAGCAACAGTGTGCAGGTGGATAAACACGTCTGACTGGTAACATGGAGAGGACCACACATGCTCAACCCAGACGCCTCGGCCCCGCAGATTTGTGGGACTGTAATGAGAATATTTGTGAGCTACCGACACGTGAGGCTGTGAACCAGACCAGCAGTGCACCTCTGCCCCTCCAGATGTGATCCCTGATGTGTGAAGGGGAAAACAGGAGGCACGTTTCAGAAATGATTGGGGGGAAAAAATCCTTTTCTACAAACAAGCTGCAATATAATTGATTCATTCTTTTTTTTTTTTTTAAGTAATAGTTTTTTTTACCTTGATATAACAAAAATATAACAAAAGTTTTATAAACAAGTTGACATGCTCTGTTAGATGTGACGGAAAGGCTCAAACAAAGTTAATAAGTTGGCTTTGGGATGTTGTTTGGTTTGTGAATCTTGTTTATTTAGATGAATGTTACAATCAAACAAAAATGAGAAACACTTGGAATTAATCAGCTGGTATTCTAGTAAATGTGCTTTTTGTCTTTCTGGCTGAGAGTTTAATGAGGTGATCATTCATGCATGCTTTCTTTTTATCTGATTCCCATCCCAGCTGACAATGAGTGAAGGCGGAGCACTGGACGGGTCGGCAGTCCAATCATTTCCCAATCAGTCGTCTTTGAATATGAATCCAAACTCAGTAAGGTGATCAGTGTTTGTACCTTTACTTTCGTAGTAGTGATCTGAAACTAAATAATTTGCCTCAGAAATCTATCCAACATCTTTTCCTCAATATTTCTTAGCCAGCAAAGGGCCGAAAGCAGAGCACACCCTTAAGAGGTTGCATATAAAAAAACCCTTATCTTATAATCCGATGAATACGATTATAGTAATATTCAACTATCTTCTATACTTTCTTCAAATCAATTATGATTTCGATACAAAAGCTGGTTCAAATCTCACCCGTGCAACTGACAACATATATCAACATCAAGTGCATGTGTTTGGACTGTATTCAGAGAAAACCCAATGCATGCACATGGAGAACCTGCAAACTCCACACAGAGAGAACCTGTTGATTTGAACCAGAAGAATTCTTGCTGTGAAGCAAACCCCTGTACATATCGCAATGTCCTCAAAAAAAATTACACTTCAGTTCGTGACATCAATCGATTAAATATTTTTTACAAACTAAGTGCACAATTTTCTGTATTTAATTGCGATTAATCGCATTGTTTTTCTACTGAAGACTGAAGCTTGTAATGGATATTTATTAAGGGAAAACCACAGAATTAATGTTGACTCAACACAGAGACTGTGTTGAGTCAAAAACTGTGTTTTTATAACGTCCTTCTTGCTTTGCATAAATACTGTTTCTCTCCCAGATTAGCAAAAAATAATAAAAACATTAATTAATTGATTAAACATCTAACATTAGTCTGGGTTTTGTTAGAGTGCAGGTCCACCACTTTGTGAATTTGAATATTTCCAGAAACAAAGTTGTAAACTTATTACATGAACAAAGTGGCAATAATATACCGGAATATCTACACACACACACGCACGCACGCACGCACACACAGTATACAAGAGAGCCAGGGACAGAAAGAAAGAGGAGAAATTAATATTTTACCTGTATTTCCTCCAGCTTTAGCAGTTTGGTGGCTCCTGGTCAGCCAACATGGCGTCCTGCTGGTCTGCTGCAGAATTCCTTCTGTGGTCATTAATTTCGGCTTTACAAAGTAAAGCTAATGACTTTCACTTTCCCAGTCGGCCGTCAGGAAACTTTTTAAAGTGAAACATTCTGCCTTAATATTATTCCAGTTAGCGTTGCTCTGTTGTCACGGCGCTGCGCCCAGAGACGCTGCAAGTGCTGCTGCCCCGGTAAGGGAGTCAAAAAAAAAAAAAAAAAAACCGGAAGTAAACAAAACTCCGTTAACGAAGTAAAACTTTTTTAAGGAGTTAAATGTTTCAAATCAATTACTTATATTAGCGCGTTATTTTTGACAGCACTAACTTCAGTTTTAATAATGCTCTCCAGAAAGGTTTTCCAACAATAATTACAGTCAAGTTTTTAAAAAATTCCACCTTATGCTCTGTTTTTTTTTTTTTCTTTTCTGTTCAGTCATCTTAAATCAGTCCTGATAAGTTGCCAACTAACATATCGCAAAACAAAATGTAAACTGTGGGTTATTACTTTATCTTATCCCGTTCAATTGTTCGGTATTGTTTCAAATGCCACTGTCGCTCCTCTTGCCTTTCTCACATCATGACTGTTCATTTCATCTGGATAACCCTTTGCCCCCATCAGGCTGCCTGCTGTGAGAACTCGCTGAAAGAAATGCGCATATACCACAAATGTCATGCCCTCTCCCGCACGAATAACAATAGAAGGTGGACGTGGTTGAGGGCAATAAGCAGGGGAAATACCGCGCTATAAATACATTACAAGTGCCGCTTCTGAGCGTGTGGAAGGTCGGCGCTGACTGACTGAGGCGGTTCTGGGGTGTAGTCTGTAAGCAGGGCAAAGGGAATGTTCTGGGCCAGTGGTCCTCGTCCCCTGCACCAAGCACAGAGATCCCTACACCTCCCACAGCTTAACTTGATATACAGTGCTTGAAAGGTGCGTTTCTTCCCCCCTCTGTCACAGACACACATTTATACACACTGCTTAGCAGCGTTTCCTGACTCCTGCGGAATATTTTCTAATCTCCACAGGGTTATGCTACATTACACATGTTATGGCTGCGGCAGGCTCACCCTCCGCTGAACTACAAAGCGTCTGAACATAGGTGAGGCTGGAGTCAGAGAGGGGCCCGAACTCGGCTGAACGCTCCCACATGTGCTCTACATGTCCGCGTGTGCCAACTTTCCCCCCGTGTCTACATTTTAGTGAGCAATTATTTTTTTGTTCTTTATTATGTAGGAATGCGGCCGACTGGTGAGCATTATCACGAGCATGACCTCATGCTCGCATTAGTATTTGTCTGTGCATGTGTCTGCATGAGTGCGTGTGTGAGCCACAGATCGAGCCCGAGGACAAAACACAGCAAAACAGCCATCAGCAGAGATTAACTGTCTGAGAGTCTTGGCCTCAGAACTGTCTGGTCTGGTTTCTTCTGAGGGGGAGAAAGAAAGAAAAAAAAAAGAAGCTTTTTTTAAGTGAAACTTGTGAATCAACACTCCCACCTTCAGAGTCTTTGTCGACATGAATGGCAGCACATGTTTTCATTGGGAAAATGAATCAAACGTGTTGAGTCTCAGAGTGACAAACCCACAAACTACTCCACAGCTCTCCTCTGGCCTCTTTGGTTACTTAAAGCTCACCTTTCTGGTTTTACTGCCCATAATTTAATGTATTCTCACCACTTCTATGTTGCACTGTGGTGACAATAAAACACGTTTGCAGCCAAGATCTTACCTGGTGTTTCTCTTGGAGGAAAAAAGTGGCTTTTCTTTACACTCACAGTCCTGCTTGGTAATTTTTTTCGACCACCATAACTTTATTTCAAGCTCAACATAATCAATGCAAAGGACGCCGCTTTAAGACAAAGACTTTCTTTAGGTGATCCACGGAATTGAACCAGTTAACATCGTCCAGTGCCACAAAACCACATTTGCAATACAACCCACAAAAAGTAAGGAATTTACCATTTGATAGATTATGTCTTTGTTGTGACAATGCGTTTTATACCATTGGAAAGCCTGTTTTATTACCCATTTAAGCTGTGCTAAACATGTAAGGAACATGCATTTGTGGGATGAGCAGCAAAGCTGGGTGTGTGGGCTGCATCCGTGCAAATTCTGCCAAATCTCTGTGAATGCCTAACAGCTTTTCTCTGCTCTTGTCACAAGAAAGGGATCAAAATCTTGCTTTTACTGACATAAAAAAAAACAACTGGAAAACTCAAGCAGTTGGAAGTTGGAAGAATGTATGACCAGCCCCTCTCCTCTGGACCATACCATCACAATCGCTCTCTGAAAGTGTTACCATCAAAACACACAACATAAATTAAAGACGTATGAAAGAAAAAACAACTTCAAACGTTCAAAATCGTTCTATGAATATTCCCATTCGTGTGCGGTAAATACCCACTTCAATTCAGTAAATAGTGCGGGAGAACCCCTCGACAATGAACACATGGTACGCTCCACCTTCACGCCTGGTGTGACGGTGGAGATGGTGACGCTTTTTGACAACAAGGTAAGGAGCTTGAATTAATAAACTGACTAAAGTGAAGGTGTGTGTGTGTGTGTGTGTGTGTGTGTGTGTGTGTGTGTGTGTGTGTGTGTGTGTGTGTGTGTGTGTGTGTGTGTGTGTGTGTGTGTGTGTGTGTGTGTGTGTGTGTGTGTGTGAGACCTTTGCTGCTGCCCTAATCTCGTGACCTCTTCGTCACACTATTATTTTGAAAAACTAAAACATCTCGCAAACACAAATTTCCTCACTTTTGTGGGTATTTTGCACACTTACTGAGTTTTAGTTTTTTTCTAATACATGTTTTTTACTAAGCCAACGTAAAATGTCAATTGTACAATTTTTGGTCTCTTGACTTTTTTTTTTTTAATGATTTTTCTCCATAAATCCCAGAGCTGCTCATTTTACCCTCAACTTTTTTTTTTCAAAATCACTATTCAGGCTGTAATTCTGAAAATAACCCACCGTTAAAAAAGCTAACCCTAAAAGCTAAAGTGTGCACTTCAATTATTGAAGTGAAGAAACAAAAATGAGCCGTATTGAAATGAGTTTTTGTTCATTTTCAGCAGGCTGGAAACAGTCACACAGCCTCGTAAATATAATCAGAAACTTTCAAACAGGCAGTTTAAATATAATTATCTAGCTGATGAGCTTTTTGATTTGTTTTTGTTTTCGTTTTTGTGGCCATATTTTGTGATCATTTTCCAAACTTTAAAAGAAGATTAAAAATATGTTTGTTTTTTTCTTGGCTCCAGTGGGAACGTCATGTTATTTTCATATTTTTCCCCCCACGTGTCCTTGCAGTATGAATACACCTCCACTTTTTAACGGAACAAAGGGGTCTTGTGCAAACATGCACCTCCACATTCATATTAATGCTAACTTTACCAAGGACTTGCCTGCGTTGGTTCAGTGTGAGAATGTCAAGAACCTGCATAATAATGTGTTTTTGAGGTCTTGACACATGTGCAGATGAATAATGTATGAGCTGCATGGATGCGTGGGTTATGCCATGTAAACTTAGTCTTACTTCTGTCTGGCACAGCATCTGCTGGCCTCCAAAATTCAGCTTTAATGGGCAGTTTCTATAAGAGGTCCGTGTTTGGACACATGCCCAGCTATTGTTGCAGTACACAATTAGACCTGCTTTTTACTGACATGGTTCGGACTGTAATATGTTTCATTATTTCAGCACATTCAGACGCAAGCTTGTAAATGGTTAATGATGAGAGCTGGATGCCGTCCGTCCCGGCACAACTGGCCAAAACCAACAGAGCCTTGGTAGAAGTGCCGCACCTACTCTCCCGTCAGCGTTTGGCTGCTCCGGCATTTTAATGCTCCTCTTTATTGCTTTTCCGTCTGTTGGTCTGCATTTCTGCCCAAATGTATTTGTGTGTGTGTGTGTGTGTGTGTGTGTGTGTGCTTTCTTTAACTCCAGATATCATAGAGGTCTGCAGGAGCACAGCCCAGTTACCATGGTACCAGCTGGACAACAAGTGTACACAGCAGTGGAGATTAAGGCGCGTAGGCTGGAGCTGGCAGCCAGCAGACGAAGAGGCTGCGCTGCGTCTGATGATGCTGTAGCAGAGTGCCAGAACATTCCTCGCTCCTTTTCCATGAAAACTACAGAAAGATTTCATGAGGAATTGAAAGAGACAGACTGAAAGTAGGGGGGGGGGGGGGGGGGGGGGATAAGTGTGTGGAAAGTGTAGTGGTGACGTACTGTACGTGTGATGGATGCAGATGGAACATCTGGAGTTTCTAGATGAAAAGCTGAGGCTTCAAGAGGAAGAGGAGGAGGAGGCATTTATTCATTCTTAGATCTGTATTTGTACGTACACCTCTTCATTAGCCGCACCATGCTTGGACTATGGGTCGAACCCTCTTTTACTTTTTATTTACCTTCAATTTTTGTGGCATAGATTCAGCAAGGTTTAGGTCCTGATCATGGAGCTGCTGCAGATCTGATGAGAACACCCCGTTTCATTTTACTGGCTCGAGATCTGGAAACTGTCACTGATGTCCCGTTGACTCATTGTGAGTTTTCTGATACTGTAGTCATGAAATCATGGCCATGCTCTGTCAGCGTCTTTATTCAAGTCGTTTGCTGCGGTGAGGCTTAATTAATACAAAGTGCGGACAAAGTGTTCCAGGAAAATACACACCAGCAGCAGGCTGCACCGTTGATTCCAGGCCGGATTGGATCCATGCTTTCATGTTGATTATGATCAATTCAGAGCCTGTGTGAACTGTAATCTCAGGAGTGGCACCCGGTGTGGTCTCCTGTGGCTGTCCCCCATCAGCTGGAGCAAAGTGCTGCTCTTTAATTGGCCACAAGAGCGGTGCAAGAAAATGCATATTTATTCATCAGAATGCCTTTTATCTGTTCTGTTTTTGGCCCATGTGCCTTATGTTTGACACCCCTGGCATGTAGGATGACTTATTTTATATCTTCTTTAAAACATGCTTATTCTTGATGACGGACACAGTCCAGACACAACAAGGAGTGTTTATAAGTGATTCCAGAGATCTCTTTTAATCATTTTAATCGTAACCATTTGCACTTTTTTTTTTTTTTCACTGGTTGTCCTCTGAGCTCCGACACTAAATGTCATTTGTACTTTATCAAGCGATCAAAGCCAAAACAGGGTCTGCTAATACAGAGCAGTGTGTCGTCTGATTGGCTCTGAAATAGGAAATTGTAATTCACAGTCATGTAGACAGTTCAAAATATTTTGCATACTTTATTTCAACGGTTCCCGTTTTAGCACACCACAAATTGTCTCGGACAGAATAGGCCCACTTGACAAATCCGAGTCTCGATGGTGAGTTGTAATTTTCTGGGTGATTTCAGGTGACCACACTCTTTCCTCTGGACGGCACCGGCCAGCAGCAGCAGCAGCAGCTTTCCTGTGAGTACAATACAACAATCCTGCAACACACAGCTGCTGCTGTCATTGTTCGTGTGTTCTGTCAAGTGTGGTCTGATAATGCACATGGGGTCAGGTCGGACGGAAAACTCCCTTTTGATAAGGCCAGATACACACACAAACACACACACACACACACACACACACACACACACACACACACACACACATTGATTTGAATTACTGTACTCAACTGCAGCTTAAACCTAAAACATTCATGTTGGTCCTCTCAGTGGATGAGTGTGCAGTCAAATTTACGTCCTCATTATTACCGATGAGCAAGAATACACAAATACTAACACATGCGCACGTTATATTTACATGTGTAACCACCAAAAATGTAATTAAGAGTAATAACATTGTGTCCCACGCCGGGCGCCACCTTCCCGTGGGCTCACCACCCGCAGGAAAGGTTCTTAATTGGTGCAATGTGATCTGGGTGACGGTGCTCAGACTGCCACCCCCGCCACCCGGAAACAGATAAGCGGGAGACAATGGATGGATGGATGGATGGAGTAATAACATTATAGTTTTACAATCATGATTGAGTGTTGCACAGTGTATCCTCAATGAATGAATATTGGCAATCCCGCATGCCAATTCTTTTTTTTTTCTATAAGCAAACTGCACAAAATCTGCAAAAAATAGGCTTTTTTCCCCTCCCAAGAACCGTATGGATTATTACATGATTGGCTTATTACATTTGTAAAGTAGTTTTTTTAATGCTACTTGAATTATGCAATAATGGATCAATATATCTCATTACGCTATTGCCAACTTATGTTATACACCAGAATTATTACATTATTGGTTGTTACATCCATGCCTTTATGAAAATCCCATTTAATTGCATACATTTCCTCTGATTTCAGCTACTTGGCCCGCTCTACCTCACCTTCAGCCACACTGAACCATAAAACATTCATTTCTGTCCCCCCCAGTTCCCATATGTGAGTGTGCAATCAGGTTGACGTTGGAGGGGACGATGCACTGAGTTAAGTTCATTCCTTATAAATCCTCATCTTGATATGAAACGTTGACTCATAGTCAGACTCAAACGTCAAAGTACGTCATCGGCGGCGCCTCCGTGCTGCGTTTAGGAGAAAGAAAAGTTCGGCCCACCTGGCAGCTGCACTTAAGACAAAGAGCTTAGGCAGCAAGTCGAGGTATAAATTGAGCCATAGCAGCAATGCATTTTAATGAGGCTGGACCTCAGAGGATGTCCTGGAAATAAGCGCAGTGTAGACCATTTCCCCCGCAGAGTTTCAGGACAGTGTCGGTTTGCATGAAAATGGGCTGCTGTGGAGGAAAATGGGCTTTTTTTTTTCTTTTTTTTGTGCAACACATTATGCCAGAATATATAGTCCTGAATGAACCGCTGTGGACTGTTCTGCCTACTCCCACTCAGAATTTAATCTGAGCACATTGAAAGCACATTTAGGGAAATCTTTCTTTGCTAATCTATTATGGCTGAGGCCCGGTCTGCGCCGCTGCTGGAAAGAGACGTATAAATGTTGCAAATTCAATGTAATATACTGGTTGCTTTGAATTTCATGCCTTTCCTTCAGTGGATTTCTCAATCTCGCATTAAAAAAAGAAAACCATGAATACGCTTTCTTGTTAAACCGGCGGAATTTCAACATTCATTTAAAACATTTAACGCTCATGGTGTCCCTGCCTTTACAGCAGTAGACGGAGAAACGGCTTCTACAAAGACGAGGCTAACTCTCTTTATCCATGTCAACAAAGGCCAACGCATCTCTGACAGTGTTGCACATGCCGCAGCTGATTATGTTGTAACACTGGGTTTGTTTTTTGTTATGTTGAACTAACCACTTTCTTTTCCTCATTTGCTGTGATGACCAGATGCAGAAGTGAACAGATTGGAGGATTTTGACAGAGAGAGAGAGAGAGAGAGAGAGAGAGAGAGAGAGAGAGAGAGAGAGAGAAAAGGCTTCGGTAAGCTCGGCTTTGATTTACTCTTCTCATAAGCGCTGCAACTCCACCGAAGGTATCGTCAGTTTAATTGGCAGTAAAGGCATCAACATGTCACAGCGAGTACCTATTCTATCACATAATTATGTAGTCGGATGGTCAGAACACCTAATAGCCCGAATTGCCATCAGCAACGACACAAATAATGATTCAGCTTGAATAATACTTTTTGGATTATTTTCAAATTTAAAAAAAAATTATTCAAACCTCCATGATATAAACTAACCACTTGTGAAGTGTATCACCTTCTGCACCTTCAGTCTCAATAACTGAGATTCTATTTGAAGTTTGAAGAGTATAAAAAGTACAGTCAAGAAAATCACACAAAAACCAGCTTGGAAATAGTTAAAAAAAGTACAAATACTCAATTCTTTGCCACCTCTGCTAAAAACCCAATCGTCACATTTAAAACGACACTTTGTGACGAGATTTGATCAAAAAATGATAAATAAATCAAGCGCCCTGCCGTCTCTTTAATGCTCTGTGGTAGCAGTGAAGCGGCGTTGTGTGATTTCCTGAAATATCTGAATGGCGGTGGTGTCAGGAGAGGTGGTAGGAGTGCTCTCTAAGGAAATTCCTCGCGGCGAGATAGCTGGCAGCTGCTTTGTTTGGATAAGCATGCTGGGAACTGGCAAAGAGAAAGACTTGGGGGGGGGGGGGGGGGGGGGGGGGGAATGGTGGTTGGCTGCAAATACCAAAGGAAAGTTTTAATTAATTAGATCTGAAAACGTGTGAATGTGAAACGGACACGTTGGTTGCAACGGAAAACTAATTCCATGTGGAAGCAGTGGCTTCGGCGGGCATCAGTATTCAGCGTCTATAAAATGTGTGCATTCGGTATTCGCGGAGAATGTTTTATGATCTCCCATCAGCAGCTTGTTCCGAGCCTCATTAGCGGCACTGTACGCCGCTGCGGCGCGCTGGATGCGCTGAAGAAAGCCTTTAGCGGAGGGCTGTAATTTTCCTGTCGTCTGCACGCTGCGTTGATGCACGGCCTTACAAGGGACCACGCAGAGATTCAATCTCTCCCCGTGTCGCGCAAAGTTTGTTTAAAAGGCAAGAAATGGCGGGCAGGTTTGTGTGTGTGTGTGTGTGTGTGAGATCAAAGTCGTTCCACAAACGCTGAGCTTCGCCTCGATTTCCACGGAGTGGCTGAAAAATAAATGCATGTTCACAGTCACGGTAAATCTACAAACCCAGCGAGGGAAAATGAGAGCCTCCGCCGAGGGAAGCGCCGGCGGAATGAGGCGTTAAATTAAATCCATTTGGACTGTTGACGTCACAGCGTCGCTTTTCGACTGCATCTTAAAATGTCCGACATGTTTCTCGGCGGGCCGACAGAACGAGCATGTCGGCTCGCCGCTCGGTTGACGTGGGTGTTATTGCAACCGATCTGGAGCGCGTTCACTCGTACGCCGGGATTGAGAATATTAAGTGTGCGCGTGCTGTTATAATAATGCTTTGTGTGTCACAGAATCAGGAAGTGACCCGGGTACCTGTTGATGGTTTCCAGGAGGAGGTGCGGCAGCGTGTCCGTTTGTCGTTCGCTGGAAAGAAATTCCAACTTTCAAATTAAAAGAGTCGGCTCGGCAGAAATAATGACCCGCATAAGTGAACACACTATTTATTCATCGTGGCAGACAAACTGTGTTTTCCGTTAATGGAGGCTGCATTAACACTCACCTGTCGGCAAGAAAAAGCCAGGATCAAGTGTCGGCTTGAGGACCTTTCAGTGTGTAGGTCGCATGTTCCCCCTGAGCACGCTGGGTTTTCTCCAGGTATTCTGGTTTCCGCCACAAAATCTACCGGTGGGAATTTCCTTGTTGCTCATTAACGCACTGACTCGGAGTCACTCAGACGTTCGGTTCATTGAGATGAGGTCTAGTTAATAACAGCTCCTCTGCGCTCAGTGGTGTTTACAGACAAATGTCAGCTATTAGGCTCACATTTGTTCGCAGCAAGCCACCAACAAAAAACAACAAAACAAAAAGAGAAACAGCAGCGCCGGCAACATTTCTCCAGGAAATGCATCATTTCGTTTGTATATTACTGAACTTCACACACACACACATATGGGGGACACGTCACGAATCTCCGCTTGTCTGTCAATCTCTCTCTCTCTCTCTCTCTCTCTCTCTCTCTCTCTCTCTCTCCGTCTTTCATACATGAACACAGAATCTATGGCCTCTCCATTGTCTGGCGATGTTTACCACCACGTGGCCACGGTTCAGCTCCTTGTTCTTATCAGTGTCGGGTCATGTTGGTATTTCCTGCCGGCAACAAGAGCAGAAGGTGGCACAGGATGAGTGGCGCTTCCTGCGCTGGCACACCCAGCATGCATGCACCCACAGGCTCTGGAGTCAGAGGATGTGTTACATGGGTGGGCGGGGGAGGGGAGTGGGGGTGGGTTGGGGGGGGGGGGGGGGGGGGGGGGGTTGTTAACGTGCCCCCAGTGCAAAGTGCGTGTTTTCAGCTTGTTACTCATACATCTGTTTTGCCTGAGATCAAAGTTTGGCCGTGACAGGGCGACTGGTGATTAGCTGAAGGCAGCTCATTTGCAATTGTGTCTCTTCGCCGGATCAGTGGCCTCATTTATAAACGCTGGACGACGAATCAGTGAGGCAGAAGATGCTGAGGAGGAGTTGGATGTGTTCTGAAAATGATGCTTCAGCTCAACAACGGTCCGGACGGCCTCGATCCTTACAGGAGGATTAAATCATCTCTGCTGCTATTTAATCAAGTGAAATCTTTCTGAGAAAAAAAACACAAAAACAAACCCTCCTCACACAGCATGCAGTTTCATGAAATGAGATGTAAAAATGGTTCTATCTATAGTAATTAGCTACCGCCATAAGATTAAGAGAACAATGGCTTCCAGCTGATGTTCATGACCTTCAGAGATAAATTCCGAACATAAATATTTATAAGATAAATAATAATTAAACTCATCCTGCTTGTGCATTTTCCTTCAATCTTTCAACGTCGTCTCTTCATGTCTTCCATTTACTTTGTTGGTGTCCCCCGTGACTCCAGCAGAGGCCCTCTGGCACATGAGGTGACATTATTAAACTGCCTCTTGCTATTTTTTTTTTTTTATTAATTTTTTATTGTGGAAAACCTTGTTTGGATGGAAATTTGTTTCATCTCCAGCCGTCGTTCCCATGGGAAGCACCCGGAGGACTCGTTGGGCTCATCCAGGGAATCTGCAGATGTTTGTGAGACCGCAGCGGACCTGCCCTTCAAACGCTCCCGTGTTGACTGTTTATCAGAAGCGGGTTTCTGGGGAAGCCGCGTTCCGGGGGGGTGGGGGGGTGATGGTGGGGGGCTCTCACTCGCCGTGTTTGGAGAGCGGCCTGCTGCATGTCGCCGCCGTCTTGAGTCTTCTTGATGTGGCTCCTCCCCTCCATCTTTGAAATGCTGTTTACAATGAGCCAACTGTGTGTCGGGAGAAGCTCTTAGTACAGGTTAAACATTCAGAGATCTTAAAGTAGTTAATCAATGCAGCAGAAAAATCCCCACATTAGCATATATTGTCACTTGTCTATGAAAAACAATAGTATCTATTATTATGAACAAACAAGTCTACCTTCAGTCTGTCCAACAGCAGGTAGAAGTCCTCTAAAGTGGAAGTATTTTGATATAAATGTACAAATCTCACATTGCTAATGAAGGTGCTGCAAGAAATATCTAACGTAAGTTTTAGAATGAACATGTATTAAGGGTTTGGTCCTCATTTTGTACACTTTACTGATATATTTATGGACTGATATTCATTGGAAAAACTAAAGTACTTCAATACAATGGTTGTCCAGTGCTTTTCAAAAGGTCACCAAGTCAAAAATATACATTATTATATTTGCTCTTTTGAACTTATTTCTCTAAGTCTTGATATTTTGTAAGATATTGGCTTATTTTTTTACATTTATTCCAATTGCATAATGAGATTGATTGAAGAAATTGGACGTCATATGGGCGACAAGAGAAACACATGTTCTCAGAAACATCTGAAGTTTGACTCAAACTTCACATTGATGAATGAAAGACTGAAAAACACTGATTCAATGTAATAAACTGCGTTCACTTTAAAGCTTCCTACATTATCCATTGTGTCTGATCTTAAGTATCAAGTAGGATAAAGTAGAAAAAGTACCTCAGAGTCAGAGTAAATGTACTTTTCACCAGCGTAGGCCCAGATTTAAGATAGATCCCTGTGTCATGCATGCTACATTTCCATTTGCAACCAAATCTTAAAGGCACCTCGGTTGCACATGTGTACGACTGCATGAGACCCATATTGAACCATTTTATTGGGGGCAGGGCGACTAAATCCTCCCCCTCTTTGCTTAAGCAGTCCATTCCCTGTAATCTAGGCTCGGTGAATGAAGGGCATTACTATCATCACCATCATCATCATCATCTTCTCTGCTCTCACCACAGGCCTAGTTACAGGCCGGGGCCAGCAGCAGGACGGTCTTTGTGCTGGTTTAACCCTACAAAGCACAGATCTCTGTGCGATTCCCAAGAAACGATTAGATGTGGATAATCTCTGACATTGATGTCAAAGCATGTCACATAAATGAATGAATCAGTGCTTTTAGGTTGAGGTTCATGGGTGTTTTCTCACTGAACCATATCCGCAGAACACTTGCATAGACTGTTTCCGGGTTTTTTGACACCGCTTGTAACAAGCTGTAAAGCGTTCTGCTCGTGAGTTTACGTTTGCGTACACATGTTGGGTGCAGATAAGAGTATCTCATTTCACCTCACATCTTTCATCACCACAAATAATCCACGCTGAGAAACAGGATGTTGCCTGTCACATAGAAACGGGGGAGTCACATGCTGCGGTATTTGTTCACATGTCCCCCCCCCCCCCCCCCCCCTTCCCCCGTTCTCTTACTTTTGGCATGGTTCGGGACACCTATCAATTTTTTTGAGCTTTAAAACAATACCGCTAAAACTGTTGTCATACCAAAGGTTGTAACCTTTGGTGCTCTTAAGATAAACTTTCCCTTCCTTCACGGCATCTGACGAACGCTGGGAGACAAAGCCTGCTCACAGCGGCAGGAGAAGACGAGTGGGGAGGCTGTTGTTGTCAGAATGGGCCATTTCGACTTCCTCTGCTCGACCAATGGCACCAAGAAAACTCTGCCAACTCATTGTGTGGGACCATGTGTGTTTTTGCACATAACAATATGTTGTTATTAAGTTCTTTACGTGCCGTAAAGGACCACAAACCCACTTCCACGCCGCTCCACACTCATGTTTCCGCAGCCTCTTTTTGAGGCAGAGTGCATGAAATAGACCACAAATGTAGGTCACATTTACGACTATCCAGCTCAGGGGTCTGCAACCTTTAAAAGGAGCCGTTTTTGTCACTTTCCACCACATCAAATTTAACTGGAGACGCGAAACATGTTTTAAATTTTAAAATGAGGCTAATACAGATCTTTAAGTTTCGTCTCGATATATGAACATGTGTTTTATGTTGCATTTTCTGAAGTTTCAATTTGGGATGGTTAACATTTCATTACATTTTCAGCTGTTTTGGTACCTGATTTTAAAGGTTTCACCCTTCTGTTTATAAAATCTTTTGACATTTTTGCTGTTTCAAACCTTTTGGCTCTCTTCAAGCAGTTGTGTGTGTTTCTTCCCCCGATTTTTAAACTTTTTACTTTTAGAAATCCTCGTCATTAAAGTTTTTTTTTTTAAAGTAGCCCTCCCTTTTAGCATTTTTCTCCATTCTAGTTGCCTATATGAAAGCCCCTTTTAGAGTTTAAAGTCCTTAAAATAACTTTTTATTTGTAAATAAATTGAAAATAAGATCTAATGTTTATTTAGGTATAATTTTGTGGAAGGTTCAGGGAGCCAACACAAAAGGACTGAAGAGCTACAGGTTACAGACCCCTAATCTATCTAGCACCCGTGAGATTAAGATTATTCAAATATATAGAGGCTACATGAAGTGATATCTTCTTTATAACCTGCAGTTTTTTAAATTATTATTATTATTATTTTAATTTTTTTTTGCTTTTGACACTAAAATGTTAGTGTTTGTTTTGGTCTGACCTGAAATACTTCAGTATCTGTTGGATTGGTTCGGTTGATACAAAAGGAATAATCATGTTTTTGTCTTACAAACTAAAGCAAGAGTTTCCACCTGCCGGCAGTGTAGTGTTTAGCACTCTCACCTCACAACAAGATGTGGGTTTTCTCCAGGTATTCGGTTCCAAAACATGCGTTTGAGGTTAACTGGTGACTTTCTGTGCAGCCTGCCTACACCCAGTGTTCGCCGGGATCAACTCCAGCACCCTGCAATCCCGAATGGGCTGAGGCAGTATAGAGGACGGATGAAAGGATGGAAAAACCGTCCTCCTTTTGAATTACTGCAGCCTGGAGGACTTCAGAGATGTAGCTGTAATCCAGATGCAGCAGCTTGACCACATCAGATGTGTTCCTCTCGGTGCACTTTCCTCCCTTTCACCCTCCCGTTCAAACTTGATTTCACCTCTCGCTTCCTGCCTCATGAGCATTCTTCTTAAACCTTCAGAAGACCTTTTGAAAGCTCCACTGTGGTGCGGCTTGTTGCAGTTTGACTCTAATTCTCTGAGAAATGACGCGAACTCTCTGGGGCAAACGTGGTGTCTGAAGGATTGAAGACGCACATCCTGAGGCGCATCCAGCAGACAGATTGACGTCTAAAAAGAAGCCCTGGGAGTGAAGAGCGAAACCCTCGCAGCCTGAAGAGATGTTACATATTCCACTTGTGTAGGAAGACACCTTAATAGTGTGCAGCGAAACTGAAGAGGACACTGATTTATAAAATGACTTGATTGTTTTGTGCCACTGTTCTCGCAAAGCAATTTGCAAGTAGTATTACATTTCTCTGTGTAGTGCAAATACAAACGTCTGCACTCATGGGACATTTTTTTGTGTGAACTGTGTTTGTGTATTTTATACTGTAACAAAAGACTCGATAGAGAGCGGTTTGTGATGACAGCCGACATGCAGTGGATGCCTCATATTTCCTTTTACAGCCACTGCAGCATTGGTATCTTTACATTAATGAGGTAACCACCTAAAAGTTTAAATCAGATGCTTCGATGGGGATTCAATCCATCAATTGAAACATGAATGGACCTTTAGGGTGGCCTACTGTCAATAAAATAAAATAAAAAACACGCCTTTCAACTAGACCAGGGGTGTCAAACACATTTTACTTCAGGGGTCACATACAGACGAGATCGGTAAATTAGTTCCATAATAACTTTTAAATTCAAACTTTTAAGGTTTTCTTTATTGTGGCGCAGAATATACGTGGTAAAAATGTCAATATTTTCCCCAAAACCAATGTTTTTACAACCTCTATGGCTATTGCTAAGCTATCTGTCATGGCAGCATCACCAACATATCAGCTTGAATCTCAGTGTTGTGTCTTGTCCACGACTCTTAAGAAATCTGTTTTTAAAAAAAACAACCTGTGTTTTCTTTGAAATTTTGATTATTTGCTTGGTGGTCTTATATTTGACACCCCTGAACTAGATCTACAACCAAACGGAATTATTAGTCATCCCTCGCCTGTGTTTAAGCTTCTTTACAGACTTTAAGGAGTCGTAATACGTCTGTACTCTGTGTCAGCAGTTAACTGGATTAGAAACAAATAAAATGAGTTTTTGCTCTGAAATTCCCAAAAACTAAAGGTGAAAGTGCCTCTTAAAACCAGTTAAAACTAAAAATGATCATGAATCTGTGTTCGCCGTTGTAGTTCAAGTTATCTCTTGATCTGTGCCAAGTAATTGTCATGAAACATTCATATGAATTTTTCACAGTAAATCAACCCCCCCCCCCTGTTCTTTTCCAGTGAAGCAATGTCAACTGTGTTGACTCATCCTGCACGAGTGGGAGTTCAATTCACTAATTCTTCCTCCGACGGAAAACACGTGCAGCTTTGCAGCGTTTGCTCTGCACAAACAGGAACACATTCTTTAAATACTGGCTTGAACGAGCAGGAGAATGTGATGCACGTCCATCACGAATGTCAAATCTGGGACCAAGTGTTTTTATGACATCCATTGTTTGGTCGTTTGGAGGGTTTCAGCTGATGAGAGGATGAAAATGTTGACATGGATCCATCCAGCTCAGGGTGGCAGAGGTTCTGAGGCCAATCCCAGCTCAGTTAACTAAATGTTTTTGGACGATGACAGAAAACCAAAGAACATGCAAACTCCAGCCAGAAAGGATCACAAGTCCAGACATGAGCCGGGGATATCACTATGACACAGAGGTGGTAAACACCACACAACGCAGAATTATGTGACATATCAATCACCTTAAAAACAAAAACAACTTAATATCCACTACAGTCATTTTATGACTTAACGTCATTACAAGGCACAGACAATCCGGGTTTTGTGTAAGGACAATTCTATTGTTTTGTTTTTAAGCTGAGCAAAATGCTATTTTAAGCCAATAATTATATAACCAGTAATAGAAAGTGTCAAAGCGACCAAAATCACACCAATTTTAGAAATTATTGTGTATAAATAAATATTATTCAGTCCAATAATGTGATGTGTTGTTTGTCAAAAATAAAGACTTGCTTGGATGATAACAGTAATAAGAGTTAATATTTTTCCATATTTCAATACGAGTAACAGACATTTACTCAAAGGAGCGAAACACAACAGTGTTGTGATTATTAATCCTCCAAAAGCTTATTTCTGTGTCTGACACAACTATTTCATCATGTGTCACTATTGAAATGTGATGTAGACGAGTCAACCGTGTTCATCGCCGAACCTCAAAGCGGTTATTCGACGCTGGTGAACTGAAGATGTCATTTTAACTGTTTGGATCGGCTGCTCGGGCTCATTCGCTCCCTCAGCGTGGCTCTGCCTCTTGCTGTGAGATGATTCAGTATTTTTGCGCGCCGCCTCCTCTCGTGGCACTCCTCCAGTTGACTCTCAGTGCGTGGGAGAGATTTTAGAAGAAAAGGTGCATGCATTATATGCATAACATCCAGCGTGGGAGGGGAAACCCATTTTTTTTGTTCGCATCATTTTACCTGCAGAGATGCAGGGAAAGGTGCAAATGGACCCCCACCCCCCACTAACCACCCCCCCACCCACCACCCACGCCCTCTCCTCTCGAAATGTGCTGCATGCAGCGCTTGTTTGCCATCGGTGTTATCTCGAGGCATGTGTCCAGAGATTTGTCATCAGGTTGTTCTGTTTGCCTTTCCACTCGACCAAAGCCGTTTACAGGAACGCCAGGCACCTGCTATTGAGCATAACACCGCTCAGGATGTTTGCCTGCCGCTTGTTTATCTGTGTTTGTGCAATGAGGTGAAGAAAGGGAAAAAAAAGAAAAAATGTTCAAAGGCACGTGGAACACTGAGAAACTTCTGCAAAGCTAAAAGTAATACTGAAAGAGGCAGTTAAAGTATAAGCGACCGTGTCTGTTTCCTGTTGCACTGAAGCTGATAAAAGCCATAAAGATATTCATAAATATATATGTATATAGAAAATGCCGCAGCACTTTTGTTTGGGTGCTGTGGCCAGCGAGCAGGATGTTGTGCTCCTCCGGGAGCCCACATGTGCTGAGGTCAGGTGGGGCGGTGGACTGTTTTGGGCTCATAGTGCTGCCGGATCTCCACCTTGTGGTTTGGACTCCATCTTGCAGGGCTGAATAGC
This sequence comes from Lipophrys pholis, assembly GCF_963383615.2. Classification (NCBI taxonomy): domain Eukaryota; kingdom Metazoa; phylum Chordata; class Actinopteri; order Blenniiformes; family Blenniidae; genus Lipophrys; species Lipophrys pholis. The sequence goes on along the minus strand of NC_137643.1, from coordinate 7,825,174 downwards.
TGCACGGCGCGCAGCATTGGACAAACACACAGAAACCAAACGTCCACACCCAAAAGAGCGAGAGCCAGAAGGGGAAACAAAATAAGGCGTAAACAAAGTTACTTTTAAACATGTCAATGTGGAACGATAAAGCTGTAACGCAATTAACGATCACATAAAGACTGTCTTTTCTCCTCCACTCTGAGAGAGCAGTGCGGCGAGGAGTGTACGTCCTGTGAGGAGAGTCATAAGCTCCGGGGGTCACCGGGTCAGAGCTGAAAGCTGACATCACTGCTGGAGTATGCGGAGCAGAAACACATGTCTGCGAAGCCCCCTGCAATAGAGCCGTAATTTATGGGCGTTATAGTGGACTTAACCTCCGCGTGTCTTCAATAAACGCCTACACCGAGACCTACGGAGAGACTCTCGCTGCTTCTGACGTCATCCTGGAAAAAGTGTCCGCATGAAGAACTCCCCGCCACAAGTGAGGAAATATGTGTTGGATTGATGCCTTCTGGCAGTGGAAAGATGATTATTTCTATTCAAATAAGCACAATGCATTTGTGGGATGAGCCGCAGGCGATTTTTCAACCGTTCCTTCAGTATCTGGTTGATGACGCGGTCACATTTGACTGCTTTGGACGCTATAGGAGTCTCGCCACGACTGTCTGTCACTGGTGTCGCCAACAAGTGCTCTAGATCCTTGAACGTGTGGAGTAACGTTCTGGACATGGATGGGGAGAGGCAGAGTGATAATGTAAAGCAGCATCTCTCCGCAACTCTGTCGTTCATCCCACAAATGCATCTTCCCGACAAATGTGGAACCGTATGTAAATGAGCAGGCTTTCCGATGGTATACTTCATTTGTGGAGTAGATACCAATTCTTCTTTATTACTCTGCATTAATCTGATCCCATTCAGTGAAAACTTTATGATCACACATGTCGAGAGACGGTGGGCCAACGCCATGCAGCGCAAAATAAAAATTATGGAAAATAATGTTATCTGCGAGTTTCGGGTGAAGATAAAAAAAAGTGGAGGTACATGTGTTCTGTAGTTCTATGCAGCGGAATAAAGGGCCAATGCTGACAAATGATTCTTCTTCATAATCTGCTGCTAATCATTCAACAAATGTGGAACCACTGAACAAACAAAGGAGCTTTATTCAAATATAGTCATGTTGAGCTGAGGAATGGTCGTTTTAAATGAAGTGTTAGATGCCTAAACCAGTGTGAATGATGGTTTGTTGATAAACGTAAATAAACTGGAGCAAACACCGTTTTTTTAAAAAGTGGGTTGGTTTCGTTTACTTTGAGGCTCCAGGTGACGCTTGAAGTTTTCCAGTTATTTCAGAGCGAGTCGTTTCAAGTCGGTGTCTGCCTCCTAATGACATGTTTCAGGACCGTGTGAGCCGCACGAGGACGACGCAGGAAGAAGAAGGACAAGAAAGTATAGAAATATGTCCAACCCCTCGGAAGATTTCCTGTTTCACGAGGAGCGCACATACTGTGAGTCATATAGGGCAAGTCCTGCCTCGGTGTGTGTTTATCCTGCCTCTTCTGCCCCGGAGCTGTGAAGGCGCAGCAGCGGGCGGAACCGAAGGAAACGTCCGCGTCCTCTGCTCCTCCAACCCGGCCGCGGTCCGAGGCGTCCCGGGGACTTCATGAGCGAGGCCAGCGTGTGGTCCGGGTCTTCATGGAGCTGCTCCGGGTTTCTCTCCTCTGCTGGGGATTCGTACTCTTCGGTGGCGTCCTGCTCGGGGAGGAGGCGGGTGAGTCCAACTTTTTAAAACTCCGCAGAAAGAAGTTGTGAAATGCGCGTCGTAAGAAACGCGTCGATTTTTGTCGTGTTTTTTTTTTTTACTCTCCTTCTGGTATTAACTGCTACTATGTGGAAAAGTTGCTTATTTTTCGGAAAATAGAAAAGTTTCTCACAGGTGGTTTTATTTCGGAACAGTCGCAAAAGACACGTTGGCTTACTAAACTACTCCAGTGCAGCTTTTTGAATTTTACGCAAATTTTACTGTCAAACTTTACGCAGCACTTTTATACAAATCCACAGAATAATATGTAGTTTTAACTGCTTTTATTTATATAATACACAACTTTAAACTGTTTTTCTGCATTTGTAACTTCGAGTCTTACTGTTACGCCGCTTTTAATAAGTGACACAGTAAGTATTATTACGCACACACTAAACATTTCACATGCAAGGGGTGTTAATAATAATAGACATGTTTGACAATAATGTAGCCCAGCTCAATTACACGTCAATAACCTCCATAATTAAAACCATTCCTCTCATGATCTCATGCTAAAGTGACCTATATTCCCTCTACAAAACATAGTTTAAGTTGAAAGCAGCTGCCAAAAAGTGACTCTGTCATAAACACCAATACACGTGAGTGCATGTTTATGTCTGTTCATTAGGTGCACTTATAAACAGTTACAGTGCTACCCTTTGCCGTAAACTTTATGCATTGAGGATTTCCATACTGGAGAAGGGGCAAAATAGAACAGTTTGTCATGGTTCTGTCGCCCAGCTCAACACGACTTCAAACTAAACCCACATTTACAGAAATAAATGTACACGTGCATAAAGATGATAACGATATATTGTATTTCTAAAGTGCTTTTCATAAAGGTCAAAGACCCTTTACAGCTTAAAAGCACCATTAATACTCCTGTTTAACAACTGAAACTAATAGAAACGCACTCACACACACACACACACTCTCTCTAACTTGTCCCAGAAGGCTACAACAGTCTTTCAATAAACACCTGCCAATGATTCTGACAGGTGTTTCTAATAGTTTTACCTCCCCCTTTAACTAAAATGAGAAAAGCAGAATCATATGAAACTCAATATGGAGCAGTCAGGTTCAACTATATCCTTAAAAGAATAAAACTTATTTGATGGTCTCAAGATATGCTGAACTGTATTGCCTCAGTAGAAAACAGACTAAACAGGGAACAATATACAGTTACAAACAGTATCATATACGTCCTTACTTGAATATACATGTAGATACTCCCACTGGTTAGCTACTCTATTAGGTACAACACTTATATAATGTCGACAGGTGTTTGTAATATTTTGCCCTCATTGGTCAAACTATATACGATCCATGTATATGATGCAGTTCTGTTTATCACCAGTGTAAATTACAAGCAGCGAAGTGTTTTGATTATCTCAAGCAAAGTTGAACATGATTACCTCTGTACAAGCAGAATGAATGCCACAGGTGTCACCCTGGATCACATTGCACTGCAGGAGTGTTCGTAATGACGTGGCCGCTGCGTGTAAATACGTAAACACACAACCATATCGTCAAACCGATGCACAACAAGTTGGAAAAAAAATGATGTTAAATTCTGAATATGACTTAAACATAAAGTACCAGGACAATATCTCTGAGTGAGAAGAGGAGATTCATCTGTTTATGTGCAGCTTTCAGGACGTCGCCTGTTGTGTGTCACCGCTTTTAGTGTCCTCCTTATGGGTCATCTGCATTCTTTGATGTGCAGCCACGGTGCGAACAGGACTGGCAGCCCTCCTCGCCCCCCGCCCCCCACCATGGGAAAAAAAAACACATTTTACCTTCATCCATCTCAGACTCAGTCCCAATGGCACCAAGTGGCTTTGGCTGCTCCTAATCCTGTTTCCCCCCTCTCTGCAATTATATGTAGCCCTGGGTGACAATTACCACCATTCATCCCTTCCATCGCCCGCCTCCTGGGTTTAAATGACATGCTCTTTCTGAGGAGCTGCTCTAATGATATAATTACTTGGGCTCAGGCACCTTTCTACCTCCACTGGCACTCGGGCATGGCCTATCCCCTCAGTGCTGATTTACTTCAAAACACCTCACAACACCGCCGGGCAAGGTTAGAAATTGCTCTGTCGCGAGGTTTAGTCGGGAAGTTCAGGTGTAATATTTTTGATGTTTTTATTTGTGTGCGCGTGTGTGGGGGGGGGGGGAGAGAGAAAGCAATATCTGCCTGCAATTTCCTGATAGTTTCTTGTGAAAGTGTCTGTCGCCGGCTGATTGAAAGGCGGCAGAAACAGGAAGATGTTGACGTTGAGCGCTCAGCCTGTGGTGCTCTTTCACACCGCCGGCTGTACAGTATTTCGTTTTCTCCAAGCCGCAGATTTAACCCCACCCTGTACTCTAGGGTGAGTTGACACAGTGGGATTCTTGTGCCAGGTTAAGCACACACGCATCAAGGCACACACGCACCTCTCTCTGTGAGAACCGCTGTGAAATCAGAAGCAAGCGGATCCCAAACAGACCGTTTCACTGTCTGCATGAAGACGCACCGTTTCACTTTTACTTCCCTTTCTGATCACGTGATCAAGTCACTCATGATGCATCATGGACTCTGCGTGTTTTTCGCCGTCTTTGAGCTACGGCACGTCAACTCTCTCTCTCGGGCCGATCGCGCTCCGATGGTAGAGGCGGGTCGAGCGCGGCGTGCACATGCACAGCCGGGCAGCTCACATCTGACGTGTGGTTATGTGGCTTAACTGAAGCAGCACATCACATGAGACTCTTCCGTCTTTGATTCGAGTCTCTCTTTTCGGTGTGTATGTTATGTTTCAGCACAGCAATCTGGAAGAAGTACAGTGATCAAGCTGTTGCTGTGTGGGAATCCAGCCTTCGTATCTCATTCTCTGTTTACTCCACAGACTCTTGGCGGGAGGCCTAACGAGACATCATCTCCATCAAACTATTTTGCTTCCGTGTTATGTAGACTTTTCTTTTGTCAGATGATCCTCTAGCCACCGGTGATATATTGATCCTGAGACATTTTGGAATGTCCTCTTTTTGAATCATTTCCAGTAATTATAGCTCCAAGATCCTCATGGCAATCTTAGTTTTATGTGGCAGGCAGCGCTCCCTTCTTAGAAAAGCTATACTGGAGAAGCGAAGAGATTTTTCACCTTACAAGTCGCTCACATTTCTCCCGTCTGTTTCCAGTTGAGCTTGTTTTTGCGGTTGATTTCTGTTTATTGTCAGTGCAAAGACAAACTGAAATCTGACAATATTTGGAGAATCACAAAAAAAAAAAGTCACTTTTTTCTCCAATTAATCACCCGCATATTTCTGTCAGCCCACTTTTCTTTTCTTTTCTTTTTTTTTGTTTGATAATGGTAAATGTTGTTGGCACAACACCTTTCTAGATGTGGGGCCGACTCATCGGGCTGACAAATTAGAGACGTCTTTGCAAGAAGACGCATCCTTGTTTCCTTCTGTTTGTTGTTCTTGCCTGTCTGGCAGTTGTCTCCTCAGATGATTATCAAACCCACAGGCTCTCATCACACAACCCCGTCTGTCTCAGTGATACGGGTCTGCCTGCTGGCAAAGTCGAGTCTCGACAAGTCCGAAGGAGGCGAATGCCAATGCACAGTGCTCTTGTTGTTTAGACTTCCCAGGGGGAAAAAAATGTGTCCGCCCCTGTCGGATGAAATACTTTGGATTTTCTTGTGGTCATGTTGAATATCTGCTTCGACTTACAGGCAAATTCCGTAAGACTTCCCTCCCTTTTAATTAAACCATTCTCTTTTTGGGAGGATTAGAAATGCTTGTGATGACATATTCCTGTGGTCAGTCCATATAAAAATAACAGCTTGTTTTATCTTTTATTTTCAAACATGCAAAACAGAGTGGTGAGACTCCTGAAAGTTCACAGTCGCTCACTGTTTTCCCCCTTTCTTTGGTTTCCCAGAGGCCGTGATACTAAAGGTGAAAAGACTTTGTAAGTTTTGTGACGTGCGGGCGACCAACTGCAACGGGAAGGGCACCTGCAAGGTGGGCTGCGACATCACCTCCATCTGCCCCCACGACAACGACGTGTGTGTCAGTATTTGGTGAGTGAAAAGCTTTCCGGAGAAAATCTGTGTCTCGTGTGTGTGTGTGTAATCTTATCATTCTGTACCCTCACGTTCTTCGATATGAGCATGTCTCTATTGCTTTTCTTTGTGTCGTAATATTTAGCGCGCCTATTATTCCATCATTCCAGCATAGACGCAGGAGTGAGGATATGAGGGCTCGATGCATTATTAAAAGCAGGAACAATTTCCTCCCCGGAGTTCTAAAATTGCTTCCCAGAAGTGACCTTTCCCTTTGAACGCTTTGTCAGTCAGCATTCTGCTCGGAGAAAACAGTTGGCTGGATCACGGCGGCGCACCAGCACCTTAACCACCCATCAGCATCGAATCTGACGCCAAATGTGAGAAGCAGCAGGAAGCAGATTTGTGCCGGTGTTAAAAGCTTAAGGCCGCGCTGCTGTTTCTCATTATATTAGCGACGGAGCGGCCCTGTTATGAGCTGAGGTTAGCACAAAGCTAATGGCACATGGACAGCAGCGTCTCTTTAAAATGTCTCTCATAACCGCCCTGCCAGTGCTGCCCAGCGCTGCCCAGCGGGGACAGCAAATTTAAAAATGGAGATTTGTGCGGGTTCAGGTTTTTTTTTTTTTCTCTCCCTAGTTTCAAATGATATTTCAGAATCTCATAGTTTTCTGGCTTTGACCTCAGTGTTGGAGTCATTTACATAATATTTAGTCCGCAGACTGCTGAAAGAGACAAATATGCCATTTCCATCCACTGCATCATTCAGGAAACATTCTTTATTTGCACAGCGTAAGACCTGTTCTCACCTCTCTGTTGCATAACAACGCCGACTTCTGAAAAAGCAGTCTTCTAAATGAGAAACTACAAATAACGCAGTGAGGATAAACAACAGACTTTTCTCTGCGCGTTTTTCCCAGGAGAAAGAAAGATGACAACGTCACCTTTGATACGGTGTGTCACAACCCGGCTCAGAAGCTGTACGGCCTGGTCCTGGAGGATTACAACAACAGCGAATGTGAAATGAAGGAGCGACACGGGATGGGCTCACAGTTCTTCATCTGCTCCTGCTCCGAGGACGAGTGTAACGAGCACATCTCTTTTAATGCCCGTAAGTTAAACGGTCCCGTCTTGTTTCATACTAAGCGGAATGAGTCGAAATGCACGCGTCTTAAACAACATATGGCATTATAATGTCAAAAACGCTTTTACAATCACCTGCAGATGGAAGAGACATTCGTTGTGTTGTCTGGATCGTAAAATGAAAATGTTGGTTTCATCCATCTCATATCGTTTGGTTGGTAATCATATTCGCACACAGACTCACACACCAGTGGTGTAACTCAAAAACTGAGTTACTCTTCTAGAAGGGAAAAAAAAACGGCGATGTGAGAGAACGAATCACGACACCAATGTTTGGCCTATGTGATCTATGAGTTTCTTTAAAAATACACTCATTTCTTACACATCTTCAGGTCTGACCTACCTTTTATCTCGTCCTTTGAGGCACACTGATTGGAATATTTCTGGGAGTAAAACTCCCAAACACATATAATTAAGATGTTGGGTTTTTTTCCCTTTTTACTACCTTTTTGAAGTTAGTTAGTTAGTTTTTTTTTTTTTTATATATTAGATAAAAATCAGCTTCATTGAAAATGGTAAATGGAGTTCACTTATATAGTGCTTTCCAGTGATTTAACTTTTGTCACATTTACCCGTTCATGCATACATTCACGTCACGTTGTGTAAAAAAAAAAAACCGAAATCACATTTTTGGGGGGAATTTATTCTTAATTTTTCAGTACATGTCATCGAGTAAAAAAAGTCCCACGTTGGATGCAAATTTGAGATGGAGAACATGGAAACAAATGAAAACCAAGAGAGGAGCTATTCTCTGACTTCTAATCTGATCCATCCACCAGTTCCATCCCGTCCTGAGAGAGATATCCGACTCTCTGCTCTCTGAATGTGGAACCAGCAGGTCGAAACATTGTCTGTCTGCCATTCGGCGCCTGGCAACTCGCATACAATGGGTCTATCAAAGCCTGTTGAAAATAGCTCCCTGCTGTCGATGGAAATAAATTTGATGAGAGCGTTGAGATTAAACCAAAACAATGAAATTGCAAGCTGTACAACCAAAACAGTTAACTAAAACATGCTAAATGCTCCTCAGAGCTGCAGACTCTGCCTGTAATTTTCGATGAATCCCTTCATAGAGACATCTGACCCGCTCTTTAGATCGTAACTAGCAGCTTTAGGTGCTGAAATACCCCCCGGATGCTGCATCTATCTTACTCCAGAGTGTTTCCTTTTAAAGTGTACCAGGACTGCATTAAGTCGTAAGGAATAAACTCCCACAGAGTTGCACGATAACGTCATATTTTCGGGTTAACCGATATTATTACGGCAACTTCCCATCAGCGTGTCATGTAAGACTTCACGCATGAACCCTCCCACGTGTGCTCTGTGATGCTCTCCAGATGACGCGATGAAAAACAGGTTCGGGAGACGTCGGCTCGTCGACTCCCGTTACAACATTGGCCCCGGAATCACAAGTATTTTGACTACAGCGTCCCGGCAACAATAACAGTGAGGGACATTTCCGAGGCCCGGCTCTGCACAGGGAGCCAAATTGAAAGCATCTGCAGAGTGAAGAACCACGTCATGGAAATACGTTCGCTCACTTGACAAGTGTGTGTGTGTGTGTGTGTGTGTGTGTGTGTGTGTGTGTGTGTGTGTGTGTGTGTGTGTGTGTGTGTGTGTGTGTGTGTGTGTGTGTGTGTGTGTGTGTGTGTGTGTGTGTGTGTGTGTGTGTGTGTGTGTGTGTGTGTGTGTGTGTGTGTGTGTGTGTGTGTGTGTGTGTGTGTGTGTGTGTGTGTATGCACTCTGTAACTTCTCTGAGACGGTGTTGTAATGAAGGAGCTCCAGCTGAAAAAACTAAAAGGCAACAACCAGTAAATACAGATGAATGTACTTCTTATGTCAGCTGCCAACCAGCGGTCCACTCCAAGGAGCATTTACAAGCATTTTCTCTCTTTACTGGAACATTTTTGCCAGAACGAAAAGATGTACTTTGGAACTAAAAGCCTGCACATAAATGACCATTCTTTTTACCACGTATGTAAATGCTGCTCGTCCGGTCCAGCTTTTTTCTCTTCAGCAAACGCCGGAGTAGACTTGTACTCGGGTACAACTTTTAAAAGTCAAAGTCCTGGTTTATACTTGTGTTTAAATTCCAGCTTGTAGTTAACTTTTCTTACTCTCGCCTAACTGATGACTAGTCAGGATACAACTGTTCATTTGGTATGAAAGTGGAGCCAGGAGGTTAGTTTACCATAAATACTGGAAACCATGTGAAAGAAGCTGAATTAAGTCTCTACACCAGGCCTGCACAACAACACAGCGAATGCTCTTTAATTAACATCGGATACCCTGTTTGTTTAATCCACATAAATATAGACTCCGCTCTGACTGAATACAGGTTTGTGGGATTTCGAATGGTTGCCTGGCAACCTTAAAGAAACAGGATTCACTTGAACGTTAAGGGCACTGATGGGTAGGCGCCAACTGCGAATTTGGTGGTACATGTTGCGTATTTGACTGGTCGTTTCACTAGCCAGGAGCACAGAATCTCCATCAGATACCCCTCCGACCGTTGAGTTGCTGGGACTGACAGAGAATAACAAGAAAATCAGTAATGATACAGAGGTGGGAGACAGAAGATGATGGAAAAAAAAACTGGCTGGATTATTAGTAAAATGCAGCTGAGTCACCATCTGGATGCCTCACAAATGAGACACACCATAATGTTTAATACTGGGATAATGATGTGATTTACATAGATAGAAAGACTCTAGTAAATGATGCTCATGTTTGGGTCTAAAATCTAAAAGGGGTTTGAAACTCTTTCCACAGGCAACAGTTACATAACTCCATAAAAAAACAAAAAAACAATCGGAATAATAGAAGACAAGTTATAATAAAGTTTTAATAAGAGCAGACAAGTGAGGACAAAAAAAAGAAAAACATAACAAATTGTAATATAATGAAATAAATTGTGAGAAGCGTCCCCTCTCTGAATCATCATATTTGGCTTACAGATGTGAGACCTCAACCTTGTTTCCAATAAACTATATTTTGTTGTTGATGAGCGACACTCCAAATGAAAACTAATTTCTCGATGTTGAATTCGAGGTGTTTTAAAATAGCCCCCCCCTCACCCCCACCCCCCACCCCCGAGTCCTCAGACCTAACATTTAATATTTCATAAGAGTGTAAAGTCTTGAGCGAAGCTGTGAGTCAGCCCCGGAGGCACAGTGTCAGGTTTGTTGTGAGAACGAGCTCCTCACTCTACAAAAAAACCAAAACAAACCGTCTGGGGCCCTGCGCTGCATTTCAGACATGTGGTTTCCTGTTTAGGGGGAGAGAGAGAGAGAGAGAGAGAGAGAGAGAGAGAGAGAGAGAGAGAGAGAGAGAGAGAGAGAGAGAGAGAGGAAAAAAAGAGGGCGAAGCTTGGCATTCGACGAGATGGCTTCTCCAGCGGTCGTCCACCCTGATCTCAACCTGCCTCTCAACTCCTTCTAAATGGGAACTGAAACCATTTAGCCTTCACACTTTTCTCAACCGTTGTATAAAACTGCGGCTATGTCGAGTTGTAATTGTTTAAGAAAGTGAGCCGCCGTCTGGCTGAGACTACATATAAATGATTTAAATTTAGAATTCCCTCCACTTGGGGAAGGGGGGGGGGGGGGGGGGCTCGGTTGGGGTTTTCTCTTCCAACGTGTTGTGTCTGCTGATGTTCTTTTTATAGATCCCACTTTATGAGTGCCACTTCAAAAAAGTGGGCCATAAACAGCACGGGCATAAACTTTCTCTGTTCCACAAAGCTGTGGCTGCTTTCAGACGCCCCCCCCCCCCTAAATCATAAGAATCAGACGCACGCTATAAAGAAACACAATGTACGGTTGGCCGGTTCGGGGGTTACGAGAAGATTGCGGTAAAGACGCTAAGTATACCTCGCCGACGCTCCACAGCGAAGGGGCTGCGTTTGTTCCTTAACTAGACACTGATAGAAATCTGCCCCCGGAGCAATGGGACTTTTATTGCTTCATATTGTGAGAGGCTGCTTTAAGTTTATAGACGCAACTAAATAAACGGCACAAGTGAGAAGTGGCTGCCTACAGTAGCAACATAGCTTAGTTTGGCAAATTTAGAGTCATTCTAATTTAGAAAAAAAGCTGTTTTATAACGTGAGGTGATTCCACTAATAACACTAAATGGTAACGTTAAATCCATCAGCGCGGATGTCTCGGGTTACAATTTGAATTGACAGTGTCATATAAAAATCAATTTCACCTTTTCTGTGTGCAACAACTCAAATTCATGGGCCGTCTTTCAGTTTTTTTTGATGTTACGAGAAAAAGTGCCATTATTTGGTAGTTTCTCTTAGTATATTTATTTAAATCTCTTTCATCTTCCTCATCTCTATCATCATCTCTGTCTTGATTCCGTTTTCCTCAGACATGGACTTCCAGGTGATTGCGGTCATCTTAGTGAGCCTGGTGCCTCTCCTGGTGATGGCTGTGGTGGTCATCACCTCGTTCTACTGTTATCGGGTCTATCGCCAGCGCCAAGCCCACTCTAGACGCAAGAAGGGCTCGCCGCTGGACTTCAGCGACGCTCACGCCATCATCATAGACGACGAGGGTTCGGACAGCAGCTCCACGCACGCCAACAACCTCAATCACAACACCGAGCTGCTGCCCATCGAGCTGGACGTCCAGGTGGGCAAAGGACGCTTCGCGGAGGTGTACAAAGCCAAGCTGAAGCAGGGCTCCTCGGTCAGCGAGGAGCAGGGCTTCGAGACGGTCGCCATCAAGATTTTCACGTACGAGGAATATGCCTCCTGGAAGAACGAGAAGGATATTTTCTCCGACGCGGACTTGAGACACGAGAACGTGCTGCACTTCCTGACGGCGGAGGAGCGGAAGGCGCAGAGGCAGTACTGGCTGATCACGGCCTACCAGCCGCGGGGGAACCTCCAAGAGTACCTGAGCCGTCACATCATCAACTGGCCCGACCTGTGGACGCTGGGGAGCTCGCTCGCCCGCGGCGTGGCGCACCTTCACAGTGACCACACGCCCTGCGGCCGCTACAAGGTGCCCATCGCACACAGGGACATTAAGAGCTCCAACATCCTGGTGAAGGGTGACCTGACCTGCTGCCTGTGCGACTTCGGCCTGGCGCTGCGGCTGGACAACACTCTGTCTGTGGACGAGCTGGCCAACAGCGGGCAGGTAACGCTCTCTGCTCCTCAATTCTGCTTTGATATTTGGCGCCACTTGGCTGCTGATCCCTTTAGAGATTAAAAATGAAAAAAAAGAAAGAAAAAAAACAATCTTGTAATAATTTGTGCCTGCTCTTGAGACATAGGCCACTCAAAGACATTCATCAGTCCTTGAAAAAGAGCCACGCCATCGATCAAACTTTTCAATCCCGATCTTCATCACCGAGGTCTCTAACTATTTGGCTGCAGATAGAAAGTGCTGATAGAAATAGTGCTGATGGTGTTCTTAGGTTGTTGTTTTTATTATAGTCGCAAGACAAACAGGCTTGATTGATTCTTAATGGACTCATTACATTGCTGTAATAGGCCGGGGCTACATTACACTCTGTTATGAAATTGAGTCATTATGAAGAGGCCTCACCCAGTGCTGCACAGCACACCTAATGCATTGTAATGCTCTTAATGCATTTGGAGGAAGCGCCAGCGAACACATTTTCCAAGGTGGCAATTAAGTGAAGACAAGCATCTAGTTGATGAGCTCAGTGATACCTTTGTTTTTCCAATTATTTTACACATCAAATGTGTTTTGATGCCGATAAATATGAGCTGACATCTTACTACAAACTGCACTAAATGACCGTCTGGCATCGTATCATGCGGCTAAATTGCTGTTTCTTTTAAGATGTTGTACTTACCACAATTTTCTCAAGAAAATTACTGCTGTTGCACCATAGTTAAGCAACACAAAGCAGTCCTACACATTAGTGGTCCTCGGAGGAGGAGGAGTAACGATATGTGAAGTTTTCAGGTGTCTTCTGACAGCTTTGTGTAATTAATCTCTTCATTTTTGCACCAATATACCTGATATGTTAGTATGCATGTCAGTGCATTTTCATAAAGGGTTTGAATATCAAGTAATATCTCGTCGAATAAACTTCACCGAAGCATGATTTGCTGCCTTCATACAATAACAACGATGGCTGCCATCGAGGCGCAATAAACTACATGACAGAGGCTTTATTGTCCCCGTATGAAAATATCTCTCGGAAAATAGATGCACAAGATATAACTTATCAAAAACGCCTGAAGAACAAAGTGCACACATACATTACCATGGAAACATATCGCTCTCCCACTCTCTTTATTCCTAAACACAAGGCTGATTTGGCTCAAAGATATACGACATATCATTTAAGAACGCATTATGGGGGGGGTCAGTTTACACAGCGACATTTCAAATGATTGGAGTCAGTGACCATGGAACTTATTCAAAACAGCTGCTGATTGGGAACTTCTCAAAAATGCTCTGAATCTGTCTCCGTGGAAACGTTGGAAAACGCAATTTTTCAGGCCCGACTTGAAAACGACAGCATTTTCAGCAAATCTGCCGTTTCCGTGTAAATCGACGTCATTTTCAAACCCTCGTGATGTAAACACGCAACACGAATCTTTTACTTTTATACTTGGTAAAGACATTAACACGGACATTTCATGACGTAAAAGTGAAGATTTCTGTGTGTTTGGCCATGTCTTAACTCTGGACCTCATCCTCGCTGTCTGCTCCCTCACAGGTGGGCACTGCCAGGTACATGGCTCCAGAGGTCCTGGAATCCAGAATCAACCTTGAAAACATTGAATCTTTTAAACAAGCTGATGTTTATTCCATGGCTCTCGTATTGTGGGAGATCATCTCCAGGTGCAGTGCAATCGGAGGTAAGGCAATACAAGACATTTTACGCTTCTCATACTGTGTGAACTTGTTAAGTCGCTTTAAATGGAAGGAAAAGCTGCTTTAAAATCCAAATAGGAAACATCACTACACTATAGTCTGACGAAATACTTTGATTTGAAGGCTCATCACACATCATTTTATCACATCGCATCCAAAACAGCAACGACTTCTCAAAACCTCCACTGGCTTCATCAAAATGTCTGCCCTTAAGGTCGAGCAAGTGAAGTGACGAATGAAGCTTTCAAATGAATTATTCAATGACAGGGAACATCAGTGGTTGATACTGTGAGTAAATGTTTAACTTTTAATGTGCTCAGCTGTGCCTCGGGAGGAATACTTCACACTGAGAAGAAAACGGGATGAATTCCTCTCCGGAATTTTGTTTAATCGTTCAGTGAAAAGTGTGAGCAAACATACGTAAAGTTGGATGAGACGCTTGACACCACATTTCTGTCCAAAGCTATTAAAATCTGCCTGCCGGCACCTTTAAAACTCACTAATTGACATATTAGACATTGTTTTGTTGTTCTGTTTCGCAAAAAGTATTTCACTCGGGACCCTCTGGATCGGCCTTTGACTAGTTTAATTTGTCATAAAATAAAAAAAAGTGGCATAAGCAATTTAAAGTTCAAGTAATACACGCTGTATTAGGAATTGCAACAAGAGATTATCTGTATGCAGATGGAATGTCGTTTAGACATGCTTTAATTCAGGGGTATCAAACATATTATAATTTCATCTTGTGTGGGCCTTACTGGTAAAAATAGTGCCATAATAACCTTTAATTTCAAATTTAAAGTTTTTCTTTGTTGTGGTGCAAAGTATACATGATGAAAACATTTATATTTTTTACAAAAAAAGCAAACAACAATTACTAAAAAAGAAAACAAGTACAATCTCTATAAAGCACATTTTAATGAAACTTTTTGGTGCAAACAACAATAAATTCCCAAATTGCTATTGCATTATGGATGTTAATTACAAATAAAGTAATGTCTTAAAAAAAAAAGAAAAAACAACACTACTGCCATTATCTCTCAGAAAAAGCGTTATTCTTCTCAATCATGACAAGTTATGTCTTCCTGACCTCTAATCCTGTACGCACATGAAACATTACCTGTGACCTTTGGTCAGCATTCGATCGAGATAGTCACCATTTCCTCAGTTTATTAGAGTTTTTATAGGAAGTCAATAGCAGCACTGATGGATGAGATTCCCCCTGGAGCCTGTGTAAAATAAATATCCTCAGAAATACAGTAAAAAGAAGCGCCTCGCTCGCTTTGACCTTCACCAAGTGCAAGCACATCGACTCACCCAATTAGGAGCTCGGCGGACAACTCCACCTCGAGTCCGAGGAATAAATGTGCGACACTGTGCAGAAGGACTTCCGTTTGAGTCGCCGGCGACACATTAGTCACAGCGGGAGCAAAATTTAAAAGTGTCAAACTCGCAATCTGTCTTGGAGGAGTCCCAAGGATCAGCCTTCACTTAACTAATGTAGCGTTACTTGTGTTTGTCATTTAGTAGCGAAAACAAGGTCAGGATATGTGCAAATAATAGCAATGGGCGATTATGTGAAGGCGGCCCACCGAGCTGTATTTCATGTCGACAGTCGGCCATTTGTTCTCACTTCCCCTCGGTGTCTCTGTGGTCCCGTTTGTTGCTGTGACTGCGTCTGTCTCCATTGTGTCAGAGCTGTGATTGAAAGCCGGGTTTTGGGTCTGAACATTTCTACTTTAGAGTTTTCCTGTTCTTTCGCCCCCCCCACGATCGCCCCCCAGGCACAGCTCCTTAAAGTTACTGCGGAGTTAGTTTGCCCAAGAGTGCTCTGAAGTAAGAACACAGCCGAGTGTGACCCCTCGTCCATCGTGCCTCTCCTTCCCAATATGCCTTTCGGTATGTTTTTTGAAAAGAAAATAAACTATTTCCTGTTTTTCAGGGAAAAAAATCACAGTCCCGAAACTCTTTTTTTTTTCGCATGGATGTGTCCTCTTATATACAGTAAGACCGAATTATAGCTGCTGTCTCCTGGGAGCAGGGCAGGCGGGACACATGTTGGGAGGGAAGACTAAATAAATCCAGGTTTACTGTGGCGTCATTTGGTTCTGACTGGAGGGATGTTAGGGAATGTTCATGGACAACAGCCTCATTCATCAATCCCACATCCTCCTTTATCCGTTTGACTTTCTACTCATGAGTTCTTTATTCCATGACTTCATGTTCATCTAGACTCCAGCTACCATGAATGTCTGCGCAGGAACCCTCTTGCCTTTCCCTCCGTCTAAGCCCCACACTTTCAACTCGACATTTTTCTCCCCGTCTCTCAGTCTGTCTCTTTCTCCCTGCCCTCAGGTAGGGGAGGCAGCGGTTAATTATTCGCCCACTCCAGCGCAATGCTGTAGACGAGCCGTGCGGCTTTACTCATGCAGACACAGACAGACTGGAATGAGAAGATTTACTCCAGAGGGGGAAGAAGAGGGGCTCCCGTCACACCTCGGCACTAAAGATAGAAACCGCCGGGACACTGTTTGTGTACTTGTTCCTGCGTTCGTCACGTCTCAGTCCCCGTTTTCCAGACTTGGCAGCTGTCCGAGACGAGCGGAGGGGTGAAACCTGTAGCTGATTATGGCCAAAACTCAAGGAGACGTGGTGCTGAAAGGTTAAATCACTGTACAAACAACAGGCAGCCTCCCCACCTTGATAGACCCTCAGGAAAAGGGGGAAAAGTTCTGATGAGATGCTTGGTTTTGCCTCGCTGGCGGCCTGCTGGCGGAGGTCTGGCATTGATGGTGGGGAATTTGAGCAGCGTGACAATGAAGCCGATGTGCCAACAAATAATGCTTGAAAGAGTTGTGAGCTTTCAGTCTGCCGGCCTGTTGTTTTCCCTCAGGTTGCCAAGTTGTCCCCGACGGTGGGTGAGTCACTCATGACTCCCTGAGAAGTCACCTCGCATGAGACCCGAGTGTGAGCGTATCTGTACACGGACTCACAAAAGCAAGTGTGACACATCCCAGGGCGTCGTTATAATGACTGAGGTGAAAGCCCTGGTTTCCTCTCGTCTCTGATGCCACCTGCCTGTGTGCGAGAGTCTGTGGAAGACAGATGTCTGATCGGCGCAGGCAGGCACATACCCACTCTGTCACAGCTCCCGAGGCCGCGGTCTGATCTGAGATCCGCCAAGCAAGAAGAACACAGCCGTTTTGTCGGCAGAGCCAGTCAGCCAGCCATGAGCCATCAGTTCGCCTCCTTTATCTTCCAGGACTACAAAGACGGGGTGGGAAGAAGTTGGAGTGAGAGAAGGAACAAGTTGGAGTCGAGGCTAGGGCCTTGTTTTTTCTGGGTAACATATAAATATATATATCTGCCTCCGTGCCCTAAAATGTCTCTCCTGTATAATTTAGCTGGTCCAGATTTAGAGCAAGGAGAAGCTGTGAGGGCGTTCCCGGGGCGGGCGGAGATAATGGTGGAGCAGTGTTGGACGTGGAGCTGCGGAATGAGGAACGCTTTCAGTCCCTGGAGGGAGAGGTTGGGCTCGACCGGAGAGGAGGAGAGTCGAGGGGCAGCTGCTCTCCAGATGTCAGACCATTAACCTCCTCAGAACTGGAGGGCCTAATAGTGCGGTGTGTTTGTGTGTGGGAGGCGTCCGCCACAGCCGCGCATTCGGGGACGGATTTTGGTCTGCAGAACCACTTGATTGGGGATGAATTAGGAACATGGTGTGCATGCCCAAGTTGGTTTTCTTGAAGTTGCATTCAAAGGAAACAAAAATAGTTGTTTTTGTTTTAATGGGGTTCTTCAATGGTCCGGGGGCTTGTATCAGCAGAAAAAGCTTCCAGCATAAGTCGCCATATGTCACGATGTAAGCTGTGTTAAGTGCGATGTACTCGCGTACATCTGTAATGCATGATTTTAACAACACAAAACAAGTGTCACAGCCGCCGCAGCCTAATGAGAACCAGCGGAGGCGGGTGGGAGTGGATTAGTCAAGCTGTTGTTCCAGACTCTTAACAGACTTCAGCAGACAGACAATGTTATTGTGATCACATTACTAATTTATTTCCAAGAACAATTCATTGTTGAAACTCTGGATTGGCTCGCCTGCATTATTTATGTGTTTAGGTGAAGGGTTTTCAGTTTGTTTTGTTTTAGGGTTTGTTTTTTTTTTTTTTCTTTTCTTCAGTGTTTGTGCTTGCAGAGCGTAATTAGACAAAAGTGCTGGAGGACAAGCAGGAAAAGCGTACGAAACAAGATATTGACTGGCGAGTGTTTAGACTGTTCGGTCATCTGCATCATCCATCATCCATAGCCAGCCTTAAAAAAAAGATTTATAATAATATTCCCGGGTTTCCCCTCTAATATACTTCTCTGTGAAGTTTGTCCATCTTTGGAACTTTCCTCTTCTCTCATCTAACCACAACTGCATCAGCCGTCACGCTGTTCTCCACCCAGCCTGCACTCTCCTTAAAGCCGGAGCAGTTTTAACGTCTCCAGCAGATGTGACTTCATTACCTCCGCTCATTAAGCCTCGACCGTCCCCTCTCTCATTTCCGCCCATTTATCCCCACTCCGACTTAATCCAACGCCCCTTCGGTCCAATCAAAGGTGGGAGGGTGGGGGGGGGGAAAGCACACGTTCCTCAATAAATAAATAAATAGGGAAGCCGGAGAACCAATTTCTGTCAATTAGTTATGGTGAAAGGCTTTCAGATGTACTCAAAGGATAAAATTATCTCTTTAACAAGAATATCAGCACTTATTTCACAGCTTAAAATTCTCTATAAAAGAGCTGTCGGGATGATTTTTAGCCTGCATATTTATGTATTTCCCTTTCAAAGAGGAGAGAGCGTGTTGCAGATCGCACTGACAGTGTTGGTAATCAATGGTTCTGAATGAACGGTACACCCACTCTCCAGATGTAGGCCACATTTAAAGCCAACACTGCCTTCGAACACACACAAAAATAGTAATGAATATTCTCAAGATTATCTTCAAGGAAATGTATTTTTCTTTTATTGCCTCACAGGTTTAGTTGGAAGGAGATCACGCGACAGCCAAAACATTTTTAATGTGAAATGTGCAGATATTAGTGTTGTAATGTTTTAGAATAAACAGAAACTGGTCAAAAAGTGCTTTAAATATAACTGAATAGTCGGAGGCTGATCATTTGTAATATCAAAGGCACACAGTAGGTCATAAAAGTATTTATACAGATTAGTAATTAAAAAATGCAGAGAAATGGAGCTTCTCATCCAGAGGCACGTATTCATGTAGCTTTCTACAATAGTACTTTTCCACCACAGACAATATTCTGGATCATGTCTCACGTTTGGCTTCTCAGAACTGCAGATATTTAAAGTGAAAGGGATTGTGGCGAACGGGGTTGAAGTGAACACATTTTCTCACAATTCTACAGCCACGAAATCCAAATAAATCCAGTCGGTAATGTAGTAGAAGGGATAACCTACATCCCCTCGTGCCATAGACCACTGAGAAGCCTCTGATCTATCGATGTTGGAAAGAAAAGAGGTTTCTGACTCCAGCCATCACTTTCCCCACTGTCACACACGCTCCCATGACTTAATATTCCCTGATCAGTTTTATGCCCCTGTACTTATCACAGTTCTGCATATTACCTTTATTGTTGCTGGTATGGGTCGATCAATATCTCTATATGCTGTCTCTGACTGCATGAATACCCTAGTCTGTCACTCAAGACTGACTGACTGAGAAAAACGACTGTACTGTCATGGGTGCACATCACAAATCTTCTAAAGGGAGCCGTTTCCCGACCGCGCAGTAGATAAATTTAGCTAAATTTCTCTTGGCTGCAGATTCTCAGGCAGTTTCCACAGACATGCCTGACAAGTGGCATGGAAAATAGACATTGAGGATGAAATATGTGCTTCCATTGCAGAATTCACCAGGTGTCAGCCGCTGTGCGACACACAGTGCAAGTTCCTCATTGTTCCTGTGCCCGAGTTGTTGTGCGGCTCGGCAGAAACCTCGTCAATAGGCGGCATCGACTTCTGCAAACCCCAGCAGCCCTCGCTCCTCCTCGTGTTGTGTGTTCAATCGTTTCTGCTTGTTCAGAGTTTAATTTAAGTTTTGCCTTTGAAAATCCATCTTCTCTTCTTTCTTCTCGAAGGCAGGATCGGGCAATCTCTCCATCCTGGAATTCACTTTTTGATTTCTTTTTGTTTACACTGCAAACTGCTCAGTGGTGTGATTCATATTTTTGGAGGCTGTTGTTTGGATTAAACACATAAGCATGTTTGCCTACAGTTTACAGAGTGGATATACTACCTTGAATTAAAGTTATACACTCTGTGGCTCTGTCAAAACAAGAAAAGCCACAATATAAATACATGAGGAACATCTGTCAGAGTTTCTCTTCAGTATTGACGCGGTGCTTCGTTGCAGCTTGAGGACAAAACACGAATTACTTCGCTTGCAGAAAATAGGAAGTGTCAGCATGTGAGCGGAGTCCTGTGTTGCAGTCGACTGCGTCCCGGAGGACTCGGGAGGCCTGTCCACAGGCTTCACAACTTCCTGTCAGCTCCTTGGTGACATGTTGAAAGGAGTGAAGCTGTTTGGTTTCTCCAGCTTTGCAAACTTTATACTTAACAAGTGGATGATTCACTCTCGCAGATGAGCCTCATTACAAGTTGTAAACTTGCTTCGGTTCCTCAGATTGGTTGGAAGTGATTGTCTTCATGTTGCAGCAGTCGGTGGACGTGCGGCGAACACACGCGGGCCTTGTGATTGGAGAGTTTACTCAGCGGCTCGCCGCCTCCGGCTCGGTCTGCTTTGTTCTGCTTCGGCACTTTTCCCCCTTCATCCAGTTTGCCTTTGTGCGCGCTAAAACTACTTTATCAGCTAAATACATGATCAGTGACACTGTTTTCTTTGGCGTAGTTTATTCAACATCTGCATGTGTTCAATGTGGGAGGAAGCGAGGACGCCGGCAGGAAACCCACAGAGACACAATTACACACCAGGAGCCTGTCTTCTGCTAACCATTTCACAGAGCAGATCTACTGATGTGAAAATCAATGTACATGTTCTTAATGAGCCACCATAAAGATTGACACTGCATATATCTATATATTTTTTTTTCTTCTATTCCTATCAGATTCCCGTAGCGAAAAGGGTCACCACTGCCCACCTGAGAAAATAAATATATAACTCATTTAAAGATTTGTCAAAGAGAAAAGAAAGAGGAAGTAGAAAGAACAATTTAACATGATGAAATAAAGAATGGCTTTAGTTTTCAGGAGGGTCAAAGGTCACATTTAGATGGATAAAAAAAAAACATTCTAGGTTTTTATGAAAGAAAATATGAATTGTTTTGATTTAAAAAGAGCTTTTTCTTGGCCTAATTAGATAAATGTAGCCTCCACGCAAATAGAAGACAATGCAGTGAAAGAAACTCATGACTTTCTCTATTATTGCTTTTTCTGAAGACTGAAGTGCAGGTCCATCTTTTACCTATTTTAGAGTCGGCTGGTCTCATCCTAAACATTTTACTTACAGTGATGATACTTCCATATGTTCTAATGCACACAGACAAATCTGTGTCACATTTTGACTTCTGGAGTGCACAAAGAAATCCAATAATACTCTGCAGCACCCCCAGCACGCTGTATGTTATTCAGGTTGAAACTTGCAAAGTTAAATGTGCTGCTTGTGCTTCAAATGTTCAAATTTGCCTTTCTGGGTGAATAAAGTATTCTGCTATTACCACACGGGAGAGGGATTATTGTGTTCACTGGGACTGACGGTCGAGGTTTCCAAAATAGCCCTAAAAGAAGAAGTTTTCAGTCTTTTGGTAAAACGCTGTGGGAATCTCAGCCTCCATGGTCATCGTGGTCTTCTTTTAATCACTACAAACATTTGTTTTTGAAGTCATTATGAACTCCGACATCGCTCATACAGTTTAGTGTCAAATCACTTTTTTTTTTTTTTTCTTTTTTTTAAATCTCTCTGATGTGTGTTTTCTTCCTCCAAGACCTCCAACGCTTCAAAGAAAAGCTGAAAGAGATTTTGCTGTTTTTAACTCGGCGGATACGTTAATTCATACCGAGATGCGTTTTCTTTGGAAGCTGCGGAGCGGCGGCGGCGTCCGGACCGCTTCCCTCCACACCACCTCCTTTGAAATCCTGCCCCGAGTAAACGCCACTGATAAATTTCCTTCGGCCAGCACTCTGGATTTTTGTTGTGCGAGAGAGCCGACACAAAAGCCGGAGCCCGTGTTGCTGAGATACTTTAAACCCACCGACGCTGTGGGTAAAAAAAATGTGATAATAATGTTTCTCTTCAGCAAATCTCCCCCTCGGCCCTTCTATCAGCAGGGCAGGAGTCTTCAGTTGTTTGTGCTGCTTCGGTGCTATTTAAAGTTTGCAACCTGCAGTTTTAATTTGGAGCGCACAGTGAATCCTTTGAGAGGTGTTGTTGATGTGTGCGCTATGGGGCACTGCCATCTGATCTCGCCTTTCTGTTCAACACGGCTCCGAGTGTCTGCATGGGATCTGCTTTTAAAACGTTCTGCCCGTGTGTAAGAAGAGTCAAAGCTCACCCGTTTGATTTTTGTTTTTATTATTATTATTATTAACCTTCCTGTTATTTCTGTGCAGAGGTGAAAGAGTACGAGCCGCCGTTTGGGAACCTGAGGGAACACCCGTGTGTAGAAAGCATGAAGGACAGCGTTCTGCGAGACAGAGGACGACCCGAGATCCCCAACAGCTGGATCAACCACTCAGTGAGAGGCAACACACACACACACACACACACACACACACACACACACACACACACACACACACACACACACACACACACACACACACACACACACACACACACGTGCAAAATGCTCGGCCAATTGTCCCATTTAGTTTCAAACCTTCACAAATGTATTTGAATTTTAGATAATCAGCATAGTTTACTGACAGATTTTGGGCTTTTCCAAGGAAATTGGAGATCAAAGACTTACTTGCAGGCATGTCATCCATGTAACGTAACCCTAACCCTCTTTGATCATGATAAGAAGTAGTGAGTAAAAGTTAAACAGCGTAACTGATCACCTCTTCACACAGTGTTCGCTTGTAAAACTGCAAACATACATGTTCGCTCCTCGAGTCAATTCTACTGAGCTTGATTCCAAGCAGCCAGTGGTGCTCACCGCGGGAGATAAAACAGCTGGCAGCACTCGTTTCTTTGTTTGAAATCGTATTTTACACGTGTTGTTCGCTTTGGCTGCAATATAATCAAACAAATCAAGAGAAAAGCGGAGCCATCTTCTCCGTTGAAGCGGGCGTTTATTTGTCAGGGCGTGCCCACGCGCGTGGACGACAAATGGACTCCTCACGCTTCTTTTTGAAGTTTCACATGGGGGAAAATCACGCGGTCAGCACACAGTGCGTGTCTGCTCACACAGTCCAGAGTCAGTTTGTTGAAGAAGTGATTGTGTTTCAACACGTTCTGTCAAGAGTAACGACTGTGAGTCGGTCAAAAGAAACAAACACATGAGTAAATAGTTGCGCTACATCACGTTGCCGCTGCGTATGTTGGATTTGTGAAATTTGTGAAAAAGCAAATGGGGTTTGACACTTTAACTTTGCATTTAAATCATTAATGATATTGTGTTTTGGCCCTTTGCTGTTGTGAATAGTCTAAAGGCTGCAAGAATACAAATGGCATGGCCTCGTATTTGGCTCGAATTTACAGACTTCAAATGTTTTGTCTCATTAGTTGTGCAGAAATGAACATGGCTGAAACCAGACCTGATGACAAAACCAGTTCCTAAGCTGAGCTCCTGCTCCTCTGAGGCCGTCAGCAGATTTATTTATTTTTTTTGTTTATAAAACAATGCAGGAAAACGTTTGAACTTTTCATCTAAATTGTGTACTTGAGAAAAGAAAACTCTTCTGGGATTGTTTCAATTACAAGTAAGAAAACTGTCAAACCCCAGAAGTCTTTGATCCTACTTTCTAAAGAGAGGACGAGGAAGAAGGCGACCAGCTTCCTGTCACATCTCTCTCATCCTCGTTCAGGCCAGTTTGAGTCTTTAAACTCTGGGAGGCGCTCCAGAGTCCTGACATCTGAAGATACGTCTAATTGTATCTGCTTACATGTTTTCTATTTCTATTTAAGTCTATTCTAGTTGATTTTATTTTAAGTAAAAGAAGGGAAAACGTCTTTACTCATGTTGCACACATCAGATAATGTAAGTTGCCATAAATCCAGATACTAATGCATATTTAAAGCACTTTTTTTTAACAGATTACAAACTACATAACCAAACCATTGTATAACTATTGAGAGAATACCAGTGAGAAACTCATCACATTTAAACAAATTTTTAAAGCTATAAATCATGAAATTTGTATATTTTAGTTAGTTTTACTAAATTATATTTTAGTTATAATTTTAGATAATAATATATGGAACAAACATGTCATAGAATAAATGTTACTGGTTATAAAATGTTGCAATAGTGAATAAGTAAAGTAAGTCTTGAAAGTACCCTAAAAGGTCTTAGATTAGATTCTGTTGCTCAGTTCGAGGTGAACTATGTTTTTTAAGTCTCTGCGCTTGAGTGTTTTTTTGCTTTTCCTTCCTACGTTTGAACAAAACTGTAATTTCTACTGTTTACACTCTTATTAAGGTGAGTGTTATCAACACTGAAGGCTGTCTTTCATTCGTGCTTTATATACAGATCAGCTCGATTCTATAAGGTTGTTTTTTTTGTTTTTACAATTTAATTCCTGACTTAAAACTGCGATACAGAGTGCTCGAGCTGACGATATCGCATTACATAGTAATGCAGTAATGACACTTTCTAAGTTTTATCCTACTTGTGGAGTTAATTCTTACTAAATCAGTACTTTTACTTTTATCAGAAGCTTTGTTTTTGAAGTCTCTCTACTCCCTACTTCAGTAAAGTGTATTTTTGACCAACTCTTTGGTGACTTCTAGTCAGAGCCCAGCTCATACCACGGAGTAGCAGATAGGTTGAAATATGCACCCACACCCACACAGGGGTTTCCACTCTTTCAGCTCAAGGTTACGTTATTCTCTCTCAGTCAGTCTTGCTCAAAGTCGATCTTATTGACTGACTGTGTTTGTGGTCCGCTGCTCCCCCTCGCAGGGCATCCAGACGGTGTGTGCCTCCATAGAGGATTGCTGGGACCACGACCCCGAGGCCCGTCTCACAGCCCAGTGTGTTGCCGAGCGCTTCGATGACATGGAGTACCTGGACAAGCTGTCCGAGCGCTCCGACTCGGAGGAGAAGATCCCCGAAGAGATCTGTGTGGTGGATGAGAAGTAGATGCTCTTACAGGGACACTGCCCCCTACAGGCTGGCTGAGGGATCACAAGCAGGCAGCTGGGACCAAAAAAGATCAATCCAGAGCACGTTTGTCTGCTTGGGTCTAAAACAGAGGAGCAAACTGGAAAACCATGCATAGGAAAATGGAAAAGACTTACTTCAAGCATCAGGACCAAGTCAAGAACAAACAGGGAGACGCCATTATAAAGCTTTTTTTTTTAACCAAAAACATTTGCACTTTAAAAGTATCTATGCACAACAAGTGATATATTTTCAGTGCCTTTCTTCTTTTGTTTGTTTGGACAACATTTCAGGTATAGAAAATAAAGGGACTGTGCCTATTTATGAAAAGGGATCAAACGGCGAAATGAAAAAATGTTAGGAAACTACAACACTAAAATCCCTCCCATACTGTATTCAGCTGCATCCTTTGTTTTCCGAGGTGGCCAGCTGGTCCTGGATGAATGTCAAAGGGACCGGATGACAATGCCTCCCAAGACTGGAGATGGAAGTGGAGTGTCTGGTGTGAAATGGAAATTACTCTCGGTTAAAGAACAGGAAAGCCAGCTGAGCCGCTAATGTGCTGGCAACGGTGAAATCATAACTCAAGGACTATGAACTGTAAGTTATAGATAGCAAAATCAGGCTGAAAGGAGCAGAAAACTTGTATAAATATATCTGTGTGTGTGTGTGTGTGTGTGTGTGTGTGTGTGTGTGTGTGTGTGTGTGTGTGTGTGTGTGTGTGTGTGTGTGTGTGTGTGTGTGTGTGTGTGTGTGTGTGTGTGTGTGTGTGTGTGTGTGTGTGTGTGTGTGCGTGTGAGCCTCAGATCCAAAAAGGAAAGTCTAATCAATCGGACCAAAAGAACAAAAGAGAATAGAGATATGTATTATAAGGGCTCTAAAGTGGAGGATCCAATCCGCTGCCCATGTGTTATTAAAGCTAGACTTCTTTTTCAGAAAAGAGATCTCTGATCCAAAGCTCAAAAAGCATCTTATCAAAGCAATTTTTGTATAAAAATGTAAAGCCATTATTAAAAATGTTATTGTACTCATTGTTGCCCTGGAGTGTTTTTCTTTTACTTTTTAATGCTCATACATTCTCTGATATCTTTCCGCTCCTCCTGACTGTTTTTTTCCGCGAGGTGGTCCTCCGCTGCCGTTGATGCCAACATGAACACTAATGGATCGCTGTGTAAGAAGTGTGGGTTGGATTAGATTGACACTAACTTGTGTCTCTGGGTTCCTGTAGAGGAAATAGGCCTTGGCTGCATACTGGTGTACTGTGCCGAGCTTGTATGTTCTCCCTGCGCGAAGGTTTTCTCTAAATACAGCTGCTGGGATCAACTCCTCTAAAGTTGAAAGAGATTAACTGATGGATGGATTCTGTTTTTACGTGAAGTCCACTTTGTCACAGCTCATCCCATTCCTTCTGTTCTATTGGAAGATCCCAAAACCTGGAAGAAAGTGCTTGGTATAATGTGTGTGATTCATGCCACTTTGTATTTGTTTTTGGAACGGTATTATGAAATGTATCACCTCAGAAGAACTCACTTTTCTTTGCAAGATTTCGCAGAATACTTCATCTTACTTGACACAAACTCAAATCTTATCAGTTTTCCTGGCAGGAAATCCTGTGAATGTCGACGTGCATAACGCCACGCACAACATAAGTTCACATTGCAATAAGCCATGCACATACCAGCAGTCAACATATATGATGTGATTGCACCGAATGTGATAAACCCAAGCCTTGTCACATACCTCTGAGAGGATTCTTCCGCCACTGGCTGATTGTTGAGGATCAGCTGAGGTGAAGGGTTCAGCAGGTCCGTGCTGTGTTTGGCAGTGTGCGTCAGCAGCGTTTGATCCTGAGCTGACTCAGACTGGAGCATGTGTCTGCCTCTTTCTCTTCCCCTCTGTGTCGACCTGCACCCGTTTTTAATTCATTCACTGGATCCAACGAGCTTCACCGCTAACGGCCAAGTATGAGAGTCTACTAGTGAAGAGAGGTGTGTGTGTGTGTGTGTGTGTGTGTGTGTGTGTGTGTGTGTGTGTGTGTGTGTGTGTGTGTGTGTGTGTGTGTGTGTGTGTGTGTGTGTGTGTGTGTGTGTGTGTGTGTGTGTGTGTGTGTGTGTGTGTGTGTGTGCGGCCCTTTTCAGCATGATGGTTATGTGACTTTTTGGTTTAGGGTGAGGGTGAGGTGAACTGCAGCACTTTGGTCAGCAGCTGATTTCAAACACATCTTAAAGCGTTGCCTCTCAAAATGAAACTTTACTACAAATGCACTCAGGTACTGAAGAAAGGGGATCTCACAGAGAGATTTTTTTTTCTTCCTGTTTTTGTGTCGCCCTTACTACAGTTTACACGCTGTATTTACACAGAGTCCGCCACGGGCACTGGTTGGTGGAGGCCACGCTGCGGATACTGTGGTCACAACTGGGGGAAAATACATGCGCACGATGAATGATTTATCATTTTTGCATTACAAGTGGATTACCTCAGGGTTTCAAAAGTAGCATTTCCCTTCATTTTTCCCCAAACAAATAAAGTGGAGCCTATTCTCCTGCAGCAAAGTAGCCGAGCTCTCAAGAGGGGGATGCATATTTATGAAAGAGAAAGCCTCCGAATGCCCACTGGAGCAAGGTTGTTTCATTCATTTATTTATTTGTGAGACATTAGTGTCCTGATTTTTAGGGATTTTTTTACCGAAGCAACAGATCTTCCAGGAAACATTTAAACTCAGTTGCAACTTGGTTAATAGTGTAGGTCAAGTGTAAAGCAATTACACATACTCATGTTGCGCACTGAGTCTGTCAACAACAATGTATAGTTTCTAATGCTCTATGTAGTAATTGAATTAGGTCGTAAAATTCTAAGAATGAAAAAAGAAGGTTGCATCTTATTTGTAACTGTTTTTGAACGCTGATTTTGTGCAAATACTGTAATTTCTAATGAGTGTTTATTTTAACTGTGGCAACATGGGAGCTTGTGTACACTTATTTACTTCACTGAGCAATGCCACGGAAATGCATTAACCTACATTTGACTGCATTTTGTGCTCCTACCAGTAGAGGGGGTGGTGGCTCTACTTGTAAGAATTTGTACAAAGGCATCATTTGTGCCTTCTGCAACCAACTGGATTCATGTGCTGGAGTGCAAGATCCAGTGAGCTGGCATTTATGCAGCGAGGGTAAAAGATGGAAGCAGTGCACTGTGAAAATGAAGGGGCTGAGCTCGACATGTGACAGGTCTTTCCATTACTCGAACTCTGTGCAACTAACCAGTCACCAGAGTCACTTTGTATCCCAGTGGGACCTAATTTCACTTGAGCACTCACTGTTGGCAAACATGACTTTAAATTTTTTTATTTTTTCAATTTTTTTCCTCCTCTCTGACTGATCCTGTTGAGTTTCTCTCTAAATTATTTCAGTGCGGTTTCCCCTAGCCCTCGCTCATCGAACAGTATCAGGAGGTGGAAGCTTGAGCTGCCTTCATTACCGTTTGGTAAAATTTCATACCTGAGGCACCGTATGGCTCCTTGTCAGCTGCTCAATCATGACACTGCCTAACCTGATTAACCCCTGGAGTGGGCGGCGAGCAGCGTGCAGAGCTGCTGGCCAAGAACAACTCCTCGCTGCTCGCATGCACACACAAAGAGGCAAACACTCGCGCAACCCTTCGGTGGTCTTAATAATCCAAAAGGAGATATTCTCCTGCCAAAGTCGTGTATTATTCGTACATGCTGGTTGCCATGGCGACGCCTCACACATCAATCAAAGCTGCTTGGGAGTGCGTCGGTTGGCAAGAGCTATAAACAATTTTTTAAGCTCCAGTAAGGAGATGACAAGGAAGACAAATTACTCCCCGTGCCGACATCACCTCCTCTCTCGGCTCTGTGGGTCCAGTTAATGTCAAAGGCCATTTTCCCCACCTGCCCAGTTGTTTACAGATAGTTTTCCCTCCCAAATACTGATTTGATTTAGATGTTCTCCTGACAGATTACTGAGGAGATGATGGAGGGACTTCACAGTGAGAAGAACCACTTGAAGAGGTTTGGGTATCCGATTAGGACGCTTCCCTCCCCGGGTTGCTTCCTATAAAGTACATCCTTGGCCCGGGACCTGTTACAGCAATTATCTTACTGGGTTGTTCTTGAAGCAACTTACAGTCTCCCCAGAAGAGCTGGAGGAGGCTGCATGAGACAGGTTGCTTTCTTGACCCCATGTGGACGAGGTGGAAAAAGAAAATCGACAGTTTATCTTCTTGCGGCGTGCATCCTTGCGAGTGGCAGCAATAGCAGCAGCAGGAGTCTCGTTCTTGGAGAAACTTTTAAGCCCTGAGTCAAATTGCACGCAGCAATTGTCCAGAGGATGATGTTGCTGGAGAGAGAAGAGCAGCAGGCAGCCCAGGCCCAGACATGGAGAGATGAGACCGTTAGTGTATTAGGAGCCATTACCCCTGCTGTCCACCCCCGATATTTTTGTCTTATGGCCATGAACTCGATAGTTTTGACATCACTTTCATTTCCTTATGCCCGAGTGAACCATTGTGTCATTACCTGCTTGACTGTGAGGCTTTCAGCCTGCCCACCAGAACAAAAAGCACCGTATCAAGCAAACACAGCTGTGTCACAAATGCCAGTAGGTTTGATATGAAGGTGCCTCTGTTGAGACGACTCATTACAAGAGCAGTTTGTTTACATTTCACAGTACCCATGGCTCGGGCGTACATTTGTGATTTTGTCTCCAACAGAAGCTGGAATGATTTAGTCATTTAAAACCTACAGGAGTGATGCCAGTCCACTTAATTCCTCACATCAATCATCCCCTTGTTATACGTATGGTGTGAGGATGATTTGGGACCCGTTTGGTTCAGTGTGTCTGTCTGCCATATTAATTTGTCTGTAGATAATTTGCCCATTGCTGTCGTGTCCAAGTTAATGTTCCATAAGAGACTGACGTGTAACTGATGTGACTTCACAGACAACTGTTTACTCAATAACGTACAAAAACCGATGGTGAGCGACGACTCTGGTCTGCTTCGGAGTCGGAGTTCACTTTGCAGAAACAGAAGATTTTGACTTTTTCCTTTTTTTGAATCCACCAATTGCCACCACAGAGCCATGATGTGTGATATGGATGGTTGTTTGTGCAAAGCAGTCGGATAAAGTCTCAGAAACAGTCCGGTACCTGACAGGAAAACAGATCCTCTTCTAATAAGCTCATGAGAGTGGTTTTGTCCATTTTTGCTTCAGTCAGGTATAGGCCGCCTGAAACCAACATATCCAACATCTGCACCGACTCTGCTTTTAGTGGGGAAAGTTTTTAGGGGGAACAAAACGAATGTTAACCACCCTCACTCTTCTGCTAAAAGTAAATAGAAGGCAGTGATTCTGAAGACCTTTTCAATAATGTACATCCTCCGGGAACACGTTGGACACCGGCAATCACCGGAATAACAGACAATCGCCCTCCACACATTCACACCTGAGGCCAATTTAAAGTCGCCCGCGAAGCCAACAAGCTAACAACATTCGAATTGGAGGGAGAAGTCAGAGAACTGGGAGAGAAACTCAGACAGGCAGACGGCAAATAACCAAACTCCGCACAGAAAATTGACCCCGGGTCGACATGCTGCTGGCAGTGCGAATGCACTATGTTCTTGTATATTCAGCAGCTTCACGTTCGATCACCTGGAAGAATCTGGTGAAGAAAACACGGCCTGCTAAAAACAAAATTCACCAGCACCTTCCCGGCTAAACTAAGCCTCATATCGATGTCGCTGTAGTCAGCGCTCCCTTTTTGTTCTTGAAAATCTTCCACCACTATCTCATCCCTTCGCTCTCATATTCATTGCAAAAGGCCAGCGAAGTTTAACGCTATTTGAGAGCCATGAGTTGCGCTCTGTCAGATGACCGATCGAGGGTAACCAGGAGGAGAATCGATTGGACACGGACTCAGCACAGCGATGCAGAACTCCTGGCCAAAGGGGGCCACTTGCTATTGAACCGCCTTAACAGAGTGCTCTTCGCTTGGAAAATAGACAAGACCTGGCCTTTAATTTAAGGGGCATTTAAAGGGCATTAAGAAATAAGAAAAAGAAAAGAAAAAAAAAAAAAAGGGCAAGCTTAAATTGCTTAAATCTGGTGTTGTTATAAAAACTTGTGTGTAAAATGAGCTCAAGACAAGAGAGTGACTCAGATCCAGGGTGAATTGCTCTTGAAATTCAAGCTAAAAAAAAAACAACCAACCCTGTTCTCGTGCTTCGGTAGCTGTGTGAACTTTAAAAAACGACGTGGACAGATGTAGTTTGTGGCCACAGCAGAATAATGTCAGCGAGACGACTGTGCTGTCGGCTCCATTTGTTTTGAATGCTGCACGCCGTAATTTTGCCGCTGACGTTTCGGGGCTGTCATCGAAGCGCCACCGCCTAAATTTGTTGTCTTCTGAATTGAGACAGCTCGTGTTGGCCACTCAGGAAAGTGAAGGAAGGGTCATTTGTCAAGCAGAGGCAGCTGGGAAATTGGGAGGCTTACTTCAATTTTCAACACGAGTCTTTTTTTATTTTTATTTTTATTTTTTTTGCACTCCCGCGGGGATAACGTCAGGCCGAGTTCAACTGTTTTTCCACACATTGCATTTGGCCTATCTGAAAGGCAAGTCCCCTCCTCAAACACATCATGCAGAGGCTGCTCACATGTAACCAAAGTCGGGGGTGGGGGGGTGGGGGGGGAGTTGATAAGGCAGCTGCTATTTTGAAGAGGAAGACATGCAAGCCAACAACTCAGTCTGACATTCTGCCTGCAGATAGTTGATATTTCTTGCTGTGGAGCTCAGGATCTCTCCTCCTCATTCCATCCCGCCTCTCTCTCTCTCTCTCTCACTCTTTCACTCGCTCTTATCAATTCCTATAGTTTTTATGCAGCATGCCAATATGATTTGAAGCATCACTGCAGGCACTTTGCGTCATGTCAACAGGTCAGAATCAATCTCGACGAATGTGGCGAATGTTTTCAGGCGATGTTCAGCGTTGAAATGTTTTTGAAAAGGTTGAACTTGAGGGGAGAAAAATTTGTATTTCCTCCACAGGATGGACCTTACAAGGCCAGAGAAGGATTTCTGTATGTATACGGAGGATTCAGTTTCATATATATATGTCATCGTAGAGCTTCATTTTTGTCTTTCGGATGCTTCTTTCAGGGGTTGCCTCTTTCACTCCCTCCACCGACTTCGCCCTTCTCCGCCAAGGTACTTTTCCCAAAAACAATCTACCTTCTCTCCTCAGCACCGTCTCAATCTTCGCTTTCATGATCTTTTCATGTGCACGATTATTGTTAGATTGCATAATTATAAGATAGTTGCACAGAACAGCTAGTGTGATATCATGATTTCTCGGAAGAAATAAAGTCTAGTATCGCTTTTCTCATATCAAGGCATTATTATTCATCCATTAAATGGGATGAATCAAAATGTTAAAGGTTCACGTCGACTCCATTCTCATTTTTGAGTTGCGGTGGATGAAGGTGTTATTGCAATCAAACGAACAGATATTTTCAAATCAAACCTGTCATTGTCTCTGCAGAGCGCAGCCTCTTAGAGTGAAATAACTTTTCATATCATTCACAAAATGACAGACAAATGCAACGAAAGCAGCGGCATCCTGAGGCGGACGTGGCTTTTGTAAATTGAGCAAAAGCTCTCTGATCACAGGCATAGATAGATTGTGCTGTATTCTGTCACAGATATCGCAGCTTATCGTGCCATTTCGTATTCTACCACAACAAGCCATTTTCCCTAAAGACGCAGGCTGGGTTGGGCTGGGTATGGAGCACATGAAAAACCTGAGCAGAGCGGTGCCACCGATAATTACAGCAGGCCGAGATTAACAGTCCCATAACACGAGGTGAGCGTCGCATACGATCCCGCATCTG
This sequence comes from Lipophrys pholis, assembly GCF_963383615.2. NCBI lineage: Eukaryota > Metazoa > Chordata > Actinopteri > Blenniiformes > Blenniidae > Lipophrys > Lipophrys pholis. Next base: position 7,792,066 of record NC_137643.1, on the reverse strand, counting down.
CACGCCGTCCATCACAGTCCAGATTAAGATGCTGTAAGGTAGTAAGGTATGATCCATATCATCCTGCAGGATGAGTGGGTTATCTCCACATCTGGTGGATTTATGTAGGCTAAACAGACACTGTGTGTGAGGCCCCTCGTAGCGCCCGGAGGGCCTCGTTTAAAGAATAAATCCAGCACAATTATGCCTTAAACTGTGGTTTGTGTCTACTCAAACAAACCTTGATATTCTCCCTAATTCATGAAACATGGTCCTGGTTTTTTCCTCATTGAACTCTCTATTACATTTGACATTATGGGGTACGTGACCCTCGGTGCACCAGCTTTTTGTAGTCTGTGAAAATGGCTGGAGGATAATCTACAGGGGAAACAGAGCTTTAAAGAGAGAAAAAGTCCTATTATGTTCCAATACAAGAGCACGGAAATAAAATGAAAGACATTCAGATGAATTACGTAGCTGCATAAAAATATTGATGTTCAAAGCTCATTCTGGTTTTAAAATTACACTAATAGGTATTTCTTTTGTGAATGAACGGAGGAATAAGTCAGCAATTTTCTGAGAATAAACTAGAAAATGGATGACATGGTAGGAATTGTACTTAACTGGCACTAAAATTACCCAAAAACCAGAACCCAAAACTGTTACTGACTTAATTAAAGGACAATAATAATAATAATGATGATTTAATTGCACCCCTGGGAACATGTCAAAGTTTATATGTAATGTCCTGTCTACATCTGAACATTCAGTTATTTCCAGATTTAAACTTTGTCAGTCATTTACTTTAAAGTGTCTGCTTCTTATATCCAGTGTTCCGATATCTTCTGTGTTTTGTTCTGTATATAATGCCACATTTAGACATAAAAGCGGAACCTTTCAGAGAAAGTTCTTTTCAGACTTCTCAAATGTTTCTAGAAAAGTGTGTATTATCGTGCGTACTGCATCTAAATGCAGATTTACATCTTTTTGATTCCGTTTTTTTTTTTTTTTTTCGAAGATTATAGAATGATTTTTATCTGTGCAATGATTTTGTGCTTAATGTATATCTGGCATGATATGGGGAGGTTCCTATAAAATTTCACTTAAGCTCTCATTTTGGCCTGTAACCACCTCGCCGAGCCCCATTGGCTGCTGAAAGAAATGAGGCATGCTCAGTGTGAAATGACGTGTCACTGATAAGTAACCCTGCGCGCTCAGCGAAAACCATCAAGTCGAAGTTAACTCAGGCCATTACTCGCATTTTTTTTTTCTCCCTCTGACTCATCACCAAGACTTGCTCTCAGGATGTCATTAAACACAGTTGTCATAGAAACCACTTTAACGCTGAACACATAGATTTCAGAGTGAACCTCGACGTTGTTTCAGCGACATGTGAACCTTGACCCCCACTGTCGATTATTTGACGCGCGCATGTTTGGGGAGTATTAAACCGCGCGGCTCTCTGTTAAATATTAGGTTCCAGGTAAATAAATAGCTTATAATAGTCGGATTCAGCACCTCGTTGGGTCGCTAAGTGGTTTTCCTTAAGTGGTCTCATTTCTGTTAATGACTGTGTTGCAGATCGGTTTGTGCAATGGCAATCCCCAGGCACCAGCTAATCATCCTGTTTTACTGGATCACAGTGAATCAAGATGAATGGGATTTCTGTGACGCTTGCTTTGGAACTTTTGAAGCTTCCTGCGCTCAAGCAAACATGGCGCCTCCTCGTGCTTTCTGACTGAAGCTGGGCCACAGACAGCGACGGCCCCTAAGGTTGACCATGGAGATGATACAGCAGGGAATTAGGAGAAAGGAAAGGACAATAACAAAGCAAACACAATCCTATTATTTTTCAGTCCCTGGAGAAAGGAGGCTGGCGAATTGAAGACTCTCCAGGTGCGAATGTGTTTGTTCCTGCGTTTTATCACTGCGATGGATTGGTAATCAATCAAGATGGTTGCCTGCCCTCCAAGCATTGTGAGCTGTGATTGACTCCAGCCTGCAGACCCTTAGCAGCTGAAAACAAAGACATGCATACAGATAAAACACAACAAATCTATACTTCTCCTTTGTTACTTTTATTTTTTTGTTATAGCTTCCCTTATTAATGCAAATGAGTGTTACAGAAATGTCAAGAGTCTGAGAACACGATGTGCTGTTTCCTAGGCATCTTTCACCCTGCAGTCAAATGAAATACAACATCAGATTTATTGTCATCTGCCCCGCGTGTACCACAGATGACGTAAGTTGAAAGCTTCCTTTTCAAGGTGTAGTTATTTTGTTCTCATCAGAGACGATTTAATGAGATTTCTTTGCTTTTCACAAAGTGGGTGCACAGCAGCATGCACTACTGAACAAGAGAGCTCGGATTATTTTACAACTCAAGACAAATTGCTGAAGCTACAGTGTTGAGATGAGTCCACAGATATCATTCAGGATTTCCTGGTTTTAACGTTTTCAATGACTTCCCTTCCCCCCCGACCCTAAAAAAAAAAACAACCAACCCTTCTCTATCAGTTATGACACTTCCTCCTCTCTTCTGCTTTGTAACACGTGAAATGCAATCAAGTGAGAATGACGGAGAGAGGCGCAAAAAATTGTTTCATGCGAGACTTCTTAAGCTTTTTTGAACAACTGGCCTTTGGCAAAATAATAAGAAAAAACAAAAGTGTAGACACCTAAGAATGCCAAACGCGGCAAGTCTGTAATGTTATTGGGAGAAAAAAAGCAGAAAAGTCAAAGCAAACACAAACATTCAACTCTGCCTCCGGAGACAGAAGAAAGCAAAGCTGCCCTGCCTGGCAACAGCACTCATTTTGGCTGGCTTTCATCTGGGCTTGGCCTTTTGACAATAGATGCGATTGAAGCAATCTTCATAGCCTGCATTTCTATTTGTTTCAAAGGTCATCTATTCAGAATCTGGAGGTAGAGGGGAAAGGGTGGCGGGGTAGAGTGCTCACTGTGGGATAAACAGGCCTTGACGAGTGATAGAGGAACTGGAGATGCGTGTGTGTGTGTGTGTGTGTGTGTGTGTGTGTGTGTGTAACCATTGTTGAGTGCCCACATATGCCACCTCTCCCGACCATGCATATGTTTATGTCTTTGAGGGATTATGTGTGTTTACATGCACGTATCATACTTGGTTGCCAGAGTGCATATTGTCTTTGTGTGTGTGAATTCTTCTTGGCACAGACATTCGGTGGCAGCATATGCCTGCGATACTGTCGGCCCTTATGAAGCTTTGGCCTCTGCGATCTCTTCATACCCTCGAAGCTCTTATCCACTTCTGCCACTCTGTCTACTCTCCCTCCATGATGACCCCCATCAATTTTCATAATCATCCTTCTACTTCCCTTTATTATCAGCCTTCCATCTTCCCATCACCCCAAAAGCTATGTTTTCATCTCCCTCTTATCTCCGCCTCGTCTCACCAGAAGACAGCCTGGATCCACAACTGCGTTAATACGGCTCAAACTTCAGTCCAATTCCTGTACATGAATATTTAACTAGCATTTTTAAATCACGATCTTATGGGTGACAGGGTAGCTGTAAACAGTGTTGATGCAAAGAGTATTTGGGAATTCGGGACCCGTTTGTCAAGTTTTCAAAGCAGCAAATCAACTTTTCTCCAAAAATGTACGGCGCTGAGAGTGCAAAGGAATAACAGCCGGTTGTAAGATGTCATTTGAAGCATGAAAAACCAAACACTCAGAGAATGTGAATCCCCATCTGTTCAAAAATTCCCATTAATCACTTTCAGCAATAGGTAGTGAAATTAGGTGCAAGGCTCATGGAGTAAATATTCATTATTTAAATGTAAATGATGTGTTAGAGGTCAGCAATTAAATTGTGCTTGTTCAGAAAAAAGCTCCTTTGATCACACAAGGCTGAGAGTGAAGCAGAGTAAGATAAAACACTGGGTTGTCGGTTATATTTCCATAAAGCAGCATCAGATGCAACAAACGGGATGCATTTCTTCTAAAAGAGCTTAAGTGTGACTTTACACAAACAACAGTTGTCTCCCCATGTTTCTGAAGGAACCCCACCTTAGACAAACCAGTAAAACTTTGTCTCTGTCTCATGGTGGTATGAAACAAAACAAAACAAAACAAAACAACAAAACGGACCAAATAACTCCACAATCAATCAACAAACATTTGTTTGAAACGTGCCAAATAAGTGTATTATTTTCAATGGAGGCTTTAAGTGCTTAGGGGTAGTTGAAAAAGCACATCCTGATTTTAGAAGAGTGATGAATGATGCGCTCTCGCCTTTGCTGGGGGACAAAGTAATGATGAGAGACATCAATCTTTATTACCTCTCACTCCAGAACGTCCAAGGGCAACAGAAATATTGCTCTCACGGAACATTCATCTTCACACACCTGCCTGTGGCTTCCAGCTGCAGGAAAAGCTCTTTAAACTTTATAGATATTGTTGTTTTTTTTATGTTTTAAATCTTGCCTTAAATGCACATAGCTAAGTTTGACTCGGTAATGTAGATTTTATTTATAGTTGATCGCAGAATGAATCAATTTCATACAGTAACAGGGATAATCCTACTCAATCAAAGGCGACACAATTTACTCTGCGTCCATTGGTCAGTTTATGTGTCGATCGAAGCGGTTTTACTCGCTGATTGGCTGAAACATACTAAGTCCAGCCTTCTCGTACCTGTCGGTCTGTGACAGGCTGTTCCAGCTTCCCGGTGCCCCGCCCCCTGGCGTCCCTCCCGCCCCTTTCCACCGGCGTTCATTCGTGAAGCGGATTGACGGTTGCAACCTCGGTATGTGGCGCATGAGTGTGCGTTTCGGGATGTGACGCCCGTCTCTCGGAGCGGCGATCCTGATAAAAATATAACATCCGCGCGGGAAGGGGGAGGGGGACTCGGGAGGACTGGATACCTGAGGACAAGCGGGGCACAGCCGGGAGGAGTTGAGCAGCACAGCGCGGAGCGCAGCGGCGAGGGGTGGGGGGGTGGGGGCGGGAGACACGGGAGCGTGGCACGAGAGAGAGAGCGAGAGACGCTCGAGCAGATCCAACCGACGAGCGCACGCAGAAATGGCGGAGCATCACGCAGCCAGCGACGGCAAGCACAAAGCGTCCAGCGCCGCCAACGCCGGGGGCTCGGTGCACGGGAACAGCCGACCCGGCTCCGCGGGTGGAGGAGGAGGAGGAGGAGGGGGAGGGGGCAAGGGAGGCCTGTCTGGCGGACTGACACAGCCAGCCGGGTGGCAGTCTTTACTCTCGTTCAGCATTCTCTTCCTGGCCTGCCTGGCAGGATTCAGCTCCAGACTTTTCGCCGTGATCCGGTTCGAGAGCATCATCCACGAGTTCGATCCCTGGTAAGTTGGTTCCCCCGTCACGCTCCCCAAAACATCCCGGTCCGACCCGCTCCACGGGACCGATCACTTCTCATGGAAACATGACGCATCGCAAGCTAATTGTTCCTAAAGAAAAAAACAACAAAAAAGCTAAAAAGAAAAGTGCAGTATTAAGTTGTGAATTCAGTTTTAACTTTTATTTGCAGCTGCTTTGTGCTCCCCCCCACCCCCGTCCCCTCCTCCTCCCCTCCCCTCCCCCTGATGCCCTTGAATCAAACACTCTTCTGTGTCTGCAGGATGTTAAACTGTGACGATCCCAGTGTCATCACACCGGTTTGTCCACGTTGCTTTAGCTGATTCTGGTCAGACAGGAGCACGCGAGGAGCCCTCCGCTGCAGGTGCAACTTTGCTATACAGGGTCCGATTCTCATTTCAGCGGCTGAAGTTTACGTTCGTGGTTAAAAGGCTTCCTGTGGGGATTGTATTGGAGGGGCGGATGGTCGATATGATTGCTTGAGGATGTATGGAATTGATCCTTTTGGAGTTTGACACCACTTGCTGTTTACTCACTAAGCAGGGAGTGTGAAAAGGCCTGGCCAGGGTCAGAGAGGTGGGGTGGGGTGGGGGGGGGGGGGGGGGTACGGGGGTCTGTTCTCACAGCCTACAGCTCTGTTCCTCATCCGGAGAGCAGATTTGTGCAGAACCCGGAAGCCTGCCGATCCCGTCTGGTCTGTCTTGTGTCATCACAATTGCAGGATCATTCCGCTTTGTAACAGTGTCACATCATCCTGCCTGCACCCCCCCCCCCCCCCCCCCCCAAGTCTCTCTCTCTCTATATATATACTCCGTGCCATTCAATCAGGTTACAGGAATGATGCATTCATTTATTAATTTTCAAGGACAGGTGCTCCTTCTTACTCAGAGGGACACTTGCCTCTTCAATTATGCTGATAACTTGATTGTATTTTATAGTCCGGGGCCGAGGCTCGGGGCTGTGAGGGCTTCTCCATGGTTCAGACGAGCTTGATCCGACTTTGCAAGCTGGAATTTTGCACCAGCGACGGACGTTAACGTGGGCAACGAGAAAGCCCCGAGTGCTCCACGCTGATTAGCATTCGCTTTCTTTTTTTTTTTTTCTTCTTCTTTTGCAGCCTTCATACACCCGATTAATGCCTGCGTTCGTACCCATGGCACACGGCTACATTTCACAGTAGCAGTCGGGGCTGTTTTGCTTTGGTCGGGGCTATAAAGTGGCTCCACGTTTCACAGTTGCAGAGCTCGAGCTGCACGGCTCGTTGGCAACACATCACTGTAAAAGAAAGCAAAGGCATTCTTTGATTTTGAAAAGTTGAAAAAAGAAAAGAAAAAAAAAGAACCCCTTGTAGCTGTGAGTGTTGTTGTTCTCCAGTCTTTTGGCTTCAGTCGAGCCTTCTGTTGCAGGCTTGAGTGTGTAAAATGAGGAATCCAGCCCCACAAAAAAAAGTGATGCATGTTTTTTTTTTCACGGGGGTAAAACAGTGATTTACAACAGAAATGATCACGTCGGCCTCCCTCGCTTTCATGGCTTGACCCCCATGTGTAGTCCTGATCAGCCTGCACAGAACAGTTGCCCTACATCCTAACAGTAGTTAACTCTCCAGAGAATTCTTCAGTGTGTGTGTGTGTGTGTGTGTGTGTGAGACGAGTGTGTCAGCCACAGTGCTGGAGCTTTGTATGGATTAACAATGAACCTGACCCCGCTGTGCACGGTTTTTTGCCGAGAATACTAAAAGGAAATCTATTCAAATATGTAACATCGTTTGCCGACTATAAAATGAGATGAGCAGCTTTTTAATGCCGACGCTCCCGCCGCCTCATACGACTTTTTCTGACCTTGTGACGGCGAGGAAAGAAAACATATCATTTACATTGGATGAACAATGACCGGCATTGCCAGAGATGCATGATTAGCGCCGCGCTGTTCTTATTTATTTATTTTTTTCAATGCGCAGACCTCGAAATGATTTGCAGCAAACCAGTACTTTAAACACGCTGCCAATTTACAAGCGCCAGAAATGTCGGGCTTATTCTGCAATATGCAAACACTGGATTTGAGTTTATCTGGTGGAACTCATGTCAGTTTTTTCCCACATTGCACTGTTGATTAAGGTGCAGAGTTCAAGTGGGACTCTTGCTGCCTTGTGTAATGTGGGGAAGCGGCCAGTTCCTAAACTTAGGAGTGCATGAATGAGTCGTTTAAAGCAAGCCGGTTCTCATGGCGGCTTCTAAACTTCTCTCTTCTCCAGATGGAAGTCTTTAAGACTGGCTGCTACACAAATCCTTTTTTCTGCTGACCACCATTATTTCCCAATCTGTTCCTGATGCTGCTCAGGAGAGCAAGATCTGTCCCCCGCTCCATCAGTTTAACTATTCACTTAAATGTCGTGTTGGAGGACAAGGAGGAAAATCTGAACAGGGAGAAAAGGCCGTGCATGCATCCAGGGGAGGTTTTCCTTGGAAGGAGGCAAGTTATTTTCCCCACCTCAGCAATGTGAGGACATGCAGGGAGGACGAGTCGCCTCTTTTTTTTTTTTGTTGTTGTTATCAGGCACGTAATGACTAGATACTTGTGTGTAGCAGCACACACACACACTCGTGTACTTCCTCTTCAACCTGGCGGCATCAGGAGAGCTGCTGTTTGGCACGACTGCAGCTTTGTTCAAGGACTAGTTGGATGCTCCCTATGTGTCAACACAGGTTGTTTGCTTTGTCTGGCTAAATCCACGAAAATGATGTGCGTGGGCTAAAATGCTGAATTGTTTTTTCAGTACCTCGCATGTTGTTTAGGCTATTTCCCAGGTGGATGTTCTAGGTCTTTCTATTTGCCAAGACGGCGAATGCCTTCAAAGGTTTTTTTTTGTTTTTTTTAATTATTTTTTTTTTATTTCTATATGAACAATGTTCCCTTTTCAAGAAAAGTAACGTGTTTATGTGAAGCGGAAAGATTTAGTTGCTTACCGGGGGTTGGTTTACACAACAACAGTGCCTGGAGCCAATGAAAATGCAACTTTTTGAAAATGGCTTCCAAGGTGGAATTTTTCAAAAAATGTTTGGGAGTGGTCAAAATCGACAGCCACATTTTATTTCAGGAGTTCACTGGTCTGACCCAGTTGAAAATGAAACTGAAATGAATTTGACGCTTCTGGTCGTCGGCATGAAAACGACTTCACTGATTTTCTTTGACGCTGAAGCAGAAGCTGTATAAAATAGTCTTTGTTGCATCAGTGCTCATCTACATTGCCATCAAGCATTTTGATGTAGCTTTTTTTTTTTTATATCTAATTATCTTAAAAGGTAATTCAATCGTGTACTGGTTATTTGATATGAAGTAACTATTACTCTGTGAATGTGTTGGTGTTGCTAATCGAGACGTCTGACAGCCAACATCTTCCTGGTTACGGCGATCCAGGCCAGCACTCACTCTTCCGCGTGCCGGTCATCGTTCACAGCTCAATTAGACTCTTGGTTTGAGTCCACACGTCCGAACCTCTTTGGAACAGATATCTGCAGGTAAATCGAGAAGACCATAGTGGGACTGCTGGCACGCGATCGCTGATTGGTTCCCAAGATTCCAGCGCATCCAAGATGTCCAACTGGCTTCATGCGAACGTTTTACCTGCACACAACCAAAGCTTGCTCAAACGTGAGTCCTCATGCTCCTCGGGCGACAAACACAAGCCAGATCACCTCTGGTTCCAAAATCTTGTCCCGTCGCCAATAGTTGTTGTATCTTTGTGCAGACGTCTGGTTGTTGAGCTGCAGTCGGAAGCTGGTTGCGTTTGCCAGATCAGACACCTGGCCTTAACTGCGGCACCAGAAATAGATGAGAAGTTTCCAGATTACTTGGTGAAGTTGAGAAAGTCATTCTTCAGGTTGAGTTGATCGAGTTAGGAGTGTAGCGGTTGTGCCTGTGTACTCACTACAGCCGTGTGCCAGGTGAAGAGAAGGTTTTAAGCCCGGCAGCGGTTGGAAAACTGCCTAACGTGCTGTGAAGCTATCAAAGCACATTGTATCACTTCCACTGCCTCTTTCAGCTCATTCTGCAGGCCCATATGCTCCCTCGCCACCCTCTCTGCAGAATTAAGGGTGCATTAGGTTTATTTTTATTTAGAAAACCCTAGATACATTTTCCTCTTTTTGTTTTTTATTTTTTTCCTGACATCATCACGTGTGTTGGAATCCTGCAGGACTGGCTGCTCGTACACCCGGGAGCTGGAACGCGATACTGAATCCCTCCCACCTTTTTTTTTTTTTTTCTTCTTTCTTTTTTCTTTTTGGAGCCAGTGACATTCATGTAAGAAACAAAGAAAACATCCAGCGATACTCTCCTGCTTTCTGGTGTTAATTCAAAACAAAGCAACTATCAATTCACCACCTGAAATGTCAGCACTTTCTCAGACGCATTGAGCAATTCTCGACTCTCCCAAACAACACTTTGATATCAGTTAATGCCTCGTAAAGGATGTTCTTAGTGTCTCTTAACTGCTTTAATATTACTATCTTTGTTGCTGAAAGTTGTTGGTGCTATAAAAATGAAGTATTCTTTCAAAAAGCTTCTCCGTTGCAGCAGCCTTTGCGTTCTCACACACAAAGCTGTGCTCTCTCGCACAGCTTTTTATTTATTTTTTTTTTGGATTTCTTCATCTTTTTCTCACACCAGAAAACATGACTTCTGTCTCGGAGTAGATTAGGCCATCCAAAGAACAGCTGCTGGCACAGCAACACGTGTGCCGTGTGCTGTGGTGTGTGGGGAAAATGGAGAATAAGTCGTGATTGATCTTCCAAGCAGACATTTGGCTGGAGCTGTGATCCCTGCCTAAAACCCTTGACTGACTGTAGAGCAGCTTATAAAATATTCAGTGGGGATATGATGTCCAGTTACCTGCAGTAGAAGATGTTTTATTGGCCGCTCGTCCTCATCCAAAAAAATCCTCCTGATTACTCCCACTTACACCGGTTCTTGTTTTAATAGCTCCGAGTTCCCACAGACGCCCGGTAGCCATCCCACAGTATACAGTGATAAGATAATGACTGTTTTGCCTTCAGGCTTTTTTGTTTTTACTCCCAACCTTGCCGTCTAGACTCTCATGCACTCAAGTCGTATCCATTCATCCGTCTTCTTTACTGCTACATTCAACTAATGGCTCCTATGTGCGATTTTAGCAGCCTTGCCAGTTTATTATCTAGTCGACTGTGCAACATGGATTTCATAAACTTTCAGTTTGGCTGCACAATCTCATCTCATGCTGTTTGTGTCGGGCCGAACTTGTATCACTTTCTCTCACGATACCACAGATTGTAATCTACGGTGGAAATTCGACCTTGTTTGTGCTACATTTCAAGTGAAAATGCATGTTTTTTTTTACTGAGAACTGGATCCAATCTCTGCTGACTATGGGTGAATGCAGAGTACATCCTGGATGGTTCAGTCAGTCCATCGCAGCATAAACGGGGACATGAAAACTCTGCAACTCTGCAGACCTCAAGCAAGGACTCAAACTGAGGATTGCCTCGCTGTGAGGTGCAAAGGTTGACCGCTACACCACGTGGCCCTTTGAGTCATATCATAGACCCTGAAAGACACACGAGAACCAACCCGGTCTGCCTCCTTCACGGAACTTTATTTATTTGCTACTTTCTCCTCAGTCGGGAAATTTGATGTCGAGCCCCGCCGATGATTAAGTGTCATTTCCCACCAGAGTGGGACCGGTGTGGAGGCATAGTGAGGAGGTCTGTGAATCTTAGATGTGCGACAGAAAGACTCGCAGATCCGCTCCGGGGCACCTTGTGCATGTGTAGATTGAGCCGCTTCTGGCAGGAGGCAGTATCAAGACACAGGCAAACCACTGGCTATTGCAAAAGAAGATGTCCGAACAACTCGGCTTCTTATCACTTTCTCTTTTTATTTGATTCTACATTTGCGTTTGTTTTACAGAGGCCCAGCTTAGCGCCTGCATTCAATATGAACGCACGCTAACAGTTCAAACGTTTCATTTTTGTGTGACATGACTGCTCATTCTCTTTCTTCCTTCGCCCTCTATTCCGAGGTTATACTTTGGGCTGTGGATAATGCGGGGGGGGGGAGTTGGGCATTCAGCTTTTTGGCAACCTGTTCAAGACAATAACAAAGGGGCCATATGCAATATAAAGGTGAAACGCTGCGGTCGATTCTTCCACGCTGAATTGCGGTGGCCGATGCCCTAGATTCCAGCCCTCAATTTGCCTGTCAGCCCCTGTGGCTGGTGGGGCCGTTCTGAAAGCGTTGGCAAGATTGCCACCTAACAAGAGGTGCTTGTCAGCAGCCCGCAGGCCACACGAGGTACAGATGCCTTGATGGAAGATAATGGCTCTGAGAGGTAGCCCGGTTTGTTAGTGTGATGAATCGCCTCGGCTGTGCAGCGTTTTGTGTGCTCGCATGCACATTATAAGCTTTACAGCCAGTTTGTATGTCTTAACTTTTTAATTACACGACGCCGGGAAAGTTGTGGCATCGTTTGCCGCTTGTACAACCCAAAGAAGCACGGAGCAGTTCGGTGCAGCGCGCTCTGTTTTTCATTAGACATTACCTTGAGCCAGCCCTCGGCTCCACCTTTCCAAACCGCAGCCCTCTTGCAGAGTTTGGCAGTCGTTTACTAACGAGGCTTTAAGAGCTTTGTGCCCCGAACGCTGCGAACAGCGTGTTCCGAACCTCTGCTCTTTATTTATCACCATGTTAAAGATGCAGATGTCGGTTTCTCCGGTGTCCACACATTTCATCCACTAAAGCCCGCTGCACACTGTGATTTTTGGCCGTCCCCGAAAAAAAAAAAAAAAAAGAGAATGGAATCGTGGCGATATCTTTGGTCTTGGCTCTAAATCGGTGGTCAGACAGGCTCAAGGACAGCCGTTGTCACGGTCGTCCCACCAAAGACAACCTGCTTATGACGTTATATTTTAGCATAATCCCGTCGACTCCTGTACGTCATAGGCTGGGATTCAGCTTGGGTTTTCATCGTGCAAACTTCATGTCCTGCCCAAAGTCTATCAGTGAACTGATCGTTAAAATCACACAACCAACCGTTAGAATCTAGAGTTCAGTCACAGTTCGTTTCTAGTCACTCTTTGAGAAAAGGGATTACATGCTGCGATAGAAACTACTGAAATAGCACTGTGCTGTATGCCAACATTTATAAATAGTGTAATTTGATTTAGGGGTATAAAGTAAGTCAGGAAGTTCTTCTTACATTTTTTTTTGTGACAGCGGTGATGTGGTTGTTCCGTCAACAGATGAAATGTAATATCAGTCTTGTTTGCACAGCGCTAAACAAATCCATGTAAACCTTGTGCTCATTGTGCCTCTGCACTAGTGGTGTGCTTTGAATCCGACTTTATGTCAGTTTGGCTCGGTGTCATTAACACATCTCCAGAATAGCATGAAGCAACTCCTTTCACGTTTGGCACATATCCACCACTTTAAAGAAACCTCAACGTGAGATATATTTACTTGTAGTCACTGTTCATTTATCTTTTGATCTGTGTAGTTATCGCTTTCACCGAGTAATTTTTCATAAAAAGAAGTTTCTATAGTGCTGACTGCAGTGCTTTTCTTTGTGCAGACCCCAAGTCTCGGCTGGATTGACTGATTGCGTGGAACGGTGTCCACCACGACGCGGAACGTGGATCTAAAAACAAACCACGATAGCGGAACTAAATTTATCCCCCCGTGTTTCCATCTATAGAAAATACAACTGGAATCACTTCACAGCGGTGTGTGTCATGCGGAGTGGGAATGCGTGGTTGATGCTGCCTTTGTCAAGCTGTTCATTCTGTGTTGTCATGGGCGCTTTGATGCGATTGTTGTTCCGTGACCACCCAGCCTCCAGAACCCATCCGCCCGAGGAAACCCCCCCCCCCCAAAAAAAAAACAAAAACAGAAGGAGCGACGTGTCCGCTTAACAAATGCCTTGCTGTAATTGACGGCTCTCCCGCCGAATGCCTGTGCCAGTGCGCTTTCGTTTTGTGTTTTGGAGTAGAAGTCCTGCTGCTTGTCTGCGTTGGACGTGTGCCACTGGTCAAACGGAAGTTCTAATGCTTGGCGTTTCCACGGGACCTACGCAGCAGTGAGACATGCCTTCACTCTCCCATCACCGTTAACGGAGAGCTGTTATTAGTTTCCATCGCAGGAAGTTTTAGTCTCCATTTGCCCGGTAAATTGCCTTTTGGGAAGTTGGACTGCGGCTGAATAACGCTCCAGTCCAACTGTAAATACACCCTGGACCGACTGTCATCACGTTGGTGAAACCACTCCTGGAGTTAGTCCAGAACACAATGTGACCACAATGAAGACCAGAGGTCACGTCAGCCAAATACTATTTGTCACAATGTCCCTTCTTTTATCTTTCCTACAATACCAGATAAAATTAAAGGTCTGCGTTGTTTTGGCACGTTAGATTTCTATGAGCACACCCCCACAGCGGCACAGAGTCACTCTCAACATCTCGGTGGCAAATAAATCAGGTTTGACTGCCTTTGTGTTTGATCTGTGAGGAGCTGGCAACCTGTTCAGGTTAGCCGAGAATAGCTCCACCCCGCAATCCTGAGTTCAATAAAGCTTTATAGAAAACTAATGAATGATATTTCAGCCACATTAATAACATCTATCACTTTGTAGCACTCATCTCCTCAGTTTTGTTTTATAAGGGATATTATTACTATTGTTACTTGACAAAGATTCATGGCGCAGTATAAGATATTGTCTCATTTCTCAATAGGATGTGAAATTCTTCACATCACAGCTTAATACAATATAGTGATATGATTCCTGATAAAATGTGATAACCCTTTTTATTAATCTGCTCAGAGCTTTGTAATGTTTTTGTGAAATGTTTTAATATAATATATTCATATGAAGGTTTTCTTAAGATCTTGATAAGATAATGTCTCTCCTGGTGGCACATCAGTACTGAGACTGTGGTGGACTTGGGTTCAAATCCCGGTTGTGCCAGGTATGGTGTAACACCAGCCAAGTCTACAGTGCTGTGTAAACTTCTTTAAAAGGGAGCAGCAGCCAAATGCACACATCTTCCTTATATTTTCTTTAAAATGTGATATCCACCCACTTTTTGGAGTCGGATCTGCTACGACGAGCTCAAGTCTTAATCTGTTTTATCGTTCAACACTAAAATGAGAGAGGAGGCCCAATACAACCCCAGAAAAGTTGTGGAAACACAAATATCTGTTAAGCAATAGTCAGTGCAATTTTCTTGACCAGCTGTAGAACTTTCTTTTTTTTTTCTTTTTAATGAAAACGCATCACGGTTCATATTCAGTGGCCCTGGAGTAGATCTGACTCTTAATGCTAAACTGAAAGGATCCTCCCCACAATCTGAATTGACCAGAAAAATGCCATTCTCTGGGTTTTACTTTTACTTTGAAGCATGAGTGGGATAATTATCACTGCGGCACCGAGTACACAGTGTACAAACCTATGCGCTGTTTTTTTTTTTTTTTTTTATCAATTAATGAAAATGCAGTTCAGTCAGACGACAATACTGACAATGAGATCACATTCATCCCAGATTTGTTTTTGTCTTTTGTTACCACAGTACACATTGTAGATATGAGACTCCCATCAATACCAGGTGTAAATGGGACTTTGGGTCACCAAGTCAGACGGGAACAGATGCGAGTGCCTGAAAAATGTGGGACGGACAGGTGCAGAGGAAGCATGTGGATCCCAGTCACCAGAAAGCTGACGAGGTGGGGGGAGCACATACGGTCTGCAGTGAGGTTTTTTTTTTTCTTCAGTTTGCAGCCAGACGGACAAGTCTTTTCTTTCCTGCCAGGCTCCACTGCACCTACCCATCGAAGGCAAAACTGCTTAAAAAAACAGTCTTGAAAAGCAGTCGACTTATATTTTCTCCAGAAAGCCAATATCTGCTTGCTTTGACAGTTTTGTGACTCTGTTTGCTTTTGTTTGTGGGTGGCTGTAGATCATTTTCTGCTCAGACGGTTGTTGGGTATTGGCTCTCGCGCGCCGCTTTCCTTTTTCTCCTTCCACGTTGGCTTTGAAGTGCTCCTCCATGCCCTCAGAATGGTGTGGGGTTGGAAGTGGGGCCGGGGGAACAGAGAGGATCTGTGCTTATCATACCTCCCTGTCCTCTTACTGACAGGAGTCGGCATGCAGCTCTGTGGGCGAGCCCACCTGCATACAGAGCGGAGAAGAAAGGCGGAGTGAGAGAATCAGGAGGAGGATGTTCGGAGGCGGAAAGGGAGAGAAGAAATTACTGCCTGCCAGGCATTAAAACCGAGGGAGGTTTAGATGGCGAAGCCAAAGATTTCATTGTTCCGAAAACTGCTTCACCGGTTTGTTTGTGTGTACTCTACATGTGTACTGTGTCCTCCTTTGGGTTTGGTGGAGGGAGGATCGGATTGACTCATTACTTTGTCGGCCCCTGCCGCAGGTTAAATTGAATGCCAGCTGATAGGCTACTTACAGCAGAGCTCATTTTAATAAGATCAGCTGCTTAAAGCATCTCTGAAGCATTACTGAATAGTTCAAATAGCTCAGCTCAGCTTATTCTTGAGTAACGTTTCTCTTTTCATTTAAATCCCTCAGTTTTTGCAGAAATACGCACTGCTTGGCATGTGCAGTGAGACTAGGTGGATGGCAAAGGCCTGGTTTAATCAAACCGGCTGCCAGAGTAGAGGTTATTGTTAATGCCGAGTGCGTTTTGGACACATTCTTATGGTTAGTGTGAAATATTGTCGCCAGGGTTCTTCACTCCCGGAGCTGGTTATGTTATATTTAGGCTCCACCGCATGTTCCACATCAAGATTTCCCTACTTAATTCTGCCGGTGTCATTATGTCCGTTGGCTGAATCCCTGGTTGGGTTGGCCAGAATTATTTTTGGCGCCTCTGAAATGCCTCTTGTTCTGTGTCATTTAGATTCTGTAAAGTATTTATTGGAAGTCTTTTATTTCCTCCTTGTTTCGAGGTAAGACCCCTGTAAGCCTCTTGCATATTTTTGAATTTCATGTGCGCGAATCAGTTATTCAGTTTTCAAATTGTTTCCAGGACGGTCTGCTCAAGTCTTTTATCATTATGCAAACTAAACGAAAGCCCCGACTGAAGCTAATCTCAGGTGAGGTTATTGCATTTCCTGAAAATGGGGTACTCAGCCTCTGCCTTCCTCTCCTCTACCCAACACTGCATCCTCCGTCCCTCTGAATATTGATAAACTCTGGTGGTCCATCTTTCATGTCCCCCGGGTTTACGCAGATTTGTTCTGGGTGCTTTTGTCGCCTCCAGGAGTTAAGTTGGTCCCCGAAGGCTCGAGAAATTGAGATCCTCTCATGAAACTGAAGGAACTGATGCTGTGATCTATTTGCCTCCGACTTTGGAATCAAGAGTTGTGTCTGCTGTTGTCGAGCAGATAATTCAAACAACGTTTAGGTCGTATTTAAGATATTCAGTATTTAAAGATAAACGCCCGAGCATAAACACTGTTTCAATGTTTACCACATTTTTTCCCCAACAGTCTTATTGACTTGTAGATATCGCCCTGCTAAGGTTTTGTCCGTGTGTATAAAGTTGCGCCGCTCTTCTGGATGAAATGTGTTCATATTTGTATTTAATTTTCATACGCTCAGAGAGATGCCACACAAACAGTTTTATTTGTGATGTTTTGATAAACTGGCTCTTCCAACCTGGTGTTTTCTGAGGAATTGATGTCATTCGAGTAAAAAAAAACAAAATTTCGGAGGCAAATTGATTTCAACATAAGCCTTATTGTGTATGGGAGAGGGACTGGTTGGTAGTCCCACCACAGGGCTAACATAGGGCGACAGGCAATCACACAATTTCACTTACAAACATTTCAAAGTCATCTTGTAACCCTGTCTCTGGATTGTGTTGTGAAGCCACAAAAAAACTCCACATACCGAGCTTAAGTCTGAGCTTTGTTTTTGTGTCAGGAGAGAGGGCCAACCACTCCATTCCCACGAGAATATTTGGTGTCTACATTGTCAGAAAACGTGTGTGTTCCTCCGTCCAAACACGTTTGTTTTTGTATCGTGATAGCCTCTTGAAAGAATAGGGTAAACTTTGCTCGTCATGATGTTTACACGGTTTTGGTTTCGCAATTTCTATCCAAAAGTCACCTGCTTTCAATCGAGAATCCTCATCGATTTGTTGAGGTTCGGTTGTGTAAATAAAGATTCCACAGTTTGACGTTGGTCTGCCCATTGTTTCCCTGCCAGCGGGCAGCTTTCCATTTTGGCTTCTCCTCGTCTGTTTTCCGGTGCAGATGTGTCCATTGTTCATCCGCTGTGTTTGTGCTCGTCCTCATCGGCCCTTTGAGAGGAGATGACTTTATTGTTGCGACCTAGCCACTGGCAAGCCCACCTGGCGTGACATTACGGATCATTACGGTCCGAAGCCGTGGCTTTGTTTCAGGTTACGAGAACGGCCCCAGAGCCTGGCAAGGACAGGGCGGCCTGGAGTGTCTTTCCATCGGGGCAAAGACAAATGAAGAAGTAGTTGTTGTGGGTTTGGGGGGGGGTGAGTGGGTGGAAGAAGGCACAGGATGAGAAATGGCAGATGGACGAATAGAGGGGTGTTGAGCAGGACAGAATGACAGCTGGAATAGGTTGTCAGTCTGCGACTGGCCGCAGGAAAAAAAACGAAGCAGTCAGCAGGCTGTCATATCATCGGAGTTATCAAGTATAGCGGCTGGCAGGTAGGCTGAGTGAGCCTCGCCAGGCATGAAACGCAGAGAAGGTTTGAGTTCCAGCAACGGCTGAGGCGTTAAGACCGTACGAGAGGCTAAACGCGACTGTGTAAATTACGGCTGAACACAAAAACGGAATACAAGAACCCAAGTGTACCTCATCTGACAAGCAGTTCTAATGTGTAATTTCATGCTCCGTCAGTAAAGGCTGCTTTATATCAGGTAGATATGTGATGTTATCCAGTATTGCAATAATGACCTGTTAAATACCAACATATAATTAGACGATTTAAATGCCTGTGTTCTTTGTCTTGCCCTTAATTTACACCTGCTATGACTGGACCATTTTAGAATTTTTAGACACGAGTTCTTTGTCTTTTCTCTGCGTCTTCCGCCATTATGACGCTCACTAAGCTCTTGGCATCAAAGCAAAAAGCCGATCATTTTTTTGTACTTTTGAGAGCTTGCTTATGTCGTTCTCATATTCTAAATCATAAGCCTCCCACCGAAGGTCACGACAAACAAATGTAGGAAGTGTGGGCTTCAAGAAGTAAAAAAATTTCTGCTTCAGTACAGAGGCATTGACTCGTTTTCTAAACCAAGTACGATTTTAAGTAAGAAATAACGAGCACGTTTTTTTCTTTTTTTTTTATCTCATGTAACCATTGCAACAGCATTTGTCTTGAAACATTTTTCATCACCGTACAGGAAAAACAAGATCATCTGAAATTTCTGACAAAATGGACTTTGTACACCAAGACTTGATGGGGGGGAGGGGAGGGGGGGGGGGGGGCATTTACCACTCAAGGACATGTTTTCTGAAAAAAATAAGTTTTCTTTCAGGAAACAGCCTCGCCATTAAAAAAAATAAATAAATAAAAAAAAGCCAATACCTTGCACTGTGGCATCCTTGGATTCAAGAGGAAAGATTTCTATTTACTTTTTGGATCAGTGGCAACTGAATATGTGAGTGTCAAAGTGGATATAAATATGTTTATTTTTTGATGTAGGCACCATTCTTTTTACTTTAATATTGAATTAGTGAATCATTTCAACTAATACTGACTTCGAAACCAATAGAAAGCAGTTTTGTTTCTTTGATTCAATATCTGATTGGTTCACGAATCATTTCAACAGTTAATAATGCACTATCTATATAGACCCTACGTTAGATGTCTCTTGTGTTCCTTTATTTGTGTCATAATACCTGTCATTCCAGAGCTTTTCTTAGGTGTAGCATTTATGTTGAAACCCTGTACTCCACGCCACAAATCAAAAGGATGCTTAAGTCACTTCACACTTGACAAACGAATAACCAAAATACACTCGGCGATATCTTGAGTTGTAGTTCAAGTGTGTGAAAAGCTGTGAAATATACCTGTAATTATGAGCTACGTTAAGTAGAAGGTGGAGCAGCTTCTTTTTTTTTTTTTTTTTTTCCTCCATCGCCTCCTGAGCATTCAATTAACACACATCTTTGACCTCAAGTACTTGGAGCTTCAAAAACATTCATATCGCATTCTAGATAGTTTATATGATAAATGTGGTGCATAACAAACACAGATTTAATGACGATTTTTGTAAAGAAAGGGAGTGAAAGGATTTAATAAATCAAGTAATTACATTTTGGGATTTGATACAAGAGACAATGTTTTTTTTAATCTCCGATTTGGTTTTTGTAAGCAACTTGGTCACTAAATATACATTCCTATGTTAAAACAACAATGGTGTTTTTCATCTTTTTTTTTTTTTTTTTTACTTCCAATGTCAAAAAATCAATGACATGTTCTTTAAACAAAATACCAGGACTGTTAATGTGATACAGACGATTTGAATTGTTTTGGTGATATGCTAATTCTTTCACCCGACTGCTATTAATTTGAAACTTCCATCTGTTCCCATCGGTTTTCGTGGCGGCTATAAGCTTCCTTTCTGAGGCAGAGATGCCGTATGACATTAGTCAACATGTCTTAAGCATCAGCATGCCGATAACTGAAAGGAACTTTCTCACGTGCCCCGACGAGCATTTTGTGTTTGGAGGGTAAAAATCAAATGGGGGAAATACATTCATGGCCCTGCTTTTTCTCTAAATGAAAATGAGTGGACAAACAAAGGATTGACTTGCATAACACAACTGTTTACAGGACAAAACATGAAGTCCTTCGAACAACTTCGGAGTGAGTTCAGTTTCCCTGTGCAGGAGTTATAATAATTTTTTTTTTTTTTTTTACAAATTTTCAGAATCAAGCAGTTATCTTCGGAATCATAGGAATGGGATAACATTTGCAGAGCACCCAGTGTAATAAAGCATTGCGATAGGATTCCAAAGAGGGTTAAAGAAAAATGGGAACTACAATCGAACATTATAAGAACAGATGAACAACGAGAGGAAACATTTAAAGAGGAACATAAATTAAACAGTCCAATGTGGAGGGAGTTTGACTGGAAATCCATCGCCTCAGAATACAGTTTCTACTTCTGATCTCTGCTGGAGGGGATGTGGACTAGTAGGGGAGTTTACACACACCTTCTGGGACTGCCCAAAAATTACAGAATCTTGGCAAAAAATACAAAAAATATAAGATATCCTGAGTTAGAATTCTGCTACTAATAGCAAAGAAAACAATAACAGCATCCTGGTTGAAACCGGAGCCCCCCCTCGCAGGTAATGGCTGATCTCTAATCACCTCTTATTATTCTATTCTATAATTTAGAGTTTATTTTATTGTATGTATTTTATTTTATAAGTACGATTTCATGAGAAAATTGACAAATGTAATGAGATGCAGCTCTTGAAGTTATGTTATTTCTGTATATTCAATCAAAAAAAAAAAATAAAAAATGAACATGTTGCAGTCCCTGCCCCAATTAAGATGTTTAGATAATTGTCTGGCTTATTTTAACTTTCCTTTTTCAAACTTTTTTTTTTTTGGTGCGTTTTTGAGGTCGTCAGATTTTAAATGAACACTATTCTTGATATTAACGACACGTCAAAATGATCTAGGCCCTCTATTCCATTGTTTAAACGTGCAGACCCCCCCTCCCCCCGTTATTGTCACAGATTTCCTCCCGGTGCTCGGTCGCTTTCTGCTGACTTCTCAAACCGATGACAGTTCTGGATCTCTGCATGGCAAAGGTGAATTTTCTGCTGAAACGTAAAACTGAGATCGGAATCAATCACCTGAAACAAATTAATTGGGAAAGTTAAAAGCCCCTAAAGATCCATTTTAGTCCTTTAATATCCAGCGAGAGACTGCTTAGCCTGTCGGAGCGTTTGGATAGTTTGAGTCGGGGTGCGCAAAGGGCGGGTCAGCTGGAAGTGAAAACGGAAGGCATCTATTCACATTTGACAGGTTTTTTTTTTTTCTTCTTCTTTACCTCGGATTATCTTATTGACTCGCAGAGAAAGTCCACAGACGAGCCACCTTTGGGTATTGTGTTTTTTTTTTTTTTTTTTTTTTTAAATAGCTGAAAACTTCTCAGGTCAGTGTCATTATTTAAGCGCCTGCCTTCCACTATCGTTTCACTGCCAGTCAGAGTGACAGAAGGCACAATGCGATGGGAGTGCTTGCAGACACCAGGTCTCCCTCATGGAAATTGTGGGCATTGTTGGCATGCAGCTAACCTGCTGCTATTGAAAAAAATAAAATAAATAGTCAAAGCAGTTCCTTTGAGCATTGCATGACTCATTGTGGCTCCAGGCTCCCCACAGCAGGCATCAGTGCACTTAGAGGCCATTAGATAAACGGCTTTGTTACGCCTTTAGGACATCGCCGATATGAAGCCCTTTACAGGTTTGAATGGAATATTTAGAGGAACCTTATCTTGTTTAACCCCATTAGACAGGTAATATTGAAGCTGCTCTTTGTAAATGGCGGTATAGCGATGAATCTAGGTGCTTTGGGTCTGGGCTATGACATGCAAGAAAGAAGAACTCTTGACTATTCTGTTGGTATGTTGATGCTCACACAGAAATCTTAAGCGAAGCTCGGAAAATTAGTTTTTTTAGTTGCTGTTTTTTCAGAATTCTCCTTTTGTAAGCAGGATGAAAGGCAAGTCGGCCTGGAGTGAGGTGAGACGTAACAACCAGTTGGACGGCGATGGCAACCCACACTTTTCCAACTGTCTGAGAACGAGTGCAGGCAGAGTTCACATAGGTTCTCCTTCTGTCACCTTAAGTCTGCTCTGGCCAGCTACCGCAAACACCCCATACTCAGAATATCCTTTAAAAAAAAAAAAAAAAAAGACCTTTTCAGGAGACTTTCTTAAAAGTTTCCCTTCATAACGGAAAAGGTTGTCTGGTTTTATTTTTCTGCTTCTGCGCTACTAGAAAATGACGTAACACGGTGTAACCATAGCCTATCAATAAAAAAATACTTCTGATGTTTATCCAAACACATAGAGGACCCTAATATGTAACGATACACAACAAAAAGAGCTCCTGGAGTTAAGCTTGTATCTTTCCTTGCACTGATAATTATAATTCTTTTTGCACTAAAATATGACCCAGGTCCATTCTGTTGCACTGTACCTTACATGTCCACCGTGCCGTGTGAACAGAACCTATCGGGATGCCACAGTTTAGCCGATATTCCCGTAAATTAAACCATATAATGTCGCTCTAAAATGTTTTCTCTTCCCACTTGCAGTCTCATCTTGCAGCATTCCACCCTGCAGAGATTCATCTCTGCCTACTCGTATTGCTCTTTTATGATTCCTCCCCTTGATCCAGCCAAGTCTTCTGAACAGATTTGCCGAAATTAATAAATAAAATCACCCCCCCCAAGCCAGCTCCTTCAACTTACTGTGTCCTTGAGACATGTGGCACCCCAGGATCAGAGGGAGCATTTGCTTCCAAATTCTAATCATTGTTGCTTCCCTCCCTCTCGTCTGCCGCCGTGGTCCTTCCACACCTCGGCGAGGAATGACCCACTTGAATGGCAGATTAGTCTTCGCAGTCCTCTGATATCCTGGAAACTTGCAGTCGTCCTTTGAAGCCCCGCGTTTCATTGTTTGCCTTTTTGTGAAGGCTGTGGGAGAGAGGTAAGATGCGCTCAGTTCTTTGAGTCAGCCACTGTATGGATATTGTGGCGATGCCAACCTCCATCCCTCACATCCCTCTCATCTTTCACAGTTTTCCTCCCCGACAAAAACAAGGTGAAGATGCGATCTATTCATAGCGCGAGCGTTGACGGCGCACGTGCGCGTCTTGTTTTTTTCGCTGGTAGTATATTGATGTTTGCGCGGCTACGCGGTTGCTGAAAGTTTAACTTGGACTGGGATCTGAGGGGGAGTGGGATCGTCGCGTCGTCTGTGGCTTGTCACTTTCTCAGCTTGCTTCGCAGTTTCTACAGTTTTTACGCCCAAACACGTGTTTGGTTGGCTTCTGAAGAGATTGACTCAAAAGTTGGGGTGTTAAAAAATAAATAAAATAAATGACACTCTCGAATATATACCACTTGGAATTATAGGACATATGCCAATACCTAAATCTGGGTTTGGCTTTGCATTGTGTTTCAGTTACGTAATGCACTTGACACATGCATTATGGTCTGGCCACTTTATTTTGTCTGTAACTTTTATCAGCGCTGAAGCATTGTCTGTTCATAAAATGTATGTGGTTTTGATTCTTATTGCCTGTCTTTCTCATATCCTTTAATTGTCGCTCATTGCTAAACCACCTCCATTCCCCGTCACTCTCCTCCACCATCAAACACCCTTTTTGCTTTTATCTCAAATCGCACACACTGATTAGATCTCGAGCTTCCCGCTGATGCACAGCTCTGCTCCAACGACGAGGGCTTTTATTACCGCAGTGGATGCTAAGCCACCACTCGCTGTTTTCAAAAATCAGATGTAAATGATTAAATTATACTTAAAGGCTTCGCTTGCCGTGACTTGCTTGTGGAGCACTTTTCTGTTTCAGCTGTTCTGTCACATTTTTGGTTATTTCAGTGCGTCTTCCCCGCTTTCCCATTTTAGCTTGTCACAGTGAAAACCAATGGTGGTACTTTGTTTAACAAGTCCTGCAGCATGAAATCTGGTGTGATAGATGCATTTTGAGGTCCTCTTTTTTTTTTCTGAGTGCATATCTTCCAAACTTACTGCTGGCTCTTTAGAATGTCCTCTATTGAAAAATATAACGGTACTTAATTATCCGCATTGCTGATCGACCCCCGACTGGACTCAGCCCAATGGCGCCACTTACGAGTGTTTTGAAATCCTCACTCCATGTAAATGTTTTAGATTAGAAATCTTCACTGGGTTTATTATTCATAGCTGCTAGTTTACTTTTATCTTCTTGTTTTTTTGGGACCGTTACTTCCTTTCTGCTGCATCTCGCTGGTTCTTTTGCACTTGGCAGTGAAATAAAAGCTTCTGAAGCAAATGTAGGTCTGTGACAGTCTTCTCCATCCTCATTTATTTTTTTTTTCCCATGTCAATCTGTGACCTTCAAAGCACGTTTCCTTTTTAAGGAGACACACTCTAGTGATTGAGATCAAGCGGGATATTTTTGACACTTAAGCAGTGAATCGGAGGATGGCACCTCTCCAATAAAGATGCTCTCAAACCTCATTAGAACGTACGAAATGAAGGAGATCATTAGGCGCTTGATGTGGTTTCACTCAGGAGAAACGGGTGACCTCTGACTTTGACATTTCCCTTTTTTATATAGTGCCAAAAATTGAACAAGTACCACAACTATTACAATTTAATTTAGCGTGACTACTAATCTTGACCTTGAAACATTTCCAGTCCTGTTGAAAACTAATGAAGCAACTCCTCTTCTGTGTTTTTCAATTGTTGTTTTTGTTATTTACCAGTTTCATTTGTCTCTTTTCTTCCGACAATCACGTCCGGGGAAAGTTACTCTTCCTCTCGTTGCGATCGATCTCCTGTCTGGCCCTCGTAGTTACCCAGAGATGCTTTTCAAAGGGAGACGAAATTGTTGAAGGTCGTGCATATCTCTGTTAGCTGTCACCCTACAGTCGCATAAAGGTGGACTCTGCCACGGGTGATGAAAAGTTGCTGTATTATCACAGCCATCTGAGGGGTTTTGTGTATTTTCCTGCTGACTTGGCATATTAATACTCTTAACAGTTGGTTTGACGGTATTGCCCTTACTGTTCCAATATAGCTTGTAATTTGTGGCGACGGCTCATGAAATTATGCATAAAAACTCTTAATTTGTTGTTTTTAATGATTGATTTTGGGCTGTTTGGATTTAAAAAGGCAAATATTCCAACTGAATAAAAACTATCTGAAATGTTTCCATTTCATATTCTTGATCGTGGGCGCCCACAAATGCACGTTTTCTACCAACGCTTTACTGTTTAAAAGGGAAATAGGCTTTCGAATGGTATAAGATTTACTGCCAGAATGCGGGTCACTACTAAGAAATAATCTAAACCTACATACTTTTGTTTTGTTTACATCACCAACCACGATATTTGATGTTCGTTAATTTAATAAAAACACTAACACAGGGGCACCAGTGGTCTTCGTATGGATCTCAGTTTGGACCAGTAGGGAATATGTAGGGATGGCTAGTTCAACCCTATTAACACTTTGTTTTGGCTGGAACTTGTTTGTCTGCTCTAGCTGCGGCGTTAAACTCATTCCGTTCAAAATAAGAGTAAACGAGCCTTTTAATCTGAAGTGATGGCCTATATTGTGGAGGTGAATGTTTAACCGTTCTTCACTTGTGAAGCCCCCGGTTCCAGGTTGTTGTTTTTTTTTGGGCTTGTCGGCTGCCAGATTTCCTCAAAGAAAAGCTTTGGATCCGCGCTATGATCTCTAATTTACCGGAACATTGCAGTGAGGCCAAAAGCTTGCACAACCACTCAATCACACAAACCTACAAAAGCACCAACCTTCAAAATAACAGCAACAGACAGTTTCCCCACTTCTGCTTTAGATTCTGCAGAGTGTTTTATTATAGTTGTCCATTGACAAGTGCAAATCTAATTTTGACAAACTCGATAGAGCCAAGTCCTTGGCCCCCCAAACTGCCCCGGCTTGACATTGGCCGTCAGCGTGTTTCCTTTAGAGGTGGCAACTATGGACCTTGTGGTATTAGTCTTCCTGTCTGCAATGGCATCACTCACTTGCAGAGGGAAATCAGAGGGATGATTTGCCCCTTCTGCATTTCTGGGCTGCGGTTCAATCGGGTGTCTTGGGCTGGAGAGTCATCGATCTCTTTCTCCTCCCTCATCACCCTCTCTTCATCCAGTAGTCACACACACACACACACACACACACACACACACACACACACACACACACACACACACACACACGCACACGCACACGCACACGCACACGCACACACATCAAGTGACGCACACCTTGCCTGCAGTCGCTGCAGCAAGAAGTGGCATGAAGTCATTGAGACACATCCTGCTGAGGGTGGGCCCTGTCGAATGAGACCTGCTAAGATTTGGCTGCGAATGAGCGGCACTGCCATCTCTCAGGCTTCCTGTAATAGGGTGCTGGATCTGTTTCCGCCTCTGGCTGAGATTTGGAGATTTGCTACCCAGACAAGAGAGTGAGCGGAAGCCTTTGCTCTCATTCACCACTTCAAATCTATCGGGTATGGAGGGAGAGAGTGTGGAGTTTTCATCCAGGATGAGCTCATTGTTGCCTTTTATGTATTCTCTTTGCCCGGAGCCCAGTTTTCTACTAAGATGCTATCGCTGTGCATTTCACACAGATACATTATCTGTGAGTGCTTGTGCCGCTTGATTTTTATCTTTGCTGAAGTTTCAAAGTCGGATTAGGGCAACTGTGTGTTTTCAGTGCGGGATGAGCGATAAGATTTGTGCTCACTGGGAGTTTGGAGACGACATGTTCATATCACAGCGGTGCTGACCGCTGCCGTGGCTTAGCTATAACGCTGCTCATAAGTAAGCTGTCACAGTTGACCATCATTTTTATGCTGACGATAACCTGAGGCTCTGTGGCAGCCGTAGCAGCTTGACAGAAAAAGAAATGAACAGTAATGAAGTGCTGATGGGAGCAAATTTAAAAGATTAGTAAACAGTTAGAAAAAAAAAAGCGTTTGGGTTTGTTTGTCGTTCATGCACGAGAAGGTGGGACTGTTTTCTCATCGTCTCAGTTCTTTTGATGCTGTGGGAGCTAAGTAGGTCACACAGCTGTTTTAGGGGACACCACATGCCAGGAGGTGTATAAAATTGTGTTAACTGAGCTACATTGCCTCCAGTTTAGGCATTAGAAACTCTGACTGCACGGCCTCAAAGTCTGAACAAAACCCATCCCTGTGCAGAGATGCATTCGGGATGCTTTGGCCTGAATCGTAAATAGCGATCCATACTGCTACAGTATTCTCCGTTTGGCCGGCAGCAATCCTTCATCCACGGCACTGGAGACCTAAAGCGTGTGCGAGCTTCACAGTGTCTGGGGTGACATTTAGTTGGAGGAATAACAAAAGGCTCATTGTCTTTCCTCAACTAGAAAGTACCGCAGACGTTCCGTCCCCTCTTACTTCCACTGAAATCTGTGTCCTTTTCCGCTTGTGCAAATTACGCATGCAGAGTCACAGTTATGATGGAGTAGCCTTATCTGTGTTTCACAAAGTTGGAAACCTCCCCGTGGTGATATCTGTATTCAGCATGGTTGCTCATTAGATGGCGTGGATCATTAAAGGCTGAAACATCAAACAGGCACCCTTTAGGTTGCGTGCATTGAGTTTATGTTGCCAGTTTCATCTGTGTTCATCACCCACTTTTACAAAGAAGACATAGTCCTACAATAAAACAGCAGTGATGCCTTATCGTTTTCTTTTGCCATGTTATCTGTAAGCAATTGATTTCATTACCCAAAGTAATGTCTTATTACTTTGTAATATGTGATTTGCTCTTGGTGGTAAAGACACATAGCAGAGCCTCAGTCAAAGTTTCCTTTTATACTGAGTTGCTCACCAAATTGCTGCAGATCCTTGGTGGCATCTTTCGTAAGTGTGAGGAATGTGTTCTGTCACGCCGGTAAATTGGGTTCAATAAAATTTAAATGGGAGTTAATGCGGGCCCTAAGACAAGTGTTTGTTCGGTCTGTAAACACAGTTCTAACCGCTCAGTCGTAACACCATTTCTGTTTAATTCAACACTGTGGTGAATACTGTATGAGGCCATTTTTCTCAGCGTGGCCTTTTATATGCAGTTCAGCACAGTTCATCTGCCCGACCCCGATTTCCCATGAATGTGTACTATAATTTATCGGTCCGACATGGTGGTCGGCGGTCGGCGGTCTTTCCAATGACTAGATTTCCACAAAATGCACCCAGAGATTCTCTTGAGAGTAAACTGTAGCACCAGAGATGCGCCTCAGTTCTATTTTTGGACGGAAATTGTGTGAAACACATCAATCTGCTCTGAGCTGATTGACCTGGAGAGGTCAGACACTGCTAAAGTGTCGGTAAACTTGCAAAATGAAACGCTCAAATGGGCTCATAAAAGACATTTTGAAGAAATACATCAATAGAAACAATTTGAATTTAAACTAGTCACTATCAAAGCCATATTGGACGCTCACAAAGCAAGGACAAATGGTTCAGTTAATCACTAGTCAACATGCTCTGCCTTTGCAGTTAAGATACCTGTATTAAAACGAAAGTTGCAGACACGGTGTTCTAAAGGTCTGGGACAGTAGAGTGTTTAAAAAAAAAAAAAAAGTATTTTAGTTCTTGGCCTGAAAAGCAAATGTCCTAATTTACATTCTTCCTGACCAGTCAATTTGCTCTGATTGGTGTGGTAGCCTATGGAATAATTTTACATTTGTCACCAGGCTCTCCATCACTTATTGTGGCTTAGCTTGTTTGTAATGACCAAATCTCTAAACTGACATATGGAAATGTAAGTTCAGTCAGGTAAATTTGAGGGCAATGCTTTGAATATCTACAAGTAAAACTTGTGAAAGGCCGTGAAATGAAAAGATTCATCTCCAAGGTATTATTACCTGGGGAACAGAAAGTCTTCACAGGCATGGCTGCATGTCTGTGGATTATGGAGCCACTTGTTGATTTAACACTGAAGCACTGCCGAGCTCTGCTGATCAGACAGGCACGTTCAAATTTCAAAGGGCCGACATCATTATGCTATTTAAAGATCACTTTGTCTGTCACTGGAAAGTTAATTCTGAATTAATCAGCTACTCTCTGCTGTTTAAGACGTCCTCCATTGAGAATCAATTTCAAAACTTTTAAGGCGTCTATCCCCGACGCATTCCTAGTCTTTCTACTATGGCGCTCACTGCACCGATGTCCGTCTCAAATGTCATCCTCAATTTCAACCGCGTCGGCTCGTGAAGCTGGTGTTTGTCTTCATAACAACGCTGTCCAATGTTACCAATACATTATGAGCAGTTTGATAAAGGATCCATGCTCTGTCCTTCCACCGCACGTCTAATGTAGCAGTAAGTGATGCATAGGAAGCGCTGACTTGCAGGTGATTCTCTGCACATCACTTCTTTTTTTTTTTTTTCTTCCAACATCCAATGTGCACGGCAAAAAATTGCACTAAATGACCAGCATACATTGGCTGCGAATGGAAAGTGATGTCTGAATAGCAATGAAGGGGTGAGTGAAGAAGATGGGGAGGGGAAGGATTTGCATATTCACAAATCTCTGCAAACGTGTAGCATTCCAACTGAATCACTTTGAGGCATTAGAGGATTTTCATGCTTGTAAAACTTTCCAAATTTGTCATGTTGATGAACAGAGATTTTTTTTTTTTTGGGGGGTGGGGGGGTTAAAAAAAACCATTCGAGAAAATTGAGGATTTGCTCAGGCAGGAAGACAAAGCAGCTACTCAAAGCGAGCTACTTATCTGAATGGCTGCAGTAGGTCGGCCAGATTTCATGTGCATATTAACCGATATGGCAATAAGATTTGGGAGGGGTTTATTTTCCGTAAAGACTCCCCTGTGGAAGAATGAAACATCGCTATGTCACCTCTCTAAGAAAAGAGAAGAGCAGAAGGGGGGGAAGAGGAAGGCGCACCCCTCTGTTATTTCCCATTATCTTATAGCACTAGAATATGAAACAGCAGAGGCGGCCATGTGTTGGGGAATAATGATGAAGGGACCGCAGGAGTAGAGAAGACAGTGTGTAATTATTCAGGCCTGGCAGTAAATTTTGACCCCTCAGGATTTTCGGAACCACGGTGGCAAATCCATCCGTGCAGATATGGCTGCTTTGGGGCAGCACTAACTTGTGTTATGATGTAGGCACACAGTCCTAATGATTGTGGAGTTTGGAGAAAGCGCTTTCTATAAAGTGTTTCATATCGTCTCCACTTGTTACGGAGCGCATTGCGCTGATATTTAAGCCAATGAGGCGTGAATGTCTTAGCAGCTCTCTCCGCCGTCTTAGTGACTCTCCAGCTCATAGCGAAGCCATTATGCTCAAAAGCGGCGCAATAACGATGTTTTGTCCAGGGGAATCTCTTGTATGTAGACAGTGTAATTGTCCACAGCTGTGTCTTTGGAAAGCCAGTTTTATGGTTTCATTTTGAGCCGTGGCAATATCCTAATAGAGTTTTTAGTATTTCCCCCAGTTCCTCTCTTTTTCTCCACCAGCAGGTGGATATTTGGTTGAGGAGAAGATGATTTTTAAGCTGTAGATGGTTGCGGGCAGCTGCCCTCAGTTTACCCTCACTGCAGGACTTTCAGCCCAGAGCCTCACAGTGGGAATTTGAAACATGTTTGTGCGCAAGCACTCGCTGCAGCCTTTGATTTAGGTTCATTCCCAGCCATGACAAGGTTATTTTGAAGGTCGATACAAGTAAATCACCAGAAGTGGTACGTCTGTGTTAATTGTTTTTTTTTTGTGTGTGTCGCCCCCCCCCCCCCCCCCCCCCCAAACTACACACAGAAACTCGAGAGGAAAACCTGTGATGTTGTTTTTCTAAAACACAATGAAGCATTCAGGCACGAGTTCTATTTCAGTATGTCTTCGACAGAGATCTGAGCCTGTGATGATTAAGCCCGTAATAATTGCTGCTGTTTGTCCTCTGTGTTTGTGTTTGTGATATCCAATTGATTAGCCACCCGTTATGACAGCGGCGCTCTGTCTCTGCCAGTAATTACTCCCAATCTCGGGAAGCCACTGCTGCCCGCTGTTTCGGCCTGGCTCTCCCGGTGCCTTCCCCTATTTTGGGTTGAGGGTAACCGTGGATATTGATAAAAGAGAAGCCTCTGCCCCAGTGGACTCGTTGGCTAAATGTGGGAATTGGCTTGCCTTTCATCCATTTCCTTTGATTCACACAGCACAGTTTGAAATCCAGTGACTTTGTGCTTTTAGGAACGTCACACATCTTATCTCCCTCTTACCTTTTTCAAATGGACTCAAAGTAAAAGTCTTTATTTGCCTTTGAATCAGTCTCGTCTCAAAGACCCTGAACATAATTGCTAATCCTGCGTTTTGTGTAGTGGGGCTTATTGGCTCTGTTGCATGTAAGAATGAGTTTAGAAAAGAGAGCCTGTGACCTGAAGGACTGCCTTGAAAGACGTGGTTCAAGAAAACCCATTGAGACAAGTTCGCTTTCCCTTAACACTTTCAGTCGGTGCATCGCAAGCCTCCATCAGAGCTGTTAGTGACCCAGATCAGGAAAGCTGTGCACGGCTAACAATGACCTAAATTTCACGTTTATCTCCAAAGGGTAAAGTGCCTCTAATGCCAGCCTCTTTCCCTCCAAACAGCCCAATCGAGGACGCCTCAAGGAAATCTCTTCAAATTTGAAACGCCATTAATGTGCGCTCAGGGAGAAATGCATTTGATTTTAGAGGTCAAAGTTAAAGGTCAGTGGTGCCTTAACTCAAGAAATCTTACACTTATTCTGACTAAATGTCACAGTAATGGTTAAAGTGAGGAAGTAATTGAATTCAATATCCAAATTGTCAAAGGTCAACTACTTTGGTACATTATCAGAATGGCTATTCTGGCCATTGTGACGGGGAGATGGCAAAGATAATTCAGATTTTGTCATTATTGAAGTGGTGGTTCTTCTCTTTTTTCCACCACCTTAAAGTACACAGATTTTATTGTGGTTGTCTCATCGATAAGACTGCCAAGTCCCAAGAGAATATCGAATGGGAGCCTTGCGTTTATCCTCATTTCGTTTTCAGTGACTCCGAGAACCATCGTCATGTAGACGGGACGCCCGGAACCCAATGAAAGTTTTCCGTTACATGAAAACAGGCCTGAGAATTTAAAGGATCTTTTAAAAGTCGATGGAACAAATATTACACCATTGTACAGAGAAATAAAGGCCTTAGTTCCTGTTGAAGGGAACTGCTGTCAGCGTCGTTTCAGTGTCTCTCTCCCACAGTTCTCGTTCAGACAGGATGATTATGGGTTTAACTGTTGGAGGTTTCACCATGTTAAACGGGACTTTTCCCTAGCCACTGGTGCTCCTGTGGGAGTTGTCGAAGTGTTTGTATTTATTTTATTGCCCGGGATTGATGTTGCTTTAAAAAGTGCCCCGAGCTGACTGCGTTTTTCTTTTGGTGTAATGAAAATAATGTTGAATTCATTTACATTGACGCTACATTGCCGTGTTAGCATTGGCAGTTTATGTGGCCAAAAATCTCTAATGCATTGTGGGGTTTTGTTTTTCTTTTTTTTTCTTTTTTTATATAATAGTCACCCAGTGTGTCCACATTGCCGTAAATGACACCCATATTTGTGCTTGCTCTTAATCTCCAGTGCTAAGAGCCACGCTTCTAATTTCCCATCTGTCGTCCATGTAATGTGCAGCGACTGTCACAGAAACATCTGTTCCAATTGAAGTCCTCTCGTCAGTTGTCAACGCAACATATTCATCAGACAGGATTTTTGAGAGCTTTCCTTTGGAAGAGTCATAAGTGATTACGGATGGTACATGTCTCAAAACTGCAGCGTTTTGGCTCCAAATCATGGATTTACCGCAGGAATCTGAGTCCCTGCGAAATGTTGACGTGCTCTAGAAAATGAAATCCACCAGTTTCATCAGCTATCAGTCGGTAAGCAGCTGACATGTTTGGCTTTTTGGAACGAGCTGGGTAATGCCATTGTGATGTGTGACTGTTTCCAAGCTAAAAGCTTCAATGCCCCTCTACAAGTGAATTTTATTGTTGAAGTGGGTTGTTTGGGCATTATGCAATTGAATGTTTTCTTTCACTATAGACAAAACAAGTGGGATCCAAATCATCTGACTTGCCCTGCGACAGTAGTTCTATGAATACAACAGGAATAGAACGTGGATTAATGGATGAATGACTGATTTAACAGGAACAGTATCTCTACCCATAGTCGGCTTGGATCGGCTTCAGCGTCCCAGAAGTTTCCTCTTGATCATCCTTGTTGTAGAATCACATAAATCCTTCTCTTACACGCTAAAGTGTTTCTCCAGTTCCATGCCCCCCTCTATGTTCTCTGTGAGATTTGCCTTTGGAGCTGGAAAACTAAGCTTCATAGCAATGCAGCTCACATGAAGCGAAGCTTAATCTTTTAAAAGACCAGTTTGTTTGAATTCTGACAGACTCGACCGCATTTCTTCGGTCTTGCAGACGTGAATATTAAGTCTCCGATAGGAGCTGCTTGATCAAGGTGCTATCAGGCTTCTTTTTTGGTTTGTTGCTTTAACTTGGCGCTACTTTCCATTTTCCACCCGATTCCACTTAATGAGGCTATATGGGTGCAACTAGGCCGCCTCTTTTTCAAAACACACATACTCTCAGTGCAGCCCGGAGTGTTTTCTTCACAGTAATTCGTGTGGCGCGAAACCAATACGTGTTTGGGTTCAGATTCTCATCGCCTGTAAGTTCTAATCAATCCCAGCCCCGGCCCAGTTGGTTAATTGTGCGCTCCGCGGCCACCTCTGAGTAGGGTTATTGAACACAGAAAGCACAGTGGCCTAATGGGTTTGTCATTGATGAATTCCCTGCACATCAGCGCAGCGTTTTACAAGTGTTGATAATCTCTGACCAAAAGGACCCACCGGGGCCGACCGCCAGTACCTGTTCCCTTTTGTTGCGCCAACGCAATTCCGGGCGCCAATTTAAAAACTAAGCCTCCACTCTCACTATATGCTCAGACACGTTTCACTCAATCCTCTCTCACCTCCTGAATGTGTGACTCATTAAACCCACTGGACTTTTTGTGTGTGTTAAACTGCAGTTCCTCCCAAGTTCATCTTTTATAGACAGAAAAGAGTTCGCCGTGGCCGAAGCAAAAAAACTCTCTTGCTGTAGTTTGTTGTGATGTGTTGTAACATTCTGTCCAGCCCCATCTACATATATAATGGATGAAAAATGTCAGCATCAAAGAGGTTTATTTCTGTGGCTGCACTGAATTTCACTGCCAATGCATCAGCTCGGTGTTGAGACGTTACGGACCATAAATGAAAACTCCTTTGGGTCACAAGCGGCGTTAGACGACACTAAATCTGATCTATCCCACCTTCCGCTGTTCCGCTGTGTATTACTTTTATTTTCTCCGTGGCATTGATCATAAATGTTTTTTTTTTCCCGCAATAAATGGTTGATGCAGTGCGATGCTACCTCAGGCCGGTGTGCGCAACAAACGATAAAACAAAGCTGTTGTTCACATATCAAGTATCATTCCTGCTTTCTCGAAAGAACCTCAAAACCAAGTCTAATCTTTGTTTTGCAATGTCTAAAGGCAAGCTTTTCCCAGAGTCTTACTTCCGTAGGTGTTTGCTTTGTGCGAGAATATATTTAGACTCCGAATTGGCTAAATACTTCAGGATTACATTTAGAGAGAGTAGATTGATCTCCTCGAAAATGTGATTAACTGAATGAAGCTCGACATGCTCATATGGAGAGCGCGTAGTCTTCCACTCTTACTGACTTCCCTTCTGGGAAACAAAAGCCGAGCATAGATTACAACAGCGCCAGCTAGTGGTGAAAGGTGGGTGGTGGTGGTGGTGCAGTTTCTTTTTTATTTTCTTTCTTTCTAAACTGGCTGACAGTCATTGTTTTCTTGAGGGGAAACTGAAATCTCAGAAGCTCATTTACCATGGACTTGAGTTTTCATAGCAAATCTATTCATTATACTATATTTGGCAGTATGTATCGCATGCAGCCCTTAAACTTTGTGAGGTTTTGCTGCTCTGTTGTTGGCCGCAATGCATCAAGTTGACCCAGCACAGTAGTCATCGTCATCATCACATTAGAATTAATTGGATCACACCGAGTCACGGCTTTGCTGAAATCACTAATTTCTTGTTTCCATAGTTTTTTTTTCCCTTTTTTCTTTTTTTTAAAGCTTTGTAGTGTGAAATGATTTTGTGTACGCACGTCTCCCCTGGAGTCTCTGAAGGAACCCCTGCTGCCGTGTGCCATCTCCAGGCCGCAGGAACAGCAGGGCTACGCCTGGTGTCAGGAGGTTAAATGCCCATCATCCTCTTCGGACCATGTTTCCGAGTGTTTGTTTATCGCTTCTGAAGTTGAAATAATCCCATCCCTAATTGAGCTTTGAAACTTTTCTCCTGGAACAAAGTACGGGGGTGTATTGTGTCATTAATAACTTAAATTACTAAGGTCATTGTGCGATTTCAGTGTTCCCCATTAATTACCGAGACTGTGGCGGCCCACCAGAATTTAATTTGTGCCATCACATTTTTTAACGAACCTTAGGAATCTTTGCATTTCCCATAATGATATACAAACACTGCAGCGTTCTTCCACATTGCCTCATCAAAGCATCTTTTACTCCGCGTTTGTGCATCAGTAGAACAGATTGCTGCATTTAGCTTAAAAAATTACTGAGTTTTGTTCTGTGGGATTATGTTCAGCACCTTAGCATGTCCACCCACTAAAGTCTCAAAAGCTTGTAAAACGCTGAAGTTGGTGCAGTGCATCGGGTTCATCCAGGGTTTTACATGTTGTGTTGTAATCGCTGGAGAAATCCTGCAACACAGTCCAACATCAGAGGTGATTAAAACCATTGATCTGTTGTGTGAAATAATCCCAGAGACTATTATTAATAGAAAACAGTTTTTATAATTAGTTGGGCAAAAGAAAATTTTAACAAAGATTAATATGCATGTTTTGCTTTGAAGAATATCCTTTGTATCAGAAATTTAATAGCGTCTTCTTTGTATTGAGCTCCTCACTTTAGGCGTTTAACAAGTTATAAATGGCTGGTGGTCACATCCAAGCTTAGACAGTCTGTTAACATTTCGTTGAATACATACTACATAAACACACGGCTAATAAAGGTTTAGTTTCTCTTTCACCATTTTTACATTTTCAACCATCTTATCAACCTTACTCCTCTTTTCAGCCATGTATATTCAGCTTTCTCAATAAATCAGACAAACGGTGCTTCCTGGACTTCCTCGAGATTGTTTTACACCGTGTCTTCTGGACCCTGTTTGGATAATTTACAATTCAGCACCGCTCATTGTCTGCTTATAGCCTGCGTAAGCATTTTGTCCAGCTTGGCTAAGAAAATGGCCTAATTTAGGATCGATTGTTCTATTAGACTGGCAAGGTATTATCCTGTGCGTCTGGGTCATTGTGATCGGTATCGCCAAGTCGTTTACGTGCAGGTGTGTGAATAGAGGCCTTTGTGTGTGTGTGTGTGTGTGTGTGTGTATGTGAAACGATAATTAGGATGTCAATAACGGCCTCTATGAATCTGATGTCAGGGAAATGAAGAGCTCAAAGCCTAACTGCCTTCAAATGTCTGACTTTGTATTTAGCAGAAAAAAGCTGCACTTTTCAAGACTGAACAAACTTTGAGCCACAAGGATTTTTAACACATTTGCTCTTCGCGGAAGAGACATTGATGCACTCGCTCTAAAAGAAAAAAATCCCTTCGATAAAGCTGCGCTCCATTTCATAACTGAATAACTCTGCTTCCATCAGCCGTTTTTGAACGCCACACTGATGTATGTGGGGAATCTTTATCCTGACTGTCGGATGTGGAGGTAGTGGAGCAAATAAACAATGCTAGTTTACTGAATCTCTGTGTCTTATGTGTCGTCTGAGTCTGAGCCGGAGCTTGGTAATGTTTATTAAAGCCATTTCCCGAGGCATGTCAATATTAATGTCTCTTTAAAATGCAAATTTGATTTTTGATTTACATTTTTTTTTTTAGGTTGAATTCATTAGTTTCAACAGGCAGCAGTTTGGTTCTTAGCATGCTGACATACTGATCCGACATCCCACCTAGGCACAATAAACACAAACCATCTGCTTTGTTATTGATGCCAGCTGGATCTTCCCGAAAAGTTTCGATTAGAGGGTCTGTGTTTGTATCAGTCCAACGCTAATTACTAGTCAGAATACATATTTAATCACTTCATTTTGCTTTTGAAGTTCCAAACTCAATGTTTTAAAGTTAGTTTGTTTTCTGTAGTTTTCCTAGCTTTTTACCACATTATAACCAATTATTCTGCGTATTGAAAGCAGTTTATTGAACAGGTCTCTGTGTACAGGTTACCTCTCATGGTTCACATTTTGCACTTTGCTCTCGCTCGTGCAGGCAACATGAGCCACACATAGAATGATATCCCCAACAGGCCAAGATGCCTTATGCCGAGCAATATGCTCCAATTCCCTTCCATGATGAGATGCTCGATCGTATTCCTGCTGGCAATTTTTGAAACGTTGTCTCTATCACCACACAACTCGAACCTTTCTTCTAATCTGAGTGTGTCTGAGTGAAACCAGCCTTCATAATTTATAAATGCTGCAATCAGGAACTGGTCCAGCTATGCTTCAGCCATGTGGGATCAGGGATTAATGCTCAATAATCCATTGGGTGGAGTTAAACTTGAATTTAATGCCTCATTTAGAGAAGTATCGGAACTAAATGGCTCTACCTGGATCTCATTTTCCCGGATCTTTTTTTAATTTAATTTTTTTCTATCTCAAACGATGAGCTCTGCACTCAGGATTCAATTGGAATAATCCTCTCTGTGGTGTCAGTGAGTATTCTAACATTCAAATTAGAGTAAGTATTTTCTTTTTGTTTGTTTTTTTCCTCTTTGCCTATTTGGGAGTTTTAGAAATGGTTGACCTGGCAGAGTAATTAGCTGCTAATTTGGTGCTTATCTCCTTAATGATACTGTTCATGTGTTTTTGCTGCTCTGGTTGGTGTAAACAACCCTCCATCAACTGAGACCGAGCTTCAGTAAACCTATATCACACGCTGGCAGGCTCATGATCACAGACTATATTAATGTCAGATCCAGCCAGTCCCGATGCATGTGCACAATGTTTCCATTACACGTCCACAGAATGCAATTATCTTTAGTGTGTAACTGAACAAACCAGGAAATACACAAATGCATGTTGCATTATCTGTGAGGACGCGTGCTGATAGGCTGTAACTCCTTATCTCACACAGTCTAATGTCTCATCCTTATATTTACCAAGGTCTGTATGTGAAATTGCCAATTATGACCCTTCAAACCAAGTTTCCATGAAACATCCCCTTTTCAGACTTTGGTTACTATGTGCTCTGATATGGTATCAAATAATGAAATGCAAACATTTGTACATATGCACTCATCCACTTGAAAATGAAGCAATGCAGCCGCTGGATATGCCAGGATGCCTCCTTTTATCAGGTAACTGAGGCCCAGCTGTACACTTGGCACCCTTAAAGCGTTGGCAAATGTCCAGTCAGCCAGTTAGTGTGACCCTTCCCACCAGTATTAAGGTGTTAGCTGTTGGACAGTAGCAGAAAAATGTGCCTGGAGAATTACCTGTCAAGCAATTCTCTGGTAATTTAAGAAAGACAATCCTATTGTTTTTTTTTTTTTGTTTTTTTTTGAAACACAACATTTACTGGGCTCCAGATAGCTGTAATCCTATTCTTCAAATGCCTAATTAGAGGAGCGCAGTTTTACTTCTATAGTCTGAGGTATCTCTGTTGCTTTGAGAAACTGCTCCTCAATGCCGTGCATCTTGCAGAAAGTATCTATTAGCTAGACCTGCAATCTACAAGCCATCAGCTTTCTATTGTGCCATCTCTACAGCCTCAAAGGGAGCCTGAGCATATATTGTTGCAGTGGCAGCGAAGCGCTGGAATCAGACGTTATCTCTGAGGAATACCCATGTTGATTTGTTTTTTTTATCTTTGTTTTGCATAACACAAATTGCTAATATGGAGAACTCGAGCCCCTCTCTGTTGTGTGCTGATGTTCATATAGGAATATTAAACATTACATATGAATAGGAAGAGATTTATGGCTCTATTAGTGTAAAAGATATGAGGTGCCGACAGCCACTTTTTAACAACCATGCCCTTAAAGCAAGCCAAAGCCACTAGGACTTCTATAGCCTTGCATTGTCACAACTATACATCTTTTTCTGATGGCATCAGTGAAGAAACTAGACGCCATGCAGTCTTTCTATTGTATCGCTGGAAACAAACAAAAAAAAAAAGCAAATGTAAAGTACACTTGATGGAAAGAGGCAAATTCTCAATTGCACCGCTTGTTATATATTCATAGATTTGTCTCTGAATAAATCATATATTATAAAAATATTTGAAGACAAGCTACTTTGCATTTTGATTAGGCCTGCGCAATATTCGGTGGAATATGCAATGTAAAACTGTGCTGTTCAATAATGTGATAACATCATTTGAGTTAAATACAAACACTTATGCAGATGATGTTGACGTATTCGTGCTTTGCAATTCATTACTCTCAATAACTGCACTTTCTAATTTACACCAGCTACGACTGAGCCCCATGTTAATATATGCCCGCTCCTTTGCCATGCCTTCTTACCACAAGCAGAAAGCGCTCGTCGTTTGGGGGCTTAGGATTGCTTCCTCCACCTGACACTGCAGTGAGTCTCCTCCTCAGCCTTCATCCTTTCATTGCGCAAACATCCAGAAACAGCCAACAGTGCTCGTCAATTCATTGTTGTCAGTGGAAACGCCTCGGTTGTTTGGAAGTGGAGAAAACAGCCTCTGCTCCCATGACTTCAAGACCTAATTGTATATATGTGCCTGTTGTAATGCTACAGATGTCTCTGAATGATTTAACATTTTTCCTTGAAGTGGCGAACTCGCAATGCAGTTTTATTGCAACTTAACATTTGAAACAAAATGGCATATTGTGGGGAAGCTATAAAAAAAAAAAGTGATAATGTTAACGCCAATAAAAAACATCTTATGAATACCATAACAGCAAAGTAACAAGGGGAAATGGAAATACAGTTTGGCCTTGAGCCAATGAGCCAATGTGAATGCTATGGTCAAGGCCACCTGTATGTAATTTCACCTACGAAGGACGTCTTTTATTGGGAACCAGATTTAAAAAAAAAAAAAAAACACTCTGACCACACTCCAACCCACCATCTGATAGATGTCTCATTGTGTGTAGCTAATATTGCCCGTTGCCCACTTACCCCCAGGTTTTCTAAGTAGTCTCTCATTTACAGGTTATTCATTCAGAGTTTGCACCGAGGTGTCTAATTAGTCATGGTAGTGATTGCACCCCCTGGAACCAGAACTCTTTTTAGACATTCACCATAACGTGGACCAGTGGGGGAAAGGCAATGATGCATCTGATTATGCAGTCAATACTGAATGAGGCATTACTGGCTTGTAAACAGCAATGGAGCCCACTTAGTCATGCTGATGATGATGGCCCTGTCTCAACAGGAAGCTGGTAATCAGCGAAACGGACCTTGATTAAAATGAATTATGATGCCTGCAGGGTCCCCAAGTGATCTAAAGAGCACAATGTGCTACTTCTAATTTTATTTTGCATTTTGGATGTTATCACAGGAACTGATGGAGGAGGGATTTTCCCTTTTATCTTTCTAGGTATCAACCTAGAGGTTTTTTTCTTTTCTTTTTTTTTTATCGGGGGCTGAGGCTGAAGCTCAGTTGCTGGTTGTCAGAGGTGCGGCAGCAGTATCACTAGTCATCATGTGCTCTGTGGCCCGAGACCGTATTGGCAGCTATGCATTAAATTGCTAATGTGCCTGGCAGAGCTACATTATCCGCCCCATCAAAGTGACAAGGGCAGAGATAAAGCACTCCGTTCAGCTGTCCATGAGATCATTGGAAATTGGGTTTTGTGGATATGGCTCGGCAGCGTGCAAAGTTGTCTTTTCGAATGCTTTCTTTGAATTCGCTTTGTTTCTGCCTGGCTGAGTTGACAGCTGCAGAACAATGAGGCAGTGGTGACTGGCCAGTTCCTGCCAGCAGAGTCCCTCTGTGGTAAAACTCTCACACCTGGATGCCTCGGCAGCTTTGCACTTTGTAACATTTTGCTTCTTTGCACGCCTCAGTATGTAAGAAAATATCCACACATCAATGTTGTCTGGAGAGCAAACGCATTTTTCCAGTCGAAGTGTTTCATTGACCACGCGAGGTTCTGTCTGAAAAGGTGGGATTTAACAGTTGCATATTTGTATGGATAAATCTGATACTTAAGGTAAAATGTTTTAAGGTCTGAAAAGTAAAGAACTGCAGCAGCTGTGTAGTACGGGCAATCGGGCATGGATGTCTGCCCTCCTCGGACAAAGTGAACTTGGCTGGGCATGGGATTTGAAAGTCTAGCTTTATTACGTTGTCTGCTCTGCTTCCCCATTTTTATCCATCAATCTCCTATCTCTATTTAATAAAGGCACAACAATCCCTGCAGAAAGGACAGTAATAACTGAAATGCAAGTACAGCGGTTGTGTATTCTTCTCTGTGTTCCAGCTGAACGGTTTGTTTGTCCTAGTCGGTTCAATGCTGAGATTCAGACCCGCAGGCCTCAGGTTGTTGAGTAATGTGATTGCCTCAGGAGCCCGGAGGAGAAGCACTTATGTCAGCTTCCTAATAGCTTCTCAAGATCCCTTGAAGAAGCACAATGCCCGATAGTTGTTGTTATATTTTGTTGTGTTCTTCACCAATTTGTTTCATTTGGGAGATAGCTACAGAATACTGTACGTGTAATTTCCGATCAGCCACTTCTACCGAGTCACTTTTCAGGAAATATCTTATATTGAACATGGCTGCTCGATATCAGCTTGGAAAATGCAACTGACATATTTTTCTCACTTAAATCTAAACCAACAACTTAAACCTGACTCCGATACTAGGTTTGAAAACTCGTACAGAGTACAGAATAACGAATGTGTTGTCACAGCGCCCTGACCAGAAAAAGAGTCTGCATGAAAGGAGAGAGCTGCAGCTTCAGGTGAGGTGATGATGATGAGGAGGATCTCGGAGGAAGAGGAGGAGGTTGAAAACCAGGCAGACTGTGATGATTAATGAGCTTCGAGTCATGCCTGCAATTTTAAACACGTCGTCCTGATAGTGAGAGCAGGCAGAGCACACTCCACAGCACAGCAGCCCTGTGACCACACACACACACACACACACACACACACACACACACACACACACACACACACACACACACACACACACACACACACACACACACACACACACACACACACACACACACACACACACACACACACACACACACACACACACACACACACACAGCCATACATTAAATAAGGCACTGGTGAACTTCAGGCTCAAGAGTATCGCTAGTTTCATACTGTAACAATAACTAAAACATGACGTGTAATGTACAGATAAATAATCACATCATCGGCATATTACAACTGCTAACTGAACAACTTGTTGGAAGAAAAATCCATATTGTTTAAGCAAAACTATAATTTGTTATTTCTAATGGAGCATGCTTGTCATCTCATTGTCATCTGAGCCTGTGGTAATAGACATTCAACTGTACAAAGCCAAATAGTTTCTTTTGCAGGAAATGCCTTATTATTT
Source organism: Lipophrys pholis (assembly GCF_963383615.2). Classification (NCBI taxonomy): domain Eukaryota; kingdom Metazoa; phylum Chordata; class Actinopteri; order Blenniiformes; family Blenniidae; genus Lipophrys; species Lipophrys pholis. The sequence continues at coordinate 7,749,218 of NC_137643.1, read as the reverse complement.
ACGTTGTTTTGAGTTTGCATTGTCCTAAACAATGTATGCTGCTCTACTATGCTCTCTGAATGAGTAGAGTTGTATGATATCCATGACTAGACCACAAAGCACTACGCCCTCATTAGCTGTAGATGCTGCCTCTGAAAATGTGCTAAACATGTGATTCACCCCAACATTGTCGGCTTGTTCATTCTGCTACTTGACAGTATTCCAGACACATCGGCTCACCACGGCTACTGTGTATCAAAGCTCATTTTCAGTGATATTCCTCATATTTACAGTTTTTTTTTTCTTCTTCCATTCCCATGGTTGTTGAAAAAGAATCTCTTTTCTAACACCAGACTCATTTTATGTCTTTGACACCTTAGCACATGCCTGTGATTTCACTGGAATTATCTGTACAATAAGAAGGCTTTGTTGTGAGAAATGCCACAGTATGTGTGAAAACCCTTCATCTCGCGGTTTCCTTTTTCAGCCGCGAGTTGACCCGGGAGTCGTTGGCATCAGCATAAAAGCTCGCATTGTGAATGGAGGCTTTATCTCCTCCATTCTAACGAGGCAAAGTCTCCGCCGCCCTCCCATTCTTAACGCCTTCGGAAAGTCTGTAAATAAAGTCATCTATTATTTCCCAGAGTTAATTGTTTATTTTCTGTTGACAACTATAGCATGTTGTCAAAAGATGGCCTACAGATGGAAATAGATGTTTATTCAGTGCGTGTGTGTGGTTGTTGTCTTGCTCATACTCAGCTGTCCTTCTTGTTTATTTGTCGCCTCAGGTTCAACTACAGATCCACACATCACCTCACCACCAATGGCTTCTACGAGTTCCTCAACTGGTTCGACGAAAGGGCGTGGTACCCTTTGGGCAGGATCGTCGGTGGCACAGTAAGTGTCTCATTCCTCATATATTTGTTCTGCTGCTTTACTATTTATCACTTCCCGAGCACCTTCTGAGGATTACAGATTTAACTGTTAAAAATAAGATGCCCTGAACGGTGCTGTGACATGTCACGCTGGTATAAGTATGCATAAAACCTCTGTGTTTAATGTGATTACAAATGATGGAGATGAAGGCTGCAAGCAACTCTGCGATGGATAATAACTTAAGTCAGGTCTCCCATTTGGTAATTTTCTCAGCTTCTCCAAGAAGAATTATGTGAAGCTTGCAAGGTTCATTAACATTTTTTTTATTATTATTTCTCTGTAATATACCTATCATTGTCAGTATTAATCACTTGGTCTGTATATCATCACGTAAAATGAGAATTATTTTTCAAGGTGACCTCTTCAATTCTGAAGTGATGTATGTACTCTGCGCTTAAAGAAGTTCTCGTTTGATGTGACACGATACAAATCAACAGACCTTTTACATTATAGAAGCTTGGAACATTTTTTTGGGAAAAAGGCTGTAATAATTCTTTGATCTCAAGAAATGCCACAAACTGATCTTATTACAATCGACTAATGGATGAGGTCAAACACATTTTCTTTAACCTAAACTTGTTCCCTCTCACACCCTTGGTTGAGGTTTTATGGCTCATGCCGCGGCAGTGGGTTGTTTTCACTTTAGCAATCTGAGAATTGCAGTGCTACACTTTGCTGGAGATGTCCTGCTGTTTGTTTAATTACTCGCTGACCTCCTTGGTCAACTAGCTTGCTTTGCATCAGCCCATAAAGTGGTTGAGATAAGAGTCAGCATCTGGAGCCGGAATCTATGGTACTCTAACAGATTGCCCCTTTTAAACTTGGGAGCCAGTTTCTGGCCTCTGTGAAGGAGTACAAACAGGCTTGTTCACCAGCGAGGGAGGGGCGGAGCCTCGGAGTGACAGGTGAACTGAAAAAGCAGACGCATACCGAGCAATATGGAATTCTCGAGCATATCCAAGGGAGGTTGTTAGGAGCTCATACATACTCAAGCAACATCGAGAGAAAGAGCCAGCGGAGGCATTGTGAACATCTGAAATCATTTGATATGCACATGTGGAAATAGTCCATGGTCTACCAGTTGGGGAACCAACCAAAAGCCTCCTGGGGGCATCATACATTCGCATTATCTGGCAACTGTCCTGCCCAGGACATTCCTACTGTAAATCACCAGCATTGTGATTCCGAGAAGATGTCGACTGAGCTTGGGGTAGGACAGGGTCTGTCAATAATTGTTTTTTCATTAAATTTTTCTGATTGGACAGACCATATGCCGCATATTTACTTAAATTTACCTCCCGCACAAGTAATAACACCATGACTATTTTCCATTTATGAGCTAGATTTCAAAAGTTGTAAAGTAGAAAAGATGCATACTGGAACACTAAAGATAAAAAGCAGCTCATGTCGCTGATTCAACACCTCGCAGCACCCGGGCTGAAACGGACAAAAACAAATAAGTGAGCGTTTTGCATGAGGGTATAACTGTATCCAAGCAACACTTATGCATGCCTGCCGGCTCATATTCCTTGGAGAGGCATTTCACAGGTTATCTGGGGTTGGGTGAGGTGTTTCGGGCAGGCCATAGAGCCTTCTAAGCCTCTGCCAGGCAGTACGGATTTAAGCTCCAATCCAGTAGCAACAGCGAGCTATTCTCTTGACAGATTCCTCGCTGAGTGTCATGGCATCCCGCCTGCACACCAGCAACAATGATTGTGGGAAAACAGTAAACCTTTTCTGTGAAAAATACAACGTGTTGATTTGCCTCGATTTATCTACTATTTCCTGCTTCTTCCCCCCGTTTCTATCCTCTCAGCCTCATCTCTGCAGCTTTCCATCCTGTGGGGCCTGTGTGAATTAAATACGTCTGGCCTATCCATCACCCTCTGTTCTCTTAAGCACCCCTCCTGCTGCCCCGTCTTTCCACCGAGCTGCTTCGCGGACACACCAGGGTGGTACACTGAGCTGTAATTGCACCAGCTAATGATGCATCAGGACTACATAATCCCGGTCCTCGGTGCCAGATAAATGCAGGAATGCCTTCCAACATGTTTCCATTATTGATTCCGGCTAAGATGTTGACAGTGTGACCCACTGTGCCTGAGATGTGACCTTCTCTCTCCCCTGGTTTCTTGCTTCCTATCTGTGTAGCATAAAGTCGGCTTGGACCTTTTTCTCCACGCATTGGGGACAGCGGGGCATGTAAATGCTGCGCATCGCGATCGACTCCTCTTATCATTACAGCAGCAGACCACTGGTCTGAGGCAGGTGCTGCACTGAAGCCATGCTACACGCCATTGTTTGAATAATATATCTTTCAGTATTGCACCAGAAACTTGCGGAATTGTAATCCATCCATCAGCATTCATCCGTCATAAGCAATTACCATCAGTGCCTGGTAATTGCATATGACAAGGCTGGCTTGTAATAATGGATGTGCTGGTTCTGTTGCAGTACATGGATACTTAGGTTAGGCCTTGTACCAAGAGGGTGGAAGCTGAAGCTCATGATTAGGGTGATAATCGGAATCTGCAAAGTCTATAGCCTTAAGCTAATTTGTCATGACATTTGCAAGATTTCTGGGCTGCACAATGTATTGTGTTCCTCACACAAATAAGAAGCAGGGCCAGCTCTGCTCCGGCCTCCGCACACTCTTATTGACATTTCTATGAGGGATGAGTAAAACAAACTGCAAAGGACTGCAGAGTAATTCACACACTGTTCATTTGAAGCGCCTCACCGTGAGCAGTGCACGTCTCTTCCACGCCCATATTTAGTTTAACTTAAAAGTCACTTAATTTTCCAGTTGAATATGACTTTAAATATTTCAGTGTTCTTGGGACAGTACTCTCGGGCTAAACCAACCTGACAGGCACAATAGCTTTTGCTGTATCAGAGCTTTGGAGGTTGGAAGACAATAGGAGCCATTATGAGTATTTTATAACCCACTTTCTAGTCTAACTGGTTACAACTTCTAGATAGTTGCCATTTGTCTTGAAAGTGGTTCCTCTAAGCATTTTTTTCTGCCCTTAAAAAAAACATTTGAGTCACAATCAAATTCCTTTTTATGGTCAGTTAGCAGAGAAAACAGTATAATTCACCTTGCTTTGAAGTAGCCCTGGCACTTTGGAAATAAACCTGTACTGAAAAAGGCAACAACAAAATACAATAAAATGTACATTTAGAAAGATATATTTATTTTGTATGGAAGAAAAGAGCCGGTTAAGAAGTTTCAGTGTGCAGCGAGCCCATCCGGAGTGATTTCGTGTCCTTGTCTTCTAAAGCGTTGAGCTGGATGGCAATGAGGAGAATGACTGAGGCGATTTCAGTGGGTATAATTTGTAGAGCGATTCTCCCCCCTCCAAGGCATGTCTCGCGCTATCTCTCAGCAATTACAGAGCAATTACAGAGGTCATGTTGTCCTTGTAACATTGTTATTATTTTGAACATTGTTGGCAGATTGTTTCTGCGTCACTGGCGCCAAGACGAGTGACTACACACCTCTTTTTTTTTTTTTGACATTAAAAATATGTCCGACCATGTATACCGAGGGCCAATACTTACACCACTGAAATCAGTTCACGAACCGTTCCAATTAAGTCTGCAAAGCGACACGTTGCAGTGAAGTGATGCAGTTGCACCAAAGAGATGCATTGCAGCAGCAAGGCCATTGCATCAGCTAAAGAAAGTGATATCCCCCCACCACCCCCCGACCATCCCTTGGAACAACAACAAAAAAGACAAACATTGTATGCAAAGCTAAACATTGATAAACTGCGGCTCATTTCTCTCTGCCATACAGCTCCATTTACGCCACGAGAGTGCATCTCCCTGTTGCACAAGGTGACATGGTCCTGCTTCACTGAGAGCATTAGTATTTTAGTTTATGGTCAGTCAAAGTCATTAATCCACTGTTGGAGGTGGGGAAAAAAGCCCCAACTAAGGCACGGTTTGTACTCAATTGATTAATGTTCGCACAAATTGAACCAACACAAGAGGTTCATACACTATAAAAGGATGTGGCCTTTAGTGGAAAAAAAAGTAAAGTTTGACTATGGATCAAAAAGCAGTGATTGCCAATATGTCTGTGGGGTCTTCAGGTGGGAGCGCCCTTTGATCACATTTCGTCGAGTTATGTCCCACGACACCTCCAGGAGGCTGGACGGCGTTCTCTGTCATCTCAGATCCTCTCCTCAACACTGCTCCAGCATTTCACACTTCAAGAAACCTGGGCTGCTTCCCCAGCTGAATTCTACATACTGTACCATATCCTCTCATCGGAATGATTCAAATTGCCAAATTCCCAACACCTGAGGAAGACCATGTCAGGGCTTAGGCTTTATAAAAGGCCTGACTGACCTGCCATACATTTCACATGCACCGTGCACTTTATTCTCTGTAAATTCAAGATGAAAGGATATAAAATATGGCAAGAAAGTGGGATTAGTTGCAATTAATTCATACATTGTGGAAAACAATGAAAAGCAATTTAGTTAAATGAGAAGAAAGAAACTGACAGATTCAATCAAATTTACTTCCAAAGAACTTCCAAGTACTTGAGACCATTTAATAGAAATGATTCCAGCTAAAGGGCCTGCTGTGATCTATAGTGGACTGAAAAGAAGTGAGGTTGCAGATGATGAATGACATTTTACGTTGGAGGGTGTAGAGGCCTTTCATAGTAAGGTCTCTATATTATGTATATTATGTAAATCTGCAAAATTGAGCAACTTCTAGGAATTGATGTATAGGGATCTGAGAGAGCCATGGTGTGTGACCTTATCCATAGAAATGTGTGGAAAAAACATTAGAAAAAAAATTACTCGATGTTCTTTTGTTCCGCCTGGAAAATCTAATCTTTGTTTTTTCCAGACCTGGCAAAATAACAGCTCTTCGAAACAGAAGGGATTTTTTATTTATTTTCCCCCCTGGTAGTTGAAACTCACTCTTTTCATGTGTCTCATGACCAATGGACCAAATGTTAAGATATCTGTATGTAAGAGCAAGAAACAATACAGTAAATCCTTGGCTTGTCTCGAGTCCAACAAATATTTGGTGATCAATAAAGTTCCCAGTTGACATCTTGAGGAGAAATTGCTCTCCTCAGCCAGCGCGGCAGTCCATTCATGTTCCTCCCAACCTTAAACATCCTTTATCTTCACGGGGAGATGCTGAGGCAGGATTGATTGTCTCATCTGAAAAGGTAGGGGCCCCACCAGAGTCAACAGGAGCCGCCACACTCAGACACTCAGTCGCATTGTAATGGCAGCTTGTAGAGTAACAGAAAGCCACTCACTCACTTACTCTGTTGGTTAATTGTGAAACATCCCGTTCGTCTGCATGATCGAGGCAGAAAATTTCCCAAACACAGACAGGCTCCACAGAAGAAGGGCATTTTTTATTTCACACCCACACTGCTTTCCAACTCACTAAATGAACGTGTGAGTGCTCTTATTTGCATCACACCTATGCTTTTAAAACATTGCAGCAATATGGAGCAAGTACCAGGTTCATCTCAGATCGCAACAGTCTTCATATCGCAAATGCAATTCGCGAGCCTTTTGTGTTGAAACCCGAGAATAACTCCTGAATTGCAAAGTTTTGTTCCGTAATTGTTTTTGAAAAACCTGTCTGGAGCCGGCACGTTAACCACGTCAGCCTCCTTCCTAACGCGGAGCCATGGTCAATGACCCCTTTTGCTCCTGGTAAAAACGATCAAACCACCCATGCAGCTGTTGCAAGGACTCGGTCAGCCACATTCAACCTTTTTCACTGGGCTGCTCGCTCGCTCTCCCTCCAGCTCCGGTAGTTCACTTTCTCTCCAAACTTCTTGACTTTATTATACCTCTCCTGTCTGCCTCAGCTTTCTTCTAATATTTTTCTTCCTCCGAATCCCCGACACCTTAATTCCTTTCCAGGAACACCCCGCAATTCGATTCTACACCCTACAGATGAGCCTGACAGCCCCCATTAATTGAGTATGATTGTGTAAAGTCTCTAAGCACTCTGATGGCTCACACCGTTTATAAAACAGATGAGCTGATATCAGATGGAAAAGCCTTTTCTTCCCTGACCGGTCCGGCTGCCCTCCTCCTTTCTGCTCGCCGCCTCCCGTCCACTCCCCAGAGGACGACTGTCAGTTGCTCTTTTTCCTGAGCCTATAGATAAGAAAGGAAGGCTGCTCTAATTTGACAGTCCATGACAATAGTGAGCTGTCACACCCATACGCCGCTCTTTGTTGCCATGAGGACAAAGCCTCAAGCACATTTTTGGTAACGGCTTTTGTCAGTTTTAGTTGAGGACATTTTTATAATCAGTGAGCGAAGTGATGCCTTCTTGAATGGCAGTTTAGAGGGAAGTGTTGATGAATTATGTACAAAGATTGTTTTTTTTTTAATCAAGCCAAGTCTCTTTGTAAAAATGCTCTGAGCTATAATGGTCTTAGTCGTACGCTTAACATTTCAGGGACCTTGATCCCACTCCAGAGATCAAAATGGCTGATAGTCTCCAGTTTAAGTGTTGTGAACAGCAGCACGCTGCTCCATTAGACAGATTCCGACTCTCGGAGCCAGGAGGCAAAGACTTGGTTTATTTTTTTCACTAAATTAGATTTGGTTGGTGAAGTTTATGTCTCCCTGGCACCAGCTAATTAGAGACAGAAAGACCCAAGTATATTAGCGGTAGTATATAGAGAGCCGCTCCGGTGAGCACGCGTGGAGGATCACTCGCAGGTTGAACACGACTTAATTTTATCAGACGGCCAACATGGACTGCGACAGGATGTAACTGGATGTGCATTTGTGTATGGACCAGTCAGGAGCAATAGGCCTCACCTACTTAAAGTCTGGCTCAGATTCACTTTCGGGCTATTTATAACTTCCAGTCAAGAAAACACTGCACACAACAGCTGTTTATTCTGAGGATCTAATTCAATAATTGGTTTTGGGGGTTTTAAGTACTTCAATCAACAGATATCCCGCTATTGTTCTAATCTGTAATAGTTAAAAGATGGCAACCTTTGAGAAGATGCACTGATTGTGGTTAGGTGGCTCTACAAATATTGGTGCCTTCATGCAAGTGGGAAGGTTGTGTCTTGTAAAATTTCCACTTTTGAGTTTGGATCATTCACAAAGCGGTGCACTTATATGATTAGCAGAAAAATGACAGACCTGGACAAGTTAACACGGTGCGATGTTTCCACTGTACTGCTATATCTTATAGTTGGGGAACTGTGAAAGCAATTCCACTGGTCTATTTTCATTACGGCTGCTATAAAGGCGGTTGATAGTGCATTTATCCAGAGAAAAGACATCATAGTGATGTTATATGTGAGGTTTATTACTTCCCACTTAGAGTTTCAAAGTGTTCGTGTATTTTCCTCACTTAGAAACCTGATTTCTTTTTCCCCCACTTACTACTTGCTTAAAAATAATTGCAAAATCATCTCGTCTTAAATGTTTTTGTTACGTCCTTCATGCGCAGAAAGGAACATTCTCCAGAAGTTAAACCTTCTTATCGACGCCATTGTTTGTTTCTCTCGTGGCATTTGGCTCGAAGTCGTGCCTGTAAAACCAGGATCAGGTGTACACATCCCACAGTTTTCCAGCTTCACAGACCCAGAACACAATCTCGGATGAGGCCTTATCCTCTAACCAGGATAAGGCCTCATCCCGGATAAGCATCCAGCATTTATCCCGGATTAGCTCTTATCCTGGTTTCAGAATCGGGATGTGATGTTTCCATATGCACAAACGGAAAAGCCCACATGATATCCCAGTTACTGATGCACATGTACACACGTCAAATAGTTTTTAGTCTACTAGTTGAATTAGTTTTAGTTTGAGCGATGTGGCAATTTGAGTGTGAATGAATGCCTTACTATCTTTTAGTTAATTATCCATCCGTCTTCTGTCTCCGAATTCAGCGGCACAGGAGGGGAGGGATTGATTGGTAATAATGCTCAAGTTAAATGTGGCATTGTAGACACTGAGGGAGAATTAAGGATCACTACACTTGTCGACCACATGTGTTGACAATAGGCTCACATTAATTGCCGATCTAATCAATGATTGATGGCAGGGACATTGGTTGGTTTTTAATGTTGTCGGTGACAATTAAAAAAAGAAAAAAAAAAAAAGAAATTCTCCTAATCAAAACAAGAGACTTGGCTTTTTGAATTTAAATTTGCAATCAACATTTCCGTCTGACATCTGACAAAGCCGGTTCCCCTCGCTCCAAAGTTTTCTTCTGCACACAAATTGTTCTCAAAGTCTTTAATGACACTTTCGCAGGTCGTGTGAAAACGTCCTGGATTTTCTTGAGCTGACTTTTTTTTTTTCTTTCCCTCAAATCAACAGCAGAAGTAGTGAGAAAGTGTGGAAAATGAACATATTAGAGCTGTTGATTCATCCCACGGTGTCTTTTAATCCTTTAGAGAGGAAAAAAAACCTCTAACTGATCCTGATGAAAGGATATTTGAAAAGATGAGAGAGAATCGCACTGAGATGTGGAGGGGAAACCTGTTCATCCCGAGAGTAAAGGATGACAGGAAGTACCCCCACCCCCCCACCCCCCCATCCTCCTGCAGGCGATGGGATCCAGTTTTAATTTCGACACCTGGTGATGGTTATTATTTTGTCTTTTGTCAGATTTTAACAAATTTGTTTTAATCATGGAATCGGCAGATGTTTTAGTCGGGTTTTGTCAGCGGTATTTATAGTTTCCTATTTGCATTTTTAATTTTTTATCTTTTTTTTTTTTTTTTTTTCCGAGGCTGTAGCTGTCACCATCTTTTTGTTCAGTTACCATGGTTACAGGTGAGATTCTCATCTATCGGGAGGTTAGTGGGAAAAGCCGGTCCTTGTCTCTCCGCTCTGTGATGAGACAACAGACTCTCCTTCTGTAAATCCGCTCAACGCCGTCATTAACAAAGAGCAGCAAGTGATTCGGAACGTGAGCCGCTCGCTTGTCGAAAACGCCGCTCGCCATCAGGGTTATCGCGACGTGCATATTCCGACAATTGCACGGAGTCGCCCGTTTATTTCCCCTGCAAACCACATCGACTCGTGCGATTGGCTGCATCGTTCAAGATGCCCAACTTAAAACCGCCGTCTGCGCTCCACCCGAGGCGTCGCGCGTTGGAGTCGCTGAGAAGGCGTTTGAAGTGGGTGGCTGGCCTCCACAGATGTGCTGCCGACCGTTTCACAGGAAGGCGCAGGGAGTGGAAATTAAAAAGGGAAATGCATTATTTAGCCAAAGAAATTCACATCAAATCCCGCTGACTCTAGTGATTTGTGGAAAGGAGCAGTTCAGAGATGTATTTTCGGGGATTGTAGAGTTTCATCCATGTCAAATACTCGTTGCATTTTTAATAAGACAGACCTTTTTAAATGTATTTTTCATCATCTTGAGCTATGTGAACTTCAGAATTGTGCTATCTTGGTTCATTTGACTCCACAAAACAATGATCTCACGCAAGAAAAGTGAGTTTTGGGGCACTCTAAAGTTTAAAGTCTCCATGCTCTTTGGCTTTTTAAGCTGCTCCTTTGCCACTTCTTATCTTTTTGTATTTACTATTTGTAGTTTATAAAAAAAAACTGTCATATTGGGAGATGGCATGCTTCATGCTGATAAGTTTTCAGCTAATCCTCTGGGAAAAAAACTTATTTGTGAGGTCAACACTGATAACAGCAAACTGAGTGTGTTGTATTGATTGTGGTGTAGCGTTATAGTTGTGCACTTGATGATCAAACAAATCCTGTGGCAACAGTGACGGTGTGACAGGTTTGTTGAGGCAGTGACGCCATAGTTTAGACGGATAAAAACTCATGCAAGCACAGGGAAGCACCCAAGCCGAGATTCAAACCGTAGCTATTCCCCCTGTGAGGTTAAAGTGCTAACCACTATACCACCACACTGCCCTCAAACATGTGTAACTTGCCTCGCTGTGGAAGAAATCAGGGTTTTCATTGGTATTTTATAGAGTCGAATGAACACAAAAAATACTGCTGTAGTTTCATTCAGCATTAGCAGAACCCCTCCCCCCCCTCTTTGTTTTTTTATTTAGCGATGCTGAGAGGCATTCAAGGACAGTTCACACCATCGGTTCTTTTTGAGGGATTTTTGGAGAGGTGTTTATGGACAGTTGAGTGTGAGCCGTTTATATCTTTGATGGTGTTGTCGAGGTGTTCAAGGACAAAGCTCACAGGCCAGTATACAATGGATGTAGTTGTATGAGAGAAATAACTGCCTGAAAATAAACTTCAATGTTGTGACTCGAGACTTTGATTTTGGCAAATTTAATCATCTGCCTTGTTGGCGAGTTAACTAGTTCTATAATGCAGCTTGCAAAGCGTTCATCCCTGAGTGAGTAGGGGCAGAACGGCCCGATGTCTGACGCCTCATCCAAGCCAACAGTTCAATAATTGCCTGACGTGGATGAATGACACGAGTCTCTCTCCCCCCCCCCCCTCTCTCTCCCTCGCAGGTGTACCCCGGGTTAATGGTGACCGCAGGTCTGATCCACTACATGCTCAACCTGCTCCACGTCACTGTCCACATCCGCGACGTGTGCGTCTTCCTTGCGCCGGTGTTCAGCGGTCTGACGGCCATCTCCACCTTCCTGCTGACCCGGGAGCTGTGGAACCAGGGCGCGGGGCTGCTGGCAGCCTGCTTCATCGCCATCGTCCCGGGATACATCTCCCGCTCCGTCGCCGGCTCCTTCGACAATGAGGGCATCGCCATCTTCGCCCTGCAGTTCACCTACTACCTCTGGGTATGTACTCGCCATTCAAAGCCACAATAAGGACGAGCCTTTATCGTACCCTGAATTGTAAGATGGAATCTTAACGTCCGGCCACTAAAATGAAGTGACAGTTGGAACTTCTTTGTGAGGGATCACAATCGCGTTCTGTCACGCTGCATCTTGTGCAGATTTTAAATCTGTTTAGGCGTGCTCGGTCTTTTGTTGCTTTTCAAGGGGACAAGCTTTATGTATCTGGAAAAAGGAGCCTTTTCTCCAGGTCTTACTTTGCTCAGACGTTGAATTATTTATCCACAGCCTTGAGAGGCACAAAGTCGGGCTTCTTTCCCAAACCCACTCGAGCCCTGCAAACTGCAGGAGGCGCTGAAAAACCTTCCCAGCAACACCACCTTTCAGAGTAGCATTGAGAGGAGCTCATGTTAAAGGTTAAGTAGCCCCTTCCCCGCTTTACCTCTCCTCTCCCTAAAATATGCAACGCAAAGACGGCGGCTTCAGTGCAGCCGACCTTGAATTTTGCAGCGATACTGTTTTAGGTTTTTTCATTTACACTTTGTATTTTATTCCCCTCCTGCGATTAAAGTATGATTTGCCAGACTTATCCTTGTGCTGCACAGCAAACCCTCACCCAATCAAAGCAGTCCCTCGCACAAATACAGAAGGTTATTTGAACATTTGCCACGTTGCGACACATTTTTGAAATAGTTTTTCCTGGGTAGGTGGAAGGACCGGACCTTTTCAAGCTGAGACTTTGCTTCAGTCCGTCCACTCCTTTCAGTTGCATCAGCATCTGCCTCGCAGCTACCGCGCTATGAAAGGATCTGCCTGTGTGGAAAGAGGAGCTCTGCTTTGCAACAAGTTTTATCGGCATCCCGTTCTACCTTGATATTGAAGTTGACCTTGAAAATTATGTTTTTATTCCTTCTGTATTGAGCTATACATGCTCGACTGCCCCCCCCCCCCCCCCCCCCCCCTCACTTTTTCTACATAAAATATTTTTAATATGTATTCAGCTTCCAAGAACGATGAAAACAAGAGTGTTGCTCTTGCTGTTAAACCACTTTTCACCTGACATCAGAGCTTGTTTGACAGTAATGGCAATTTTAATAAAATGATGTATTATGAATTGAATGTTAAGGTGCTGGCAGATATGTGAATTAACAGAGAGCGAATGAAAGCGATTGAAAGTGGAATAATGTGGGTCAGTGTTGAATAAATGGGGGCACTTGTTCCCCTAGGGGTAGGTTTAGAGCTGTGCAGAAAGGGATTTAATGTAAAAGTGAGCCATCATGCCTAAATTAAAAAATGTGTATATTAATATTTGGAAATGGTAAACATTAGTGTATAAACCCCTTGGTGCAGGTGTTATTCACTTTAAACCTGCTATAAAAACTTGTGTGTTCATGGAACTGTAAGCATGCAGTTAGAGAATGGGAAAGTACCACTTTCCAGTTGGGAAGTTTGAAAGTTATTTGGGATTACTGCTGGTTTTTGTTCCTGGTGATGGAGTCTTGTCTTCATTTTACCCTGGGAGTGATGGTGATGACGCCGGTTTCTTACAGAGTGCATAGCTGGACATGATGGCTTCCATTTAGATATGCAAGCTCAGGAACGTTCTACCTTCCTACAAGGATAGTCCCCATTTTCTAGCGACCGGCCCATTTTTAATATTTGATACATTGAATGGTTTGGGAGTGATTTTCTCTTAGACACCACTATTTATCCTTTTCTAGAGGTTGTCATCGATACAAACCTTCTTCATAGGGTTGTATCGTATCATAGGGTTGTGTTTTTAATTTCCTCTGCCAACTTAAGTTCTTTTAACGCTGTTTCCTGTACCTTAAAGATGTTTCACCTGTAGATTTGATATGAAAACCAGGAATCAGATTACATTTATTATCTTTCCATTGAACTATAATGAACTATAGTGACTTTATTTGTCATTTTGAATGAATTTTCTCCCTTTGAGAGATCAGATGGTCTCGTTTACATGAATAATAAAGTGATCAGTTTCCAATTCGGTCACTGGGTTGTAGCAATCCCATGAGACCGTGATATGTGCACCCGATCCCACATCCGGCTTAACCCAGAAGCCTGCCAGTATTGAAGATGGATTTGTTTTCTAGAGTAATCGAGCTTAAGGAGTCTGATCAGGGAGAAACAAATACAAAGCTATTTATTTTTGAGATCCCAGCATTGAATCCCCCATCCAGCCATTTTTCTCACTCCGTGTATGAAGCGCCACATGTTGACGTCGCGTAACAGCCGTGCACTTAAAGCCCCGACAGTGGGAAGCAATCCGATGTGCCGTTTACACAGACTGTGATGGGATCATGAACAGTTTTACACCACCACCTCCAATCCCATCATAATTTAGATCAGTGTAATCGGAAACAATGCTATGCTGTACCTCTTTTTACATTTTCTTCATGTCATGCCTTTATCTGGGGCTCTGCGGTCAAACGGATGCGAGTAAGAGGGGAACTATGAAAAAGTGGATCTTTTATATTTGTGGTAAGAGGAAAATGACAAACTAACCGTCGAGGTTCATGCAGCCTGTGCAGATTCCCTGAATGTGTGAATATCAGTGCCTATCATGACGACACAATGGACATCCGTTCTATTCATTCAGTGCCTTGTCATCCCAGTGAGGGTGATTTCCTAATAATGGAGTTGCCAGCGGAGCTGGAATACATAAAAAAAGCAGGTTCTAGCCCAGCAATCGGCACACATGCACAATGAACCCGTGGTGGAGCAGGTGTCCGATGAAAATGGCCAGGCACTTTAGCCGAGCCCAGATTTGATAATGTAAATTTCATCGCTGTGAAAGAGGAAAAAGCCAAAGACTAAACCGAGTGACTTTCACAGTTCTCATTGATTAAAACCATCGACTACTACAAGGCTGCCTGCAAAGTTTGTATGCTACCTTATCACTCCAGTTTTTTTATTTTTTATTTTGTGTTCCATTTGGGCTGTACACATACGTTTTTCAGTTTGGATGGGACAAAGTGGAAGCTGCCGTCATTAGCCAACATCTTCAGCGTCAAGCTTCAAAGACGGACGATAAGAAGAAAAGTGATAAAAGTAAATAATAAAAAATTGATTTCCTGGTTTTCTTCCCTTTTAATCTGCAATAGCTTTGGTATTACCGACGAGAGATTACTACATGATAAAATGCTGCAATTACATGGAAGCCCGAGGTGATTTGTGCATATTGGCCAGATGTCTGTTATCGACTGTCTGCTCCTCTGGTTCTGTCCATGTAGCTGATTCACATCCAACCTAGTGGAGACTCAGAAACATGCCAAATAGAGGGGTTAGTGCTATATACCAGATCAGACGTGGGGCGGGGGGGGGGATTCTCTTACAGCTTAAAACAGTGTGAGTCCTGCAAGACCTGCACAATTACGCAGATGTATAATTGGTGGCAGCGCAGCAGATCAGCAGTCAGCAGAAATGTTCTGTTGCAGCCGATTGTCGGGCGAGTCAATTACTGCACAGCATCCTGTAATACCGCGGAGCCGCACCTATCCTCACCGCGAATGCAAAGGCATATTTCTCCTCATCATAGCAGATGTTTAATTAGGAAACATGGAAACGCAGGTTAGTATTTGATGTTTCCCGTCTCCCGTGTGTGTGCGCGCATAATGATGGCCGTACAAATTAAGCTTAAGACGAAACGTCTTGTTGGTTAATGTCGGTGAATATACATATTCAGAGTTGGTAACTATATGAAATGAGCCGTTACAAGATGATAGCCTTAAGCACAGTGTTTCATCATGTTTTCCATGTTGAATTAAGGCCTGCAATTTAGATTAATCTGCCTCCATTATCACAGTCAATTTAAGATCCAGTTTTAGCTAAGATGATGCCTTTTTGTGCCTCAGTGCAAGTTTTCCCACACGTGGCACGAATGTTTGCTTCCCCGTGTGGATGAACAGATTGCATTTAATTACACACCAAGGTCTCTGTGGCCATGACTGAGGAACTTTGTCCACTCATTGTAGTGAATTGTTAAAGGAATGGATTAGCAGTGGCACGTATAAAGTCTGTCTATTTCTACCAGCTCACATGACGCTTGTCTTCTGATTGTGGAAAGAATCCATTTTGTCAAAGAAAAGCCACTCGTGCACAGGGAGAACGTGCACGCCTCACACAGAAAGACCACCACCGGCTGGAAACAAAAACAGGGTCACGTTACGGTTAGGCCTGTGGGCTTAAGTACACAACCGCGATGTATTCATAAAGTTTAATACCCAAAAGGTTAAAGGTTATTCCAAGGACATAATGTACTGCAAGAACTCTTCCCTGGCCGTATATGTCAGGAATGCACCACTTTTATAAATGAGACTACAAGCATTTACATGTGGAAACTTGCTGATGCGGAGTAAATGAATACTTAATGCACAAGAAACAATTCTTAGAATAAATGTTTTATTTTCCGAGGCTACATAGCAGTGCACTCTCGCCTCACAGGGAGGGGGTCGTAGGTTAGAGTCTGGTGTTCTCCAGGTATTCCAGTATAATACCACAGTCCAGAAACATACATCACCCATTCTTCATTTACTCTCACTTGAACATTCACTATTCTCAAATAAGACATTGCTGATCTAAATGCATGCCACTTGGCATTAACTGAGCTTTAAAATTGTCCCTGTTGTCCATCTTATTGACATCTTCACAGAGATGACGTTGGTGTCAGAATTAAACTGTTGTGCTGTTGAGTTGAAAATGACTTTGAATCACCAGTATTGTACAGCAACTTCTTTCCAGCTTTATCCATATTCATCCCGTCCTTTCATCTTCATTTTACACAAGTCTGGTCTGACATGAATGTCAATTTCAACCGGTTGTTTGGCTGAGCCACCATGCAGCTGGCAATTTCTTGTTGTTGGGGGGGAAAAATGCAAATGTGTGTAATATAAATTTGCTATGGAAATATCCTACAGAGGTACAAATGTCTTGTCATACGGTTTATTTGGTGAATAGCAGTGACACAGAGTGTTAGAAAGGCTAATTAGAAGGAAAACTGATATTACCGGCCGCCCCTCATCCAAGGGCGGCTCGGTATCAGGCATCAGCCCTCGCTCTGCTGGCCACAGGCCCTCCTGAGTGATAATAGTCACTCATAGGCTATCTGTCCGATTTCCATTTCACCTTCAAGGCGTCGCTCCGGCGTTATGCTCCAGTGTAAAGGCACGCCGCGCATTGCAGGCATTCTATCAGGCAGAAGTAGTGATGCAGGTATTTCGTCATGCTATGCCTCGCCGCTGTTTGTCACAGTGTAACAAGCTTGGCAGTGGAGTCGCCGCTGGCTCGGAGCGGGCCTTTTATCCATCCAAGGATTCAAGCGTCCCAGTTTTATGTCGCTTTGTCAAATCATGCATGGGTGCACCTCCACATGTGATTTCAAGGTAGTATGAGTCACTCCACTAGTGTGTGCTCGCGGGGAGGTCTGCAGCCTTTTTTTTTTTTTTTTGAGCGGGTTCTCTGTCACTGATCTGGCATTGACCTGCAGTTTAGTATCCAGGTGGCTGCCCGAGCACCTCTTTTGTGTCTACAGTTTAAGCCCTGATACAACACCGCCGGCTGCGTTTGGCTCAGCACGGTGAAATTCCACTCGCTGGGAGAGCAGACTTCCTCAAACATACAGTGAATATCTGCAAACCAAACATACTCGGCTTCTGTGTGCACACGCGTGTGTGTATACAAGCTTTTACATAGAAAATTATGTATGAGAAAAAATATAATCCACACAGAAAATGAACCCCTTTTAGCGCTTAGGAGGGAACACAATGTTACAGGCACTGCAGAGATTTTTTTTTTTAAATTACATTTCAAGGAAAGTGTTTTCCACTGGGCAATTTAAGAGTGGGAACAGAAGCTAATATTGTACTGAATGACAAAAGTCCAACTCGGAGAGAAGCACATTTTGAAGGGAGTGGAAATAAAATCCACAAGCAAACATCAAACGTCAGACAATAATGGGATGACGAAGCCGAACCCTTCACAGAGCACCGCGACAAAAAGACAACCACGGGTTGGCTGTGTTCATTTCGTGAGAAAATTTTTACAGAAAAGGCAAGGAAGACGACGAAAAGCACAAAATTGAGTTGAGATGAGTCGGACAATAAGGACTGCAAACTCAGCAGAGAGCTGTAGTCGAGTGAATTTTGCAGGAGGTGAATTTGAGGTGAGCTTGTGGCTCTGCACTGAATCTGGATGAACTGCATTAACATCAGATATTCCCCCTTTCTTGTATGATACCACGGTTCTCTGTTTGCTCGGGATGGTCCTGGTGACTAAACTAAAATCTTAATTGAAATGAATACTTTCATCTTAAAGAGAAATGGTCAAACTTTAGCATGATTTATACATGGTCCATGGAAATACTGTCTAAGATATTTTTGAGAAGTTGAGATTTTGAATTAGCAATGTGTTCCATCCATCGCAATATGTTCTATTACCTTCGATAAGTAAGTGGAAAATTACCCTGCATGATCATTGCTGTAATGAACTGCATTACCATCTTTGACTGGGTAAAATCACAAAGTCTCTGGGTAAATGATGTCGGATCAGTCAGAATGTGTCGACCCAACTACTCTCTGAGGACTCTTGCTTTAAAATATGACGCGTCGTGCATTTACTATATCGTTTTTACATTCTTCAGTCACAGTTGACTTTTTCTCTGCTGAATTCAGCGTCCGGGAATTGTTTGGAAATGTTGAAATGGGTCACTGAAGATTTCAGCATCGCCATTTATGTCTTTGACGCTTGTCCAAAAACTGTGGCATAACTATTTGTCTCACCTTGGCGTGTGTATCAGGGTGTGTTAGAGACATCTGCTTGTTTCTGCATCATTGTAATGGCCTCTTGTCATCTCGTGTGTGTGTGTGGACAATGCATCTCCAGAGGAGGCAGGTGTTCCTTGCGGCAGCCATCGCCGCCTCTTAAGGTGATGTGTCATCAGCAGAGCAACAAAAAATGAAAAGGAAAAAAAAAAAAAAAACTCCCCCCTCTGCGCCCATACCACCACTCGTGCTCTGTTCTATTTGGCAAGGACCCTGAAAAACAATCATCCCAGCCATGCTCCACTGCTTCCTATTATCAGTCTCATTTACTCACATTTGTCTTTGCGTCTTCCTTTCCTCCTCTCTTTTTTTTTCCTCCTCCATCTCGTCTTCCTTTAATTGCCTTTGTCTTCCTTTGTCTCGCCGTGTTTTGCTGTCAGCCTCCCCTTTCCTGTTCTTCCCACCTGGTTCTCTCCCTTCCTGTGTCTCTTTATTGGTCATTCGTTCATTTCTTCCACCCTCATCCATGTCTCCTCAGCTCCGTCCTCTCCTCCGCGTGGCAAAAATTGTGTCATGCTCTCAAGTCTCAACCCGATCTTCATTATCCAACTCCTTCATTTTTATCCGCTAATAACCCATTCAGCTCCGCACTCTTAGTGTGTGTGTGTGTACCCCAACACGCACACACTTTCCATAATCTATAATTGAATCCCCTCATACACAGGAGAGCTGCTCTTTTTAACTCCATAAGTCTTTGTAAAGTGTACACACACACACACACACACACACACACACACACACACACACACACACACACACACACACACACACACACACACACACACACACACACACACACACACACACACACACACACTGGGTTTCACAGCCTCTCTCGCTCTAACCCCGTGCGCCATGCTTACATTGTTGTAACAGTAATTCCACTCTTTCTCTCGGCTCACATTTAATTAGCTGGACTGGTATCACACAGTGTGACTTCTAAGTCTTCACAAAGGGAGCGGCGGCCTGGAGGGCGCCTGGAGGAGGGGTTACTGAGGCACCAGCTGAACGCCGCCCCTGCGCCCGCTGAATGGACAACACAAGGCTGCACGCTAGCTTTGGCCCAGCTTGAGTGGGAATATTATCCGAGGAGAACACGGTGACTCTTGTTTGCCTGTTCCGCTGAGATGTTTGTTGTCGGTCTTAAACAATGGAAACAAACACCGAGCGTGGAGCATGTCCGGGTGTTCTGGTGGCACAGCCTGTAGCCGCGTACACGATGCTGGTCAGCCACTTTGTTCGATGACAGATACGACCTGTTGTGATCCAGTGCAAGAGGTCAACTAGTCCCAGTACACTTTTACGTCCCCCCCCCCCCCCCCCCCCCCATTCTTATCATGCCAAACTGTACCAACATTGTTGTCATTTCAGTGTTGAGACAACCTCCTGAACCTGAGTCCTAGATCACGTTAGATTGTACAAATGTACAAGAGTGAACATAACATATTTTCAATTTCTTTGACAAGTCAATGTCAAGGTGTCCGTTTATTTCCTTGGGCAGATTTGTTGTGCAGTAGCAGCAGAGGAAATCTACAAACATGCAGACCTTTAAAAAAGACCGAACAAGTACAGAGGAACAAACGGTTTAACAATAAAGAAATGAGCAGGATTTCTCATCGTGACAGCGACTTATAGGCTGATTAAGAGTTCAGTTTAAAAGACCATTAAAATCCCAATATAAAACTTGTTAAGAGCAAGATGTCAGGTTCTTAAAAGCCAAATAAAATCAAGAGTTGAGAGCGGAATAAAAATACAATAGAAATCCATTAGAATGCCAATATAAAAGCCTGTTAGGAGCGGGATGCTTGGAACAAAGAATATATGAGGAATAAACACAAGCTGGGCTCCCAAGAGATAAAACTAAATAGGTAAATAATGAGGTGGTAGATTTTAATACATAGAATGAAAAAGCTAGACATGTGCTCAGGCTTATTTAAGAGAAACGGCAGCAGGGACAAAGCTGTATCAGATGGAAGGTACTAGAACTCACTGGCTCAAGGACGGGGGCTTGGGTTCATCCCTATTGATGGAACTGGCCAACCACTGCAACCGGGTCTAAGCACAGCAACCACTTGACTTCATCATTTTAGAATACTATTGACAAGAGTCTGTTTTTAAAGAGGAAGGTTTCCATACAATGCCACAAGAGAAAATGCGAGAACAAACTCGGTAACAGCATGATATAAATCAAAAACTAATGGCCATCCAATAAAAGGCCGTTGTGGGGTATTTTAGTACTTTTATAACTTTCTCGCTACTTACTAAGACTCAGTTTAGATGACATTCACAAATGAAAACGGAAAAAGTTTTGGGTGGCCATTTACATGACAACAGTGCTCGGCCACTGAAAATTTAATTATTTGAAAAAGGCTGCCATGGTGGAACTTTTTGAAAACTCTACGACCTCATCTCTCTATATATATGGGGGATAACGGAACTCTTTGAAAATGCTCCGTCTCCATATAGACCAAAGAAACCACTCCTTTTCTGAAGCGTTGCTTCTGAGCATGTGCACCACGGCTGGACGAAATAGTTTATCTGCACGTGCGCCTGTAAACGGACAAAAACAATATTGGCGGACACCAGAGTGTCATGACACCCAGTAGATATTCTCCCAGGACCTTGTTGTTTTAGTTGACTCACCAGTATTAGACAAACTTGGTCGTCTGTCCATATGAATGTCCATGTACTCGTCATTCTTGATGTTTATTGCGTATTGTTCTCTGTACACGTGTGTGTGGTTTCATTACAAAAACAAACGGCACCTACTAGTGGACCTACAGAAAAATACCTTGTTTTCAGCGCTTCTGCATCTCCGTGTAAACGGACATCACTTTCAAAACGTTGCTTAAACATTGGTGGGTAATTCGTTTTTCAGAGAGGGCCAAATGTCTATTGCTAGTGTGAAGGGACAAAGTTTAATATTTACTCATTTTTGCCAAGTATTATGCTTCTGCTCCGGCGCCGCATCAGGTAAATTCTTTGACTTTTTTCTATGTTTGGCTGATTGTAGTGATTAAGCATAGCAAAGATGTGCTCTCAAGTATGTACTGGAAAATGCGTCTTCCTTTTCAATAAAAGCAAATCAGTTTTATGGGATCAAATGCACTACTCTTGTTTGAACCATAAATTCTAATTGTCCCGTCATGGGCCGGTCAAGGACGGCCAAACGGCTGAGCAATGCTCAGGTCTGGTTTTTATAAACGTTAGATAATGTTGCTTTGTTATTCTGTAGTTGAATAAATCTGTCCACTGTATTCAATCCAAGGTTAATGTGAAGAAGAAAGTACTTTTCAGTCATACAAAATCAACTGCCGTCTGAAATTCGACCAAGCTTTGATTTCAGGTGAATGAAAATTGATTCCTACAACATTGTAAATGCTTGGCAGTTCTGTTGACAGAAAGCCGATGCAATATAATAGTAACCTGTAATATAACATGGGTGTTTGTGGTCACGTGACGTTAATCTTTGCCTTTTCTGTAGTCATGTCAATGATGTTTGGTCTACTTGGATGCCTTTAAATACAGTTGGTTTTAATTTAAGTTCTCACACTGTGTGCTGACTTAGTGAATATCTGTGACCATATATCTTTGTAGAGAAACTCAAACACTTGAAAGCAAAGTGCTCTCCTGCTACGCCTAACTTACAGACTCGTTCAGCTTGCAGAAAAGCAACAGGTAGCTGAGACTGTAATTATCACTGAGGCGTGGGGGAGGGGGAGGGGGACCCAGACAGACGTGAGCTCCGGATGGGATTGAAATCAATGATCTGGGCATGTAATATTAAAACCAACCTATCTCCCCTGAAGACAAAATATCTCATCTGAGAGCGGCTTAATTGTGCTGTCACGCCAGCCTAAGCAGAGCTGCATTTCCTTCTTCCACAAACAAAAGTAAGTTCCATTCCCGAATGGCAACAAATGCAAATCAGATCATCACACTGTAACGTACGCAAAGGGAAACAAGTGCTCCAGGACTGTTGGTTGTTATGTCGATGCACCTCCAGCTGAAAGGCAAAACAACGCGCTCAGGTGATTGATTGGCTGACTCGGCGGTTTGCTTGCGGCTGTGTTATTGAGGCATGGTGTGACCACCATGGTCCAGTAATCAGTGACTTTCCTCCTCAGGCGGCGCTGAATGCAATAAAGCTTCCTGACGATGTTTCCCACCCTCAGTCTCACAGGGACTCCCGAGTTTGATTATCGGAAAGGTCACCATTAAATGCCTCCCCAGTCGGGTGTGTGCGCGCAGTTGTGTACATGCAGGCATGTAAATGTGTGTTTTCAAATGTTAATGCGTACACTTTATCAGCCCGTGGCTCAGAAGAAGGTGCTTGTTTACAAGTTGTTGCCACTGGTTCCGTCTGAATCTCATCCTCTGGCTCTCTCTCCACAGCTGGCTTTTCTGTATCAGCTCTAATTATCAGATGATATTTAGGCAACCTAAAAAAAATAAGAGGAAATGCCTTGATTTTATTAAAGGGAAAATTGTCTTTTTTTTCCTTTTTTTTTTACAGAAAATGTGCAGCTTGTATTCTGGTTTATATACAGCAAATATACTGATGTGGCTCTTAAATAAACTGCTTCTTTCCATCTCTTTTTGTTTTAGGTGAAATCGGTGAAGACAGGCTCGGTATTCTGGACCATTGGATGCTGCCTGTCCTATTTCTACATGGTAAGGAGCACTGAGACACAAACACACTGAATACATTCTGTCTGTCGACAGGTTCATGCTGACTGAAGACAGATTTATTCACTTACAAGGAAGCTTTGACGGAAATGAGTTCTTCGGCTTGTCCATGGATTGATTCGTCTATAAAGATGTGAATGTTTCAGACCTTTTCTGTGTTTAATATTGATTGGAATGGAATACATTCAGGAAAACATCAGAGGATGACACCAGAACATTGTTGTTGTTGTTTTTTTTGTCTTGTTTAAGTAATGCACCGTTACCAGGAGCCAGGTTTGGGCAAGTAGCAGCCCAAGGGCCACATGTCGCCTACTCTGACCCACTTACGTTATAGTGTGCAAGCAGATTTTTAATCATTGGACTGGGTGTCGGTTAAAATGACTAAATTACTGTGTTAATAAGTTTATTTCAAGGAAAATATATTCAAATACATGAATGTTTGTTGGAGACATAATCATCCATTTTTGCTTAAATTGTTTGATGTCATGTCTTTTTGGTTGACTTACTTGTTCATGGACCCCTGATAGTGAGGGTTTACTTTTTGTACCATTCACCAACAATTATGAAGTAAAATTTAAATAAATATCTAGTATATATATATATATATATATATACACTTTTTTTTTGTCCACTCGAGATAAACACTGCGCCTCAGGAAACTCTTCGTCATGTGATTTCTCTTCTTACTAGGAGGTCGACTCTCGCTGACTCTGCTAAAGTCTATGACCTGACTTTTCTCTAAAACTGCATCCAAACAATGTCTAGGTACATTAACTTGAGCAGACCAAAGGACAAAAGAGGTCAGACTTTGCCTCTCGGTGCTACAATTTGAAATGATCATATAGTTGTTACCAGTCTCAATGATAATCCCGTGCCTGTGAGATGATACCGGCATTGACATGGCAGTGTCTGGAAATTGGGAGGGGGAGTTGAGCGAGTGTTTTGTGCATTATTCATAAAGCCAGGCACAAGCCTATCAGGGGGCTGATGAAAGATAAGATAAAAAGACACTCCGGGCACTCTTCCACGGATTGTGTGCGTGTGTATAAGATTTGTTTGAGAGCATGTGCCCCCTATGAAAATCTCCAGCTTCTTGCTCATTCCCGGCTAAATCTCTGTGGCCGGCTGTGAGACAGATGTCAAATGAAACAGATTAGCGGAATCCAGCTCCATCGATCCCACTGCATCCAAAGCAGGGCCAGAAAGGACCGAAGAGTAAAGAGAGGAGGAAGATAAATAGAGGTGGAGACAAAACAGAACCGAGACGGACAGAGACAAAGGGATAGAAGGATGTGAAATGATAAAGGGGACAAAGGGATGGTGAGAAATACATCATGATGTATAACTTCCATGGTGCCTGCAAAGGGAACAGCCAGTCTCCACACTTCAGTTTGGTTCTCATTACTACAACTTCTTCTTCACTCATGCTCGCCGTCTCCTTCCCGATGTGAAGTGTACGTGTCTGTGCTGTCCCTGCAGCCCACCGAAATCTATAGACATGTAGCAGAGAACAACAAACCAGCTTTGTGAGTCTCCATTAACACCATCAAGTCCCTCACTGTCTCCCTCGGTTCTGGCACACAAAGTATCGCGCACCCAGGTTTTATCCGGCCTCAGTCTTGACCACCCTATCACCTTGTGTTGTCAATTTAATCAGGATATAGCCCAGGCTACATTTTCCCTCAGGACGTAATTGAATGCGACACTTGTGAGGCAGATGCAGAGGCAGAGCGGGAGAGATCCCCTGGCTGGATGTTGGACTAATCAGGAGAGAGAGAGAGAGAGAGAGAGCGAGAGAGGACAGAGAAGGACGAGATTAAGAAGAGGATCAGTGCAGTTGGACACACTGATGGACGAGAGCCACGGAAAACCTCTCTGGTAGCTGCACAACATCCTCCTTTCAAGCCTCCAGGGTGAGGGTGGAGTGAAGGGGAAAAGCAGGAGAGAGCACAGATGAGCAGCACAGCCCCAAAGTGAAACCATCCCACACTCCCCTGCAGCAGAGGAAACCGTAACGTCAGGTCAAAAGATCTTTTGATTAATAAGAGGTCTACCTCTTAGTTGGGATATTTTGGTCTGGAATAAGTGGATCAGTTTCCAGTTGTGTAGAATCACCGGCAGTGTTGTGATTTCATTACGCTGCAAATGGAACAAAATCTTCTCGTGGTACGAATGAGCTGTAGCGTTTGCACAGGATGTAGCCCGGAGTGATCAGCATCGTACGCAGGCAGACATAATGATATGGAGCAAAAATGATCCATTGTAAACCTTTCTGCCCCCTTGGAGACTGAATGCACTTGAAAGCATGGCTGATACTGAAGAGAAAACTGTCAGGCTGTCAAAAGTCGAGTCCATAGGCTAGAATAAGTATTTTTAAAGTAATCTTATATGCAGTATACTACCACCCCTTGGTGACCTTTTTAAGCACTGCCGCTCTTCTTCATACAAGGAAGCACATTGGGACGCTACTTAAACAAACTTCCTGTGTGGGGTCATCTGAAAGATTAGTAGGTCTGAGCAGTGAACAATGATAGAAACCCACATAGCAACTAACACTCTGTAAGGGCATGATGGAAACTAATGCATAACACATAATATCAGTATTGAAATCGTCCCTGGTACATTAAAAAAATTCTAAGAATCATATAATTTTGTACACGTCCAAAATGTTATCTTCAAACCTTCAAGATGAATATAATCTGGTCCCAGTATGAGGTCATTCAACTTGTGGCTGGAATTGCAGACACGGATATGAAAGCACATTTGTAATTGCATGATGTTCTCAAAATCTATACAAAACCTGTATTGCATCCGATGCACATGAGAATAAACTTCCGAGGCTGGATTGAAATCCACTTTAAATCCAAGCAGACAGTCTG
Source organism: Lipophrys pholis (assembly GCF_963383615.2). Classification (NCBI taxonomy): domain Eukaryota; kingdom Metazoa; phylum Chordata; class Actinopteri; order Blenniiformes; family Blenniidae; genus Lipophrys; species Lipophrys pholis. Next base: position 7,723,125 of record NC_137643.1, on the reverse strand, counting down.
GACTTTTTGTGATGGTGTAATTTGAAGTTAGGCTGCCACATTTTCCAGGCATAGATGATATGTAGTCGAAGAATTTCAAACCCCCTCGAAGTCTTAATCATCCAGAAAGTCATGGCTGGTATTGAAGAAGGCCATGTAAATAGTAACAGAAGAACACTCATTTTCATCCCTGATAAATGATCACGACACCAAACAAGAGCGTGTCTGCTGGAAACATTTGCGAGCAGGCGTGCATGCACCCACACACACACACCCACACACACTTAAAGCTCTTTTTTTTTGTTGAAGCCTCACATTGACAAACTGGATTGGCAAGCCCCGCACCTTAACCTCAAAGGGCCCGTGAAATCAATGTCAGAGTGGCATTTGATTCTGGAGATTTACGTATTTAATTATGTTAAAGTGGAGGGGGCCTGGTTCCTTTCTTGATTGACGTTGTCAGTAGATAGTCTACAAATGCAGTTTGAATTTGAATGTGAAAACGTCACAAAGATTTTCCTGATAAATTACTTAGCATAATATTTCTCTTTACATGGCATCTTCTAGGCTGTTTCTTAAGCTGTTGTCTTTGTCACAGTATACATGTGCAGCACTGTAATACATTCTTTGTTGAAATCATTTCACCTCCAGAACAATAGGTGGCGATCTATACAGACCCACACTTTTAGCTTTTTAGTCAGTATGCAGGTTGACCTGCCACATCACAGACCACACAAACTGCATGACGTGAGTGTGTCTCTGTATCTGTTTTAAAAACAAACTCCAGCAGTTTTCATCATGTTTGAAGTTCTCAGTAAAATGGAAAATTAAGAACTTTAAGACACGCAACTGAAAAGCAACTCGGTGGATCTTCGACTCAGTAATCCTGTTTGTCCGAAGGAATTGATCCTTGTTCTTTACTTTTTTTAAATGATAAATGATTGCAGCCACCAGGAAGCTTCTACAACAATGGTCTGTGGCCTTCGATTCTTTCAGTACTAGTTTGAGTCCCATTCAAGCTGGACTGCTCTGTAAACATGCAGGAGATTGACTTGGATTTTTTCAAGTTCGTTTTTTATTGGCTCAATGCAGCATTTTTTTAAAAGTGTGTAAATGTAGTGTTTGGCATGTATTCCTGTTTCCAAACTATCACAATCAACAGCGGAACCGTAACCCAACTGTATACTTTTCCATACAAACTGTACAATACCTACAGTATACGTACCCAATGCATCTTGGACCACAGAATTCTATGTGACTTTCCAAAAGTCCAAAGAAAGTGGAGGCATGGCCCTGCACATGCACAGGTACACAGAGTAAAGCCTCCCTGTTGCTTGCCGGGTTCTCTGGATCCTCTTCAGAGTGGCCTCGTGGTCATCAGATAAGCCTGGTCTGAAATGCTGAGCGATAACAGCCCATTGACTTGGCTCTGAACATTTTCTGATTCCTGCCCTCTGCTGTTAACCCTGTCACTCGAATGAAGGGCAGAATGTTTGAGCCGTAATTTCAAACAGTGGATCTCACACACACACGCACACACACAGCAATGGATTCTGATGCAAGCATTCATTTTTACAAGGTCTTTTACTGTGACTAGAAGGCCATGTTGACCCATTCTTGTTCATTGTGCACTTGAAATTCGAAGCAAAATGGCAGTCAAGTTGTTTGTGCTGAATCGTGGACACCGATTTCAACTCTGTCATATTGATAACATATTTCTCACTCTAATTTGCACTGGACAGAACTGAATGAGAATTTATTCATCTGTACTCGTGGTCTGGCGTGAAGAATTGCATACACATTCAGTTGCTTGTTTCACCATTTGGATTCAGATTAAAATTGTACCTGGGCCATGTCAGCATGTCAACGACGTTATTACCATCACCGTGCTCTAATTGAGCTGCTGGCTTTGTTCAGCAGAAAGAAACACAGCGCTTCTAGCATGGCTTTCAGCTGTGTTTACATTTGCGCTGCATCTCTTCTGGTTGCGTTGACACTGGCAACAACATGTATGTACACGAAAAGCTAATTAAACAACTGGCTTGACAAATATTTCCCACTAAACTTCCACAGCAATTGTTTTTTTTTTTTTTTTTTTCAGCGAATTGCGCTTGTTGGATTATTGTGATTATGATTTTTTACCAGCCAAGCCTTCAGCATATTAAATGTGTACATGAGGCAAAACAAGAAAATATGTAAATCGAGATAAATGGTGATGATAATCCAGCTTTCACATTTTGTGTTTGGTGATTAGACGTATTTAGCAAATTTGGGGGGAGTTCAGCTATTCCAGTGCTCTTGACATGATCAGTCACATTCATGCATCCAGACGCTGATGGTGACGACTGCTCTGCAGTGTTTGAGCTTTCAATTGGGAGCAATTTGGGGTCCATAATCTTCCCCAAGGACCCTCAGGGATAGGCAGAGATGGAAATTGCCCCTCCAACCTTGTGAATCAAGGACTTTTTCCAAACAACTCTGCTATGAATGCCGCATCCAGGATTTTGCGGGAGAATTCTGAACTTCAGCTGCTAAACACATGCAGGTCGAAAAAAAACCACAAGAAGAACGTCTTTGTGAAACTTGGCGAGCTGAGGACATCAATCAGAAATCAAACTGAGGGAAGAGTGACCAAACATCAGGTTCTGGGCGAGCAAGATGATGTGCTCAAGCGATCACATGACAGAAGTGTTTTTAAACATTGGTCTGACTTTGAGCTGACTGGTGCCCCTGCAATGACTTAGTCAACATTTCTATCAACTGAGCTGCAGTCTCGAGAAAAGCACTAGAGCGGTTAGAAAAGGCGATTTTATAGTTTGTATTCAGTTTGTTGTTTGTGTTTCTGCCTGTGGGTCGGATCACAGGAATTTCATTAGATGCTTTAATAACATGAATTCAGACGTGTTGCCCAGAATAGTTGCAATAATTTTCACTTTTTTGAGGTTTGGTCCAGTTTAAACAATAAATAAGATTGCTGTTGCCATCAGTGCAGTACATTTGTGGAAATGTGAAAGTTGCCGGGTGTGCAGTAAACCAACGGAACGGATCTGTTTGTTAATCAGTTCTCTTCTACTTCTATACGAGCCCTGCTGTGATTCAACCCAAGTGTGAAGGCAGCGGGGATGCAGCGCTTTTAAAACACCGGATGCCTCAGAAGGACTGTATCGTCACTGCAGACTGTAATTAATGTGCGGAGTAGAGAAATTCCTGCTGCTGATTTGACACCTTTATGGCTGGTAGAGATACATCTCCACCTTCGCCACCAATTTGAACTGCGATGGTTCCCGTAGTCCGATGAGCAGAAGAGGAATAAAGTATCCGGTGTTCATCGATCGCCTCGTGGAGAGGGGCTTTCAGTAGGTCCGAATAACAATGCAGTAATAAAAAGACAAAACACCATGGTCCGTAACAGTCGTCATGGAAACATGACTGCTGGACAAAGCGCCGTTTAGCTGCTGCAGCCTTTGAAATGAGCAACGGAGGGCGAGTCGCAACTTCTGTGTCTTTCCCAAGGACACTTGGACGTATCGGCCAGCTGAGATGGTGATGGAACAATCCAGCCCGTCACTGCTCCAGATGCCCTCAGTTTTATACTGCATCATGTCTGCTCAGCGGTCAGAGATCTATCGTCTGTGAAAGGGAATAAAGTGTGAATTCTTAACCACCATGAGAATTCTTTCACTCGCTATTCTCCAACTCCCTCCACCGAACCTTCAGCCCCTCCCTCCCCTCCATCAGAGGTTAATGACAACCCTTTGAAAAAACGTTTTCTAACTTCTGAGTCGATAATGCTCCTCACTAATGTCGGGGAGTCTCGCTCGGAAGGATCAATATTTTAAAGACCTCTTTTATTAGGTTCACCTCTCAGAATCGCAGGTGGTTGTGTTTTTAAACTCCACAGAAGGCTGTGCTAATCCACATGTTGGAGAGGGGGGAAAAAAGACATTCAGACGGTAGATGACGGTGTGTATGAGATGATTTAAGTACATGGGCCAAATTATTTTTTTATTTTTTATTTTTTTTAAATACTCCTCCACACTTCCTCTCACTCCTATTCTGCATCTTCACTTTTCCTGAGTTTTCTCATGCTCAATCACAAAAAAATAAGACACGGTGTATTTAGTTGAGTTGTGCAGCTGCTCCCTCAATGTTGTGTTTTCAATTAGTTTGCAGTCAGTCAGCATCACTGACTTTATCAGCCGTCCTTGTGTCAACACTGAAAATGAGTCTTAAATTGAAGTCGTAGCTGGTATTCATTCAAGTTACGGTTCACATGCTACTAATTGGCTGTCACCATCTGAAAGAACAGATGCAAATGACTGCCAAAAGATAATTGCACCGGCGAGGAACTTATTTAGATTTTTTTATTTTTTTTCCCTTTCACTCTGCCTTAATGTGGGATATTAATGTTTTTATCAATTCGACATGACGGGCTGTTTTTTTTTTTTTTTAAATAATGAATACTCTTCATCGTTCTTAGCAGGTGCAATGAGGCCCCTTTTGACAAGCTGTTGTGGATAAAAGCTCCAACAGTTTGTGTATATGTATTCTCTGCTGTTTAATTCCCTACCTTTCCCTCTGCCGTGCTCTCTCTGGATTCTTTGTCTCTTTCCTCCAGCACTCTTGTGTCTTTCTGAGGAGTGCTCTCACTGCTCCCATTTGCCCTTTTTCCTGTAGACAAGAGCACGCATTTGAAAAGTTGTCAGCCATGTTTTTAGCGGAGTCGTTTTTATGGCCCACTCGTCCACATCCACTAATGCGACGCTTAGCGGGCCACGGAAATGGTTGAGGTGGGATTTTAGTGGTGCTTTTAAAGTTATCGGTGCATCTCAAGTTGATTGTCTGGTTTTTTATAGATTCTATATATGTCAGGTTTTCATGGCTGCCTGCTTATATCTAATGGTGATAAGTAATAAGACTTTACATCGTTTAAATGAGTCTATTCATGGTATTTGACAGAGGTTTTCAAACTGTGTGGGGCAAGAAGCTTCAGAAGTAAAAATCTAGGATTCTGGGGGATGCCGTTTCCCCACCGTGTCTTTTAGAATTAAATTAGTAATTTATTTTTAAACGTATGATGATAACTTCAAATGATGAATTAGCTTTTTGTGCAAAACTATAAGTGATGCTTGTAACGTTTGCAGACCGTATATGAAGAATATTTAATATTTAGGCATCATTAAAATTTGAAGCGTCTAAATAGCTTCAGAAGAATCACTTTTTATGCCGTTTGAATCCCAATAGAAGCTCAATATGAGAATAATGAGAACGTTTTAGGCTCAAGTCTGGCTCTGGAGTTTGCATGTTCTACCCCCAAGGCTTGAAGAACGCATTGGATGGTCGAATGGATCCAAACGGCTGTAAACAGTAATATCTCATGTGGAAAACAGTTGAAGGTTTGGCATTCAACCAAGCAAATACCTTGAAGACGCACAATGATTAAAGAAATACCAGGGGTTTGGAGAAACATTTTCAGCACAAATTTCAGGCATTTTGAAGACGAAACAATTGGTGGCAGATTATCGGAGTAATTGGAAAAATGGCTGAATGAGAAATGTCCAGCAGCCTGATTTCATCACACATTACCAGGGACTAAAACTTGATCATTGTGGTGTGAGGCTGCAAACCTGAAGTCACATGCTTGATCAGCTCCTATGGTCCATAAATACGCTATTCGCAGTAACAGAAATCTGACAAATCAAATACAAGAAGAAAAGTCTTTTCCCGCAAAGATTCTGCGTGTTGTTGCTGTTCGTCACCAAGCGTTTGTGTCTCAGCCGGACGTGGTTTCGATTAGCTTCCCTCATCGATGCAGAGCTGACGTCCCTCCTCCAAGGCCAATTTGTAGCATTTTAACAGGAAAACGCTGCAGGGACGCTGGGAGGGGGGGAGGAGGAGGGGGACACCACCTCTCGAAGAACAATTGATCATGTCTGCTTCCGATATCAACAAAACACTTCCTGACGTTTCTCTCTCTCTGTGTGTTTCCCAGGTGTCGGCGTGGGGAGGCTACGTGTTCATCATCAACCTGATTCCCCTGCATGTGTTTGTGCTGCTGCTGATGCAACGCTACAGCAGGAGAGTCTACATCGGTGAGGCGCACGCGGCGCATGACTTATTAAAGCCGACGCTAACTTTCAGCATGCGACTTGATATTTGAAACTCCCCCACACTCGGCGGCAGCTGAAACGGAGCCCGTGTTCTCACTCGTTTTCCCTCGGCGTCTCCCCGACGTCGTCGCCTCTGCGTTTGAATCTGAAACGAGTTCAAACGCCCTCTAGCCTCATTCCTATGCTCACACTGTGCCGACTTCCACACACCCACTCAACAATGAATACAGCCACCTGCTACCTAACATCATCCATCCATCTATAATTTTATTTATCATTCAGTCGTCAATATCCGTTGTTTATTTGACCACAGGCTTTATTTTTTATTAGTTTTTTTGTCATTTTTGACTGCTCGGGTTGCCAAAATTCTGTCAACTTATCTCAATGCATCATGAAAATATCTCCAGATTACATTAAACTGTCAAATCTCATCACAATTCACATTTTAGCTTGGTTTTGGTGGAAGGAAGCACCTGTGGCCACCATTAACCACCTGCTGGCAAAACCCTCTGCATGTTTTCACGAGCTCCTAATATGTCGTTCATGCTGTTGATCTTCTCCAGCCATGAGGTAGCGAGCTCCCGCTGTATTTTCACAGTACTTTCCGTAATCGCAGGATTAGAACAGCAATGAAAAAGGACTGTTCACTGTGTACCAACCCCGCTTCTGCACACTTCAGCCGATGTGTCTCAAACACATTGACAAGGCGTTCACTCTTCACAAGACTCACCTGTTAATTGAGATTTATTTAAAGTATCTTTAAAGAATCTATAAAAGACATTCTGATGTACCATAATTATGTTCATCCATAGTTCAGAGGTTTTCAGTTTGAAGCTGCACTGTAGAAAATGATACAGTAAACAAACGGCGAAGAGAAGTTGCGTGGTACGATGTTAAGGATGCGTCTCCTTTGCGCTGCAAATCAGCTTCTATTCTTATTTTTATCCTTGTTTCTCTTGGAAAAAAATGGAATTATCATTTTCATGTCGGTAATGGTCTGCACTCTGAAAAGATTTGCCCCTCGGTAATCGAATCTGCCAAATTGATTTATAACCCTCAACTTTTATTTTTTTTGACTGTGGTTAAAGAATTCAAGTAGTGATGGAAATCGTTTGTTTAATGCAACTTTTGCTTGTTATCGCAACCAGGTTGAGAATATCATGAATAGTTTGTGGAGGAGTAATGTTTCTCTCGCCAGCCGGCTATGCCTGATTATCTGTCCTGTGTTTTATTGTACCATTTCATTGTGGTTTATACATCTATACATGTCTGTAGGTTCTTAGGATATTGTAATTGTGATTTTGCTCTGGCTGCTACCTTGCAAAACAGATCTTCATCTTAATGAGACACCTGGTGGAATAATGTTGAAATAAAATAAGAAAATCGCACAGAGCATTGCATTTTCACCGAGCACGCTGCAGCTCTGCGATTCTTCAGTCCCCTTCATCCATCCACACATCAAGTTGAGCCATTACCCAGCGGCAGACTCTCCTGATGTGGTCAAAATGAATGATACTATGTCAAGTATCATCTCTGCATGATTATCTGTCGCACTCGCAGTAACGACAAAGCATAGTCTCTGAGAGCTTTTGGAGATGAATAACGTCCTCTTCATCGTGAAGGGGCTCTGACCTGCCTCGGCTCCATCTCCAAACCCGGCTCCACAAAGCCGGGCTGTGAGATGAGCTGGGAAATGTTCCTGCTTCGCAGCCCGAGGATCAGCCGGCGTCCTCCTGCAAATGAAAGATGCGCGTGCACAGATTCAGACGTCAGAGGAGGCGTTCAGGCACCTGCTCTGCTCTGCGCCTTCCCTCCACGCCTCATATACCCCGTCTTGTTTCCAGAGCCAGGTGTCTCCGTCACAACTAAGCAACACACAAAAAAGAAAAATAGAAAGTCCTTGTTTAATAAAACGCCTCGCAGTCTGTGTTCCCTCTCAATTCATCTCGCTCTGTCTTGAGTCAATAGCAGCTGTGTGAAGAAGAGATTGCTGAGGGCGGTCAAAACTACTTCAAAAAAGAGGCACACTCTTCAGGAAGAGTATGAAATCTTAATTAAGCTGGTGCGTCTGCGAATCGGTTCCCCCCAGCTACAAAGGTGGGAGTTTCACTGTTCTCAGCACCGTCGTCTCACTCCAGGCCTCCCCGCCACACTGTGCCGAGCCAGCTCCCATTTTCTCAGTAAATGACATTAGATGAGCTATTTTATATTTACTGCCTCTGAGGTACAACAGTGAAAATCAATAGACTTTAAATACCTCTACAGAGGTAGATTTCCCTGAGTGGGTTCCAAACTGGAGTGAAGGCGCACGACAGTGTTTCTCCGCTTTATTTTGATTGTTTGGATGTCTGCCCTTTCATGTACAGGTTCTCATTAAATATATTGTGTTTGTTGTGTTTTTCATTTCACAGCTTACAGCACCTTCTACATCGTGGGGCTCGTACTGTCGATGCAGGTCCCTTTCGTCGGCTTCCAGCCAATCAGGACCAGCGAGCACATGGCTGCTGCCGGTAAGTCCCGCCCTCGCTGCGGTGTGGCCGAACCGACATTCTCCCCGGGAAGAGCAGGTTTCCTACGAGAAAATTCACCACAAATTTCGGTTTATCCGACAATGCAGGCAGCAATCTCTGGAAAATGTTATTCATATTCCAAGATGTTCCTCAAATCATTCCCAAAAGTCACAATCAGCTGAATATACCTGCCGAAGGCTCTTCGTAGTAATACCACTGATGACCTGTGGGGCAGTGTTGTGCAATTTAGCTCATGTTCGACCAGTAAAAACTACAAAGAAGGCAGTACAACGTTTGGAGGTAGCAATGTACACGTGTAAAGAAACCATATTTCGACTGTTCTTCCTGTGTCTGTCTGTTCAGTTTTCTAAACGAATATTCAAGTAATATTTGTTTCAACCAAACAATTTGATTTGCCTTAATCAGCTCCGTGTGCTGCTCACCGCCTCTGATGATCGACCACCATCCCTTAATGAACTGATCATGTTGTTTTGCCCTTGAAGAAATATTGCAGCTTCTTTTTCTCTCTCTCGCTGTGTTGGAGCTTCGCTTCCTGTATAATTCAGTAGAGCTCAGAGTTGCCAAACGAGATTTGGCAACTCTTGAGAGCTTAATTTAACGTTTTTCTTTTTCTTTTTCTTTTTCTTTTTTTTTTTAACCATTTTGAGCAAATATTTTTAATGCAGACTCATGTAATCATGTTTTCGGTGTGTAATCACACAAGTGGAATTTATTTGTGCTCGAGGCAGCTCTTATTAATATTTTTATGAGTGAATGAAAATCTTTTTCTGCGATCTAACCTAAACAAACTATTCAGCCGAGGCGAGATGTTGAATTTGTGTCAACCAACACAGACATCTCTGACCTTGAATTGCTTTGAAATTGCTTTCATCTCAGCTCTCTATAGAATCTTCTCTTTACAAGTCACACAAAGTAATTGAGCAGACTGTCTGGTTTTTTTTTTTTTTTCCGTTTTTTTTTTCCCAGTACAAGGACACACAGGGTGCATAAATTGTTTGTTTATCCAACCTGCCACAAAACACCGGGTGGAGAAGGTTAAGGCTGACTGCCGTCCTCCATCTGGTGAAGGTGTGACGCTGTACAGTGGCTTGATACCCGACGCTCTGTCTGCAGGAGAACATCAAGAATACATCCAACGAGACAGAAAGAAGCAACCAGCTTCGCATGTCGCCCAATATGGGCTCAGAACTTTAAGTTCTTTTCATTTTGGCTTGTGGTTAGTTTATTAAAGCTTGTTGAGTATCACTTCTCAAGAGTGTGCCCATCTGCTGCCTGACAGCATGGATGGGTGCGTGCGTACACGGAGGATTGTTGCATTCATTTACAGCTGTCGGCAGCTTTAGGAAAGCAGCGTCGTTTTTTTCTTCTTGAGGGATTCACTGAACACCGCAGCAGGTGCACATTGAAGTGTCCCTGTTTTCCTGGGCGGCTGCAACACAAACAGCGATATGGGAGCCTTGGAAGAATGTAGCAGCCCCCCAAAAAAAGAAACATGACTTCTTCTCTGCAAGTGTTTTCTTTTTATTTTTTATGTTGTCTGCGTAGCATCTGCTTGCAACATCTGGCGGTTGCGTTCATGAAGCATAGCGGGGGGTGTATGGGGCGGGGGGGGGGGGGGGGGGGGCAGCAGCGACCAAAGCCACGGACTTGTCAGTACCGTGGAGATGTCAGCCCCTGAGGCAGTAGAGCGGAGTGGCAGGGAGTGACAAGCATGTTGGCACAATGGCAGCTCTCCGGGAGACGGTTAGAGGCTTTAACCTTGGAAGTGGGCGACACCTCCTGTGGGTGGGCGGATCGCGGAGGAGTCGGAAGAATTCACAAAAGGTCCGTTAAAGGATGTTGGGTGATGGGGGGGGGGGGGGGGGGGGGAGAGAAACCCTCGCTTTTCAAAAACTGTATCCTGAATCCACCAAACAAAGAGAGAGAGAAAGAACGGCTCTGAGGAAAGCAAATTGGATGGAGGAGAGAAGTGTGACCGAAGGGGAAGGGAACGAGAGAAGCTTATTTACACAGATCTGTCTCATGCATTTGAAATCTGTCGTCCTGCGGTATTTGTCTTTCACTTCCCGGCAAACAGCCGAAGGGGGTATCGCACGCCGCTTTGTGGAGGATCCTGCCAGGACGACAACAGAGCTTCTTAACCACGCAAACCCCGCTTTGTACCCTGCAGGACGCGGCATCAATCAGAGCCTCCTCAAATATTCAGCTGTGTTTACTCACTCTCTTTTCATTTGCCTCTGCCTCTCCTCTCAGGTGTGTTCGCGCTGCTCCAGGCCTACGCTTTCCTGCAGTACCTGAAGGACAGGCTGACCAGACAGGAGTTTCAGACACTTTTCTTCCTCGGGGTCTCTCTCGCCGCCTGCGTGGTCTTCCTCACCGTAATCTATCTCACATACACAGGTCTGTACGCCCAGATACACACTTCACACACACACCGACAAACCCAGCCGCTCATTGTCGACATAAAAGTGCTCAACGTGGCTCTTTACATCCGGCAAAGTCGAACCCGAGAGTTTTCATGGCAGCCTCACCTCACTGTGACTCCGCCGTCGAGCTTTCTGAAAGTCAGATGAAACATTCACATTGAGACATCAGCTGGTGCTCTGGGACTCTGCGTCAGACATTTTGCTGGCAGTTTATAGGCCAAATTAATTGGGAAAAAAAAAATTCTCAAAAGATTCATTTAGAGTTAAAAAAATATATATAGAAAAAAAATCATTGGCTGGAGCCGCTCTCATAAGCAGTTATCATCAGTCAGCAACTCGACTTGGCGGACGAGGGGACTTCTCATTATTCAGTATGTATTTTACACAACATAAACAAACAGCTAATTCAGCATGGGCCAATATCAGAAAAAGTCCCAATTTGAATGGAAGAGAAACCGAAATCGTGCTTTAATGAATGCACCACCACCAAACAGCTTTTGTTTAATACCTGCCGATAAACACAGACTTTTTTCCAGTTTTCTCAGCTGTGTTTCCTCTTCATCACCCACAACAGCACAACAGATATCATATTAATAATAATAATAATAATAATGACATTTTCCATGAAAGCCAAGCCTGCAGTTTCATCGTGTACCATCTGAGAAATTAGGTCGTCGACAACAGAAATTTGTGAGCACAACCCGAGAAATGTAACATTTGATTCACGTAAAGTCTGCCGTGATGTTTTTGTTTAAAAATAAATAAATAAATAAAAATGCTGCGGTGTTGTGAAATCACACATGCAAATCAAACATAACAATGCAGATGTGGCATGTCCTTGTGCAGTTTGAATGTCTAATTTCGTCCTAATAAGATTGTAATTTACAGATAATAACACGGAGGATGGTAATGAATTCACTCCTGTCTGTCTATGTGTCATTGAATTAGCATAATATGGAATAAGCTGCTCCGCATTTGGCTGAGATATGGTGAATAACTCTCCTTTTGTGGAAGGATCAGTCGTCTATGTTCTGACACTGATCCAGATCTGGAATTTCAGCCATATTATACTTGTTTCCCTTTTTATTCAAAAATATATTTATTTTTGGCCAGAAGTTAGTGTACTCATCTACTATCCCCTGATGGTCTGACCTGGAGCCCTCCCCAGCGGGCTGCTAATCAGCGCTCTGTTTGTCAGACGATAAACAAATCCAAACCCATACGGATGCTTGCAGCCACGCACATCGGAGAACTTGTTGAGGACTGTTCTTTACCCGAGTGGCTTTTCGCGTGAGTCTGTGACGTGGTTTGACTGGACCGGTCGAACTCCCAATTAGTGCGACCACCTGGTCGAACTTTGTCGCTGTTAATGTTTCTCTTCATTATCTCACACGCGCGTGTGTGGCCGCGGCGCAACGCTCAGGGTTTCAGTTGCAGGTTATTGATGTTAGTTGTCTCCTGGTGAGGCGTTTGATTCAGGAGGACAGATGCAGCGGCCTGCAGACGGAAACACTGTGATCTCTGAACAAACGGTAAATAAAAGGTTCTCATGCCAGACCACAACATGCATGTGTGCGGGTGCAGTAAATGCCAGTGAATGTAAATGTTGGCGCAACAGAGAAACACAAGCACTCTGGAATTTTTAATTTTAATTTTTTTTCCCCCACTGTTGTTAATCTGCTCATACACGCACTTTAAAACTATTTGCAGCAACCTGTGCCACACATTCGTAAGCGCCGACTCTTTCCCAAATGTTTTTCCCTGTTTGTGTGGAGGCAGGGCCATTTTTTGAAAAGTTTGCACTCTGAGAGCTGTTTTCAAAAAAAACGTGCTGGTTTGACTTTAAACGTCGTAAATTTTCACACGGAAACGTCAGACACGCGTGTGGTTTTTCCATGATGTAACCTGCCTCCACCCATCGTCAGCTGGGATCAATTGTGAAACCCTAAAGTTTGATAAAATGTTAAAATGATGGATGAATTATGGAGAAAATCGTTGCCTTACGCAATTTGTGTTTGGAAATACACCCGTTTTAAAAGATGTATGTATAAAGTGTAAGAGGAGAGCTTGAGCAGTGTTTGGACCGAGGGGGAGACGCATTCAGAATCCCGACGTATCGTAAGGTCACGCAAGTTTTGTATTTTGGAAGCGTTGCTCGGAAAATGCCTTTCCGCCACACAGTTCTCTCTTTTGTAAACACCCCACTTTTTCCCCTTGTTGTGAAACGGTGTGTTACCACAAACGGTTCCCCTGTTGGCTTCAGCAAGACTGTAAGATAGGAGCCGACGAGCTCTTTGGTATCTCCTTTCCTGTGTTTATTATTTATCATCTTAATCATTTCAGTGTTTCAGTTTCATGTGTTGTTGCTGTTTATTGATTTCATTTGTCTCCGGTTGAATCGACGTTATGTTTTATTTGAAGGCTGCGCAAACACAAGTATACGATCGTCGTGCGAGTTTCCCCGCAGAAACCAAATGAAGCTCCAAAGACCACATTTTGGCTGCTTCCTTCTGGATCTACACGTCTGATTTAGCGCCTGACTGTTAGAGCAGAAGTCCTCCAAACCACCACACAACTTTGTCTCCTTTAAGACAACAATGTCTGACTTACCTTTCACGTCTCTGCGGTTGCTCTGCGTTCTTTACACCCATTTCATGGAGTTTTTAATGATCCTGTGTTTTTCCCCCCCAAAATGATCCAAAAGAAAACTGGTTTTGCTCGTTACGAATGCTTTGTTGAAAATTCCTTTCTCTCTTAAAGACATGGTTGTGAAATACAGTTTTGACCTTAATGTTGTGAAGAAAGCTGCACTCAAGTTGAGAACGATCCAGTACCCTGGATGTATTATGTATACATAGTTATTAAAGTAAACACAAGGTTTACGTATTCTCTCGGGTTCCTGTTGGAATTTGCCTCCACACACCAATACTTCAATGTGAATACATCTTCTGCACATTACATAAGAAACTGTCCGCACGGAGGCAAATATGTTTCCGTTTACAAAGTCTGCACACCAAAGAAACGCATTCCATTAAGCATAAATATTTGACCATAAGATGAGCTGACATGCTCCTTGGTTTCCGTGTGCACACCTTTTTTCGACTGTAATATTTATCAGCTTTATAAAATATGAGAGCGCTGCTTCAAATAATTGACTTGCCTCACTTTGGCCAGCTGACTTTCAATTCAGATTCCCGTAAGCACGGCTGCCAGGCCTTCACTCACGCAAGTTACTCAGTGACCCCCCCAACCCCCCCGCACCGCTTCAGGACCGACCGTCCGTATGCACGTGCAGAAGTCCGCGGGCTTCATCTGGTAAACGCTGTGATCTGTCAGCCATCTGAGCGGAGCAGTGGGAGTCGGTGGAATGCCAGCATTGAGAACCAGAGTGCGCGTGAGTCACTCCAAACTGCCAGACTTTTCGGTCTGCGTTGCAGCAGCCGGTTGGTGGTGGTTCTTCAATATTTTCAACTTGGAGCCAAATATCGATTGTTTCAATCAGTGTCATCCTTCAAGTCACCTCCCTAAATATCTCCCATCTCACTCTTAATGCCCCCGCCCCCCCCGGACCGCTTTGGTTTAAGGCTCCGTCACTCCATATTTAAAAAGTGCTCCTTTTAATAAATAAAATGTATCGATTTCAACATCATTTTTGATTAAACACATTAGTCACGAGACCTTTTAAAGAGCCACGGAGGCATGACACCGCAGCCGCGAGCCCCGTCCCAAAGTGCGAAGTGTGTGAGCGAGGCGTTTGTTGTTCTCGCTTGCGCACGTGTGGATGTGCGTGTGTGTGTTTGTGTGTGTGCGCGTGCGCGTGCGACTGCGAGAGCCCCAGGCAGCAGTTCAGAGCTGGAAATGTATTCCAGATCAAAGCCCTACCAAAATAAGACATTTGTATGCGCACATAAAATGCCCTGTGCAGTCTCATTTGCAGCTTAAATGGTTTCAGTTACATTTATAAACAAGTCAATTTCAGTAATTAAATAGCATCAATAGAATGCACTTTCACCATTGACACTTCCCCCACTGAGGTTTTTTGTTTTTTCTTCTTGGTTTGGAACTATTGAGGACAGAAAACATGGCTGCATGTCCCGTCTTTGAAAGCTGCATTCCAACTACTATCCTCACTATTACAGTTCAGCACTTTTTAAATCCTGCTTGTGACACTGTGAGAATAGGTTTTTAAATTGAATCTGGCAAGTTCTGAATAATACAGCGAACATAACGTCATTAAAGTAATAATTAGTAATAATTTCCTCAAGAAAAAAAAAAAAAACAAGGTTTCCAGCTGCTGTGATTACTCAATCTGTGTTTATATGGTTATCATCAAAACTTAGAAAATGAGTCATAAGTTTTTAACGGCTTAGACAAAAGAGATTCATAAACGCATTTAATTTGCATAAGCTTTGCATCAAAGAAAAAATGTCTTTCCTCTTTATTTATTCTTTTGCATAAAACACCCACTTTTGAAACGTAGTGGAGGGAGATGCTCAGTCTTTCTTCTCACCTTGTTCTCTTCATGACAAAGTCATAAATCTAGTTTATCTGCCACAAAGTAGACGACGATATTAAACCAGTGGCGCAGCTTTGTTTACAGGCCACGTTAATGAGCGTGGGTATACAACAATTAGTTTGTTTCGCAGTTATTATTTTCTCATTGCGTGCCCACATACTTTATGGAAATCAACCAACCAAGGAAATTTAGTGCGTCTGGATTAATTGATTCGTCTCCGTCAGGACACGCAGAAACACGTTAGATCTTCACACAGAAAGATAAAAAACTTTGAAAAAATATTATGTTTTCAGCCAATAGTTGAGATGGATTTGTCTTTTTTTCTTTTTCTCCTCTTATTTGTTCATTACTCCTAATCATATCATAGCAACATTGTGTTATTTTCTTGCTTCTTTCTTTGTAGCCCACCTTTTTTCACCAATGAAGGGTTTTCTAAAACATATCCGGTTTAGTTAGTTACTAAACTTCCTGAATACGTTGGACATTGTGCTACTAGTATAATGTAGAAAGCCTCTAACAGGAGAGTAAGCAAAGCTTTGCCAAGTTCAGTTTGGTAGCAGCAGGAAAATCATACCAATATAGTCACTTTCCTGATAAAGGTTTAAAAACAATCTCTCCAAAATTACCGAGTTAAAGTGATATAACGACAGAAATGTGTTATTTCAAGCTGAAGAAAACCAGACGAAATTAAAAAAGGATTTTTTTTCAAGCTGTGAAGAGATGCTTCAGATCCCTCCCAGAGTAATTAAGAAGACGTCTTTTAATGGGCTTATTTTTTAAGATTTCTCGAAAAGCTGTTTTTTTACTCAGAAGAAACGGAATACAATCAGATTTTATTGTTGCAAGTGGTCAATAATTCCTCGCATTGTCTCTCAGCACTTTCTCAAAACTTTTCCTTGTTTATCTGGTCATTAATATTCATGATTTTAAAGATAAAAATAAAACCAGAAACTTCATAAAGTTGCTTTCCAACAGAATATTTATGTGATTTATTTATTTTTTCTAGTTTGGAGTCAGTCGACTGGCTTTCAGTCTAGACATCCATTCTTTTCACCCTCAGGCCGTCTCGGTTACACGTCTCATCCTGTAGGTCGGATACTATGTTGTGTTGTGTATTTATTTAAAGTGCCCAGTTGGTTTTTAGCCCCCACTGCGTGTAACTGCGAGCTGAGCCAAATTCCGGTAACACCGTCCGTCGTCACGTTAAAACAGTTCAGCAGGCTTCTCCTCGCTGCCACCGGCGGTCTTCTTTAATCAGAGCGTTTGAATGGAGAGCATTACAAGAGGAGCCTCTCCTTATCGATTGCCTTCTGTTTCCAGGATACATCGCTCCGTGGAGTGGTCGTTTCTACTCTCTCTGGGACACCGGGTAAGCTCTGCTGACCTTCACACTCTCCATCGATGGAACACTTGTTCAATCGAGTGCATGTGTGCGTTTTCTCAGACCGCAGTAAACTCCCCCCACCCCACCCCCCCTACCCCCCCACTGCAGCATCCCAGAAGACAAAACAGCCAAGCACCGGCTGTTGAACTATTGTCTTTCTTCCAAACAGCGCCCGGCGCCCCGTGCGATCCGAGCCGCACAGCAATATGTTTGATTTCCACCCCGCTCTGCTGACTGAAGCAGTATGGGATGTTCTCTGTTTTGTTTAGTTTTTTTCCGTCTGATGACGATTCTTCAACGTGCCGCGTGTTTTCTCTTTCCCAGCTGCAATCACAAAAAGAGAGAAATATTTAAGATTGTATAGAAGCTGCTGTGTTGCTGTATAAAAGCTCATAATGAGGAACAAATGGGGGAACACGGGACGCGAAATAAGAGCATTACTCATCAGTAGGGCTAAATTTGTTCATGTTTTACCACGAGCATGAGGGGGAGCTAAATTATCTCTTTTGCCTCATAATTCTGGAGTTAATCAGGAGGATCTATTGTATAATTTGTCTCAACACTCCCAAAGCGCTCGGCTCGACATGAATTACACCCTGGCTGTCTTCTCCCTCCCCCCCACCCACAGCTACGCCAAGATCCACATCCCCATCATAGCGTCGGTGTCGGAGCACCAGCCGACAACGTGGGTGTCCTTCTTCTTCGACCTCCACATACTGGTCTGCACCTTCCCAGCGGGCCTCTGGTTCTGCATCAAGAACATCAACGACGAGCGCGTCTTCGGTGAGTCGTCACTTTGTGTTCAGGGCTCAAACATAGTCCGCCTTCCTTCCTCGGTTCCGTGGAAACAAATCCTCTGAGGTCGCGGTCGAGGTCACAGCGTCTCTGGGTAAATGGCGTCAAACTGGTTTCAGCTGAGAGAAAGTCTTCAAGAAGTGAATGACGGTCAATGTTGGAGTTGATGATACAGCTCCTCCTGTCTTGTCCTGGTTGTGCTCTGCACTTCGCCCAAGGTGAGCTGGGATTGGCTCCAGCAACTCTAACCTGGAGAAAGCAGGTGCAGGACACCACTTGATTGGCTAGAAATAGATCATTTTTTCCCTTGAATGACAGTAAAGTGGCCAGTTTGTTGTTTTCTGCTCACTTTCACACACTCCCACCAGCCTGATCAGCCACTGATTCAGCGCTGATTTACCCCCGTTTGTGAGGACCGGCTCTTTATGGAGTCCTCCAGCCAGCATGGTGTCTGACACCAGTAAATTCAATCTCATCAGCCCGCAGAAGCTTTTATGCTGCCAGAAGCCTGCATTGCTCTCCATTTGTGTCCTCGTATGCTCTTTATTTCCCCATAATCCACCAAGGATCTCACAATCAGTTCTCCGAAGACTCGATTACAAATGGGCTGCACTGGCCGCCATGAGTCAGCAAAAGTTCAACCTCCGAGCAACGAGATTTTAATCTATTGGGAGATTTTAAAGGTTTGTTTTATTTTAGTTATCGTAAGTGCGCTCTGGATGGACTGCTCCATAACTATTCCACTCACACTTCATGATTCAACTGCATTGAAATGTTTCCCGTATGACTTTTTCAATGACGGTCTGTCCTAAATTGACGACGTATCAGATGTTTTTCAAAGCGTCCTCACTCTCAAAGGTCCCTGAAGTGAGACCAGGCGGGATGTAGCAACTCCATACATAAAGCACCTCCTGCACTGAGGGAGCAGCCGCTGCTCCACAAAAAGGCCATTGTTAACAATGTGGGCTCTGTTTTTTTTTTTTTAATACATTTTATTATTCGAATATGGAGTATTGACAGAAAACGCCACCCTTCCCCGATGAGTTCAGCTTTGTTTCTTAAACATGCCGTTGTTTGCAGTCGGAGCCCCTCTGAAGACGTCGTCCATCTGTCCATCGGTCCAGACGGAAAACTCCCAGCAGCCACGGGGATGAGCTGCTATTAAATATCATTGAAAGATAAAACTCAGCCGGGAGTTTCATGTCCAACCGAAGCTTGGAAACATTCCAGCTGTCCTTCATCTAATATTGTCTGCAGAGAAAATAAATGGCGCTTTCACTTTCAGAGCCACATAATTACAACATTACAAGTCATTCATTAATTGTCACTTTCTCTGCGATAGACCTTTCACAAATAATACATCACAAAAATGACACTAACAGCAGAACAACTGGTGATTAAATGAAGAAGAGTATTAACATGCCCGGGAAGAATGTGGTGATTAGGAGTCCTGTGTGCTCGTCCCAAGGAATTCCCACATCGGTACAGTAGCTTCTCTGAGCGAGAGGTGATGGCTCTCCTCTTTTAAACAACAAATGTGACTGCAAAACAGGTTTTTGGGATGTTTACGCGGCCCGACAGGCGAGATCGAGGGCAGTAAACCTTTTGAGTGCTTTAAACAAAGTCTGTTTCTCCCTCGCACTTAATCAGACAATTAATGGAATCGATCGGTCCCTCACTTGTTGAACCGGGTCGACACTTCTCAAGGACGCCGAGCAGCCGCTGCTCTCTGCTTGCAGATCCGGGCTTCGCCCGGCTAACGTAGACTGATTATGCCGTGTTGCTCTCACAGCTCAATGTCTCTTTTCTTGTCTTTATCTCCTTCCAACATCCTCCGATTCATTTCCCGTCTCTTCTTTACATCCACGCTTCCTCTGTCCTTGTCTGACCTGCACTTGCTTCGTTCCCCCTCCCTCCTTTCCTCTCTCTCTCTGTCTGTCTCTCTCTCTCTCTCTCTCCTGCTTTGCAGTGGCCTTGTATGCCATCAGCGCCGTGTATTTCGCCGGCGTTATGGTGCGTCTGATGCTGACTCTCACCCCGGTGGTGTGCATGCTGTCGGCCGTGGCGTTCTCCAGCGTCTTCGAGCACTACATGGGCGACGACACGAAGAGGGAGAAGCCTCCGGCCGAGGACAGCAGCGACGAGGACGACAAGAGGAATTCTGGGAATCTCTACGACAAGGTGCAGATGAGGAGAGAGCGCTGTGGAAATCCGTGGCGTAGTGACGGGTGGTGTAGCAACAACGCTTCAGGTTTTACTCACTACGCCATGATATCGAAAAACACGTAAAGCCAGAAAGTGCCATAAAAAAATAACAACAGCAAGTCAGAATTCTCAGTCGCACGCTTTTATAACACCTTTTGGGGTTTTGGATTTATCAGTTTCATAATTGTCAGCTTCGCTCCGCGCTCCCCACCACTTTGGGTAAACTGTGAGTCAACTGTGATTCAGCAGCAACTGTTGGAGGCTGGTGCCATAATTTCAGCCGGCTCACTTTCAGACTGTCTGCTGTTGTCGCGCTGAGTAAAATTGTTGTGTTATCGTTCTTTTCCTCTCTTGGCGCTGCCCCACAATACTCCTCAATGAAAACGAGCTCAAAGACGACTCAAAAGATCAACAGTTGCTGTAAAATGACCAACATCTCCTTAAATAGATGTAGAATTAATATGAAGGCAGTTATACATAGAGAGGATGATTGCACACTTTTCACATGGGGACTTTTAAATTGCAATAGATATAATAATATTCTACTTTTTATTACCGCAGAGTTGTTTAACTCGTTTTGGTTCAGAGGCCACGTGTAGCCAGAATTAAGCAGACTAGTAAAATGAGCATAATAACCTTTAAATAGTGAGTCCCAATTTGTATGTTTTGGTGTAAAATAAATACAACAACCTTCTGGAAAAAAAAAAGTCCACATTTAATAAAAAAAAAAAATCCAAAAAAATATCTCATAATACGTAACACAATACAAGACATTTGTACTTCAAAGGATTCTGATCATATGTAAAAAAAAAAAGAGAAAAAACTTAGAAGTTGATATTGGGGGTGAAAAAGAAAAAGAAGGCAGAAGCGCTCAATCCTTTCACCTCCTTTTGATGATTCCGCAGCAATAAAATCAAACATCGGTATTAGTATCGTCATTAACGGGTCATAGTGCTGAATTGATACGGTGGCAGCGGGAAACACCTGGTAGCAGAAACACTACAAAACATTTTATTAACGATTCTGCATCCACCAAATCTGAATTAATCCCGGCACCCTCGTCATAAGAGGGCTTAATTTCCTGGCAGGCGAAAACGCTACAAATCACCTCAATTTGTGCCTCATTTGGCTCCGTCTAAATCTGAAATCACGTCGAACGCTTTGTTTCTCTTCAAACTGCTGATGCAGGGTGCACAAACTCACCCTCACACCATGGCTTCATGCGAATGTTACTACTAAGCTTCGGTTCACCAGTTTTGAAGCTTTATAGAGCTTATATTTCTGTTTAGTTTATTTAGAAAAACTATATCTTTTTAAAAAAATAAAATAAAATAAATCCTCAAGCTGTTGCTTGTCCTGCATCTTTCAGTTAAATGAGGATGTGGAAGCCGCTCAGCTGTCGGTGTAATCTACTCTCATGGTCACAGTATCACTTTAACTCTACCTCTCATTTATGTATAATAGATAAACTAAGAGATCAAATTCTCTACGTATATCGCCGCGTCCTTTCAGCCTGGAATCATGTGTGAGGCAGGGAGACACACACTGATGCAGTATAATTATTGATTTCAAATTCAAACTAAAATAAAAATTGAAAGTCTGCAGGAGTAACAGGTCCAGATTTTTGTACTTAAATCAACAAAATGTTGGAAGTGGGTAGATAATACAGCTAAAAAAAAGAGTAAAATATACTGAATATTCAATCTAAGTAAAGTAATTAGGTAGCGTATTGGTTCAAAACATCCAGAACTTTTCCCTCCAGGAATTGAATATCAACCCTAAATACCTCACTCGCTCAGACCCGCTTCTCGTGGAGAAAAATAAAAAAAACTACTTTTATTGTGACCCATTGTGTATTCCTTCCTTGTCGCTTGCTCCCTCCGGTACTCTGCAGCCGTTTTAAAAAGTCACAAGCCTTTAATAAAATATCACCAAGTACAACTCTGGAGTCCCTTTGTGCAGTTTGGCACATAATACCAGATTAGATCAACAGCAAAATGTGGAGTTCCGTTTACCTTTTCATGATCCAAGAGCCAATGTTTTGCCACCAGCTTTGCTCACTTGCAGCCGGTGTTTAAACTTCCTTGGAAATAACTGGAGCTGCAGAGCTTCTGTAAAATAATATTAACTCATCACAGGGTTCATCTCACAATCCTCACTGATGCGTCTTCACATGGTACAAAAGAAGAAAAAAAAATTGAGTGTGCTCTGAAATACTTTCTTCAATTAGTTGGATTAATAATTTATTTCTCCTCAATAATTCATGTTTCCTGAAAGCTTCAGACTTTGCTGCGCTCACAGTAGAGTTTGTCTCCCCCTGCAGGCCGGTAAAGTGCGTAAGCACGTGTCGGAGCAAGAGAAGGCGGAGGAGGGCCTGGGGCCCAACATCAAGTCCATCGTCACCATGCTGATGCTGATGCTGCTCATGATGTTCGCTGTGCACTGCACGTGGGTCACCAGCAACGCCTACTCCAGCCCCAGCGTGGTGCTCGCTTCCTACAACCACGACGGGTGAGAGCGACACACACACACATACACACACACACACACACAGACACACGTCCTCCCTCTGCTGCGTCTGCGGATGTTAATGACTGCGAGGCGTGCGGCAACATCCTCTTAGTTGTAGTTGATAATGCAGACGGACACGCTCCTCCACCCAGCATGCAAATCGCCACATATGTGCACACATGTCGGGAGGACGGAGCGATCGCATGCATTTTTCATAAGCGGCTTGGTGGGAATATTGATAGGTGAACCTGTGAGTCGTTGTTTGACTTGGTTTTTCTGGGTCATAGAAAAACATCTGCCATCCATCTCCGGGTTTACAGAAAGCTGATATATTATTCTCTGTAAAATTCCGTGCAGCTATAATTATTCTCGGGGAAGGAAATATTGAAGGCTGAGACTAAATGGTAGACGCACGCTCTCATGCATTTATTAATCATACTACGGTGGTTCCCAGACAATAGCTGAGCCACGCCACGGGGAAGGGAGCAGAGTGGATCTGACACGTACACGCCCCCGCGTCCCCACACTCGTACCGGCGCACACAAATGTAATATGATTAGCGTACCTGCAGTTAATTGCCTGCCTGGCTTTATGTCTGCTCCCTCAGCTCGGGGTGAAATTAGGACGCCAACACTTGAAGCGAGAGGTGCTTTTAACACCGCATCAACGCTATGCAGGCAGGCTCCATTTTCAGACGCCGTTGCCCCTCCGATTCAAAGTCTTCGCTGAAATATTAATGGCCTCCACAGCCATATGCCTGTCAACTTTATCTCTCGTTTCCTCTCCTTCCTCGTTAGGACACGCAACATCCTGGATGACTTCAGGGAGGCCTACTACTGGCTGAGGCAGAACACGGACGAGCACGCGCGCGTCATGTCCTGGTGGGACTACGGATACCAAATAGCCGGCATGGCCAACCGGACCACGCTGGTGGATAACAACACCTGGAACAACAGTCACATAGCGCTGGTACGTGCTCTTGGACTGTCCAAGGTTTATCGACAGTCTTCACACGCAGTCTGGTTTGCGTCAAATAAAGGCATAATAATCTGTAAATACAACTTAAGTTCAGATTCTGTAGGTTTGGATTTCCTTCTTTTTTCTTTTTTTTTTCTAAGTTTTTGCTCTCAAATGTAGACAAATGTTTGTTAAGCCTGCCGAAGCCCTGCAGCTTTCCTCTCTCTCTTTCTCTACCTTGTTGTCTCTTTTCCCCATCTGTACACCGGAGACGTAATTAGACTGTTTGACGGATCTCTGTTTGATGATCCCCACTTGTTCGTGGGCCTCACGTTGAAGCGCTGCCTCTTCGCGAATCCTCACTCTCGCCGTCTTCTCCAGGTGGGCAAAGCCATGTCTTCCAACGAGAGCGCGGCCTACGAAATCATGAAGTCGCTGGACGTGGACTACGTCTTGATCATCTTCGGCGGGGTGATCGGATACTCGGGAGACGACATAAACAAGTTCCTGTGGATGGTGAGGATCGCCGAGGGAGAGCACCCCAAGGACATCCGGGTGAGTGCAGCAGAGGAATCGGTGCTCCCTCCGGAAGCTCGCTGGTTGTAACGGCGAAGCTCCGGCAAACGACGCGACGCATAAACCCAGAGACGAGGTTTGTTATTGTTCTTAAGCCATTAAGGCCTGCAGCAACAAGTGCGCCTCTCCTGATGAAATGCATGCTGGTCTGCAGCAATAGGTGGATGAAAACACGTTGCGTCACGCTGTAAAGGTAGAACACGGTGATAAAGGGACAGATAAAAACGTTGCCTCATGTCTTAAAGGACTTAAATTCCAACATCACCTCCCACCATCTGCACCGAACGCCTGAGTGTCGCGTTGCTCCGGGAACTATCTGACTCTTCTTTTTCTAAGGAAAAGGCAGCTGCTCTGCGACTGAGACAAGCTCATCGCTCCTCATTTAGAATTCAGCATAATCAATCATGAATTATCCCGAGAGTCGATCGAAGCAATAAGCTGTGAAGACGGACGGAGCAGCTGTCTGACACCGAACAGAACGTCAGAAAGCTGGAGGCTCAGAGGTGAAACAGCAGAGCCTGTGACCGAAACGGCTTTGAATCTGCCGGGGGTTTACATGGCAGCCGAGTTCAGAGGATGGGTCAAATGCAGAAAGAAAGAAAAGATTCCCTAATGAATCAATAAAAATCTATTAAAGCTGCTTCAGATTTTGACTTAACTCTGTTCTTCAACAGAAAAACAGCAAATATAATATAAAAATTAATATAAACAAGCTTTTCCTGTTTTTGTTTAATATTGTTTCATTTTATTTTAAAGAAGTGTAAACAGGAATATTTACTCTGCATATAACTTTTCCAACAGTGATGTTTACAGATATTTTACATTTGTAAAAAAAAATTCAAGTTTTTGCTTAGAAGACATTCAAATCTACAGTTTGTTTAAACCGGAGGCCATAAATCTAACTTTTTACCGGTTAGATTTATTTTGTGTGAAGAAATAATCTACAAAACTGTCATTAAAATTGGAATGTGCTTCATAAACAAGATATCAAAAAAGAATGAATGTGTACAGTTACAATCCTTCAACGTTATCTGACATGTTATCCAGTTGATCTCAGACAACAGCAGCAGCGCAGCGGCATAGTTTGAAAATTGATCCGTTTCTTTGCACTTTAAAGAAATTAGAAGACTTTATAGATTCTCTGTCAAACTCATCAACAAGTTAACCAACGAGCATTTCATCATTTTGCTTTAATCTGTTATGACACATTTTGTCAGTTTTTGCTGCAGAATTTCTACTGTTGAGCTCTTTAGTGTGTGTGTGTGTGTGTGTGTGTGTGTGTGTGTGTGTGTGTGTGTGTGTGTGTGTGTGTGTGTGTGTGTGTGTGTGTGTGTGTGTGTGTGTGTGTGTGTGTGTGTGTGTGTGTGTGTGTGTGTGTGTGTGTGTGTGTGTGTGTGTGTGTGTGTGTGTGTGTGTGTGTGTGTGTGTGTGTGTGTGTGTGTGTGTGTGTGTGTGTGTGTGTGTGTGTACGCAAACAGACAGACGGGTTCCACTTTATCAGAATTGCGGTGACTCAGTTTATTAGGTCCTCGGCTCGAGCTCGTTTCAGCGGCGCCGCAGTAAACGCTCCCCTCGTGAACGTTAAAAGGTTCACTTGTTGCCGGAACTGTTTTTCTGCACACCCGACTCGTATCGCTCAGATTTTATCCGCCCCATTCCCATCATGACGGGCGAGCAGGAGAGAGCCGTGCGGCGAGCTCGCGGAGGGGAAATGTCCTGCGTCATTAGAGCTTCTGACAGCAGGTGAATATTACCTCGTTGCTTTTTAATGACACGCTGCTGAAATACTCGGAGCTGCACAAAGAGCTTGTGTGTGTGTGTGTGTGTGTGTGTGTGTGTGTGTGTGTGTGTGTGTGTGTGTGTGTGTGTGTGTGTGTGTGTGTGTGTGTGTGTGTGTGTGTGTGTGTGTGTGTGTGTGTGTGTGTGTGTGTGTGTGTGTGTGTGTGTGTCCAGTCGATAAGTAATTTTGCATCATTATCCTACGATGGAAGCTCTTGTGGTATATTCGCCCCTCTAGGTACAGAGTGTTAAATTCTACAGTATATTACAGTATTACCTTTGTCCATAGAGACGAAGAGAAAACTTATTCTTAGATTTTTGAGACTACCTAAGCTCTTACTATCGTATTTGTATTATTCATTGTGACTCTGCCCTTTATGAAACTCGTCCAATGGGATGTAAACGGTCCCATGTTGCAGTTTGCCGTGCATAAGCAGACTATTCTATTTATTTTTTTCTATAAATCAGCTCTTAGTTCTTTTTATTTAACGTCCCAAGAGGCCAATTTAGTTTGCAGCATAACAAGCGGCCGCAGAATCACGTGACAAAAACACCGCGTTTATGAGTATTAGGTCCAGTTAGCGAGGTTTTATCTCTTTGTTGGCGACGTGTCCGTAATTCTTCTGCTTCTTCTGCATATCCACGAGTTTCTATTAGAAATAATACAAATGACAAACTGTGAGTTGGTAATTATTTACAGCGGTAATCTGAAATTCTTGTCATTGTGTGAGCTTGAAAAATGCGACCCTCATTAGCAGAGGGCCAACGGGTGACCGAGCAATTATTATTGGAGGTTTGGCTCGTGGATTCACACCAAAAGTGTAATTCGAGTTCAGATCCAACACTTTAATTAAGAGGTACGTCAAGCTCGGATATTGTTGAGAATGACTTTTCTACTCCAGGGTAGCAGAAAGAAAAGTCGTTTTCTCACAAGCCACAAAGAGTTTAGGAGGAAATCTGGAGTGAAATGTGTCAAATTAGACGTGCATTGAGTGGACGCCCTCTCTTTTCCGTCTTCTCCAGGAGAGCGACTACTTCACCCCTCAGGGGGAGTTCCGGGTGGACAAGGCTGGCTCGCCGACTCTGCTCAACTGCCTCATGTACAAGATGTCCTACTATCGCTTCGGAGAGATGCAGGTGAGAGTTTTTCATCATCCCTTATCAGCCGAGAAAGAGAGAGGGGGGGGGGGGGGGAGATTATTTTTTTGAGTTCAGAAGGTAACAAGCAGCTGCTGTCACCACCCATGAATAGTCGTGCTACTACATTTTTACTGGAAGATAACGAGCCGCTGCCACCAGCTAAAGGTGAAACACGTCTTACAACAGTATGTTAAAGCAGAGCGGGCTGAGAGAGGTGGTGGAGGGGGGGTCGGCGGGGGGTAGAGGGGGAGAGAAAAGAGAAGCTGCCGGTGGAAATATGACGGATTGGCAGAGGCTTTGAAATGCGCCAGGGCTACTCCTGGCAGGGAGCAGAGGAGAGATGAGAGGACGCCTTCCTGCCAGGTGCTGTAGATGTGGCCCGGCCAGCCGGCAGAATCAATGCCGCCGCCGCCGCCGCCATCCTCTCAGAGCTGCGAGGAGCTCGCGCCGCTCACTTCCAGGGGCGGGAAAGAGAGAGACGCCGTGACGGAGGACGGGAGCTAGGGAGCCCTGCGAGACGAGAAAGGAGCCGGAGTTGTGGGAGTAGATTAGATTTATGGAAACAAGATGTGACAAGGAGAAACCGGAGCTTAGGGGACGACAGGAGGAGGAAAATAAGTCGAGCCGAAGTGCGGGGTAGTTACAGTTTGTGCTGCTGACTCAAGGTTAAACACACAATGCATATTACAGCAGTGGAATGAATAAAAACCTACACACAGCCGAGCGCGCCATTTATTTCTTTTACGTCTAAATGACAAGCTGAGCCACTGTAATAAACGCACATCTCTGGAGTAAAGTTTGTGGGGGGGAGGGGCTTATACAAACACACTAGTTCACACTCTTCGTCCTTTAAAGCAGCCGGAGAGGAGATGCAGAGATACAGGGACACAAAGGGGCGGAGTGAGTGAGTGAGTGATGCCTGGACAGAAGAAGAGAGGAAACAACAATGGAGCACTGTAGCTGTGAGAACAGAGGGGACAGACGTGAGCGGGACACGGCAACAGCAGCAGAGTCTGAAGGACGAGCAATCGAAGGCTTTTCCGAGCAGAATAACGGGGACAAGAGTTTGTGAGTGAGTCACACACAGCGTAATGGAGCGGCTGCCAAAGGGCGCACGCTGCAGTGTAATCACGGCACCATCACACCTGCTATTTATTTCCGGTCGACATTAGATTGTTCTTGTGTTTTTTTTTTAACTGTTCATGTTCAAATTGTCCAAGGCCTTTAGACGTGACACGGATTAAAAATGTTCTACCTTCTTCCTCTCAGACGACAACTTTTTCTCTCATTCTGGTTTTTTTCTTTTTTGTTTGTTTACAAACTTGTGACACTTCCTCTGACTTCCCCTGGCGGAGAGTTTG
The DNA here is from genome assembly GCF_963383615.2 of Lipophrys pholis. Taxonomy (NCBI): domain Eukaryota; kingdom Metazoa; phylum Chordata; class Actinopteri; order Blenniiformes; family Blenniidae; genus Lipophrys; species Lipophrys pholis. The sequence goes on along the minus strand of NC_137643.1, from coordinate 7,694,855 downwards.
CGGCGTCTAATGACGGCGCTCCCGTTTTGTGCAGCAGGTCGTCGCCTCAGTTTTGCATCATGAGCTGGAAGCGGGTAGAACACGGCGGGCCTGCTCGTGTTTGTTTGTTGAATGGCACGCAGGCTGTGCGCCGCCTCTCCTCGCGTTCGCCGCTCCGGCGTTGGTTTCCTCAGCCGTCGTGCAAAATCCTGCACGAGGACAAATCAGAGTGGTTTGAATCCAAATGATGTCGGTGCTGCAGTGACGCACAGATTCGGTAGAAAATGTGACTGGATTTCAGCTCAGGCCGTTTTGAGGGTCCGTTTTTCCCCCCAAGATCACTTTAACTTTCAGGAACAGGAAGTTCTTCGGTGTTACGGAGTGTTTTTGACTGCAGAAGTCCTCGGGGCTGGTGTATGGACGCAAAGCTCTTTTTTTTTTTCTCTCTCTGCTTTTCTGGTAGTTTTTAAAATTTCTAGATATTATTAAATGGCCTGGGAGTTTGTGCGTGAGGAGCGTGCGCGCCAAATCCTGTCGGCAGCAACAAGGTAGGAATAAAAAGAGTTTAGCAACACTGGGGAAGGTTTCTAACAGGAAATCCAAATCAACCGCCACATGCATAGTGAATAATTCCACTTCATTAGATCATGAAATAAATGCGGTCTGAAACGTAAACACGGTGCTGCAGCTGGTTAAAGGTTTTTTTTTAATATTTTTTACATTTAGTTAGGAGTGACCTAAATGGTCCGATTGAAATGCAGTGAAGAGTCAGAAAGCTTCAGTCCGTCCGCACGACCAGCCGCCTCAAAGCTCAGTCCAGTAAAAAACAAAAACAAACGGCAACCTCTCCCGTCCCCGCAGCTGGACTTCAGGACGCCGCCGGGATTCGACAGGACGCGCAACGCCGAGATCGGCAACAAAGACATCAAGTTCAAGCACCTGGAGGAGGCGTTCACCTCCGAGCACTGGCTGGTTCGCATCTACAAGGTGAAGAATCTGGACAACCGAGAGCCGCTGGACCACAAGCTGCGCAGCGTCGTGCCCAGGCAGAAGTACACCTCCAAAAAGGTAGACGCCACGATTTCTGTTGCTCCCTCGGATGATTTAACCGGATGTCTTTGTGCTTTTGGAGAGGTTTTTTTTTTTTTAATTACAGGAAAGAGACAAAACACTGGACAAGTAGTAGAATTAGAACAATCACTATTTCTATGTCTCTAGTACTTTATTATAAATGATCTGCAGTCTTGTTGGCGCTGTGGTTGTTCCTCTGCCAAGTGTGTTCGCTCAGTATCTATGCGTAGTTGTTTGACTTCTGTTATATGAAAGCTGTCGGTTTCACGTGGAAATGCACTAAAAGTGATTTACATTCTTAGGAGATTTACCGTCTTTAGTACATTACAAAACATCTTTATTATTACAAAACACTCTAGGTTCATTTGCAATGTGGCTGTATGAAAAGAAAATACAATTTGAAGAGACGTTCATCAGTCTGCGCCAAGGTTTTGGAACGATATATATAAAAAAAAAAGCGATTTACAGAGATCGTTGTCTGAACGCACTAAAGTCAATATTTGTCTTCGTTCTGTCCCGCCGCAGACGGCCAAGAGGAAGCGAGGACACATCAAGAACAAGCTGGTCCTGAAGAAGGGCAAGAAACTGCAAAAAAAATAATGGCGACGGAGAACTTTAGGAAAACAAACGTGAAGAAACCTTGAACAACCAATGAAGATGATGAAGATGAAGAAGAAGAGTACAGGGGCCGTTTACCTGGCACTAGTTGGTGTGGGCGTCTGCTCGGAGCGCCCTCGTGTGTCGAGGAAGTGTCACATCCGGCTCGCTCCAGAACTCTCGTCAGTTTTATTCAGAGGACGTTGTTTTTCTTGCTTTTCTTCTCCGTTCTCTTTTTTGTTTTCTTTGTACTTGAATGTGTGGCGAAGGCACAGGGCTGCTCCACCGGTCTTTTTTTGTTTTGTCGTTGTTGTTTCGTTTTGTTTTAATGTCAGTAAACTGCTTCTCAGCGCAGCGATGGGAGGGGGTGAAGAGGAAACCAGAGAGGAACATTTTGCACCAAAGACCCATCGACCTTGCTCCGTGGCTCACGTGAACTCGATACCGAGAGCGAGGCGCCGCCGCCGCCGCCGCAGCAGCGAACGCCTTGGAATTTGGTTCCTGACACGTGTACAGAAGACAGTATGCGGTATGGAGGAACGTCCCCGCGTCGGCACAGCCCAACTGTAAAATTAACCTTTTTATCGGCATCGTCATCTCTTCCTTTGCATCTGCCTGGCTCCCCGACCCTCAAGTTTTCACAAGAAAGAAATCGGCCTAAAGTGTAAATATGTGATGTAAAGAAAATGTCTAAACGGATGCTAATATATTGGATCGTCGTGGTGATTTTTCTTTCTTTTTCTTTTTAAATATGCAGTTTTTGATTTTTCTCAATTTCTTTGTGATCGTTTCTTTTCTTTGTATGACAGCAAATAGATCAGTGAATGCAATAATTCTTGTACAGAGGGGTTTGAGATTGGGTAAAAAAGATTTTGAATGTGAATTTTTTTTTTTTTTTACACCACCCCCCCTGCCCACACGTTTTTCGTTTTTGTCGTAAAATTGCGTAGATTGTAGGTTTCTGCTGCTCGGGGTTTTTTTAAGACGGAAGCAAGCAACTGTGTGTAAAAAGTAGTGATAATAAATTGGGCCTCCCATCCTGCAGGGGGAGCTCTCTAGTTGAAGTGAGCAAAGCCTAGTGCCTCATCGCTGGTCATCCTCTCTGATCTTGAGTTGTGTTTTCTTTCAGCGGTTTGAGGCGGAGCTGGCGGAGAGCTGGTAAACGGGAAGTGGTGCTAGACGAGGTTTAACGGACTTCCATCTCTTGCCTGTAACTTCACACAAAAGTCTCTGGAGCTGCGTCCCATTTTCACACTGTGTACTCAGGCTGCATAAACACAGAACAGCAGAGAGCATTATCCATGCAACAAAACAATACAAAACAAAAAAAAAAAAGAAAACCATTCTGAGGGCAAATCATCGCCCTGTCAGCACATTTAAATGTAAAATCACTTTTTTTTTCCCCATTTCAAAACTTTCAAAGTCGTCAAAAAGTTTTGCCTGAGCAGCAGTGCTATTTTTCTTTCTAAATTAAATAGTTAATTAAAAAAATTCAATAATCATTGCCCTGTTACCTCTCAGATTGTTAATTCAAAGCACATTTTCTTGATTTTATGAGGAAACGCCAGATCGGCCGATCGCATATCTTTTCATTTTAATAGCAGAAATAATCTGCTCGTTTTATTTATTTACTGATGAATCAGTCAAACATTCTGCAGGGAAAAAGTGCATCAGCCCCGAGAGAACGTCTTCAATTGTCTGAAACGTCGTGTGAAACTGAAAAGGAAAAAGCTTTGATTATTCTCTGGAAATAAAACGGTTTTCTAAACGCAACCTGAGTAAATAAAACTGCTGCTGATTGTTAAACATCTATAATTCACTCGGATCAGTCTGCTATCAAAAATAAATCACAGAGGAGTCTAATAGACTATTAAAGTTGTGTTTGAACTTATTCGCCGTTTTGTGGAATCGTGTCGGTCTGGTTATCGGAATAAAAACGCAATCCAGCTGAAATGTTGGCAGCACACACACACACACAAAAAAAATCCTAAATTCTGATTTTTAGAGACAAAACCGCTGCAGACTGCATTTCCCCATCAAGCATGTCTGTTAGATTAAAAATGATTCCTCCACTTTTTCTGTGTTTTATGCAACGTTTAAGAGAAAACGTGCAAGAAAATAAAGAAGCAACTAAAAAAAAAAAGTTTAAATTGAAAACTGAAGACTACATTTTCCATGACGCACGTTGATTAAATTAAAGAAGTTCCTTTGATTTTCTCCTGTTAGACAATATTTCAACCAAGCGAACGACTTATTAAAAAAAAAAAAAAAAAAAAAGGTGGTGAATCCACAGCTACATTTCCCATGATGCACCTCTGTTTATCATCCAACCACATAATGAATTACTTTATGAAAAAAAGTAAACTTTAACTGCTGCAGACGGCATTTCCCATGATGCATTTCTGTTTGTTAGACCCTCTTTATTAAATCTGTAAGAGTTGATGAATGATTGTTTCACCTGTGGTACACAGTGTGCACGGGCCTCGGCTCTGATGGAGGCCGTCGCCGTCTTATGTGGGCTTCGTACTGTTCTGCGTGTTCGGCTTCTTCTGACATCAGGTCTAAGTGTGTGTGTGTGTGTGTGTGTGTGTGTGTGTGTGTGTGTGTGTGTGTGTGTGTGTGTGTGTGTGTGTGTGTGTGTGTGTGTGTGTGTGTGTGTGTGTGTGTGTGTGTGTGTGTGTGTGTGTGTGTGTGTGTGTGTGTGTGTGTGTGTGTGTGTGTGTGTGTGTGTGTGTGTCTCTCTTTGATCTGGCTGCGTTTGATCTACTGAAAACTTGTCGGTTTCGGGGCTTCAGAACTTCGACGTGACGCCACACTGAATGATTTTTGTCGTTTGTGGACGGACTTAAAGAAAAAAAAAAAAAGCCTTAATGTGTTGTACAGTTTGTTTCTCTTTATTTTTTTGTTCAATTTTCTTTCCCTTCTGCGGTTTAGTTCCTCTGCTGAGTGCCGTCTGTTCCTAACACCGTCTGTCCCTAACACCGTCTGTCCCCTCCCTTCTCGTCCCTTGCTCACCTTCAAAGTTTACATTTTTACATTTGTTGTTCTGTTCGGCCATCTTTAAATATACACTTCAATGAAAACGGTCTGCGGTGTTGTTACTGGCCACATTTTGCAGACGTGACGTTAAAGCCAAGTGGACGCAGACTGAGCCACTTGATGGCAGCATTAGACTCTGGATGGAGACGGTGGTGTGTGAGGGGAAGACTCCACGACGTCGGTGCTGGTGAGGGCAGATGGTGGGCTGCAGGCTGCCGAGGTAAAGTGCACATTTCACTGTTCTGACCTACATAACCTCCAGTGAAGCTTGTTTGATATGGTGCATTCAGGAGACGCCTGATATTGTGTCTTTACAACCACATACACAACAAAGTCCTTGTCAATGGGTGCTGACCTCTGCAGGTTCCGAGATCGTCACAGTTTGACGTGTGAGCTAACACACTTTGTTGTTTTATCAGATTCTACTCTGAAACATCAGTTTATTTATGTTTGGTAGATTATTTCTTATCAATAATTCTTAGTAATAGTTTATTGGGTCAAAAATAGTGAGCTTAAACCACCTTATAAATGTTTTAAGCTTTTTTAAAAAAAATTTAATCATCCAGGTTATTCCATAAACTAACTCCGCTTACAGAAATGCATCTACTTTTTTTTTTTTTTTTTTATTCTTTCTTGCCATATTTTTAGAAAGAAATCCCAGGACCCCCCCCCCGAGGCGTCATCGACTTCTCATTCCACTTTTCTAAGAGCATTTGTTGGATGAGCTGCAATCAGAACAAACTATTGGGCAAATTTTTAAAATGTCCCACAAATGCATCTTCCTTACTGAAAATGTGACCCCAATATATATATATATATATATATGGTATTTACTTTTCCTAATGAGCTATATTGCTCACTAAAATGTTCTTACTTTTCCCGCTCCGTCACTTTGCTTTACTTCTTTTGATTTTTTTTTGGAAACTAAGAGATTCACAAAGATTTTACTGGTTGCAGGGTAGATTATTTTTTTTTATTTCAAAGTGCATCTACACATTATCCTGACATTTAAGCCAAAGATGTTAGACAATGCAACCGATTTCATACCAAATCTATGTCGGGAGTGTGTTTGTAGCGTGCCCCTAAAAGAGGACACTCGCCGCCTGAGGAGCGACAGCTGAGGCGCCGTTTGATATTACACAACAGATTCAGAAACTCATGGGAGGGGGAAAAAAAAAAAAAGAGCATGTTTAATTTAGAAAAGGTAGAAGGTCTTTATTAATTTACAGTCTTCTCTTCATCCACAGTCACCGTTTCCTTCAGCGGCTCCTTCCCGACTTCCACGTAAGGCCAAAGTCTGCTCCTTACTAATATACTGGTATCGTGGAGTTACACCGTCACAGTGGAGGCTACCTACTGGCTTCTGGGAAATCAACCGCGGCCAAAAACAACAAATATAGTGAGAGAGAGATATAGAAAGGAAAAACACAGCCGTCATTCTGAAAAGGTGGACACGGTGTGAACAGAAACGGGATGCAATAAACCCAAACTTCACCATCAGATGTTAAGAAGAAGTGAAAAATAGAAAGTCGTCTTAGAATTTTTTGGGGGGGAAAAAGTTTGACAGGTTGGGACGCTCATAAATGAAAACACATTCCCTGCTCAGTTTGGGGTTTTCTTTTACAAAAGGTAACTGGTTGTGAGCACACTTGTCTCCTCTTCTGGTTTATCGTCCGTTGCAGCGATGGCGTCACGGACGATTACCTCCATCTTCACCGGTGCGACCTCGCGGAGAACACCCCCACCCCCTGCTGTGCTCCGGCGAGCCGCCTTATCTCTGCTTACCAGCAGGGGGCGACCTGAGGAGCATTACCTCCTGGATGGAGGGGAGGGGGGGGGGGGGGGGGGGGGGCTGCCTAATTACACAAGTGTCACGTGAGGGGCACGGATACAAAACAGATTAGAAAACCCAGGAGCTTTTAGCCGCAAACAAACAGCTGTTTCCTTTTGGAGGATAACAAACGTGACTAAACCAGCGAGGTAGTAATGGGAATTGTTGGTCCCACCGGGGGAGGGCAACGTGAAAAAGATAACAACATGACGGTACGCACGTGTTTAAGATGGGAGAGTAGCATACTGGACTAATAAAATGTGGCTAGATACATTCATAGTGCAGACAAAACAATCAGGATCTTCACTTTCTAGTAGCTTGCTGTAATATAACGTATACAAATATATACTAACACGTCGTCTAACGGAGCACATCTGGACTTCGATCGTTTTGAGGTGACGGGACTTTCCCCGGTAAAGCTCTGAGGAGGAGGAGGAGGAGGAGGAGGAGGAGACCGCCCTGATTGGAAAGCGCCACCGATATAAAACATGGGGTTGGTCTCCGTGGTCAAAGTGCTTCTCAAACAAACTCTGCTACAGTTTAATGTGATTCAGGAGACGCCAGTCGCTCTAAACGCCATGAGGCGAAACTAAAAGCTCGGAACCGAACATCAACGCTGTCTGAAAGAAAACACCGGTGGCAAACGTCGTTACTGTGCGTGTGCAAAAAAAGGCCTTGGCAAGGTGAAAAATAGAAATACTCTACTTTGAATAGTAATACTATCAACTGTTTATAAAAAGAATTCTGTCCCGAGTCCCGAACCTCCTCTTGGTCCCTTTGGCACCTTTACTAGTTTCCTGTTTGTGTCACGCAGTGAGTCTGAAGGCCTGTGGGGGGCGCCAGTCCTGCTCGTGGATCCCCCCCGAGGAGCCGGGTCTGGATTATTGTCCGTGGTGAAGAAGTCACTCTGATGTCAGGTGGACTTCCACAGCGGCTTGTTGTAGATCCAGCCGTCTCCCTGTGCGAGGAGGAAACCACCGTTAAGCTTGTGTGAACGCACATCCAGCTGGAAACATTATTTTAAATGCAAAACTTTTCTGGAATGAAAAAACGAGATCCTCCACCTCCAGTAAACGGGAGTTTAGTGGAATTGGGCTAAAGCTAACAGCTTGAAGAGCCGAAAAGAGAGACGGCGCCTCGGCAGCTCCTTCACTTGATTTTATGTGTGAAAAAAGTGAGAAAAATTTCAATCGAATTTAACCATCTTAGTAATTTCATAGCAGTAATCAGTTTTTATAAAACATTTGTTCCCGGCACTGATCATCACATAACGTCACACAGAAACCAACAACAGAAGCAGCGAAACTGTTGAAGTTTTGGTTTCAGGCTCTACTTGTACCTCCTTTGTGAAGAATTTGGGCGTCCAGAGTTTGTTCTCCGCCGCCCTCTGCCTCTCCTCCCCTCGCTGACACTCCTCCAGCCGGTGCTTGTGCTCCGTGGCCTTGTCGATGTTTCCTTCCTTCAGCGACTTGGTGACGTGTTGCCATAACCGCCTGCGGAGGAGGAGCGGGGTGGGGGGGTGGGGTAAGAACCGGCTCCAGCCCTTCCTCCGCCCTCACCATGTGAAACAGCGGAGTGTTTGGAGCGGCCTACCTGGACTCGGTCCTTCCCTGCCTCTCCACCGGCCGCAGCTTCTTCCTGGTGACCGGCAGCTTGGCGGTGTCCATGACTTTGGTTTCGCCGCTGCTGTAGGTGAACTCCAGCGTGCCGTTCCACTCGCCCTGCGCCTTGCACACGATGGTGTTGGTGGGGTTGTGTTTGACCTCTGCCGTCACTCTGCGAGGGTGAAACCAGAGAGTCGGTGGGAGGCTGACGTTTTAATGTAAGAAGATTAGATTTAAGTCTTATAGTGGGGAAACCTACAAGCACGAGCCTCCATACGGACTCTACTCCGCCTGCGCAGGATTAAATTCAGTTTTTATTGCTGGGTTTTCCGCTTCAGGGTGGAGAAACATACCGAAGGTTTTCCACTTTCACGTCTCTGTGCCACCCAACGCCGCTTTTTCTGCTTTTCAGATCCAAACCCAGTCACTCAGTCGTTCCTCTTGGGCCAATTAAAAGTTTCTTTTAACTCTTACAAATCGTATAAAGCATCTTTTCACGGTTTTGCTTTAACAGGCAAAGTCTTTGGTCAAGCATGTAGGGAACCGCTGATTTAACCAATAATCACTGCAGAGATGGACGTTACAAGCATTATCACAATTTTCTAAAAAAAAAGCTGTTTTGTAGCCAAGTGATGGAGTTACCTCCAGGCTTGTCTAAACAACTGGTTTACAAAGATTAAAAATACTTTTGCAAGTTAAATATTCCTGTATCACATCTCCACTCTGAACGTGTGTCGAAAAACAAAACTATTTGAGAGAAATTGTATCTCAGCAAGATTAAAGCTCGATTATGAGGAGCTAACTGATAATTACTGACAGAGATTATATAAAATTAACCCACAGAAAGAATTGTATCCATGCAGCGGCCCCCGTTGGGTGCGTGACTTTATCTCCCTGCTATTTATTTATATTTAATAAGCGTCCAGCGAGAGCCACTTCTATTAATCGGATGTTACAGTGCAGCGTGAAGCAGCCGGCAAAGACTCGCGGATGAATAAGTTATTTCCCTCGGTGTGTAAAGTATTAATGAACGGTGGGGGGGGGGGGGGGCTCACCTGTGCACCTTCCCTCCGTAGAAAGGCTTGGTGTGGAAGGTCACGGTGGCCGAGTAGCCGCTCTTGGCGCAGTTGATGGAGATCTTGCCGCCGAGCTCCACCCAGGGCACGGTGAGGATGGAGCGGGCGTAGGCGCACGGCAGCGTGAAGACGTACTCCTCGTCGTGCTCCAGCAGACACAGCACGCCTGGGGGGGGAACCAACCGACACGTCACACCTGACTCACAGTGTGCAGTGGTGAGCTCTCTCTCTCGCCTCACGGGGAACCCGTCCCTGGTTCGAGTCCGGCCAGGTTGGACCCCGTCCAATCAAAAGTGAATGAGATATTTGTGGAATAGTGTTTCTGGAATTGTTGGCTGCACAGCAGGAACATCCCTGGTTCGAGTCCGGATCCTTTTTGCTTTTGCAACCACAGACCAAAAACATAGGAGAGGCTGGATTAAACCGTGTATTTTAGTGCTTTGTCTCTTCTGTGGCTTATAGTTTCTTCAAATAAACTCAATCCAACTCTAAAATGAACTCCATCTGAACCACAGCATCGGCAAAATGTCGAATCCTTTGTGTGCACGGTGGAAAATGCATTATTAAGCTTAACTGGAGGCTATAACTATTCTCTTTCTGTTGCACATATTGCAAAACAGAGGAAACTCTGACTGAGGATTAAATCGTCTCCTGACTGCAGCCCCTCTAATAAATAGCGATGAACTGCAGCCACATGCAAGTCATCTGCATCACGGCGGGTTCATTCTGCCTCCCCGGCTCTCCCGTGCCTCTCTCGTGTCCTGCAATACTTTACAGTTCTTACATCACCGCCACATGTTCACAACAGACTGCTTGTGCAGTCATGTTTCACTGCGGAATGGCTGCGGGGGGGAAAGCTGCATGTGGCCCCATTGTGAGTGTATAATGGGCAGAAAAGTTCCAGAAGAAACTCTCGACGGGTGAAGAAACACTGTGCAAGAGGCTCGGCCTGCATCAGGAGTCATTTGGGTAAAATGATGGAAAGATGCATAAAAATGGGGTTACGATTACAAATTCAGAGCGGGCAAATAAAGGAGGAACTATATGCTGATGGATTGATTACGGGGTAGTTTCTGGCTTGTTGTGGCAACTTAGAATTTAATGCAACGTTTACTTCAAATGTTTCCTGGTCTTATGCTTTCGTGAGGAGTTGCAGTGTTGAAATGCAACATGAAAGTTAAAACTCCCCCATCAATCAATCATAGCAGATCAAAATGTAGGATTAAATTTTTACAGTGAACAGGTTACTAACAGGGCAGTTAATGAAAGTTACAATAAAGGGGGAGTTTAGGGGGGGGGGGGGGGGGATTGCTGAGTCGTGAGTAAAGGAAATATAGTAAATATAGTGATGTGCTGATTTTTGAGGGAACATGAAGTTTAAGCTTCTCTGCTGCGTGTGCAGCGATCAGATTACGCTGCTGACTCGCCGTCAAACTGGATTTCAGTCCGTCACAAAAACACAGAATCAGCTGTCGTCGGTAAGACAGCCTCCGCAAACAAAAACGTCGCCCGCGACTCGATACGTGGACTCCCACGATTGACGGAGCGGCGCTGCGTCACGACCTGCCGGCGGGTGGTCAGAGCGGCGAGTCGGGTGGCGTATCAGCCGATCGAGGACTTCCTGCGTCTCTGCTCAGGGTGACTCGTGGTGCTGACGCCGAGATCTGCTCATCGATCCCTCTGGGAGAAGTCTCACAGTCGTCACTGTGCTGCTGACGCCAGCTTTGTGTCAGGAACCAGAAATGACTTCTTTTTTTTTTATTTTTATAAACTTCTTGCCGTTTTCTTCCTCCTGATGTTTGACTGACATGTTTTGTATTTCTTATATTTGTTTTTTCTCTAAAGCAAATGTTTTGCGACGCCTGAGAATTTCATTCAGCTTTATCACACAGTTTGATAAAAACACCGCAAACACTTATAAACAGTGAAACAGAGAGTGGTTATCAATTTCTTACCCTGCACAGGAACACAAGGTACAGAAGGTGGAGAGACGAGTCTTTGTAAACTGCAGTTTGTTTCAAGCATTTAGCATTTAGGCCAAAGCTGTTGCTATTTCACTAAACTCCTGTTTACTGGGAAGGAATGCGAATATTAGTCTGTTTGATTCTATTTGAAATGAACATACCGTTGAGAAGATCTGTCCGCAGCTATTTGCATGTTTGTTTACATGTAAAGAGCTTGAGCGTCTGTGTATTAGAGCATCTTCCTCCCACTCAATGACGCAAAATGTCGCTGCCGATAGAAACTGTGATATAAAGTACAGTTGTGTTGTGGTCTCACCTTCTCCCACCATGGACACGCCTATCGACATCCCCATGAACTTGCTCTTGGTCCACACGTGTGCGTTCACACACATCCTCCTCTCCCGACACTCGCAGTAAAAGCCGGACACGGGGGGATGGTGGGACACCTGCTCGGCCACGAAGCGGACCCGGTAGCAGCCTCCCGGCGAGTCGTCCCCCTGCTGCGAGTTGTTGGGGCCCCTGCCGGGCTCCCGGGCCGAGCCCTGGCCGGACCGGACCAGAGGTTTGACCCTCTCCCGGGGGACTTCCCAGGAACAGTGGAAGGTCTCGCCCAGCACGGGGTTGTAGGGCTTCTTGGCCACGGCGCCTTTGCGGCCCTCGTGGAAGGCGGTCAGGTAGTACTCCACGAAGCGGACGATCCGGTCCTCCGGCGTGGCGCCCGCCGTGATGGACAGGAACATGTCGGGGTGGGCCATGAAGTTGGCGTACATCTCCAGCAGCGAGCGCTTCTCCAAGATGAAGGTGGGCAACACCACCTGGGGAGGAAACAACAACAAACACACAAGATCGCACGTAAGTCAACATATTTTAAATTCAACTTTTCTTATTCTAAAATCTCTAAAAATAGATTCTTAACTTGCAGTTTGAAGGGATAAATATTAAAACGGTGTGTGAACGGATGGGAGGAGGCGGCGCAACCCGTTCGCACATCACACGGGATGAGAAACCAGAGCACCAATCCGATCGCTTCACTCGGAGTTCAGGGAAACGGGATCAAGTGTGCGAGCGTCTTACACGAGTGAGGTCCATGCCCAGTTTGAGCTGGGACAGCAGGTGGAGGATGATGCTGCGCTGGTCGTCCAGCACGCCCAGGTCCTCCTCCTCGTTGTCCTCCGTGTCCGTCACCTCCTCAGTGGGGCTGATGTCCTGCAGCCCTGAGTGGTGCTGCCAAGGACAAAACACATGGACTCTCGGTTCAAACTCTGAAGACAGCGGGACTCTGGATCCAGATGTTTCACGACAGAGGTGGAAACACTGAACCAGTAATCATCATCAGCGGATAACAGAGTTTAGTCGGGACAAAAAAATCATACTGAAATTAGGAGCACAAAATTAAATACAATTAAATATCACCAGAGTAAAATAAGAGCTTCATATATGAAGAAGGGAAACTTTCTTCACTAAAATTCACCTTTGTCTTGTTGCTCATGAACACAAATTCACCAACATTCAAACCTTTTGATCTGGATGTTTATAATCCAATGAGTTTTAATCTTTCAACAGAAAAAAACCAACGTTTTATTTCTACCTTTGTTTTCAGAAGACTTTTAATGTAATATCTTATACTGTTAAATGAAAGAGAATCCCTCTTAATGCAGATAAATGGGGGCTTAAAGTAACTAATACAGGAGTTTTTGAAAAGTGTGAATATTGAATTTGTTCTGCGATTGTGTGTTCTGAACTAAAAAGTATTTTCACATATTTAGACGTCTAAAAAAAAAGACCCCGTTAAAAAGCCGAGAGCACAAATTCCACGTGTCCACTGTGCCGCTCACTCACACCTCTAAAAGCCACAAGGAGGAAGACGAAGACATTTTTCTCCGATACCGGCGATGAGGTCACGCGGCTCATCGAGGAGCCGGCGAGAGAGGCGACCTGTAAGTACCGCGGGACACGACAAACTACCGATTATTACCACTTCTTCAGTTACTTTCCCGTGGAGCCGTGTGGAGGGCTCGTCCGCTCTGAGAGCTTCCTGCTCGCCGCCGCCGGCCTCCAGCACTGACCTTCACAATACTTGGTCAGAGTGGACAGAAGTTACGTCCTCTGTTTAGGCTCCGACATTCAACTGGAAATGGAGGTTAGAGAAGAGCTGATGCCTTTGATAGCTCCTGCTGCATCTCGGGGCAGGAAGGAAGGAAGGAAGGCAAAAAAAAAAGACAAGAAAGAGGGTGATGTATAATGCAGAAAGTGCTCCTGAGCCTGTGGGCAACAACAACCCTCTGCACCGCCCCTCTGCTCTTTATCCTGCTTTTCAATCCGTCTTTCTGTGCGATTGCAATCGTGGATCCTCTCTAACTTGGGCACGTTTCATTTGGGAGAACGTCCTGAGCGCGGGGGGTGGGGTGGGGGGGTTGGGGGTTGGGGGGGGGGGGGGGGTGGAGGTGGTGTTTCTGCAGGAGACGTGGAGATGTGCAGCTCCTGGCAGCGTGATTGCACTCACAGCTCCTGCAGAGAGTGTGGAAGAAGCAGGAGAGAGATTTCCAGGACCAGAGTGGCTGCCTGTCACCTGAATATTTCATTCCATGCATGCATGCCAACAGCTCCTCACACACACACACACACACACGCACGCACACACACACACACACACACTCTGAACACACACACACACACACTCTGAACACAGAAAACATTCTGCACAAAAGACACACTCAGGAGGGAGCATGCTTGAACACACACATACAGGAGTCCCTGGAGCTGCTTGCTTCTGCGAGCAGAGTGATATATATAGAAGTGAGAGGGGGAAAGGGAAGGCGGGGGGTGGGTATGTTATGATTTCAGTGGCTCTAACTAATTAAAGAGGCTCCTGACAGAAACAGGAAATTACCGCTGACGAGGTCAGAACATCTCAGAGGAAACGCCTCAAGTGGGCCGAGAGGCTGGCATTAACTAAGACTTCATAACGCAGGATGCTTTTTTTATTTTGTTGTTTTTTTTTCACCAGAAGTGGCTGTTAATGGGTGTGAAATAGTTAATTAGTGGAGGAAGGGGGCACTGATACACATGTGGTGAAGGAGGAATGTAAAAAGCTTTGCTCTTGTCTTTAAAAATAAAAAATTTTTAAATCGCTGGCTTGTTTACAGGAGCGTCCGTTGATTCTTATCACACTCTGAACTGTGAAACTTCCCTGCTGCGCCTGCAACATGCTCACAACATGAAAACTGTACAAACATAAACGTTTAAGTTAGGTCGCGATCGCCTATTCTGCAATGTGACAAAATACTGAAAGTGTGTGGATGGTGTGAAATCTTTATAAAGTCTAATGTACATTAGTGCCTCCGTACGTCAACAACAAACAAACTTTTTAGATTTTATACTTGAACTCGACTTCCTGCAGCGGCCTCTTTATCAGTGTGACGTCGATCACTCCCATGTTTTTCACCATTTTAAAAATAGAGACAGGAATGTGTGTGTGTGTGTGTGTGTGTGTGTGTGTGTGTGTGTGTGTGTGTGTGTGTGTGTGTGTGTGTGTGTGTGTGTGTGTGTGTGTGTGTGTGTGTGTGTGTGTGTGTGTGTGTGTGTGTGTGTGTGTGTGTGTGTGTGTGTGTTACATAACTCCCCTGCAACTTTGACGTTTTTATATTAAAACACACAAAAAGTTCAAGAACAAAACTGTGTTTCATCCTTTTCTCTCTTATACCGACTAGAACTAATGTCTTGTAACTGTCTGCACCCAAAAACATTGCTTGGAGCACAAATTAAAAAGTTAACACAATAAGAGCAGGAAGGTCAAAGTCAAATACTTTGGAACGACGTTATAATAAATCGTAGAATTAGTTTGGTGTTCTGTCCCAATCCGACCCCCCCCAGGGGTGAGAATGACAGTTTCTCTGGCCATCACAGAATGTTTTAGTTTTTAAAGCAATGCTTACTCCTAAGTTTTTTATATTTATACTTGGTATTCAGTCTGGTGTGAAAGTTGTAAAAATTGCTGATATATTGTCAAAGTCTCACAAGGTTGAGTAAAATGAAATACTGGATGCCTGTAATCCAACAGTACTTGTCGTTTCACTAATTAAATGTATAAACGCATTAAGGAACGATAACTGTTTTTCAAATGACATCTTTTTTTTCTTTTTTTTTTTTTAACTTTAATTGTTATTTAACCGTCAGCTCAGCTCAGTGAGAGAACTTCTCCATAATTTCACCTCTTTGAAAAGCGATCGGGACGAGCTCCAGAGGAGCCGAGCGTGTTTACCCCAGAACGAGCCCCCGCTGGCGAGTTTGTTCTATAATTTATGAAGTCAACAAAGGCGCTCGGCGATGGGAGGAAAAAAACTCCAGTTTCCTGCTCCACATCGCTGATGTTTACCGCTCAGTCGCCGCCCCTCCGGGCGGCAGCTCCACTCCTCACCTCAAATTTATAATAAAAAAATGAAAAGAAAACATGCAAAGACACTCACACTGCATTGTTGTGTATCCACAGGCTTAACCTGCATAAAACTGGATCTCATCTCCAAAAAGGAAAAATAAAAAAAAAGGGGGGGGGGGGGGGGAGATCAGTGGAGTGGCCTCAGGTAAACGGCTCCAACGGTCACATCCGGGGAGGAAAGAGGAGAAAAACGAAAAAAGGAAGCAGCAGAAGTTAAAGCTTCTTCTTCCACCGACAGGAAAGCTGCTGCACGAGGCTCCAGTCAGTGTGAAATCCTATCAGAGAGGTGTTCTGTCGGTGGCAAACCTAAATCTGGCTCATGTGAGGAGCAGAGAGGAGGAGAGAGGAGCAGAGAGGAGCAGAGAGGAGGAGAGAGGAGCAGCGAGGAGGAGAGAGGAGCAGCGAGGAGGAGAGAGGAGCAGCGAGGGGCCTCTGGAGGAGGAGAGAGCGTCGCCTCCCTCCTCGGCTGAATTAGCTGACTGACTGAGCAGCTCTCTTAAAGGAGTCCCGGGTCTGTGACTGACTGGCGGAGAGTCTCTCCCCTCGCAGCCACTCCAGAAAGAGAAAGAGAGGGAGGGAGGGAGGGAGAGGAAAGTCCCAGTGACGTTTCCCACCTCCTCCACCCTCCTCCATCCATCCATCCTCTAGACTCCTGGTGTCTGCTACAACTTCCCCTCTCATCAAACTTTCCTCCCGTTCCAGCCTCATTTCTAATTGAGTCATTCTCTCTCTCCCCCCCCCCCCCCCCCCCCCGCCCGCGCGCTGTCGTCCCCGTCATTGTTCCTTTCATTCATCCTCGCCTTGCCTCATCTCCTCATTCACACCATCCAGTATTCCGTTTCATCCCTTCCTGGCTTCAGCCTCTCTCTCTCCTCCGTCAGGATGTTTTCCAGCGTTAGAGGGAGAGTGTGGGCGTGGGACGGGACGGGACGAGTGGGCCGGAGCCCCCACTTCAAAGAGCCCTTCTCCGTCCCAGTTTCAAACAGGCAACAACTCTTCCACCATCTGTCCCCCTCATCATCATCATCATCGTCGTCGCCCTCGCTTCTTCATCAAAACACCATCGGATGGAGAGCGACGAGAGTTTCAGGAGGCAGGAATCGCCCTTTCCAAGATCAGACTTTCACCGTGCGTTTACTCACAGAATGCAAATAAAACCCTCGTGACGATGGGATGTGTGGCGTGAAACCGAAGCTGAACTGAGCGTCTGTGAGAGACTCCGTCATGATCAGCAGCTGATCAGGAGGGCGGCAAAAAAAAAAAGAAGAAGGAGAAAACAACCCAGTTGCTGTTTTTTTTAAGCCTCAAACTCCAGAGAAAGAGATGAAAGTGTGATTAGTGAACAGGATTTCACTCCTCCACAGTTCAGAAGTCGGTCATTTGCACACGCACAGTTTTATAGATTACAGAACACGGCGCGTTAATAATGCATGAACAGCAACTGGAACTGTGCAGGAAAGCAAATATCCACTACAGCTGCTCCTTCTGCGAGCAGCTGCCCTGAAAACAACAACAAAAAAAAAGAAAAGTGAATCTTCAATCGACTGCGTGACGACCGGGGGTCAGGTGATTTATGCTCAGGCCGCCATGTTGGAAGACAAACGCTGCCTTTCCACAGGATTCAAGTGTTCGACAATCGTCCACCACTTTTATTCTTTTTATTCTTTTTCTCGTCGATAAAACTTAAATCCGTCACTGCTGAATCTGAATCTTCCTCATTAAGACTAAAAACAAAGGAGACATTCTGAAGGATGTCAAAGTAAAAGTACAAAATGTCCTCCAAAAAACAATACAACTACTGAAGTACAGTAACAAAATAAAATACTTTGTTAAAGCTGAGGATTTTATTTTGAGGCAGTGACAGTTTCTATTTCACTGAACTCCTGTTCCTCATTATTACTAAACTAACTTGCAGATTTCCCAGAAAGCAGCAAAAACAAAGAGTTTAGCAGCTTTTAATAACACTTACTCTGCTTTGTCTCTTTTAATACTAAAAAGAAAGTTTTTAATGGTGATTGAGGTTCTTACATTGTCTCGTTGGGGAGGATGTGCATCTATCTCCCACCTTAAATGGATTCTTGTCCAGGTTCTTGTCTCTGACAGGATCAAGTTCATCACTGTGTCGCTGCCTATTTCAATAAACTGACGGGTCGACTTGACTAAAATAACGGCCGTGTGTGCAAGTGTGTCTTTCAGATTTTTATTTTTTTTCTTCTCCTCTTTTTAAGCTCCACTTCCTCCTGCGTTAAATGTCAGGGATGTTTTGAATGTCATCTGTTAGAGAGTTACCGAAAAGCTTTTGAGCTGCAGCTTCTGACAACATGTATTTTTTTCCCCGTTTTGACATTTATTCCACGTGTCTGTTTACACACGCTGCCTAATCAAGGTATATTACTGTTTAACAGTGACTTGATTAGCTGCATTAAAGCCACCCGGAGCAGTTAAGAAGCTGCTTTAAGTGCCCTTTGGATTGGATGTAATGCATTTACTGCTTCGTCAAGTAAATTAGCTGAGGTGTGTGTGTGCGTGAGTGTGTGTGTGTCAGCAGAGGAGTGACATGAATGAAAAAAGTGACTCGCAGTGGAGACGTCGCAGC
Source organism: Lipophrys pholis (assembly GCF_963383615.2). Classification (NCBI taxonomy): domain Eukaryota; kingdom Metazoa; phylum Chordata; class Actinopteri; order Blenniiformes; family Blenniidae; genus Lipophrys; species Lipophrys pholis. The sequence continues at coordinate 7,676,663 of NC_137643.1, read as the reverse complement.
ATGACGAGGAGAAAAAAGTAAGAAGTGGGAGTTTATCCAGTCGCCATACATACATACAACTAACCTAACAAAGTCGGAATAATAATTCTTTGTATAATTGTTGCAGCGTACGCCTGATCTCATTGGAAGAATCAAGGTCGGAGGTCTTTACTTGAAGCATGTCTAAAATATTTCATTTAAAATTCTGCATTTTAGTGTACAAAGTTTAAATAATTAATAATGTGTCAAAGTCTATATAGTAAAGACTGCACCCGACCGAACCACCCTCAGAATCTTTCATTTACACACATTTACATAAACTGAGCAAGTCTTACTGCAAAAAAAAAAAAAAAGATTACACAGTATATATATAAAACTATAATGTATATGTACCATCTGGGACCAGTAGGTGTCACTGTATGACAACAGAATGCTGCTACAGGACTGGCCCGGCTTTAAAAAAATAAAAATAGTAGCAAATAGAAACCAATAAGCAGAAACAACCCAGACGAATCTGTGACTAAAAGCACGGCGGACATAAAGAATAACGGCAACTTATACATCAGCGTCACTAAAACACGTTTCAATTCCTCTTCATGACACTTTTTTTTTTTAAATAATTAATAATAAATAAATTTGTGTATCCAGAGTGCAAATGTTCATACAAAAGTTTGGAAACCTGGAGTTAGACAAACTATTTACACTCATTTTAATTCACAGATATATGTAATATTACATTAAGCTTCTCTCTTCAGTCTATCCAGGTTTTCACACGACAATGATGTGGAGTTTTTCATGTTTCCTTCTATTTGTGACTTTATTGTTTTGTTGGTACACATCACATGGTGCAGACTTTGTGTTTACATGACTATGCAATGACAATAAAGACCTTGAATCACTGCAGAGAAGAAACTAAATATATTGTGCAGCTTCTATAAAAAAAAAAAATAAATCCAGAAGTTTTCTATAGAGAGTTCAGCGAGAGATGAGAGGAATTCCTAATAGGCAGGTGTCAGAGTCAATCCAGGAAACTGGATGTGGAGGTTGAATAAAGGACGGATGAGAGAACAGAGAGTGGGTTTGTTTTCCCTGCTGAGAAAAAGCTGCTGCTCATTATTGTGTTTCTGTCTTGATCTTTTTTTCTTTTTCTTTTTTTTTTTTAACACCGTCGCACCTTTTCTCTCCTGATATTAATCCGGACAAACTGACGTTCTGTTCACACACAAGCTTAATTAAACGCATCTCCCTTCTCCCACAACATAACTAAAAATCATATATCAAAAACACATTATTGTCATGGCTGCTGGTGTTTTCACGGTTCACGTGAAGAGACTCAGAAGAGCTGCACGGAAATTCAGAGGAGTCCTCTCCCGCCCTCTGCTGGTCAAACTAGGAACTTCCATCTATTGATCTCAGCTGACAAATGAGGCAAAAAAAATAAAACATGTTTTATCTGTTTGATTGTTGTTTTACTACTCACATATTCAGGAGCGTTTCTACACTGTCTGTGCGCCTTATAAGCCATCGTATGAAGTCTTAGTCCCAACCTGTCAATGCAGTTTAAGGGAGTTTCTCTTCTAACCAATAAACAACAGATATTAAGGGGTGACATCAGGGGGGGTTTCCAACATATAACAGACAGTGTCTAATTAAACATTATTTTTCATTGATATGTCCCAACTTAAGTTCTCTCTAAATGCCCCCATCTGGGCGCCTCTGCTCATAATGCTAGAAACTCTCCTGGCTTATCTCTCACTCTCAGTCAACCAACGCTTCCTGCTTCAAAAAAGGAAGAACGCAGCGCTCAGAAAACTATTGGTGATGACTTGGCATGTATTTTTCCAGTTTCTGCAAAGAACACACTGCAATGTAGGACAGAGTGATTCTCTGGTGTGAGAGAAAAGGGAGCGATGTGCCGCCTTCTACAGCGTAAATATGGAAAACTGCTCATGTAAGCTTTTCACTGCAACCTTGAAGCACGTGGAGGTCAAAACAAGGACAAAGTCAGAGTAAAACTAGAATTGTAAAGTTCAGAAAATGACGATTAAGTGAATAAAGAAACACCATGTTTCATAACTGCTGTCTTGATTTTGTTCACGCCAAGCAAACTCAAATCCATCCACACACTGACATCATCATCTACGTTCCACGATAAACACGTTTTAATTAAAAGAAGGAGGATCATCAGGCAACATTCCCTGTTGTACGCTGCCTTTCCTCCTGTCCTTTACAGCAGCAGCGATACTGTGGAGACATCCCGTATGCGTGAAGGGAGATCACTGGAGCTGCTGCAAACGCATAAACCCACCAGATTTCTGCAAGCGCCAGCAATTTCCCCTCCATTTTCCCACAGTCACGCACCGACCCAGCGCTGACTCTCGTTGGCTGCGTACCAGGACTGAATACCAAACGGCACGGAGGTGCTCCATAATTCAAACGGCCTGGCCTTATTATTCCAGCATCATATATTTCAGGATGAGATCACAAGGAAAATAGTTTAGAAAAAAATAAAAAAAAAACAACCAAGCAGGAGAACCCAGAGTCGACCTTCAGGTCTACAGCTGCAGGACTGTTGGAAATCATTTGAGTCACGCAGGTATATTTAGTCAATGGAGAAGATTGACGGATGGATGAACTTTAAATTGTATTGATTTGAAGCTCCTGAGTGACGCTTCTCCATCTGCAGTGTCTTTCTCTGCCACAAGATGGCGAACTCACTTCCTAACCGCATCTCAGGAGATCTACTGTCCCTCTTCCATTCTCCAAACGTCCCTTTTGATCAGGAATCTTGCCCCCGCACAACTTTTCCACCCCCTCCATGCCGAGATGGAACTCTAAGCCCTTCATGAAGTGAATGAACAGCGTGAGAGTGGATGGATGTGCCTGGACAGTCTCCTCCACCTTCCTCTCTTCAAAGGGCGCACAGAGCATCTTTGAAGGCTTTAATAAAATCTGGTTTCAGGCTTTAGGGCTGAGCTGAGGAACAGGCAGCAGGCGAGGGAATAATACCAGCGAGCTGTGACGTGGGGATGGGTGGATGTGGTGGGTGGGGGTGGGGGTCCAGCTCTAACAGTGTTACTGCAAAGTGACATGTCTGCCTTCCCTCTCAGACTCTCATCACTATTGCAGCACAGTGTGAACTGTCAGCCAACATTGTTTACACAGCAATTTACTGCTTTTACAAGCTAGAACAAACTGTATTTTCATGTCTTACAGTCGGGAAGATTCTGGATTTATTTAAGGAGATCTAATTAAAACTAAAACACACTTCAACAAAGCCTTAATTAAGGATTTTTTTTTTATTGTGTTTCAATAAACTCCTTGAAGTATGTGGTGAGATAATAACAGTAAATCAATTTTAAAACAGTTTCTTTTCCGTCCCATACAAATCTAATGATGAATCACAGGATGAGAATAAAACACACAGAAATTGGCCTCGCAGCGGTGAATTACTGTGATAAATGTTTTGACCACAAGGTGGCAGTATAAGGCGAAGAGACGACCTGGATCTGGACTGCAGGAACTTTGTGCCTCAGGGTCTGAATTAATTTTCTAGCGCCTAAACGTTCCCTGGTTGTGAGTTCGTACTGTCTTACTTGCCTCACTTTAAAAACTCAATTTACTTTGATTAAATGGACGATGTGAGCATTTCTGTCACAGGATCCACAGTGTTATTAACACTCTTCTCCCTTTCAAAGTTTTCTCAGTCAACATGTTCACAAGGCAATAAAGCGCAATCAGTGTTTCACAAGTTGAACCAAGCCGAGCCACGATGCTGACCTCTCCTCTGCTCGTCATGAAAAACAAACAAAAAAAACCAAACACATCTTCCTCCCTTAATGTTCCTAACTTTCAGGACTTAAGTTTGGCGGAAACAAAGCGACTGAATGAGGATCGTCAGGTGTAGATTATGTGAAAAACATAATAATTTTGTCCATTCTGAATGAGCTAAAGCCCTTAACATAATTATTTGCAAATAATCTAATAAAATAGGAATAGATCCCTCCACAAACAGCACAAAACCTGCAAAAGAAAAGGTTTTATTTACAGGAAATGCAATCGTATTTATGTATTGTTGCATTATTGGCTGCAGTTATTACATTAAGAAAGGAATTTTTCTAATATCTTATGACGCTTTATTACATAGAAAAAGACCAAAGTTTGGACATTACTGGCATGTATGATCACCTTATTGGCTGTTACAAGTCAACAATGACAAATATCACTGCAGCTCTGTAAAACCAGCTTTACACTCAGGTGTCAATAGAAATCTTCCACGAACAAGACAGGTTCGATCGGACCGCACTGCTCCGGGTTCTTTTGTGGTTCGACTGGAGTGTCAGCTCATTATCAGATCCGGCGTGCGTTTGAACCGGCGCTTCCCTCAGAGTTTAACAAGATCGTCTTTTTACTGGTAGAGACGGAAGTCAAAGAGCCGATTAGGAGACGCCGCCGAACCCATCAATCTTCCCCCGGTTATTAATAGCCGGGGGTCTCCATTATTGCACCGGGTTTGAGTAAAAGTGCGGCAGAAGCGAGCGTCGAGCGTCGAGCAGATTCGTGTAACAACAAAGAGGTTTGGTTCTGTGCTCCGGACTCAGACACATACAGACACCAAAGGAGTAAATAAACCAGTAAATCTCTTTGGATTTCTCTGAACGAAGCTCCGGACCGATCAGTTTATCCACCTGGATTTATTGATTTCTTATGTTGTGGACTTTTTATCATCCAGTATATGTGGAGCACCGGGAGCGGAAATACCTTCAAAGATATTAACTACAGACAACTGAAGTCTGTGGTTATTGTAGTGGTAGTAGTGTCAAAGTGGTAGTTTTAGTCCTGCATGTTATACTGGTACATTACAGTACATTACACTGGTAATAGTAGTAGCCTATTAGTTTGATATGATAGTAGTACTTATATTATTGCTAGGAGTAGAAGTACAGAGAGTAGTAGTTGGTGTTGTAGTGGGATGTTATAGTAGTAGTAATAGAAATAATAGTAGTGGCAATATTAGTCATAGTAGGAGCACTAGTAGTACTACTACTTCCTTTACGACTTATTATTTCTACCACTATTACGAGTTGTTGTTGAATTCTAGTAGTTGTACTACTACACTAGCAGTACTAACAGCTATCACTACTACTAGAATTACTAGTGTGCACTACTAGTAAAGTAAAGAGCTTTTCCAGAGGTTTTCGTCTCTATTCCAGCAGAGATTCTTCCTTTAATGCTGCGATTAGTCTGATTTATATAAACTCATTCTTCAGCACCGCGGCTCTCAGATGAAACCGTTTCCACCTGCATCTCGAAATGTGCTTCAACTATTAAAGGCAAACCTGCTGCTACTGTCGGAACGCCGACGCCAGATGATCCTTTTTCCAAGGTGCCATGGAAACGAGGCTCACACACCAAACATCTCCGCTTTCGACAGCAGCGCGGCTTCACCGATACGACTGGAAGCTTTTCTTTCCACGAGTGCTTTTCTACGGGGCTTCACAGAGAATTCCTCTCCGTCCTTCAGGCTGGAATTAGTCTTTTTGAGTAAATAATCAGCGTTTGAACTTAATCGAGGACACGCAGCGACCAGCGGAGCCTCAGCTGGCGTGTTTCTCCCCGACAGCCAGCGGTCCAGACGGTCATGGATCCATGCGCCTCCCCCCTGGGACGGACTCTGTTCCTCCGTACTGTGTGACCCACTTCGCTGACAGCAGAAGAGCTGCTCTCGCCGGGCAACAAGGAGCAGCATTACACTGAGGGGGGGTGAAAAACAAGTGGCGCCTCACCGGGGGTCTGCAACCCACCAGGCGGCGCTTCAGCCACGGCGTCAATCTCTCCCCGGAGCTCTCAGGAGGTTAAATGGAGATAAACATTTCCGTCTCCTTTTGTTTTGTTTCATTTCATTCGCACAGCAGGTGAAATTGGACTCTTTATCTCAGGGGCAGCGTTTTGGAAAAATGGCGTTTCGCCCATTTCCATGAAGACTGATGTTTTGAAAAGTTCCACCTTGGGAGCCATTTCCAAAAAGCTGCGTGTTCGGTGACTCTTTCGTTCTGCTTTTACAGCGGCCCCAAAAATGAAAACCAAACCCTGACTGTCGACCCAGTCTTGTGCTCGTCTACAAGTTTCACAGCTGCTTTTCTGTGAATGGAGGGAGACTAAATGTTTTTTTGAAAACGGTTCCTTAATGCAAACAAATGCAGTTCAGTCAATTTTATCCCCATTTGCTTTCACTCCACATTTATCGTTGAATCTCTGTACGTGAAATCGTTTTTTCCAGCTGAGGCCACAGAAAATCAAATAGAGTGAGGCTTTTTTTTTTGAGTCCAACAAATAATAATACCTTTGATTAAAGACATTAGTTTGACTCAAAACAACTGAAATGTTTATCATGACGGATGGAAAAGAAAAAGTACATAAGTTCTTCTTATGTGAAAGATCTAACCGGGGTTACCTTTCTGGAAAAGTATTCCCGTCACATTTTGGCCTGATTGAGAGTAAATGAAGCTTGAAGTGTAACTTCATTAATCGGCTGCTTCGTTCCTGAGAGGTCAAACATGTTCGCTTCACTCTTCCACAACAAGCTGTCAATGTTCTTGCTCTGCTTCACATCCGCTCATCTTTCTGTCCACACAGCCGATCGATGCACCGGCCAACCTCCTGGATCATTTTCAGAGTCAACAGAGCTCCAGTTAGATGAAGTAAAAAGAGAGAGATTTCATATATATTACGTGGTAAACTACCACAATAAAAGCACACACAGATAACATGCATGTAAAATCTCCCACTCCATTAGAGGCTGTGACCTTTGCTGCACATTATATTTGTCACGTGTCCCGTCAGTAACGACGGCCACAATCCAATAAGTGCACACACACACACACACACACACACACACACATAAATATATTCCCATGTGCAGCGCTCTCCCGCTTTGCTTCATCGGCCCGAAACACACAGAGCAAACTGCCACACAAGCAAAACGCGGATTGATTTTCTTTTTCAACCGTCCAACCGAACCCTGGCGGGGACGGAAAGCTGGACGGCGACACGTCGGCGCCACTGTGCAGTTTGACGGCGTCAACTCGGAATTATTGTAGGAGTAGCAGTGTCAAAAACTGTTCTGGAGCAGATTTGAAAAGAGGAAAATTTCATCGTGCTTCTAATCTGATCTGGCAAAATAGAAAAAAGTGAATTTGGTAAAAAAAAAAACCGGCAAATATGACATAAGATAAATAAGAAATGGAAAATGTGTTTTAAATGACCTTGTCAGCCTCAAAGCACTTTACACACACACTAATGTTCGACCTTGATTGGGACTGATTGGAGTTCAGTGCCTTGCCCAAGGACACTTTACCCGGGTGAGATGGGAATCGAACCACCAACGCTGAGGCTTGAAGAAGACCTTTGCCAATTGAACCAAATAAACCCTGTTCAGGATCGCAGGCTGCACAATGTCCACATGAGTGGAAACCCCCTCAGAACCAGCAACACAAACAGGAAGTGGACAGATAAAAGCTGAGAAGTGAAAAGTGACCATCTGAGCGCAGTAAGGCGCAGTGGTTTGGCCCGTCGGCGGGGTCAAAGAGAGACGGCGGACCTCGGAGGTGACGACTGACAATGTGACGTAACGCTTCTCACCTCAGCACCATGGGAGAGACTCCTTTTCCTGAGGGCCGGAGAGGGCTCGGCTGATTGTAGAGGAGTCAGACCTCCGTTCTTCCACGGCTCCCCTGAAGGTGACTTTGGTACAGTCCACACAGGAGCACCATCTGAAACACGACAAGGCGGCGGCGTTCAGTGAGGCAGGGCGAGGCGGCGGCGCCTGGGAGGGACACGCTGAGCACAGGGGTGAGAGCATCATCAAAACTCACATCGCTCTCAGTCAATATTCAAGTGTGCGGCGCCCTGAATGAATGAATGGAATATTCCTGCCTGGATCAATCAAACATCCAGCGGCGACTAGAATGATGATTGGCTTTAAATCCAGGCCACCAGCGCTGAAATATTCAGCACAAATATTAGAAATCAACAACCCGTGTTTGTGTGCACCCCGTGTCACAGCGCAGATAAAAACTTTAAACCTGTTTTTTTTGCAAAAGAAAATACTCCTACTTTTACTTTCTTCAGCTTCAGGAAATGAGCTGTCAGAGGAGATGAATTACCTTGATGATCTATTTCTGAAGCCCAATTTATGAACGAGTCCTGTGCAGTGAGAGGCTCCACGTCTGACTGCTTCTCAGCCCGTTAACCAACACGGCACCGTTTCACAATAAATTCTCACTAGTAGAGTATTGCATACCGATATTATGAAACTAGTAGCCAACTTTTTGTTATTGTGCAACAACATTATTAGAAAAGTTATTCAATAGTTTTAACTGCGGTTCAGGTTTGTGACAGATTTTGTGTAACACAAATGTTGGCCGATAAATAATGATTTAACACTTTTGAAACTATTTAAAGGCATAATCTTGTATCATTTATCATTTTTCATAATATGTTTTGAAGTTTTCAGGCTCATATCAGCCCCTCCACATTCCTAAAAAGTACTCTCAGGGTCTTATATTATCATTGAAGAAGCACTTATGAACACATTTAGATATTTATTAAAGTGGATTTCAGGCTTCAGTTACTTTTTAACTTAAAATCCTCTACTTTTATGAATAAACTTGTCGGTTTATGTCATCCCTTTTACTTCACTTACTAATAAACATTTTCATTTTATTAACCTTTTATTTATTTATTTTTTGAATAATTTTACAATTTCCCCATTTAATTTTGCTATGCTGAACATATGCACGTGTGAATCGTACAAATAATGTGAATTAATTTGTGTGTATGAATGTGTATGTACGCAAATATTATTTTCCTTTTATTGTTTTCGTTAAGCACTTTCGAAAAACTGATGGAAATTGATTAATTAATTTATTTTCTGTCACTTTTTGAAACTCGGTACAGTTAAACATTATAGATGGAGGGTGTAAAACTGAATGAAATCATGCATATTTTGTATATTCATAATTTTATTTTCGATTACAGTCTTATAGAATTACATGAACTGATGCTGGTTAAACTCAAACTCAAACTAAGTTGAATTATTGAAGCACTTATTTCGATCTCATCTACGGGGCTAAAGTTGTAAAATCATGAGACACAGTTAATTAAATTCCCTGAAATCAGATAAAGTGTGAAACCGGCGAGGAAGAAGAGCTCCTCATTAGACAAACTGCCTCCTCAGAAATAGACTGAACCTACTGACTGAGGTGTTCCTGTAGAAATAGACTCATCAATAACTGCTTTTAAGGCGATGTAATCTACATTGAAATATCAGTTACCAACCTGCAAGCCTGCATTTATTCTGTTTTCTAATATAGGATTATCTGCCATCTCCTCGGGCTCTAATATTCCAGCCGTGGGTCTGATTTCAGAGTGCAGGTAATGGAGCCGCGCTCGTCTCTGCTCCCTCCACTCAAATTGGGTTAAAAGTCTAATTCGCCGAGAGGCACTTCTTTGATACCCATTAGTGGGACGCAGGCGGTGCTGACATTGGGTCGACGTGCCGGCGGGCTGCAGGCGAAGCTGCCTGCACAAAATGTGCTGAAACAGGCCCCCGGGCCACGTCTCCACTTTGGTCAACTGACAGTTTGACTGACAGGAAGCTAAAAGGTGCGAGCGAACCTCGTCCACCGACATCAGACTCCTGGAGGGTGGAGGCCCGAGCCGAGGGGGTTGTTCTGCCCGAGGGCCAGGCAGACGTGAGAGAATTTAATTGAAGCGGATTCTTTTTTTTTTTTTTTTTTGGGAGAAAGAAAATGTTATTTTCAAGACATTTGGAGGTTAATGGGTTCCTCACAGGTTCAGGAGGAAAGAAAAGGCTGTTGATGCTGTAAATCAGCTGGTCGACAGAGACTCGGGCATGTGCAACAGACAAAACAGCAAGAAGTTGGTGTGTTTTTTTTTAAAACATTCAAGAGGAAACCTGTGCACACTGGTGAAGGCGACACTGTTTGAACAAATCACACGTAAACTGGAATGTTTGACTTTGAAATGGTTGAATTAGCAGCTCACAGCGATCGTCCTCAACGCAGTCTCCTATCTTTAACACAAATCTCGCCGAAGCCACTGAGGACACTGTCAGGTTAATTGTCCACATTTCTCATTACGTTAAAACGATAATAAACCCAGTTTAGGAAGAAAGGACAAAAACATTTAATTTGGGATTCCCTGATTTCAATATTTCAATGATTTTCATATTGAATTAAAGGATGTTGAGGCTCTGCGGCGGGATTGTTATATAAAGCGACATAATATTTTTTGGGGAAAATTTTAAATAATTTTTTCATTGTGAGTTTCCTTCTTTTAGCGGAACTATTTAAAAGTATTTAAATTGTTTTCCTAATTGCTTTTTCTACATTCTAACTATTATTGTTTTACAGGGAAAATATGAAGTTATTATTGTTATTATCAGAGCTGTTCATTACTGGAGACAATAGTTTTGTTTATTTTCAAGATGTTTTCCACTTTAATTCCAAAATATCAGAAATGTTCTTGCATTTCTTTTTCTTCCAGATATTGGACATTTTTGGTCATTAGATATTTCATGTAATTTAGGTTGAGAACTTTTAATTATTTCAACAATGAGCAGAATTCAGACATATAATTACAAGTAAAAAAAATTTTGGAGTAGTATTAGTATGGTCTATGGAGTTAACAGTGTATTTATAATTACACACACCGTTTTGTTAGGTGTATTCTTAAATGTCTATTTATAGTAAAGTAAGAGATCCTGAGTCTTTTCCGGCAGCGTCACAGCAGAACCGGAGGGTTTTGGGCTCACATCTCATCCGGTTTGGTTCAATTAAAAACAAACTCTGCTGTGATCGCTGCATCAGCGATGTCGCTGTATGAACGCCGCCATCTGGACGCCGACGCTTCCGAAGCACTGCATGTTTGCAGCAGATCATACGAGACGTTTGCGAGGGAGAGACTCCTGCTGTTGTTTGGACTACTTTATGCACTTCATTAGCTTTTAATTAGCTCCCGGCTGGTAAAAATACCACGGCGATGATGCTGTCAGCACAGTAGCACAACGTCGACAACAAAGCAAATCTCAGTAGTTTTTTTTTTTTTTTTTGTTATTTTTCCCCTGAACTTTCATCCAATCCACTCATTTATCTGAAGTAGAATTTGTATGCGTCATTGTTTTGTTAATGTCACCCACGTGTTTCGACACCAACAGCTTAATATCATAGACAATGTTTAGTTTTTTTGCCTGCACTGTACTTCCTGTTGCACATGACTGAGGTCTGCCGGGATACCGTCACTGAGATGTCGCCGTAAAGCACCAGAAGTAGAGGCACTCTGGGAGCAGGTTCATGTTGGGACCATTGGATGAAGGCATGCAGGCCAGTCGCATCAAACAGTGGAGACGCAAACATTCATGCAGTTCGTGTTTCCAATGGTTTTTTTTAGTTTTTTTTTAAAATCTTCCATTTCTGGGCTTTGACATCCACCTTGTAATGCTGCCTCGTCCAACTTTCACTCAGCGTCTTCTTCCTGTCCTTTTTTCATTTCTCAGTGGAAAAAACAAAACAAAAAAAACGAAAGACATGCTCTTCACCTCTCACTTAAATTTGGGGTTAATTAAGGAAACTTTCATTTCCTTAAAGGAAAGTGTTGTTTGTGGTGACGGAGGGAGGGTGGGGGCTTCAAGCTCTTTGTGGCGGTGACGGGAGTAAAGGGGAATCCAAAAAGAGCTAAAAACGAGCAGCAGAGATCCTCCATGACATCAGCTGATAATTCGCTGTCTGGTTCTCGACTGGCAGGTTTTGTTTTGTTTTTCATGGTTTAATTATTACTCAAGCCAACTCAAAGAAGTTGCTCTGGTTTTGTTGTCCGAACAACGGGGTGATCCCCGAGGGATCAACATGCCAGCCAGACTCCAAATCTCATGCTCGAGAGTTGCCAGCCCATGCAGTGACATTGCTTTTCCCATGTGGGCATAACAGCACCATTCAACCAGCCAACCGACCAACCAGCTCCTCCCTTTATCAGCGACATCAAACCAGGATGCTGCTCATGCCGGTGAGCCTCTCTACCCATCACCCGGCCAAACCCAGGACCCTAACAGGACGCTCCTCACTGAGGTGTGGGGGGTACATGCCGGAAGCAGGGAGCAGCTGGACCCCCACAGGACTGATCAGCCAGGCAGCGGAAGGAAAGAGGTTTGTACTTGCGGCCCGGCGGTCCCACTCCACACCACCCCCTGTCTGACGAACAGCCACAGGGCAGGGTGGCTGCTGGCGCAAAGAGAAGACCGACAAACCGTGAGGAACGGACAACGTCAGGATGAAATGCTCCACTCACCCAAACCCAGAGACGAAAACAAAGGAGGGAAGAGGCAAACACAAACCTGCAAGGCATAAACGATGGCTCTGAACGGTTTGCAGCTCACACTTTTGGGCGCCGTCAGGTTGGATTCACAGCGGTGGTGATAAATACATCATTACTAAGTGTTGATCTTCCAGTTTTTAATCCAGATTCAGTCTGGAAATAGCTTTTAAGTTACGCTCTATGGATTTGCAAGGGGAAGAAGAAGCTGCAGTTTGCATGCCAATCCACTAGTTGGTGTTGTCTCATCATAATGCAACGGTAAGATACAAACATTGAAGATGTTTCTTTGTGGTATAGGCCCAGTCGGTATCTGTCATGTTTGAGAAATGTGTCCTGACGATGGTGATGTGAAAGTACACTTTGTTTGAGAAACGATATTAAATTAAAAAGAGTGAGCAAAACAAACACTCAAGACTCCTCTGTTAATGTCTACCAGTGCAGTTCCAAAATGTTGCTCTCTGGGTTTTTAAAAGTGCCATTTTCAGAGTCTATAACTATTGTCGGCAAAGAGACTATTGGACTGTGATTGGTCAGAAAACTAAAGTGGGTTTAAAGACCTTCAAAGACTCCTGCACTTGTATGGTCTCACACGACTTCATTTTTTAAATGTCTTCCTGCTCCAATATATTTGGTTTAAGGACAGAATTAAATGTTTACTCTTATGATGTCAAAATGTGGTTCTGGGCATTTCTGATGATTGTGTCATCAACAAACTCTGCAAGCTGCAATCAAGTGTGTTTATCTGGTTTCCTGAACTGTGACTACGTGGCATAAAGAAAGTGGGATGATTTCATCAGAGGCACGAACACAAAGTCAAAGGTGAGAAGAGACAGAACAGACGCCATCTGCAAACACAACCACAAACTGAGGTGAAAGTACAGATAAGCTCATAGTTTCAATTTCTCCGTTTTCTTTACAGAGACGTGACGGAGATGTTGGAGGGAAATGTCAGGACGAGCCGCTGAACTCAGCAATGGTTTTTTGGGGGATGTGAAAACAACTTTTCAGTTCGTCCAACTAAGCTTTGGTACGATTCAGACGCAGTAGCAATCGATGAATTCCTATTATCATCATAATTCTAAAGCTTTTTTAACCATAACATATGGGAGTGTGTGTCCTGATCCACTCTGAGCTGCTGGGAATGTGAATGAGCAAGCAACAAATTTGTCAGAGCCACCTTTCAAGCCTTCAGGAAAATTAGTTTGCGCAACTCAACAGTGTTTCCAGAGGAGTCCTGCTTTAAGTCAGCATCGCTCCTCCTTGTTCTACAGCGACTTGTGGAGCGTAAATGGATTACAAATAATCTTTTCTTGGGAAAATAGGATTAGTCGACAGCACTTGATGGATTTCACCTTATCTCAACACACTCATACTGGATCCAGTGTCTCTACCGTCCACTTTTAAGAAGTGCTTCCCTGGTGTTACGCCAATAGAACCACCCGTTGGCTGCAAATGGTTTCAATTGAAACAACTTTATTGGATCCATGGAGATCTGGCACAGAGAGGGTTAAACATGGCAGAGGTCTGACATTTTAGGCACCAGTGTGGATTCCTTTGGTAAAGACTTAATCCTTTGAGAAGATTGAGGAGTGCATAGTAGAAGTCATTGTATTTAGATTTGCTCACTCACACATAAACCCAGTTGTTTCATGCTGACAGTCCGAAATGCTTTCAGGGCTTCTGTAAACACCTCTGCCAATAAAACTCCCTTTCATACACACGTCACATTCATGCTTGTACTCGACACAATTATTAGAATTATTATCTATTGGCATTTCAATAGACAGAAATAAACAGCACAAAACGACAGGTACAAACAACGGCAGGAGACACAAACGGAACAAATAAAAGCGTTTAAGACAAGAAGTGCAACATTCAACAACATTTACTACAAACATTCAAATTCATGGTCGCCATCAGGCACGGACACGGGCCACAGTCTAGCTGCCCCAGCGGGGCCTTGCTGCTGGAGCTGGGCTCTGGAAAAAACAAGGAGGTGGGGGGAGACGGAGGGGTCGGGGGCTCCAGTAGCAGCACTGGAATGGGGCCCGGGGCGGACTCACCGGAGGGCGCGCCGTGGCCGCTGTGGTTGCGCTGGGAGGCGTTGGAGTGAGGCGGCCCCTGGCTGTGGCTCTGAGTCTGCTGGAGGATGTTCAGGCACTCTCCCAGGCAGCTGAGCGTGGCGGCCGACGTGGCCTTGAGCAGCAGCAGGTCCTGGTCCAGGCAGGACAGCGGGCCTCTGGTGGGCAGAGAGTCAATGGACTGGACCAGGTTCTTCTGTTGGCCCTCTGCCTGAGACATCACCTGTGAAAGATCGAACATGAACACACTGCGACATTCCTCAAATACACGGTGAACTAATGACGTTGGGACTAATGATGCGCCTAGAGACATTCTAGCTCTATAGACGTACACATTGTAGACCCAGGACAGATCCACAGTCCATAGCAGGACAGTCAAAAGCCCTTCTTGGGTGAATTTGATCTCTATCTGTTCACATGGTTTTATATATATATATATATATTTGACTATTGCCAGGGAACTGTTGGGTCACGTTGTAGGTGCTTTTCTACAGACTGTTTCTTTATTTGTGTTCTTGGATGCATGTGGCACAATCAACGGCAAACAACATGTTTAGAAAGATAAGTTGAACGTTTCCGTGAGGCTTGCGATGGCATTCAAGCAGCAGCAGCAGTCGTTACTCTTTAATTCACTATTTCTTTCTCACTGTGCCTCAAGACGTGCAGCACGCACAATCTTCTCCTCCAAAGATCATCCCAAAGAAAGAAGCAATCTGACAACAGCAACTCTCATTTCGTCTGTGTCACAGGCCTCCATTGTTGTCGATGGAACACATCCGTTTAGTGACACAGTTGCACAATGAAGGGGTTCTAATCTGCAGATGACAATAATCCCCAAAGAGACACACAATTTACTGAGTAAACCGGAGAAGAAAATGAAGACGTGCAACCTGAAAGTTTAAGTCCACAGATGTCATTTTTAGATAAAGGTTTAATATTTATGTATGTTTACAACTCGACACAGTTCAGAGCTTCTGTGGATGAATTACGGGCTCCTGTCCCCCTGCAACCTCTATTTGGACGGAGCGAGGGATGAATGGTCACATTATGCTCCATCTATCCATCTTCTGTAGCGCTGGAGCTGATCCCTGATCCCTGATGACTGCGGCTGAGCGCCGTTGCACCCTGGACAGGTGTGTGGGCCGACACACGCAGCGACATGGAATCGCACACACGCTGATATTCTCGTTACAACCAATATTTTGTTATTTACCATAACTAAAAATGTAGTTTCAAGCTTGAAAGCAGCGAGTAATGAAGGTGAGATTACGTCCTCCGCCCTCTCATACAATCGCACAGCTCTGCAAGTGTGTAGGTGGTGACACAGTTTTATATTATCTCTTCTTTTACAGGCAAACAACTGATCCACGCGACCATCTGCGCCGAGACGACGGAGCCAAAAAAAAAGAAGAAGAAGAAGAAGACGCTGCAAAAACTCTTCAAACTAGAAAACTTCCTCTCACTCGGAGGATTTCTGTGTGACTCACCTGTCGCGGGCTCAACGTATCCCCAAAAAGAAGAAGACAAAAGTCCCTTCCAGCCAGCGGGTAATGAGCTCCTCTCAGGGCTAATGAATCTGGGTTGTTTATCAGCCTGGAAATGTTGTACTCATTAATATTGTACGGCTTCACCAACACTGGACCGACACACACGCCTCGTTGAAACATCTGTCTGCCTTCATCCGCACACGGAGCTTTATTTTGGAGTCACTGAAAGGCCGCTGCATCGGGGTTACGCACGCGAACACACTCGAGTGAAGGGATTTGGTTTTTAATAAGCTCGCGCAATTATTCAGCCTTTTGCTCGAGTTCATTGTTAAAGGCAGACAGGGATCATATCTATATTTTGAATGCTGTATTTTAACTAGATTCTCACAGTTCTGAAAAGTGATACTAGATTGTTTCCACACCGAGTTATTTTACAGGTGTGGGAGTCTTTGCTGTGTCAAAACAATTTCACCCATTCATCTTCTGTGTTGCATCATCCAACTGGAGCAGCGACTCTGGATGAAGCCAGGAAACACCCCGGACAGGCTGCCAGTCCATCACAGGATAAACACAAAAGGGCAATTTGGAGTCACCAAATAACATCAATTACATGTTGTTTTGTAGGAAAACACAAGCAAAAACCCCCCCCCCAAAAAAACAACTGACAGAAATGCCCCGGACAACAGGGATTATCTCGCTGTGTTACAACTTTGCAATGCAATGAAGAATAAATGTCTTCATTTGTATCTACGGTGACAAATTAAATGTGCCCAGTCAGCTGCAGCAACTGTGAAAACGCCTGTATTTTTGGGGGGAAAAATTCAAGATCTTGGCTCACTGTAGTAAATAAGCAAACATTGCTCATAGTGCACACAAACATTGGACTGAGGGAGGCTGGAATAACACACAGAGAGGCAGCAGGCTGCAGCTTTTTTCTGGTGTGAATACGACATGGTGTTTTGATAGATTGCTCATCTTGGAAACTGGTCACAAATGCCACTTATGAAAGCAACAGAGGCTTTCTGAGGCATATCAAGTCTTAAAACAAGATGTCCGACCAAAACAATTTAAAGAAAAACGGCCCCTTTTTTGTGTGTGTCTGATATTTGGGAGCTGAGGTTTCTTGTTGCTTCTCGTCAAAAGCGACACTGATAATCTGTGACGAGTTAAATGCTGGCTGACATCTCGTCAAACTGAGCCACGATACAGGGCTTAACTTTTTTTATTATTTTTTTTAAATACATATTTTACCTGACCTGAATTCAAACGGACTTTTCATAGAGAGGGAAGCTGTATTTATCACCATCTGCTTGCATTTCATTGCCTTATTGAAGCATATAGCGCCACGCTAATCGAGCTTAGAACTGATATGAAGGCTCATGCACGACACGAAAAGCAGGAAAGCTGACATCTCGGCGTATAATTGCATCTGTGCGGCACTAATAATGCCAAAAATCAGTACCTGCCTCAGGGTTTATACTCACTGAGATGGGGGAGTGTTGTAGCTACTAACGGGAGGCGCAGCAAGTTTCAGAGCAAATGTGTTGCTATGCAACCTTAAGTAACTCCAAAAAAAAAAAAAAAAAAAAGTCATTCCATGTTCAAAAATAACACGGCTCACTGGCTTTTATGGTGCTGAGGAAGACTGCTGCCACCTTTATTGATGCAAACCAAACCTGATATTTTTATGCAACTATCAAAAGGCCTTCAGTGGGAGGATTAATACGCCACTTGTGCCATGAGAGACAAGAGCGTCCAATAAGACATAATGAAGTGGAGATAAGGGTGCGATTTAAAGCCAAGGGGGACATAACCAAAGATATGAGGTCTGAAGGGCAAAGGACCGACGTTAGTTTGGACAGAGGGAATTGATGATTGGTTGGATTATGTTTTATCCATCCACCTTCTCCATCACTCTGTCCTACAAAGGCTGCTGGAGATGATCACAGCTAATTATGGCTGAAGGCAGAATACAACCCGGGCAGCTCCACACATCCAGGCCCAGTCCGCCACGGGGGTAACGCACACACGCACACGCACACGCACACGCACACAGGGAGAACATGCAAACTCTGCACAGAAACAACATTCTGACTTCCACCGAGGATATTCTCACTGTGAGACCGTGCAGATTCCATTTTCCATAAATAACAACTTCAACAAGTGTGGAGCCACCATTATTGTCAAAACAGCCAATAACGTATTAATCCGAGCCCATTTAAATGTAACACAGCAAATAACGTAATAGTTTGCCAACAGTGTAATACAACATTTGAGCCAAAAGTGTAATAAGGTTTTGCCAGTTATTTAGTAAGTTATTATATTTTTGAAGAAAAATATCTGAATTGTATGACAGGAACCAATGGAAGTGAAAAGGATTTAGACAAAATAAAATATAAAAAAAGAAAAAAAGTAATATCCTCATAAAAAGAGTAATTGCTTTATATAAAGTGACAAAACAAATAGAACTGAAATAAAATACTTTTTTGCACTTTGATAGTCAGAAATAAGTGGATTAAATAATCATCAAAATATGGTTGTATTTTTTTTTTAAGTATTTCATTAGCAAGTTATTATGATATTGCTTCATCACGTTAAAAAAGGCTAAAATGATTACGTTATTGTTAGATTTTGCAGTAACAGCCATTACTACATTAGTGTTTGCTACAAGGGTTTCTGATAACAAAACAAAACGTAAATAAAATCTTTTTTCTTTTTTTTTTTTTAAAGAAAATTGAGGTGCCTTCAAGCGACATTAGGATGGACACATAAAGAAACACCTGCACAGCACATTCTTTATAAATCAAACACCCTTTGATGCTCAACAAATGTAACTAACAATCATCCTTTATCGATAGAAGTCAAAGCAGCAAACCTTCGATTTCGGTTTTGAAGTAAGAGACGTAGAAATAAAAGGAACATATCGTATAATTGAAGCAGGTAAAGGCAATAGGCTTACAATGGCAGACACACACACACACACACACACACACACACACACACACACACACACACACACACACACACACACAAAGCTCTCTGGATCCGCCATGACCAGCCATGCTTCCAGAAATAGCCTAACCCTGACGAGCCGGCTCTGCAGCGCGAGAGCCCAGAGATGCCGTTTGTGCTGCACAGAGAATGGAGGCGTTTGAAGAGTTCACGTCTGTCGGCTGTGACAGGCTGGCTGGGCCAGAGACGGTTATGTGGCCCGACTCCCACCGTCACACGTCCGGTAGGTGACAGATGCACGCATGGATGGACAGACGGATGGAAGGTGACAGCGTGACAATGGCCTGAGCGTCCACCATAAAACCTCAGTGATGTAAAGATATTTGACTCCTTAATCACAATGTAGAATCTTCATAGCGCTTCGTGAATAGACTCAGTTTCAGCAAATCTGGAATCATTGTATATATATATATATATATATATACACAGGCACATAAACAGACTGTTCATGCATTCATCCAGGTAGGAGGCATCTCAATACAAACTGAATCGGGTAAACTGGACGTGGTAATGTGGTGAAGTCACTTAGATGAGGGTTAAAACGTCGTCCAAGACGTCCAATTTTACTTCCCGCCAAAACTATCTTTTTCTCTGACGTGTGATGATCGTATTCAGCGGTGTGCAGACCAGGAAGCAACTTGTTTTACCTCGGGAAGGTCGGCAGGATAGCGACCGGACCGTAAATACACTGTGTAATCAACAAGCAGCAGCTTTTTGGTCTCTGCTGCGCACAGTCGTGTATAAATCACAAAGCGAAGCAGGATCCTCTGCTGTGGAGTCCAACATCCCAGGGCCCCGTGCCAGACACTTCAGAGAAAATGATTGGCCTGTTAGGAATGAAAGAACGTGGCAAGAGGAGGGAGCAGAGATATGAAGAGAGGAGCTGAATGACGGCAGTAAGGAATCAGGTCACAGCAGCCTCCATCTCGTGGACCAAGAGAAATAGGAAGCCGAGAACAAGATGAATCACGGCTCACAGAGGGCCTCGTTTTCTGTCCGCGGAGCAAACACCAGCACCGGAGGAGTGTTTGTTTTCCTTAACGACCACACCATCTGCTCATCATTCACCCAAACTGTCCCAGGTTCACTCCGAGAGGGGAGAGTTGGGAAATTACTCTCCACTCGCTGATCGCCAGTTGCTCCCTTCCTGCCTCGGAGTGAATCATTCACTCAAGGTGTCGTTGGCGTGACACACGGCGTGGTCGCATCTGACGAGCAGGAGAAATCACGAAAGAAAGAGCTTTGTATGAAATATTGATTCTCCTCCGAGCGTGTCATCAGACTGACATTAAGAGGAAGAAGTGATGTAAATGCTGTTTAATACGCTCGCGGTTTGACTCGGTGGGAGGAAAGGTGCCAGACTGAAACAAGGGGAGCACATCCCACCGGGAGGTTTCACTCACATGACGGATTAATGGACGAGTTGTGTTTGTTTCTCTTCTTAGGTAAGAGTGCTCAGTTTGACAGAAACACAGAGAAGTTGCTTCGTTCCACCTTCAGATGGAGAGTAAATGAGAATCGTCTCTACTCGTACTGAAACAATGCAGCCCCTGGTGGACAAATTAGGAACAGCAGTTAAGTTAATTTAGTTGCTTTTACACGGGCAGCACGTTTGACACCCCTGCCAACAACAATTAAAAGAAACAAGAGAAGCCTGCAGGGAACAAGCAACAAAAAGAGGTTTGCTTATAAGACAAAATTGAAAATTCACACATTTCTAGTATTGTTAAAATCTAATAATAATAATAATAATAATGCATTTTTTTTTATAGACGCCTTTTAAAACACTCAAGGTCACCTCTCAAAAGTTTAAATCTGTGTATTCCTTCAAGTTTACTTGGGTCAAGTGATCTAATCTATTGATTTCCACAAGCTGTTCTACAAATTCTGAGATCTGAAAGAAGGGAGTCGGTTTGCTAGAAAACATGAATCACCACCAAAGTGGGACGGCAAGCGTTCATACCAACAGACCGATTTCAAGAGTTCAGCCTTTTCACATGACTTCAGCAATCGTTTTTTCACGAGGCATAAGTGAGTCAATAAGCCAGATGCTGAAAACAGACCGTGGTTCATTTTACTGCAAACCTTATTTCCCCAATATCTAAACCGAAACTCAAAGAGACTTATGATTAAATAAGACATGAGATATGTCACATGCAAGTCTGGGACAACACAGAGTCAGAGAGTGGATACCAAAACAAATACTAAACTGAGCCTTTAAAAGTTTATGAGCCGCAAATTCAACACTGCAAAATGGAGTTGACGTGCAAATATTCGGCGACGGATGCATATTTAGACGTAAAAGTGACAGAGCAAGACAAGCTCAGCGAAGACAAGCGCGCGTCCTCCTGATAACACTAATACAGTCTGACCTGATTCAAACAGAAAGCTTCCAGGCAGTGAAAAACAAGTCAAATCTAAAATGTGCCGAGAGTCTGGCGTAATTTTCAGCGCGCACTTATTTGATGCTTTGTTAAGAACAAAAACTTGCTGATTTAAGCAGTTGATGAGTGAAAAATGTGGAAACAAGTGATTATTTTGGCTCTGTGGGTGTCAAGCAAAAAAAAAAAAAACAACAAAAAAAATCCTAGATAATAAAGGAAATACTTTGGTTCTTCCAGCTCAAAGACAAAAACATGTCAGGAAGTATTTAGTGGCACTCAACCCACATTTTCCATGATGACCTCTTCCCCGTCCGTCTCTGTTTTTCTCCTCTGCTCCGCGCACGATTACATGGGTTGAAGTATTTTACATTTAGAGAGCCTCTCGTCTGGGTTCCTCCTTCCTTCCTAACCGCTAAGTCATCTTATCTCCATAATGTAGCAGAGCCTGATGCTCAGCTGCCTGGCAACGATCCGAGGAGAACATTTCGTCTGTAAACAAACCAAAAAAAAGGGGGTGGTGGTGGGGGGGGGGGGGTTGACAGCCAAAAAGCTGCACAATTTGCCAGCCGAGCAGACAATCATGTCTCCGTCATGTCTTTATCATTTTTACCGAGCAGACCTAACTTCAGGCTCGATCTTGAGCAATTAGTCACTATAAAATAACTGCAGACAGGCTATGAGGAAGCGACAGTGGAGGGAAAAAAAAAACACAATCTTCTCTGAGAAGATAAGCACGGAGGAGTGAATGGCTGCTCCGGGTGTATGCGGATGTAGCACATGAGGAAGCAGTTGGTAACCAGAAGTGACAGGTCGGCCACAGAGAGAATTAATGAGGATTTGAACTTCAAGTTAAATCACAACGTGACAGAACATTTTATATGGAGGCTATTTTAATTAACTCCCAATGTGCTTGCAGGTTTTTAAACCCAAACTCATGGAAACACTGATAAAAGTGCTGAAATGTACAATCGTCATACGTTCAGGGATTAGCGGGACACCCCGATATATGAAATGGAGCGCACATATGAGCACAGACTCACTTTTCTCTCACTTTTCACCCTGTTCTTTGTGCACACCGACACGCTGACATCTCTCATGTTGATTACATGACACGCTGAGCCCTGCTGCGACAACGCGGGCAGACTCAGTGTTGATGCATGAAACCAAAATGCCAACAAAGCTGAACTTTCAGGAAAGAGCGAGCTGCCCTGCAGTCAGTGTCAGGACTACCAGGGAGCCAAAAAATATCTGCTGAACTCACTGCACCACTGCCCCACCTGAGACCGGCAGAATCGCTCAGGAAGGCAAAGGCCACGCAGCAAAAACACAGCACAGCTTTGTTTGGTCCAAATGGTCAGAAAGGACGGAGCGCCATCGATCCACTTCAGATGTCGCTCATCTAATAACTTCTCTAAAGAAAGACAAAGGTGGGTTTGTCAGAGTGACGAGATGCAGACTACTTTACTGCCATTGCAGCAGCAAATACATCCTGCATGTTGCAATGACAACCTGCACGATAACGTTCACAGTGTGAAAGCAGAAGTTTCAAAAATGCAAAACTTCAAGATCATAAATCTCTTTTGCAAGGGATTCTTGGCTGAGACATGCAACAAAACACACACAAAACAATCAGGAGGAATGAAAGATGCAAATAAAAGATAGAAATACCATGTATAAACGCCTTAAATAGAAAAGAGCTCCAATGTATTTTTTTTTCTCTCCAGTAATGAAGAAGGAAGAAAAACTTCTAAAAAAATTATAGACATCTTCCCCAGTTTAAGTTGCACATTTTTTACGTGCCATGTATTTCTAAACTCATAATCATTCACACTGCTAAAGCTAAACTACAAAGGTGCAATGCATGTGAATAATAGAAACAAAACCGCTGATAAAACGAGGGAACACCATTAGCCTGATGGGAACATTTCCACTGATAAGACTGGCAAAACAATGCTGTAATTACAACTAACTGCTCAGCAACCCTGAAGGAAAGGATGCGCACGCAGTGACGCAACACTGGTCTAATCACGCTCCGGGTGAGAAACAGCAAAATCATGTTTGCATAATGACTTTTTAAAATAAAGATGCAAAGTAGGCATTATTACTGATTGCTCAACGACAGAGATGCAAATCAAGGATCGGGACAGCAGTGGGAAAGTGGGGAGGAACATCTATCCGGTCGTGCAGAGTGCACCGCGGACTGGTCCCAAAGATGAGAACAAAAAGATCCGACTTGTGTTCCGTCACTTCCATGAAAAGCAGGAGGATGAAACACAGATCCAGCCGTGCGTCTTGCATTTCAAGTGTGGGTCTGCTTTTGAAATGCTGTCACGGCTTTGCCACCCACCTCTTTGACCTCCAGCAGCCGTCCTGGGTACTGACTCTTGGCCCGCCGAGCTGCCGCTGGGGATTTGTGGTGAGTGATGGTGACGATGTTGCCGGGCGAGGCCGCGTGGCTCAGGTGGCGCTGGGAACCCGGGGACGAGGACGGGGTGAGGTGGGGGAGGAGGGAGAAGCTACGGGTCCGACCGGAGGAGGAGGAGGAGGAGGAGCATCCCTGGAGGGAGGAGGGGAGAGAGCCGGGTGGGAATATATTCATCAATTACCTCATATGAGGATTTTACGGGTACTGCCTGTGTATACATATTACATACTGAGTGAATCTGAATAATTTGTATTCAGTATCCGCAAGTAAAGTAGTTGTATACACACAGGAACTAAACTCTTCAGAAGAAATCCACTAAAATATGTGTATTAAAATGTAATATTTTGAGCTTAAGGTGTTGGTGACCAATATTTCCCTCCTTCAAGATTTGCAAAATGGTATAAAACCGTCATACATATCTCAGTATTTGTAGTTAGAAGAGTCTCGAAAAGAGAATTACCACACATAGAAGATTTCCCAGACATAATTGAGGACAACTCTCGAGCAAAACAATGTATTTAGAAAAAAGTACAGAGAAAGTAATTGGGAATAGAAGATGCTTTGCTAAAGCAAAAGGCTCAAAGACCAAAAAGTTTTTGTGATAAAGGAATTCCTACGCTAATAACATCTTCGTCAATATCCAGCAGAAAAATGGTCTCATATACGTTTATATTTTCTTCAATTCATCATCAGAAAACATAAAGCAAAGCACAAGTTACCAACTCTGGTCACTTGCTTGATAAAGGGTTAAAACTAGAAAGCGTCTCCCCTTCAGATCCATCTTATACTCAGACATACTTCAACTCTGAAGTATGTATTTCAGCTTTCTGTAAAAAGCAATGCTGTATACATGATTGAGCATGGAATCCGTGCCGTAGAGGATTATTTTGTCGGGTCTTGGGTTTTCTCCAGGGAACCAATAAGTGGGAATGTGAGTGCATGTGGATTTTTAAGCATGTTTTTTTTTTTTTTTTTTTTGTTGATGATCCTTCAGGAAATGTTTGTGCTCAATGAAACTAACTAAAATCAGATATATCATAGTTGAGCAGTACTGAATCTCAATGTTGGGCTCTGCTTTGTGTATTTCATCAGTTTCATCTGTCGATACTGTTTTTAAAAAATAAAAACATCCATCTTATAGCCTTATAATGAATGACTTCCTTTCTTTGTAGAATATTGACTGAACTGCAGCTTTTCTCACAGATAAATGCAACTCATTATTCACCTTAAATACATTTTCTTTGTATCTGCTTGTTTCAGCCGGTCTTTACTGTGAGATAAACAGCAATCCCTCCATTTGTCCATATTTACCATTTTCAACACCAGATTACAAATCATCCCACAACGATCCTCTTGTCAGAACAGTCGGAGACGCTTGCTTGAAAAATCACTCAACAATATGTGGATTAGCAGAGATTAATGGGATTAGGTAGCGATTTATTTCATAATAAATTAGCCAGTAGAGGACAAATGTGAGCTTAATGTAAACAATGAAACAGTCCAGATAGTTTTTATTTCTTAAAATAACAAGTTGGTACCCGTAACCTGCTGACATTTCTCATCTCCTGGTCACAGACCTCAACAGACAAACCAAACGTTACAGACTTGACATGACAATTCCACCTTCAATCTGCTGCTGAAAACATTTCAGGCGACCGGCTCGCTCAGACCCGGGCTGCCAGATCTTTCTAAACCCAGAAAGCAGCAGTAAGCCTTGTGAAGACATGCAGGAAAACAGACCATTCAGAGTCTGATCGGTGGAGGAAAGTCACAAGCCGACATCATTTAACTATTTCCACTGGCAGAAGAGCGTCCAGTTTTAATAATGACTTGTTTGAAATGTGATAGGAGCGTGCAGCATGGATGCAGAAACTCATTTCCACCTGTGCTCTGACGCAAGGAACTGAGTTTAGAGGACAGTCGGTTCTCCCGCCGAGTTTAATATAAAAGGTGGAAACGTCCTTTTGTTGTTTTGTTGCTCTCTGCACTAAAGTCACATTGCATCTTTCACTTTGATGCTTCTCTCGCTTCCCCTCTGCGACTCTTGTCTCCTCAGTTCACTGACCTCCATGCTCACACAGGCAGCAGTATCGGATATCTCTCTCTCTCTCTCTCTCCCTCCCTCCCTCTCTGGGAGTTTCCCTCGTGATCAGATGGATCCAAACCCCGAACAGAGGGAGTTCTAGTGAGTCGGTTTTTGTTTAACCACTTCAAACTGAAAATAATCAGCTTACAGGAGAGAACACTGTTGTATTGTACGTTGCTAAGCCACCAGCCACGAGAAAGCGGGGGGGGAGACAATCGGAGGTTTTGTCCTCCAAAATTAGCAACATTTCCGAATCCCTGAGCATTTAAAAAATAAAAAACACAGAAACTGAAAGAAAGAAAATTAAGGGATGAAAGGGAGACGCGAGGTGGGAGAGGTTTTCATTTTCATTCACTATTACCATTATTTATTTCTGGAGTCTCTATAAAGAAATGGAACTCAGTTGCCTATTAAACAAACTTAGGTGCAGAATAACTTCAATATGACTGCAGAGAGGACCATGAATTCATAAAGGTTTTTGTGACTTACTCTTAATGCATTATAAAAGCAACCAGTGAGCTTTGTGTTGAATGAAATGCCTCTGTGGACTGTATTCATTCGCATCTGTAGAACTAAAAAATATAATACGAGATTATAAGAAACTGGCGAACCCTGATTCAACACCTCACTCAGTAGAGTTCAACACCACACAGTCAGAGATGCCACAAGTATTCACATTCGTTAAGTAAGTAAAAGTACAGAAATTTGTGTAAAAAAAGACTTCTGTAAAAGTGCCACTTCTTCATTCAACATCACACACCCACCCACCCACATTGACACGCACGCACACACACACACACATACACACACACACACACACACACACACACGCACACACACAGAGGTAGAACACGCAAACTCCACACAGAAAGAGTCAGCCGAGACTCGAACACGCAACACATTCACCATGAGAGTACTAACCACTATGCCACCGTGCCGGTACAAATATATATGTAACAGTACTAAAGAAGGGTTGAAATAAACACGAGAACATACCAAAAAAGTAAAATGTTGATTTTACTCATAAACAACCTCTCATATCCAGCTACCGTGAGATATCCCTCTGTACACTTCCTGTGAGTCTGTGCTCGGGGTGAAGAAATCCCACCATCACAGGTGCTCTGCTGTCTCAGGGCCGTGGGCGGACTTGGCCCCGAGTGAGGCCGCGTGGGCGGACCGCACAATGGTCAACTGCTGGCCTGTCATTTTCTCCACCCCTAATTACACGCCATTAGCTGCTCAGTAATAACCTCCATTAGAGGACTTTTAATAGTGTGTGGGACAGACAAACAGATAATTTACTACTAAATCATCAGGTAATTGTTCACATAATATCAACCTTAAAAGTTTATGACAAAGCAGAATTAAGACCCTAATTTGTTTGTGGTTTACATGCAGATCGTGTGTTCAGATGTCATTTTCACAGTAAACCAGCCAGAAGAGACCGTTTCTTTATTCAAGCAGAAACAACATGACAGGCGCAGCTCAAAGTCCAAAGTTTCATCATTTCCTGTTCTTCCAGTCAGGAGTTGAGTCGAGTTCAGTGTTTGTGTGGGGAGTATCTGCTCGACGACAACACAGAGAGCGCGCTCTCACAGGCGGATTTATCGGGCTGCTAATCAGCTTGATAAAGTGCAGCTGTGTTTTCTGCCTGGCTGAGCAGCGCCGCGTCGCCTCTCGACCTGCAGAAAGCTCGCAACAGACACGCCACGGCGAGGAAAAGACGCCATGTTTAATAAAATCGCACGTCCGTGTGGGAGACATACACATGTAAATCACAGAAGCCGACGATGGCCCGGATTCATCTTGCAAAAACGAGGCAGTTTTGTATCGCTCCGATGGGTTCAACTGTGACAGCGGCACCCAGCTGTGGCTGAAAAGAGGAGAGCGGCTCGCTGAGTTCAGCAGCTGTGACCTCCGTCCGGCCGGTGGCAGCACAAAGAACAAGGTCCAACTCTCGAACAGCAGAGAGGTCCCCAGCTACACACAACGGAGAGCCTGCTCGCTCTTGAAAGAGCACTTTACAAAGAGCGAGGCCGATAAATGTATTCTATTATCTACTATTAATTTTCAGGGACGATTTGTGATCATGGGAGGACCAATCGATTAGATTTTGGGACGTTAACGGTTTCCGAATATGTCCCAAAAAAAAAGTCCCAAACAAAGCGGATGGGGGAGGCGCCTCGTGGAGGAGATCTAAGGAGATCATTTAGCTTGTAACCTCGCTACTGTATGAGCCCCGCAGCTCGTTGACATGTTGAAGGCGGACTTACGTGATGCACCTGAACGCATCACGAAAAGCTGTCAGCGCCTGTGGTTAAAACCGGACCAACATCGCGGCTCGGACAAAAACTCTCTCTTTTATTACTGAAACAGTTCAGAGAAATGTATTTCTGAAAGCACCGGAGGCCAGAAATAAACTGTGCAGTTAAAAAGTTAAAACGGCGCTTCACAGAGGTGTGGCTGCTCTGAGGGGGCGTGGCCTGCGAGTTCCACAGCTTCTTATCCGAGTATGAACAGTTCTGCCGAAAAAGCATTTTTTCTCGGCAGGTGGCTGACGTCACTGCTGAAATTTCTTCTTGTTCTTTTAGCTTCTGAATGGGAGTATGAAGCATAAGCACAAATCTACATACCACGTTTGACCTTCTCACTTTATCTACTCTGAAATCAAAGCCAACCTTTCACTCCATCTGAATTGATTACCAGTCAGAAACGCATCAGCACTTTTATGTCGTTTCTTATGAAGACTGAATGAATCCCTGCTCCTTTCATTCTTCCGTAATAAATAAATCCTGCTACAGCTTTTGTGCCACAGAGAGGTCTGTTATCGGAGATGTAGCCGAGCCTCCGCCGCTGGCTGCCTCATCAGCGGAGTGGCTGCGATAACGATCGGAGAGGCAGACAGTGCGGCTCAGGAAGGATTAGACTTCAGCAGTGGCTACAGTAATAACAGCTGCTGGCGTGGAAATGCCCCGAAAGCCACCGAACAGGAACAAAACGGCCACTCAGGGGCAATAGGAAAAAAAGAGATGGATTCATCATCCCACTTTTTCTTGGTTATCCAATTTTCCCTCATTTTCTGATTGCTTTCCTCATCATGGCCCAGCAGAGTAATTGGACTTCTTCCTCGCTCCAGCTGTGCAGCATTTTGAAGTGTTGAGGAGCTACATGTTGAATAAGTGAGCCAGCAATAAGGCGGCATAATGAGGCCCTGGGAGTTATTTATATAAAAGCACATGAAAGGGTGAAGAGCCGGCTCTGTAAAGATATCTCAACTACAGGATTTTTTTTTGTTTTTTTATCCTATCTGTGTAATTCTGCACTTTTGAAGGTCGGTCACTCACCAGCGCCTCCTGACCGCCCGCCGCTCGATCCACGCTCAGGTGCTCGTCTGACCCCTTTAGCTTCCTCACCTGAATGCAAACAAACATAAAGGACATGTTTCAGAAATAATACGTGGGGCAGTAGATCACTGAATAATCTAATCAAGTACATCGAAGACACTTTTTGTGATTTTGAACCAACATTTGACAAAACGGACTCCAGAAAATCGAAATATTCACACATTCATTTTGTCAGTTTGCTTGACTGATGGAACTTTTTCAGGTGCAGTTTCATGTCGAAATGTCAAAATAAAGCATATTTCAATCCTTCTTTTCATCTTCTGCAATTAATCAAACAAGGTTAGTGTGTTAATCTTTATATTCACCATTTTCCTCTTCTTTTTTTTTTTTTTTTTTTTAAACACGATTAAAAGGTTTCCCATTTGTTTTCCATTTTCTGTTAATCTTCTGACAAACGCTGAATATTTATTGTTTGTTTACTCTTTGTCAAAGCAAAATTAGACGTTTCAGTCTGCGCACGAGGCTTCGGAAGCACTTTTTGAGGTCGTGACTCTAAAACAAAGTAAGTAAATGAGAAAAAAAAACAAAAACAAGTTGTGCGCTGTTACAAAATTATTTTGCACAACAACTTTATAAGCCTGAAGAAGTGAGGATGCTGATGCTGGAAGCTGGTAAATGTAAGATTGATCTGTTTCCTTACATGCAGGTCAGTAAATAAACTTCCAGAATTTATGAGAAACTTCAAATTGCAGAAGAAAAAAAAAAAAAGAAAAAAAGAAAAACAACCGTTCACAGCTGAAAATTCACACACAAGTTTGCCAAAGAAAGAGTAAACTTTGGATTATTTTTCTCATTCATGCACTGCTGATTTCTGCACCGTGGAGCTCAATAATAAACCTCATTCTCCACTGGATCAGCCCAACAGGGACACAACACACACACACACACAAAATAATCCCCTGACTTCCAGTCTAAACCCAACAGAATGCACACACCCACATATTAATCCATGAAACCCAAGTGGAAAAAGAAGTGCTGGTGGATGTTGGTGGTTCTGCTCCACGCAGCACATTAATCCGTCAGAAACGACTCCACGCGATGCGACGAGGTCGGCGGACGCAGCCACATTCAGCCGCACCTGCACCGCGAGAGACGGCGGCACGAACACGTTGCTGCTTCATATTTCACTAAATCCCTCAGTCTTATGTCGATGCAGGTGCCAAACTACTTCCGGAGAAGTTTCGGAGCTGAAATCCCAGCCTGAGATCGTTCATCATATTAAATCTCCGAGTTTTACTCACTTGGGATTGTCTTCTTAAGACACTTTTGATGTTTCCCTGCACTGTGCCTTCAAGCTCCGCAAACTTAAATAGACAGAATTTTAACTATGAAGGAAAAATGCGATGAATCGACTGACAGCCGTGAATAACAACAGAAGTCAGAAGCACTAAAATGAAGAGGTAATGACCCAAAACAATTAAGTAAAACTGCTCAGTTCTGGAAAAAGTGCAGAAATCTCAAAGCTCAAAGACATTCCCATCATCTACGGAGGTGGTTGTAATTACTGTGAATCACATCGTCATCACAACGCTGGACAACATTATCGCATGTTTACTTGATATCATGCAGGGCCATTTCTTTTCAGGTTCTTTTTCATAAAGTTCAAGACAACGCATAACGTGGAAATGTTGTTCTTGCCTATGCGGCATTTAATATCGGGACGAGCTGCAGCTCCAGGATTCTTTTTCATTTAGTTGAGCAACGAAGCAAAGAGAGTGATGGACAGCCCCAAAATGAAAGAGACCTCTGAATAACACATGAGTGCAAACCATGACTCGTGGTGTGATGAAGACTGGAATCCTTCCTCGGAGCTCCACGTCTGTTTAATGAAGATTTGTGCATAGGATAACTTGATGTAGCGCAAATATGAAAGCTGATCTACAATAGGTTGTACTGAGGAGACACGCAAAATAAAACACACTTTGAATTTAGCACAACATTTGTGTTGTTTTGAAATATGATGAGTGCAGCCTAGACGCTGCCGTTACTGTGTATTACCTCAGAACCGTGTTTCTCAAGTTTGAGATGAGGCCCTTTTGTTTTTTACTCTCGTTTACATCACAACAGTCTAATGCTCACAAAAAAAAGTGATTATATCGATTTCAAAGAGCATGGTAAAGTGATTTAAGTAAGAAAACAAATGCAAGCCTGTTGAGATCATAAAACAGCAAGAGAGGCTGAGAGCTTGAAGTAAAATAAGGAGATGCTACATATATATGAACGGCTTTAAAACTCTGGAGAGGGGTTTGTAAAATGAGACTCAAGGGAAGCGAAGCCATTTAAAGTGATAAATGGCAGAAAAGACGCCGGTGAAATCCAGAGTGGAAACAAAGAGAGCGGCTTGTACTTCATCCTGAACTGGTGGGAGTGTGTTTGATGTGGTGGAGGAGCGACCTGCACACCGTTCCTTCATTGGAGAGGAATAGAAAAGAGGCTCACTCATAAACAGGCACACAGAAGACAGGAAACAAATGTCAAAGGTTTCCCGCTCACTTCTTTTACCCAGGGACAGATGCCATGAGAGGTGTGTGTGTGTGTGTGTGTGTGTGTGTGTGTGTGTGTGTGTGTGTGTGTGTGTGTGTGTGTGTGTGTGTGTGTTACCTTGGCACTGCTGTCAGAGTGTCTTCTGGCACACGCTTGCAGCTGATTGATCCAGAACTGCTGCTCCTTGGCATCGGAGGCTAGAAAAAACACACACACACACACATTAATCCGTGTAACATCAGGAATTGTTCCTAAATCTTTGTTCACACTCGGGTCGAGACGCAGATTTTAAAAAGTCAACAGTGTTTACGTCGGTTAACAGTTACTGCTCGCCTCTTCGCTGAATGGAGTCGTAAATAATCTGCACACGTTCATCCAGAGCAGGTAAACAGCAGCTGGAGAAACACCAAGAAAGTAACAAATAGATTGTATTTAACACTTTCTGAGGCATTCCATCAAATATATGGAAATTGAAAAAGTATTGATAAATATCACAATATAATCAATGTTTTTTTATCTTGTGCTGTTGTCCTACAATATAATGTGAGATTTGCAAGAAAAGTATCTAAAATATGATCCGTGGAAGTTTTTGTGTCGTGTCACACATGTTTGTGTTATTATGAGCAGTGTGAAGCAGAAGTCATGTTCATTGTCAGATAGTAACGCTAAATTTCCAACGTTCAGCACCTCTTTAAAAGCCACTGTTTGTTTGAAGTTACCGTAAAGGTCATGCGATCATTTGTAATTACATGTTCCGTTAACTTTCATCACTTCAGTGTCAAATTATTCTGTTATACAACCAGACAGTAATAAAAGTGTAAACTCTTAATATAATTGTAGGCAGTTGATCTTTCAAAAAACCCAATGTGTCCTACTGTTGTTTCACTATCATTTATTTCAAACAGTATTAACAGAACTATGTTAACATGTACATGTTGTTTGTCAGAATCAATAGTTAAATGGTACAAATCCATAATAGGAAAACCAGATGATCCATCTTAATGATTTTTTTACCCACAACCCACAGATGGACGGATAATAAGACAATAAAGTACTGTCAATCTTCTCTGTGGAAGATTCTCTTGATGCAGAGAGCGTGAAGCAAAGACAAATGGAGCTCAGGTAGTGCGGTGGAAGCTCCTTCTGTCCTCTCACACTGTGCCATAGTTCATCAGATAAAAGTGAACGATTCTGCATATGGATGAAGCGATTTCATCTGTGATGATTCGAGCTGTCGACTTTCTGCCTGATAATTTGATGCCGCTGCTTTGTGAGCCATGTCCTGGGTGCAGGTCTCACCTCTGAACCTCTCCGCGCCACTCTGAACATTAGTTAACGGAGCAGCAGAGTTTATTCTATCTGCGGCACAGGAAGCAGCTTGATACCCTCTTCTGCATGACCGTGGGTTTTTATCCCCCGCCGCCATCCCCGATCCTGTTATCTCAACACAAGCAGACGTGCTGACCGTCTGCCTCCAGGTCACACTGACAAACAATATCCTTCTGATCCCATTTCACTGAGTAATAACTCCAGCACAGGGACTTCTGAGGGGCACACGAGGTAAAGATGAGGAGCACAAACAGACGAGACAAGCTGACAAGTCAGATTTTTACGTTTTTTTTTTAGACATTCTGATCCTCGAGGATTAAATTCAGGTGATTATAGCACCCGAGTACAAGGACATGCTCTCTTTTACTTTATAATGAGTCCTTAAATGTCACCCTCTGCTCTCTGACCCATCCTCACAATCACACTTGATAAGCTTTACTGAGTGTTGTTTATTCCAAACAAGCAGAAAAAAAAAACCCCACAAGGAAGCACCAGTGAAGCAGAAAGTCCAATAACACCTGTAAAATATTAACGATTTCTTTCAGGATTGTTATGCAGACAATCAAGATCAGATGTCGTGAGCAGAGGTGGTTTCATAACTTCAACTGGCGTTGAGAAAAAAGGAAAAGGAGAAAGGAGAAGAAAAAAAAAGAAAAAGAAAAGCACATTTATTTATCCAGTTTTCTAACCAAGACGCAATAACAGAAAGGATAAAGCAGGTATAAAACTCCTGTTTGATTTGAAAGTGGCTTTATTCTGACTGAAGGTGCTTTCCCTTCATATTCCACTGTTCACAGTTCAGTGGAAATAGATTAAACTAAAATGAGGCTGTTGTGAAATCTGAGAAATTACAAGCGTCACCAAAGTGTCCGTCGGGGGAACGGCCGAAGCCTTTACAGCAGCTCGCATGAATAAACACATCAG
This sequence comes from Lipophrys pholis, assembly GCF_963383615.2. Taxonomy (NCBI): domain Eukaryota; kingdom Metazoa; phylum Chordata; class Actinopteri; order Blenniiformes; family Blenniidae; genus Lipophrys; species Lipophrys pholis. The sequence continues at coordinate 7,642,675 of NC_137643.1, read as the reverse complement.
ACCCGCGAGAATCATTTACAGTTCATAACTCCGACGCTGCCGCCAGTCTGACGGGGGGATCAGGATTCATTCGGATCCAAGCACTGCGTCTCAGTCTCTTGATGTTTCGTGTTCGATGAGGCCGAACAAAAAGAAAAGAAAAAAACCCTCAAACGTTTCTTTGAGAAAACAAGTCTCAGGTAAAACCAGAGTGAGCTGCGCATGAATACAAATCCAATAAATCACAAGCGAAATGGCACACTGAGCCTGCAGCAGCCCGGTGGATGTTCAGAGTGAAGCTTTGAACGCTTTCTGAAGATGTTGGTGAAACTGAGGAAAACACCACAAGGATTCTCTTTCAAGGTGTACACCAGGAGTGTCCAACCTGTTTTAGTTCAAGGGCCACATTCAGACCAATGTTATTGAAATTACAGTATAATATTCTTTAAATAACCGCAAATCTGATGTTTAACCATTTTAAGATGCCTCCTGGTGTCTTCCACTGCAGCGAATATTCTGTGAAATCAAATTAACACATTTAACGCAACATGGATCCTCTCTCCTTTGTCTTTGTTCATATTAAGTTGAATATATTCAGAATATGTGAACCATGTTACTATTTTGACCTGCATTGATCAGCCGCAGCACGAACAAGCAGCTTTTCCACAACCGGGACTTGTTTCAGGTGTAACATTGCTCCATATCTGGATTCTATTTTCAGAGTGTTGTTCATATTCGACATCCTGCACCTATGGAGAGTCCCCACGGTAGGATCAGTACACTCAATTCTTATCTTTGTTGCCTGCCGTCACTGAAACTCACATCACAGCCTCCGACCTGACACCGACGGAGAATAAATCAGAAAACCCAAAACAGCTCCGCCTCTCTGTATTTGCGACTCCCTCGCCTCCACAGTCGGCGTTTCAGTGGATGTTTGGAAAGCACAGCCTCGTTACGTCCCACAGTTTTACCTGCAGAATGAAATAAATCGGCAAAACTCCTCCTGAGGATTTAGAACACCAACCTTGGATAAGTTGACTTTTTAACCCTTTTCTTTTTTTAACAAAAAAAACATTATAAGCTCATTTAAAACATTTATTTCTAAGCAGTTCTCTTCATGTTATCTGCTGGTTGGCCCTGTGCCAGGAACAGAAAAACAAACCTAGCACAGTTGTGTCTGGTTAAAATTGGGTCCAAAAAGAGAAAGAGCACTGTTATTTAGATGTGATAATCCCAAAACACTAAGAAATCATACACTTATTCATTTGTTTATTGATGGCAAGTCAGAAATAGCCAAGACAGCTTATTAGTTTGTGTTGAGAGAATAAAGATTAGGATTTGAATCTACAATCAATAAATGCATATTCATTCCATCAAATACTGGAAGTGTGATGCCACCTGTGATTATTGTGTCCGGACAGGGGTTATGTGTTTCCTGACATTCTCCCGGAAAGCATTTCTGTGTGGACAGAATTCAATTTGCACTTGTCAATCAGCTGCAGTGTCGACATGTGCCACAGCCACGAGAAGCAAAAGGGCCTTTTTTTTTTTTTTTTTTTTTTTAAATGAAGAGGAAACTCGGGAGAAAATTAGACATTCACACCGGCGCAGCATTCGAGCCGTGCGCTCGCTCTGCAAGTGGCTGCTCGCCTCTTTGGGGAAAAACACAGCATTCATGCAGAAACGCCGATACTGAACCGCCTTTTTTTCTTTTTTTTTAGCAAAAAAGAATAAATAAAAAAATCGAGTAACGAGCGTCTTGCTGGCGTCACGATGTTGTCCTCCACAGAAATCTGCCACTCTGAAGGTAGCATTTACCCAGAGCCTGAGCGAGCGTCTACACGTGACATCCCTGTTTCTGACGAGCTCTTCTGTGATTAAACATAATTAGTCGTCTGCATTTAGCGAAGCCGCCTCCACGTTGGCCGATGCTAATGCGCACCTGTTTTTATGCAGATGTGAGTGATGCCACTTAGATGGGAGCAGGATGTGCTGCTCTTATTTAGAGAGAATAACCCCATGCCGCGACACACCGAAACCGGGTTTCGTGTCACAAAAGCTGCAAACTGGAGGTGACGAGCCGCCGGCTTGGTTTTCGTTTGATGAATGGATGAGGTTCGTACTGGAAAAGGAGGAGACGGACACCAAAATGAGAAGCTGTAGGCGGTGTGCCTATTTATAATGATCGACAATAGACACCCGGTTCAGTCTGCGCGTCTTATTTAAATGTCAATATCCATCCCGGGGAGACGTCTGAGCAGTATCGGAACAATGGTGAGGGACTGAAAGAGCGAGAGAGGAAGCTCCGCTCCCAGTCAATCACTGCTCCACCAGCATCAGCTAATTACATCTGTTTTAATCACAGCGTCGTCGAGGACGTTACCGGTTATGAGGATGACAGTCTGAGGGTTAGTGCTCAGACCAGCAGTTAGATTTGATTAAAGTGAAGGGAGATGTTACAAGCGAGGCACTTCAAACATGTGTTTTCAGGGAAATGGACAGGCTGGCGGGAGCGGGAAAAGGTGGAGGAAAATTACAGTAACCGGGCTTTTTCCATCACCACAGCACAATGACATTTACATCTTCTGATTCCTCTGACTGAAACAGGACATTATACTGAAAAAAAGAAATGGGCAGGTTTAACTGGAGGTGTAATTGGTTTTTAATAGCTTCAACTCACTGATTCTTCAGATGTCTTCCCCTGATGCTCCGTCTCTTTTTTCATGGCTGCACAGTTCATTTTAATCTTCTATGCAGGACAGAGAAGGAGACTCGAATGTCATATTTAAGCAGAATAAAAACACTTTATGTGAACTAAAGTGACAGAAATTGACTGAGGAAGCAGAACCTGAAATCTTTATGTGTAAGTAAATGAATAAAGTTGCTAATAAATCATCCATCTTCTTAACGGCTGTATTTAACTCTGGCTGAACCTGAGGTCCAGAATAAAACCAGGGGTTTTTCTCACTGTGAGGCAGGAGGGCCTACCTCCAGACCTATTATAAATATGAATACCATAAAGTGTGAAAGTCTACAAATGTAAAAGACACCAAATCTTCTCTGTCATCATCCATTTAGTCTAAAGACGGGAGGAGAACACTGCAGTCACTGTGCAGTAATCGAGGCGAGCGAAGGACTCGAATAACAAAGGACTCTGGACATGAAACGACAGATCTTAAACTAACAAGTGTTCAAATGAAAACTACAAAAGTTGTTGGGTAGGTTACATGTCATTCTCCTCTTGTAAAGAGCGTGACTGATATTTTCACGTCAAGGCACAGCCTGCAACTTCCGCTGTCTCAAGACACAAGACATCAGATCATGACGATGTGTGGTTGTGGTTTCAGATCGGCGCAGTGAGTCGAGTTCACGGTCACAGGCGTGTGAAAAACAACAGCCTGCGAGTTAGAACCACGGCCCACTGACTACACCACACAGCTGCCACCTCCAGCTACTCAACAACCAATGGAAAAACAGTGCAGAAGCCTTGTTTACACATGGTTTCATCCAAGCCTCGACTATGATCGCCACATTGTGATGAGGATGACCTTCATCTCACAGCTGACGAACACTGCATGATTACAGTTGACTTACATAATTAACTATTAAACCCACACTCGGTTGGAGGCTCTGTGATTAACAAATCGCCTCAAACTGGAGATTCTCTCTCTCTAGAACTCTGACAAAGAATTCTAAAATACATCTAACGATTTGTTTGAGCCTTATTGGATTTTAAAAGCACCATAAATACTTATTTTGCCCATTGTTTGTTTAATGCTGGAAATAGTGCCAACCATGCAAGTCCTTTTCTCTTTATCTACCGATACTTTGTGTGCACCCATCAGTGGAATTTGCCCGACCTGCCTGGGAAAGAACAAAGCCATGCGGGTCAGACCAATAACTTCTCAAGAACATTTACACGGTGGTGAAATCACAACCCATCTAACCTTGCATGACAGTTCCCACAAAGGATTTGGGAATACTGGTCCGTACGGTGCAGTGGCTTCAAACTACATATCGAGGCTATAAATGTCGGAGTGGTTTTCATTCAACTCGCTCATGTAGCTCTTGAGACTATATCGAGTTCTGCTGAACACAAGGAAGAAGATTGATGTTTGACAAACTTGTTGCACAGTGGCAGTGACCTACTTTTGGTTCGATACGGGATCTAAATCACAGAAGAATGGAGCGTCTCCTCTCACACACACTCAAACAGTGACAACTAAACAAAAACAAGATAACAGACGAGGGTTTAAAAATATTACTTTGTACTATTTGATCGAGACGATGTCAGGCAGCCTAATGAGCCCATTCGTTGCTGAAGGCAGTTTGACCCTTTCCTTTGCTTGACGAATGGTTTAATTTTCCACCTGAACATTCAGACGTGATTAAATTCCCGTTGCTCTTCGCCTTTGCTCAATAACCAAACACGGGTCCCTGCAGTTTCCCCAACAATGACAACACTGTCCTCGTCTGGGCGGGAGGCCCGAAAAAACCCTCAGGTTACTCTCAAAGCTGTGTGAAAGGTCACATGTATTTCCAGTGTTTCGTTTCACAGATAAGAAAGCTCCTTCAAAGCTCTCTTGTTATAATAAATGGAGAATAAAGGTGGCATTTAAGGCTTTGGGTTCAGACCGGTGGAAAGATTATACGCAGCTCTCCAGCGTGACCGGAAGAACTGAAAAATGATTCACTTTCTGTCCGATCCTCGAGGAGGGGGCTTTTCATGGTAACTGATACCAGATACAGGCGTGTCGGCCGACCCTTATCGGAGCCATTATGTCCCCTGCTGTTTGGTAGTTGGCGTTTTTATCTATAGATGTTGCGATTCCGCCTGAAATTTCCTCACAAAACATTTTTTTTTGTAATTGCTGCCGTCTGAAGCTATGATTTATTTTCTCAATGAGATTCCTGATGATTCTCGCATCGCCCTCAGGCCGGAAACAGAAGCAAACTCTTTCAATCCCACAAGCAACACGACCCAACTTCTCCTTTTTCCTCCTGTGCTCTGTGGGATCATTGTTTCCTCTAAGCTCGATTCACTGGATCACTGAGTTATTCGGGGAATATAGGCCAAGTTATTCTGATATCCTCCCCCTCGGGAGTGAAAGGGGGCATTCCAGCAGCTCAAGTGGAGCAACAGTAACATGGAGTCTCGCTCGCTCCGGTGGATACAGGTCAGGCCTTCAGCACAGTGACCAGCTACCGGCTCTTAAAGAGACACCGTTAGTGCGGATTCAGGTGGAGTTTGAGCCCCAGCTTGGGGGGCAGCTTCTTTTGCAGCGTTTGCATGTTCTCCCTGTGCCTCAGTGGGTTTCTTGTCCAGATACTCCACTTTCCTCCCACAGTCCAAAAACATGCATTTGATGATACATTTCACGCGAGAATTTACGAGGCAACGTTTCAAGTGAAAACGCATCGTTTCTGCTTTTTTTTTTTTTTATTTCCGGTTTTTCGTATAGTGGCGAGCACATAGACATTCGTATGGACAGACGATGAAGTTGGAATTACAGGTTTGTGAAGACAAGCTGCAAAGTTATGGCCAGACTATACAAGCTAATATTATTGTTTCTTAAACCGCGTTAGTTCAGGATGAATGAGCCCCTCCGCCCCCGGTAAACAGGAGTTTGTTGTAATGGTAACAAAGCTGCCCTTCACTGGAGATATCAGCATTGACAGCAGCTGTGCAGCCTTTTTTTTTTTTTTTTTTCCATTACTGTAATCAGAAACTGAATGTGAAGGAGCTTTTTTAGTCGGGTTGAATCTCTCAGACAATAAAAACGAATTAATTTAAGCTGCTTGAAGAGGAAAGCCTCCATCATTGAAGTGCCCTCCATATCCAGTCATCCATCACATTAGTATGCACACAGCACTCTCACCGAGTCTAAAGTTACCACACACACTTCACACAGTTTGTTCTTGGCCTCATCGAACCACCTGGAGGTCGTACCTCTGAGTTTGTACAGCTCTCCATTGACTGAGTTTACGATGAACATGTGGGGAGCTTCTTCGCTCGTGGTTACCGAGGCTCCGATCAGGGGCAGGGACCCCCGGGGCTTCTGGCTCTTTCCCTGCTCATTGACGAAGTACTGCAGCTGTCCCAGCTCCGGGTCCAACACAAAGTACCTGCAAGGGAGGGAAAAGAGAGAGTACAGTAATGAAGCAGAGGGAGATCATCCTCGTCATCATCATTTTGTTTTATGCGCTCATTATCCTGTTTACTACTGGAACTTTTTTTTATGTCCCGCAACACAAACTTTGGGAGATTTGTGAGAGTGAGAGTGCAAAGAGAAAGAAACGAGCCAAAAGAGAATCGCCATAAAAACACGCAACATCCTCAGATTTCTCACCTGCCAAGCAAAGATACCTGCGGGATATTATTCACCACGGCTCCGCTCTCCCATCCGTGGACATTAACAGCTGATCTCACTAACAGCAGCCCGGCGAGCTCCATTTCAAATTACTCAAGGTGGCGATTAGAGCGGTCATCTTGTGCAGCGCCTGCAGCTCCAGGCGTGGAAATTAAACCCCACATTTTCCCCTTTGTGATTAATGAATCACATTCAATCACCGCATAATTGAATCTCGGCCTCGTCCATCGCCGGCCGGGAGATTCGAAGCTCTCCGTTGGCCGAGACACACGGAGGCAGACACATTTCATTTCCGGTGGCCACAGACGAGCGTATATGACATTCAAGATAGCGGTCTGTCCGCTCCGCTTAGCGCTTTGTTGTGGTCGTACAGTTCAGCACGGGTGGCTCTGCCTAACCTTTTCATGTCTGCGTGCGGTGGCCCGAGGTAACGGCAGCAGTCCTTGCCCTGTCCGTGGTTTCAGAGCGGCTCTGGATCTCACTCCTCTATTTTCCCCTCCGACACTGACCCACTTAACAAGCCCCGATTACAGAGGCAATATCGATCAGCACACGGCTGCGGCTCCTTCTTATCGCCATGATGTCTCGCTTTTAGAAGAAGACTGAACAGTATCTGGACCCGTCCACTTCATCTAACGGGCCGGTGTCATAGGAAATGTGGACCGCTGATTTCTAGTCAGCTGGTATCTCCAGAGCCTCGTGATCAATAAAAACTGTGTGGAAAGACATTGTGAGCTTCACGAAACAAGTTCCCAAGATTGTGTCCTCCCACTTTCAAAACTCGCACTCCAAAAACATTACAGGAAAGTCAAAACCCCGACAAACACACCCTCTACTAGCCCTTGGCTTAGCAAATTCATATTTCTTTGTTCTCAGCAAAATAGACGGGTTATATAAACTCAATATGTTGAGTCGTCATTTCAGTATCGAGATCTTTATCTATCGCCAATATCTTCAGAATCCTGTTTACCAACACACAAATTTGGACAAACCCGGAACAAAACCACTCCCACCTACTTCCCAGGTTAGAAAAATAGTCAAGCAGTGCCACAGTCAACATCACCCTTCATTAATTCTTGTTTGCTGAAACTTTGGAGACGATAAAAACCTCTGAATATCTTCGGTATGTAAAACCTGCAGGCTGCTTCTTTCTGCCACTCCGTTGAAGAAGCTTTAAATCTGATTTCTATAAATTCACATTTCCCATGCGAAAGCTTTTCAGTTGAATTGAGCTCAGGATCAATCCACCAGCCACTTTAATACAGCTCATATTTTTCCTGCTAATCTTTCCTCTCTGCTGCTTAATGTTTGACATCTACACAAAAAATGTATTTAAAAAAATCAACAGCTTCACTCTAAAAAACCTTGTTTTCTACACTGGCTAAAAGGTATCTCTAAAATACCGTCATGTTATGATTCACATTTGGTTGTTGTTCTGACACATTCATACAAACTCACAGTTTCTGCCACATTGGCTGGCTGGCTCAGTTTAGGGTTTTTTTTTTTTCCCCGGAAATCCCCAGCCTTATGTTATCTGACATGATGTCATAGTTGTAATCTGTTGTTCTTGATTGGTTGGCACATGTCAGAGAAGGTGGATCGCGTCCAGTTTGAGCCCATCAGAGAGTCGACTGATGCCAGGAGAGCAGGGTTGAGGAGGGGCGGGATCCAGATCTACGCTTTTGTTCAGGCTGGACATGAAACACAAACATTTTAAATCAGCTTCAGGTTAATTTCACTTGGACGAGATGGAACCAACTGGCGTGACAGGTCATGACCGGCGGCGGCAAAACAGACCAAACCAGATGAATAAAGGTTTACAGATTTTAACATGATTAAAGATATCTATTACAATATACGAAAATACTACACATATAATAATATGATCAAACAAATTAACTTGACCTCAACCCCTACAAATGGACTAAAGTTCCACATGTTAAAATGAAAAATTATCATTTTTGGTTGCATATTTGATTTCTTGTATTATTTTTAATATTTAGATCAAATACATTTAAAAAAGAAAACACACTTTTATCATGGTTCATAGTTTATGATGATTTAACAATGAATTCAAATACACTATTAATATCAATAAATATAGGAAGGGATTTCAAAATATTTGATTGCAATCGTATATCAGACTTATTGCAAAGAAATGAAAAAGGGGCTGTTTTTTTTTCTTCTTCATCATTTTAGCTTCAAACTCATGGAAAAGAAGAATATTGAATATCTGAATATTGAGATTATATTATTTACTATGCCATAATTATCACGATTGAAATTTGAATGACGCTTAAACTTGTCAATAGTGTAGAAATAACTGACAAAAGCATGAACTTTTCCCTCTTAGTCAAATGTTTTTAAATGGATATCTATCCCTACACTGCCTACGCTGCTCCGGCTGTCTCAAAGCACTTTGCACTGTCAATTTCACCCATTCACGTGCGCTCTGCTATCACAGGAGGCATTTTTCTGTAAAGCCTCGTAATTCCCCAGAGAGGATGCAGAACAATGCTGCTATCTGAAAATTGATCCACCATCACAGCCTGGCCCACCCCCTCTCCGCACCCCTCTGTCAGGTGAGTGGGTGATTTATGTCGACCGGGGAGAAACCTGCCTGCGTCAGTCTCCATCCAGCTCCGTCTCTTTCCCGCTGTATGTTCACCACGCACACGCAGTGTGAAGTCTTATCCCCTGTTCCGTCAGCACAATGGAGGCTTTTACCGCTGACCCCTCCGGGCGGTCTCGCCGCTGCCGCAGAGCCACAGTGTCGAGCTTTAACATGATAAATGGAGCCACGCTGGCCTTGATATTGGGCCTCTGGTGTCCAAGTGCTGCTGGCATCACCACGACAGGCGGGAACACACATACACACTCAGCTCGCGGTGAACTTTTCACCTTTACAAACAGGCTGAACAGAGACGAGGCATCGACAATGAACATTGATGTTGGTCTTATCTACTGCGGACGCAAAAGAAGATATTAGATACATGCATTTTTTTTTTATCAATTAATGTCATTTATTTGACAAATATTCAATAATTATTCAGAAAAAAGAATATAAAAATATATAAGTCCTACTGTATGTATAGATAACAAATACGTGTGTATTGATTTGAATATTGTTTACATTTTAATCTGTATTAACATTCAAATATTAACATTTATTTTCAAAGGTTCCCCGCATTTTCTGTCTGTCATCGCTCCACATAAATACCGGCACTCCTCTGATTCACATGCATCCCTCAACACGTTATAGACACATCCCGTCTTCTTTGATGTTTCATCAAAGCTATCCTGGCTTTCAGCTGACTCCTGGAACTACAAAGAGTTCTCCGGTCCAAATCCATTTCTTACCGTTTATCGTTTATATAAATCACTACCAAAACAATAATTACACTGGAAAAGAGAGCTTAGTGGAGTGCGTCAACAGAAATGCCGTCATTTCCTGATGCCTTTAGCACGCCGGAAATAACTCGTCAGCAGAATTTGCGTTTCGTCGCCGTTGTCAGTTAATTTCTAAAAACGCTCCAAGGGAAGCACGTGGCGATTCAACTCTGCTCACTGGCAGGAGAAGAGCGTGAAATTCACGATATATACTATAATGATTCTTATTGTGGCATATAAGGATGTCATGTCAGCATAGAATGATCGTAATGTTGTATTACATGACAATTCACCACTGTACAGACTGAAATATCGCAAATATACCATAAGCGTCATGTCAACATGTGCAATATGATATAGCAGAACACTGACTTAACTGCCATGTTTCACCGTTAATCTGCGCTAGTTGGCTAACAGATTGAATCTCGCTTCATGCCTTCTAGATTATTTTGTTCCTGGTGGTTGGAGAAGCATAGAAATCATCCAAAAATAACAAAAAAACAACAACAAAGTAAACAAACAACTGAAATACTGAAAAATACTCACTGAGTTAAACTAAAATCAACCAGATTTAAACCCTTTCACTGGTCGTTGTAACTTAAACTTTGACAGTCCACCACAGGAAAAAACACGAGAGTCCAGAAAATCCACATGTGCACATGTAGAGCATGCAAACTCCACACAGAACGACCCATCTACTCTAGACCCTAATCTGGAATATTCCCTGTGAGGCACCGCCACAGTATTACAGGAAATATTACAAAATAAAATTAGGAATTGATCACAAATCATAACACAAGGTTCAGTAGCTTTAAATTTGCAGTGAGGACAGTGTGGAGTTATTAAAGAGACAGAAACTACCTGAAATAGTTCACTCAAACCTGTCTTTTTTTTTTTTTTGTTATTTTTATAGGACTTCCTAAAAGAGGTCAGCGGAAGATGAGTCAACTCCGAATTTTCCCACCGCAGAGACGCCCACGGGAGCCGCACCATCCCGACTCACAGCTTTGATCAAAGCAGCACAGCGGCGCTGCTTTCCACTGAGCACATCTGCAAAGACACGATCCAATCCCTCACGGTGTTCTCCACACCCCGCTGTCCGCTCCAGATTACACAGGTTCAGGAGGCGGCATGGGAAACGTAACAATGCACGCAGCCTCATTTCATACAGAGAGCTGCAGAGAGGGCTGCAGGCTGCCTCGTGTCTGATCACTGGAAAGCCTGCACATGCACCACAAACACAAGCCAGAGACTTAAAAACAGAGAAATATGTGCTGAGTAAAACAAAACCTGTGAGAACTGCAGTTCTCAAATGAATCTGAGGTCTTTTTTTTTTCTTTTTTTCTTACATGTCCCCACTATCATCACCGTGGAAACCAGCTTTGAAGCATTTACAATCCGCAGCATACGCCGATGTCAAGAAACAATACCTCCATCATTAAAGGAAAAGCGCACAGCTGATGGAACCCCGGCACTGTCTCACAAAACACAGAAGCTCCCAATAGGTGAATGGTGGCAGACATTACACAATTGTCTGCCTGCGTAACAAAAGGCCAGATGTCTTGGCAGAGTATTTTTATACCCCTGCTAGACATGCTATAGAAATCCTGAGTGTGTATTAGTGTGTAAGTTACAACCGAGGCAGCCTGATTGTTCAGTCTGGGAAGCCCCAAGTCTGCATAATGTCAAGTTATTAATCCTGAAATGGACTCTCACTTCTTCGAGTGCAGCATTAAGCAGATGAGTTCTACTATATAGCAACTGTGTGTGTGTGTGTGTGTGTGTGTGTGTGTGTGTGTGTGTGTGTGTGTGTGTGTGTGTGCACGCCTGTGTACACAGGCAGCAATCACTGAGGGGTTACGAGCTCGATGGACTGAAGCAGAGAAAAGAGAACGTTCCATCCATCTTCTATATCATCCATCCATCTTTGATAGTGATTTATGTAATTCAGGGCAGCAAGGAGCTGCAACTGATCTCAGCTGACTATCACTAAAAGCAGATATTCTCTGGACAGTCCTCACAAGACACACACACATTCATACTCAAGCCTGCAGCCCCATTGAAATCCACATATGCACAGAGATAACATGCAAGCTCCAACACAAACCTGAGGCTTAATATCTAAAGAGTGTGATCCACTACACCACTGGATAAAGAAAAACCTACGATCATTTAACTAAACATATTATAGGAAAATGCAAGAAATCAACAAAAGCAAGAAAAGCTCTTCTGTCAATGACAATAACAACATTAATATTCACAGCTTAATATCGTGCACAAGGGTGGAGAAACACTGAGGTGACGCACATGAAGATTGCGCCACACGTTCAAAACAACTCACCTGAAAAGGGTCTCAATTCCTCAACAAGGTTTTTCTGTTTACGCGATCTTGCTAAGCTTCTTTTACACTCGCATTGTGTGGTGTGAGCGCCTCAACAACCACTCAGGACTTTAATCACATTATCAAAGCCTTTTGTTGTAAAGGTAATTATATTAAACAAATAAAAATCACAGCAGTGGATTAAATGACTCGCGTCTATAAAAAAGTGTTGTTTGTTTTTACAAATGGTCATTAAACTGTAAGATCCAAGATACTTTATCCAAGTGTATGATCCTAAATGTACCGGTTTAAATCTGCCAGAATGGAAATGGTAACTCTGGGTCCTCTTCCTGCTCTGAGGAGGATCAGACTCTCATCAGTCCGCTCAGATCTGAACGGGTGACCTTCATCAGACGTCTCGACGGATCAACGATCGCTGACCATGCAGCTGACTGACAGCGTTGCCATGGAGACGGGGACCATGTTGGTCAGACTTTCCAGAGAAGTTATAGACCAACTCTCGACGACTTTTCTAAGGAACCCAGACACGTTTAACAATGCAACACGCAAACTTCCCACAGAAAGACCCTCCAATCCAAACCTGGAACCAAACCTGTGATGATAGATCTATGAAATACACAACCAGGAGATAAAAGATTCATATTGCAGTGGAGACTGCATGTTTTCATCTTTAGATTATCCAGTGTGCGAGTGTGAATGAGTGTGTGTCTGTCTCGTCACTTCCCAGTTGTCTTATGAGACTTCTGCCCTCCCTTATGATCGCAGCACAATTACACCCCCTAACCTCCTGAAACAGCCTCCATCACACTGAGCCAAGCAACACACAACACAACAAAGGCTGACGCACAAAGAAATACAATATTTATTCTTCGGATTCATTCACAGCAGGATAAAGTCTGTCAGTTCTGGACAGACAGTATGAGATAAATGTAGACTGAATTGCTTTGAAAATATATATATAAAAAAAAAAAAATCAATCAAAACTTTCTGAATACTTTTTAACTTCTTTACTGTTTGTTATTTACACCTCGATATTGTCTTTTGATCAGTGTCAACCAATCATGTTTAAAAACATATTGGAGATTTTGTATTATTTGCAGTTTCACATCTCCTCTATGCAGTCTGTCTTTATTTCAGTCCTCTATCCTACACACAAGAGAACCGATGGTCAAACATAACACAGACATTGTCTTCTTTCACAATCATTGGGGGGGGTTCTCAGTGCATATGTCCGTGCAGACAGTAAGAAACCGGCTGCACAACACATTTCCTTTCTCCACACACACACACGCACACACTCACACACCATACCAGCCCTTCACGCTGGCACATGGCCGCCCACACTGAGGCAGAATTAGCTCCACTCAGGTCTGCTGCCCACCACGTCACAGCCTGCCAAACACAGCGTGTTTGTGCGTGTGATGAAGACCAGAACGTGACTGACAGCTGTAATCACTCCAGCCGGAGCAGCATGTCTCCTTCGTACATTTCTATATCTGAAATAAAACCACGCTGGGGAAGTGAGAGGGAGCACGAAGCGCAGCCTTTGCACGAAGGTTCGTCCACCACTACATGTGATTTTTCCACTCCGACCCTCATGCAACACTAAGCTTTCGTTTTCTAACCTTCTTCACCTTGATTTTCTTCAAACCAGTTCAACCTGTTTTACGTGTCTACGTCCACCTCTGGTACAAACCTGATACAGCTTTATGAGGGCATCATATACGGCAACTAAAACTTTTATAGGCTCAGGGAACCATAAAACTAGATTAAGTCACAATGCGTGAAGTCATGGAAACAAACGTTTAAACCTCAAGAGCCCAGAATTCAAACCTGATGCATCTCTTGTGTGCCATGTTTAATTAAACGTGAGGTAGTTTTAATTATGGGAGTTATCTGCTGGTATTTTAAGTTTATTGGGACATTAGTTTTTTCCTCCCTATGGTCATACTACAAGACAGAAATAACATTAATGCTCAGCGGGAAATGTCACGTTCAAAAAAAACAATGTGGAAATGAAAGTTGGGAAGTTATTTTGGGTAAACGATAGGAGCAGAATATCCCAATAAAAAGAATCATTAATGAGTTGCATTGAAAATAAATCTCCATTGTGTTGGAATATATGACAAAAACATGCTGTGATAATTGCAGGTTTTAAAGTTACCCACTTAAATCACAACCAATTCATAAAATATGCATTATTTGTTGTATCATTTGACTCCTGTGTACAATCTTATGCCCCAAAATGTATATTTTTCCAAGGTAAATCCTCCAGTTTCGCTAAAGTTTTAAGATGAATGTCTGCCTTTCACAAGAGCAAGAAGTATTTAATATAACAATAAAATCAGGGCTCCCTTGAAAAAGAGATCCTGCAATGACCTCGTTAAATAACAAATAAATACAATAGGCTTAGCAATGAACTAAATTTCACTTAAACCACTATAGACAAGTTTATTTTTCAAGTCCCTATAAAACAAAAACAAAAAGTGATTTCAGCTCATGTTGCAGGAGAGAAAATACACCTTGTTTGAATTTAGTTTGGGGTTTTTCTGTGTGGAGTTTGGATGTTCTCAGGTATTTTTCCCCCCCAAATTTCATAAACAAGCATTTCAGCTGGATTGCTGCTTATAAATTGATGTGACAGTCTGTTATAAACTGATGTGTACTCTGCCTTCAGCGGTTATCAGCTGGGATCAGCTCCAACACTACGCGGCGACGAGTCGGACAAAGTTTCTCAAATCTCTTCATCCTCATTCATTTCTGCCGACACGCAATAAACTACAGCTCTGGACCAGCTCTTGCATTGCTTTGAAAGGATGATTCTCAGTCTCGTGGTCTTTGGTATATATAGGCGATAGGTATAGGGATAAGCAGTAATTACAGGTCTGGCCTATAGGGGTGCTGTGACTCATAAAATACACCAAAAACACAGAAGAAGACATGGAGCACATAGAAATATAGAAGGAGACTCCTGCTCATAGGCCTCTATATAACTAAAGTTATAAAGGTCTATGCTCCTGCTCCAATCCCGATTAAACTTATACTAGTGTCAGTAGCTTCTGCAGCTCTGCCTGGAGCATGTCGTCCACCATTGTTGTGGTTGTTAGGTGACGTCGCAGCGTTTTAGAATTTCCCCACTCTGGGAACTGACTGTGCGTTCAAAATAACATTTAGCATATATTCTGCAAACGGACTGCACAAACCTTATTTTGGATTTTGTGTACATTTTGCCAGGTTTAGGCTCATTTATTAATTAAAATGTATTCATTGCACATTACTGAATGCAGACCAATAAATGTAAATCATAGAGATGCAACCTGGTCATTAAATTATTAGATATTGATTTTTTTTTTTTGTCTGTTTTATCCATTTATTTTCTTTGGAGGCTTTCAGTCCAATGTCGGGTTCCTAAATTGGCCCTCAGCTATCAAAACTTTGAGAACACCTGCATTATTATAGCTGTAAATTCGGAATTATTTCTTACTATACAACCTCTCTCATAATTAGTGAGTTAAAGGTATTAATACTAACCAGCAGCGGTGGAACTTGGTTAAAACTGAGGCAAACGGGTACTTTTGAGGTCTGAACAGAGGCCTCGTCTGATCCGATTGCACAGAAACAGGCTTCCCAGTGTTGAATTACATTTTCAGGATGCTTGGGTCAGCGCTCGCTGTGTGTCCACACAATTACTCAGCTCAAGGTCAACACGCTGCGAGGAATCTCACCTTGAAAAGCTACACCTTTGCCTTTCTTTCCCCTTGAAATTGAAACTGGTCAGGTGGCAAAAAGTCCTCTTAAATAAAAAAAAATAAAAAAAACATTTTCACAATCAGCCCTATCATATCTGCTCACTTCTCTGCGTTTGAAACTAATCCCACGAGGACATCGCACAGAACTTTTGATTTCTTCTAATCAGCATGACCTCACTTTATTCTCATTCAAACGAGCATGCGCCTCTTTATTAGCCAGGTATTCCTGCGGGCGGCGCATCAAGACGCCGCTCAGTGCATCATCTGCCTGTCAGTTTAATGGGAAAGCAGGGAGCAGTGGCTCTCTCCCTCCACCTCTGCCTCACTGTACCCCACCCTCCTCTCACATGCACTGGCTCCCAGCCCAGATCGCATAAACACACCGCCATACAGCAAGCACTGCTCCGCTCTGCAGCACTGCTACAGCCACAATGGGACACTCACGGTCTGCTCTATCTCTGGGACTCATTTTATTGTTGATCACACTGAAGCGGCAAAATAAATAAATAAATAAAACTCTGCATAATTCATGTTGACTGAAAAATACTTTCTCCTCCTCTAGAAAAGGGGAGACACAATCAGATTAATCGTATGTGGCTCACAACATGTGCAGGCCTGAGCTGTAATTTCAATCCAAGATCTCTCTCTCTCTCAATCCAAGATCTCTCTCTCTCTCTCTCTCTCTCTCTCTCTCTCTCTCTCTCTCTCTCTCTCTCTCTCTCTCTCTCTCTCTCTCTCTCTCTCTCTCTCTCTCTCTCTCTCTCTCTCTCTCTCTCTCTCTCTCTCTCTCTCTCTCTCTCTCTCTCTCTCTCTCTCTCTCTCTCTCTCTCTCTCTCTCTCTCTCTCTCTCTCTCTCTCTCTCTCTCTCTCTCTCTCTCTCTCTCTCTCTCGGTGTTTGAGTTAAGTAAATCAGACACAGCAGGGAGCGAGCCCATCAATGCTGCATGAGGTACAGTGGCACAATAATGCACTGCTGTGATCTCGACAGTTGTTGCCGGCGTATCCTGTTCTTCATTAGAGTGCGGCTGCAGCGGTGGCGCTCAAGTAATATCGAAGAATCACGGGATATGAGAGAAATATCAATACATGGCAAGAAACACAACAACATGTAAGAGCAAATGCAACAACCTGGCATGAGGTAAATACACGTATATGCCAAGAGAACTAAAGATTAGGCAGATTCTGCAAGCGAAAGGAGGAAGTGTCGATTTCAGCCTTTTTACAGGTCCTGGGGCAAATCAGTTGAAAATACATCAGATTGATTTTCTTGAGTTGAAAACCCAAATGGACATATTGTGGATACAATAAACAATTATATATATATACACACACACACACACACACACACACACACACACACACACACTTCTGGAACATTTTTTCAATGAATCAAATTACTAACTGACATACGATCAGATTAATTGCATCTTTAACACTGATTCTCATCCTTTTACTCCACTTCCTATGACTACTACCAAGAATGATTCAAAACATCAAGATTCCAATACATACCGGATTTAAACAGAGGTGGAGAGAGTGATCAAAACATTCCCTCAGGTACAACTGCTGCTATGTTGCTTAAATTGAACTCTTAGTAAAGTTAAAAATAGAGTTGTTGGAAATATATTCAAATGAAAGTACAAATCATTGAGAAACTCAGGTATGAATTAGCTTCAAACTCAATTTAAACTACTTTGACAAAAGCAGCCATTTGATTCAATTTGCTTGAATGACTATACATCCAATATAACTTTCTCAAACAAACAATATAGTATGTGACAGGAAGAAAGTTTTTCTCAGTAAAATAATGTAATCCCATCAAATGGTTTGAATCTAAATTCAAAGTTGGGCTGATTTGATAAAGTATCAGACTTGATAAAAAATAAAAAGATGTAAACAAAGTTACATACCTGATAAAAATACTCCCAACAAACACCAAAAGATACTAGTCGAGCACAGTAACGCGAGTATTCCGTTACTTCCATCCTATTAGGGGTTTGTTTACCCTGCAGCTGAGAGTAAAGTAGTTAAATCTCAGGCCTAGTGATTTTAAAGCCCCTCTTCAAGCCCCTCTTCTCCTCCTCCTCCTCCTCCTCCTCCCCCTCCTCCTACTCGTGACGTGGTGGTAAAAGTGCAACGTGGACGGGGCAAATAACAACACCTGAACCGAAAGTGAACCCATTCTATCCCCCCCCCCCCCTCTCTCTCAGTGTCTCTCTACTTGCACGCGCTGCGCTCACCTGTTCTGCCAGCCCTGGATCAGGTTGGTATATTTGCTCAGGACTCCTTCCAGCTGCCTCTTCCTCGCCTGCTGCTGCTGCTGCTGCTGCGGATTCATGCTGTTGCCCTGCACACTTCCCCGGCTGCCCGCCGCTCCACCCGGGCCGGAGCCCGGGCTGTGCGACGCGCTCCGCACGCCGGACTTCCTGGACGCGGAGCCGGGGGAGTTGGTCCTGGTGGTCCCGGGATGCGGACTGCAGAGCGTCTTGTCCATCCTGGCGACGGGACGACAGGAGGAGGAGGAGGAGGAGGGGATACAGATGCACCACAGGCAGCGGCAGCTGCGGTGGATCTCTCGGTGTGTGTCTGCGGGACTTTTCTTTTTTTTTCTTTTTTTTTAACGCGCAGGCTGCGGGGACGCGCCGGCTGCGCCGCGCCGCTGTTCGGAGCGTCTCTGTGCGCGTGAGGGAGCGTACATGCTCCTCCGCAGTGTGCGGCTCTCCTCCTCCTCCAGCCTCGCTCCTACTAGGAAGGGGGAGCAGGACGCAGACACTCCCCCTCTCCACCGTGGACCTGCCCCCGGATATTACAATACGGTCCTGTTAGACACATCATCACTCCAAAAAAAAAAAAAAAAGTCTCCCAAATGCAGGAAAAACCTCGGATGACTCATGTTTTAGTCTGCAGCAGGAAAACCAGGAGCTGCTTTGCTTCTTCACTACAATGATAATATGTCTGCAGCCACAAAAATTGCTTAACCTCTAAAACGAGGATAAATGATCCCCATAGAATCTTATATGTAGTTTTGCCATGTTGACATAAAACTGCATTGTAGGTTGCATTCATGAAGTTTCTGACTTCAATGTCTACCTTACTATTCATAACTATACATTGGCTCTTTTTATTTAAATTTTTATTTTTTTCTCATTGTCCCAAATATTTATTTGTTCAACTTATTGAAACCTTTTCATGAGATAATTTGTCTTAATTTAATAGTTCTAACATGTTTAAATGAATCGATTATTAAATAAGTGGAAGCTAAATAAGATTATATATTATTCATGGAGAAGGGGTGGGATTTCATGAGTTGTACTTCTTCCCACTCCTTTTCAGACATGCAACATGATTATATTGTTCTGCTGTAGTCATTCACTGTTTGTGTGGTGAAATAGCTTTGGTCATATGGTGTGCACTGTTGACTTGATATTGATTTTGAGCATATTCCCCAAATAAAATAAAAATGAAATGAAACTGTCTATTGACTATTTCTAGTAGTTGGCTCTTTTTTTTTTTTTGCATTTTGTTTATCCATTTGAATTGTTTTGTTGTCCATTATACGTGTTTTACCATTTGAGTTTAGAGGTCCACCAAATAAAAAGAAGCGTCTTTCAAAAAAAATGTGTCTCAAGGCATTGCTGGCTCATGGTACACTTTTAATTCTGAAGAAAATATCAACATATGCAATCAGACAATGCAACACACTATGGATAAGCATAATGTTCGTACAACCATTTATTGTGCTTAAGCCACATTTTGCTCAATCAACCTTCATAGTTTGAGTCATGCCAGTTAGTTTTACGACTTCCTGCAGTCAAAGTTCTTGGATTCCAGACAGTGAGAACCAGGTTGTCCACTACTTTTCCCCTGTTGATCACGAGAGATTTAAAGCTTCTCTGGGCCTTGGGCGTTCCCTCTATTGTCTACAATTCAACCAGAATTCTCCATTAGAGGTGATAAGCCATTTATTTATGTTGCAGCGGTTGGCTCTCACCCTTCACAGCAGTGATACAGAATCAACAAGCAAGGGGCTTCTCTGTGAGAGTTTGCATGTTCTCCCGATGCACACGTGAGTTTCCGTCTTGCATTCCAGCCTCATTGTACCACGTAAAAGCATGTTTTACGTTTACAGTATGTGTAATAGTTTCCTCTAAACGGCGTCTGTGTCGATGGTGAGACCTGCCTTTCACTCAATGTCAGCTGAGAATGTCGTTTCTATAAAGTTTCATTAAATGTTAGTTTTTTTTCATGTGTTTTAGCTTCTTCCCACTCTTGAAAGACAGGCCTCTTAGGTAAGTGCTGTGTGATTGGTTTTCTGTCTTTGTTAGCTTTGTGATGGACTGGTATCCTGTCCACGATGTCCTCTAATCTGGATAAAGTAGGACTGAACAGTGGATAGATGGACTGTTTAATTGGAAGTTATAAGGAAGACGATTTTACTGAGAGGGAGAGTAAAGGCTGGATTGTGGAGTTATTTGTTTCCCCCAATCGAGTGTCCATAGGCGCCTAAATGTGATGCTGCTGTTTCAGAAATATAAAAGTAAAACACCCTGTGGAGTATATTTAAGTGTCTTTTGTTTTTTTCGACACAAAGGATTGTCTGTACAATGAGTGCACCAAAAAATGCAGAAATGAGAAGGATGTCAAAAAGCCATCATTGTCTCACAAACACACACACACACACACACACACACACACACACACACACACACACACACACACACACGCACGCAAAACAAATATTTCTGTAGGCCACTGCCAAGAAACATCAACTGCTACACAGAAATATTTGGATCAATGTGTTATATAACCTCCAACAACCACAACCACATGAAGCAGGGCGAAGAGAACATGTTAATGAAGACCAGACCCAGAGAATTGCAGGCTATTAGGAGGAAGGCTGAGATTGCTCTGAGAAATCGAAGGCACGGCCCGACGAATCTCCACAGGACACTTAACAGAGCTCGGACAGATTCCTGCTGCTTGTCCGCAAAGCAAAAGATCAATACGAGAATCACAAAAAACTCCGGGCTGCGGCGAGTCATTGGTTTGTTAAAAGGCGCCGCTGAGAGTCAAGCGTGGGTCAGCCGCATTTCATTATGAGAGGTCAGGGCTGCTTGACTCTGATGCCGTTGTTATTATCTTTCAGTCTGGACACTATAGAAATAGGTATTTATCACGAGTGCTCTGAGCCGTCTTCATTCGTCTGGGACTCCTCGTAATGTCTGTGGGTTATTTCAGAGTTGGCAATGAGCCATATTTCCCCGTCACAGATTCATCAGAAACATCGGATCGAATGTGATAAACTACTTTATACTCCAGAAGGAGAAGAGAGGTATTTCAAAAGCTGCTTCAGCATCATTATGAAAAAGTTGGCAACTGTAGCGGCCAGTGATGCAATAATAGCCAATCGCTTGATAAGTTTAAATGTAATAAAGTCAATAATTTAATAACTGAAGAAATATGATGACTATGACATCCACTATAGTGTATAGACTGTGACTTCAATATGATAATAATTAGCCAATAATATAACAACTTATCAAATTATTGGCAAAATGTAATTCTTGTGAAGTTATGTCCTTTATTACACATAAGATGGTCCAAATTATTGCATTATCGGTTGCCAGTGTGATGAATGATTAATTCTTATTCACTGTGGCGGAGCTTTTTCACTTAAAAACATTGAGGACCTAACTTAAAATTGGTTATCGACAAAGTCTTTTAAATCTTCTTTCAGTTCACTCTGTTATGTGTTTTTAAAGGCAAGAAAACTACACAGTTAATACATGCACAGTACAAGCTACATGGGGTGTGATTAGGTTATGGTAGTAAAAATGCCATTTAAAGTCATAATATATAACGAAAATCAAAATTATTTAGAAGTTCTGGTTGTCTTTTTTTTTTTTTTTGCTGGAGTTTTGTGAAGTCTAACTATTTATTGTGTTATTAAAAAAAAAATTCCTTCTCAATGTAAAAGTCTATTTGGACACATTTTAAAATAGTTTGAGTTTGAGTGGGACAATTTTAATAAAACATTTAACAGCCAGTTTTATTTTTAAAAACAACACATAACATATTATAAATCACGCTAATTATTTTTTTATAGTAATCATTTATAAAGCAATTGTCTAAGACAAACATAACCTTTGTCTAGAAAATATTTCAAGCTCATTCCATTTGTCCATCGCGCAGGATAAACTCACAGACACTCACCAATTACCTTCAATCAGTCAGCATGTTGTTGGACTGTGGGAGGACAGTGGAGTTACCAGGAGCATGCACAGGGAGAACATGCAAACTACGCAATGGATTCAAAAACAAACATCATCTCGCTGACCTTGTTGTAGTTCAGTAAATAATCTGTGTACTTCTTCCAACACTGTTTCAACTGGTCCTCACCATTGTTCCTCAGATATGTACAGGTCTCAGCACCGTAGGGCAACTCGGCCCAATGCAGGGCGGTGAGTCTACGTTTATCCGAGAGCTGCACGCTGAGGTCGCACCAATCTTCTCCACTGAGTTACGGTGGCTGTGACTGCCAGAGGCAGGTCCTCATCATCCTCCTCTTCCTCCACCGGCCTGCTCCAGGCTCCACAGCCACAGACACTTTCTGACGAGTCTTTTAGGAAGTGAGGACAGCGCCCTCGTCTCTGAGTTCAGCTTTTCTTTGGAGTTATGAAAGCTTTCATTTCAGTTTTCGGACGCTTCTACCTGGTTTCACTCAACATTTCCTCTTTGGGGCAAAGTGTAACGTTCTCTGATAGAAATATCACGTATCCTGTATTAACTTTCAAGCTGTATATTGTCTCTGGCTCTAAAATAACCTCTCTATAGATCTTACATGCATACGACTGTCAGTTCTTGCACAGAATGGTTTCAATGTGTTCGTTCATCACCCTCATCTTTCCTTGTTCTTCACACACATTGACTGAAAGACAAAATCTTATTAAAGTGCCTATCCCAGGCCCAGACTCAAATGGGGATCTTGTCGAAGAGGCAAGAGTGATTAACACTTCCTGTTCAATGACGTGTTTTCAGTGGAAATATTTCAGGAAGTGGCGCCACCAAACTTGATCAAAGTGCGGCGCACGCTGCCCAGCACATTTGGCATTTCGATATCATTCGACGAAAGACGAGAGAAAACCTGCGACTCAAAGATAAAGGAGTGTAAAGAAGCCCTTCCTCAGCACACATTCTCATCTCTTAGCTTCAATGCCTCTATGTCCCCGATATAATTCAAACTTTCTCATGAATCCTGGCGTCTGCAGTGAGTGGCAACACTGAGAGCTCCGCTTGCTGATACAAGACATCAGAACAAACTGTCATTTACTGATTCAGTCCACGTTTTTTTTTTTTGTTTGTTTTTTTTTTCAAAGGCTACTGGAAAGACTCCTGAGAATCAGTTTCAGCTGAGGCGGTCAGATTTTAAATCAAAAATACATAATAAATCTAAGAAGTTTGTGCTTCTTCCAAGAAATATCTGCACAGTGCTGCAGTGACCTTCCGTCCACCATCACACACTCTGCATATTTCTGCAAACATCTTATCCAAGCAGTCATGATGTGCAGATCAACAAATCCCAAATGTTCCTGTTACAGAGTCGATTATTTTTACAATTACACTCAGTATTTACATGCATTATGGCCATGGAAGCAGAAGGTTTCTACACTGCTTACAGGGCTTTTGCCTGAGGGAAAGTACTTCAAACTACTACAATTTGTTGCATATTTCAAGAAGGAATGAATGTTTGTGTTTTAGTATAATTTCATGGATCTACTGAAACATAATCTGATTATAACTCCCTCCATTACCATATTTGGTGGCATTACGCCCCATTTCTTTCAAACTAAATGGCTGTCATAACAACACATAATTAGATTGTTGTTCTAAGTATTGAGATTAGACGTTTGTGCTCGTTTCTCAAGCATCTTTTAATCCAAAAATATCACTTTTAGCATTGCAGATATAACAGTAGAGCAGGTTTAAAAACCCACTGTAATGTCCGATGCTTTAAATAAATCATATATAGGCCACAATATTTGCGTACAATATATTTAACAGGAGAGTGGAGCTCGAAAAACCTTTAACCTGTCGTTTACAGAAATCTGAGCTGTTTCTAATATGTGCATGATTTTAGGGCAAATGAGGGTGTTTTACATTGACTTTAAAATACAGTAAGCAATACTCTGGGTGTAGTATTTTTAATAAATGCCTTATTAGTATCTTAAAGGGGACATATCATGCTAAATCCACTTTTTTAGCCCTTAAATGCATTTTGTTGTATATTTAGAGTGTTTAGAAGTACAGAAAAGTTCAAAGTAGTCTCTTCAGGTGCTCCGTTGATATCTTTATATTCTGTTTTGGTCATATTTTGCGATCAGTTTCGATTTTTCTATTCTCTATTACGTTTTTTGAACAATGACGTCACAGTATTCTCAGCGGAACTGCCAAATTAGGACATCGACATTTCGAGCAATCCGCCATTTTTGTTTCTCGCTGCGATTTTGTAGTCCAACCGAAGTTACGAGAGGATAAGTCGAAATGTTCGGTTGTTGGATGTAGTAACCCACAAGCTTCGTTACACCGTCTCCCAGCATCAGAACCTTTTCGAAGTGCCTGGTTGAGTTTTATTTTTCACAGAAATGTACCCACATCTGTGGGTAAGGTCATTTTTGTGTGCGCGAATCACTTTAAGGACGACTGTTTCAGCAACCTCCGCCAGTATAAAGAAGGATTTGCCGAAAGACTTGGTCTGATTGAGCGGCCAGTTCCTTCTATCTATGGAGACGACGAACAGAGCACTTCGGTAAGCTGTATATAACGCTAAAAAGTGTGATGATAAGACGTCCCTGTCATTGTTTTGTTAGCATTAGCAGTTGCACCGTCTTCATATGTTAGCGCTGTGTGCTCGTTTTAGATTATAATGTAACTTCTGTGTTAAGTAGTCGTTGTAATACAGGCAGTATTGTAGTAGTGGGCATGGATGGAGAAGTTAGTGTAAATATAGTAACACACCATTGCGTTACATCCATATGAAGACGTTGTTCTGTAGGTGCATCATCGTCATTTTCATCTCGCTCCGCCGGGTCCGACTCTGGCTCCAACATGTATGGCTGGATGGACAAATCTTCCGTTGTTGACATTTTGTAAATAATGTGTGAATATAAAGTTTCTGCGCCGCTAGATAATTGTATCTGTTCTATCAAACTACAAAGATGGCCGAACAGGGTGGCGTTGAACCGAGTGTCACCTCTGCAACCTGGAGAGGAGGCGGGGTATGAAGTGTCTCATTTGCATTTGAAGAGACCGCCCCAAAACGAGTTGCTCTCAGAAGCACATCAGAAAAGGGGTTGAAAAGGGGCCTGTGGAGCTATAATAATGAGGAATTCAGACCCAAGCATTGCAGTTTCGCGTTGTATAGACCACAACTGTATGATTTATATGTAAAAAGGAAGGATTTAAAAGCATGATATGTCTCCTTTAAGGTTGGTGAAGTGGAGTTTGCATGTTCTCTCTGTGCATGCCTGGGTTTCCTCTGGGCCCTTCAGTTTCCTCCCGCAGTCTATAATCTGCCTTGCAGATTAATAAATTGCTCCTAGGTGTGAATGTGAGTCTGTGTTTTGCAATGTGACGTTGGCTTGTATAAAGTGGTAGAGAAGCGTCGCAGAACATGGATCGGTAATTTAACACGTCTCACCTCGACGGAGACTTTCAATGAGAATTTCACCAACTTCTGATTTATTTATATTTTTGTCCTGGCAGCCACAAGAGCTCAGTTTGTTTTGTAAACTAGGCCCCGGGATGGCGTCATAATCCCCTCGATCAGGACAGAAACTCCTGTGTTTGAAATGTAAATACGTTAAAAACTTCTCCATCTGCTCTCGCTTTGCTCCGGCCTAAATGTGATGCTAAAGCTGCGGTGTTTGGCGATACCGAGGTTCTCCTCCCTGAGTGAGCTGTGTGACTGAGTGCAGCCTGTTAAAGTGGCGTGGCGGTGCTCAACTCTGCATATGTTTGCACAATAGCCTACATTATTCACAAAGACCAGCAACCTCACCAATAAGCACTTAATGGACTGGAGGGCGCCTATTGACCCTGCTCGCTGACAAGGTCAGCTGACTACCAGTGTGTGATAGAGTGTGTATTTGTGTGAGAGAACACACTGAAGGCAAAGGGATTTTCTAGTGAGGTTTTTTTTTTTTTCTTCTTCACTTGACTGTTCGTCTCTGCTCGCTGCCTCTCTCCACGCTGCGATGAAAGATGAAGTCATTCATATTCATCAAGGGAGCTTGAGAATAAGGCCACGTAATGGATACAGATGAATATGGAAGCTGTGCTATTCGTGATTTTCCGTTGTCAGCCACAACACTGAAGGTCAAAGTAGCTCTGTAAGAATGAAGGCAATTAAGATGAGTCAGTCAACTCTGGGCCTCCGCAAGATCACGAGCCGGACCGCAAGCCTCACGTCCTGCACCCGTTCAAGCTGGAGTTCTCCGAGTTTAATAAAAAGAGATCATTTTAAAGAACGCAGTCTAATGGTATATGTATGAAATAGAATATAAACAATTAAATGAAATGTAAAAAATAAATCGATTAATAAAGTGGATCCATGTCTATCAATAAATCAAATAGGAATATATATTAATATATAAAAATATACAGCGGTATGATGACACTATGTGAGTTGTTGACTGATTACTCTATGAGGTTTTTACCCATCTTTTTAATGTCTTTTATACTACCCATGTTTTGATCTTGTTTAATTTTCAACCGCATTTGGTTTTCTTGTATTGTCCCTATCTTTTATGGAAATGTGTGGACTGTGCACTTTTACATTCAATGTATTCTTTGTACAGCACTTTGGTGTCTTTAAATGTGCTTTATGAATAAATCTGCATTGATTCCACTAAATTAATTCTGAGAGCAATTTACATTTACTTTTGGGCCACACCAGCACATGATCCATTGGATCCAATGCTCCTAGATCCCAGTATGTAAGGACACATGGTCCTGCAAATGGTAGAAAGTAGGATGAGTTCTAACTGCTCTGCAGAAATGAATCACTAAGCCTCCAAAATAACCAGTGAATCAACCATACACTAATGTTTCAGGTCAAAAAGGGACAGCGACAATTCATCCTTCAAAAATGGTTCCTGTAGTTTGAGACAACTAAGATTGATGTTTCCCCATGGGTTTGTTGTAATAGTAAACACAGCTCCATGAATCAACTGCCAAAAGCAAAAAAAAACGTGATGAAAACACACAAAATCAACTGATATTATAAACTGCCAATCGATTCAGATGCTTTAATTAGTTGATCCCACAAATAATTGCAATTGCACTTTGTTATTCTTCAGAAGCATAACACAGATGGAAAGTTAAAAGGGGAAAAAAAATTCAAACACAACTTACTGAAATAATTGTGAGTGTTAAAGGTCACATTAAATGTTATTACACTAATGAACTGAGCAGTTTAAGGACATCTTCCTTTGCTACATTAGATCACCTCAGATGACCAGGAGCACAAAAAGTTGAAGACCATGACAAACCTTAAGCAAAAGTGTCACTTACGCTCTCTTTGGGCTCAATTATCGCTCAACGGCAGCAGAAAGACCCCAATTACTACTTTAACTCAACACTTGTGTTTGTCAGAGAAGCTTCAGGCTGGAAACTCTCAGCCAGGGTGGTTAAAAAAAAAGAAAAAAAAAGGAATGGTTTTGCTTGATTTGAGGCTTTTCTTGCTAAGCAGACACTCCAGTGAGATAACGGTGTCAAAATGTGACGGACCAAGGACAGATATTCCCCCGGAGCTTGTTTTCAGTAAAGATCAGAACAGAGGACTCCTCACTTCCCCGCTGCATTATCATTGCTCACCACTTTAATATCCTCCCACCACAGGAAAACACACAAATAACGAGCATTGCTGTGTGCTGCCACATTTTTATCACTGTCCTCATTTCTGCCGCCTCTAATTTCCTTCAAGATCTCTGTGATCTCCATTTTGGTTGAGGTGACTTTATGACTTGGCTCACAAGTAGACTGAAAGCAGTGATAGAGTCATAATGACTTCTTTATGGACTAATTAAATTTTTACTGCTTACAAATGTCAAGATGGAGAAGCGGAGAGGAGGTGGGCAACAAGTTGTCAAAGACTGAGAGGAAGAAAAGCAGGTAGTATTTCACATTAATTGTTTCCTTAACACACTGCATGCAGGGTGTAAGTCGGTGATTTATGTCCACAACAGTTTGTGCCTGATGCCTCTTGTGCAGCTCTGCAGCTCACTACAGACATCTGCTGGACAGAACCATGAAGAAAATTAAACCTAATTGTCCTCAGAGGACTTAAATTCAGCTTGACTGAATATTGAGAAAGCCTTCAAAAAATAACACAAAGTGCTTCAGAACAGGGTGGAGCCCAAATAGTAACTGTACTGTCTTTGCTTTTTGTTGATGTCTCGTGCGTTTACTGGAACCAATCAATATTGTTGGACAGTACTCAGACTTTTAATATTCTACGTGAAACCAACACCTGGTTTAATACATTGTTTTTTCAAACATATTACAAACTACTACAGGATTCGCTTGTCCAAATTTTTAAAATTCAAATATAAGGAAAACAACAAAATAGGTAATAGATGAAGCTTGAAAAACTTTTTGTTTACCGATTTTGTGTTGCAGCAACAGCAGGCACAACTTAAAGATCCCATATTATCCAAAATGTCCTTTAATAATGTTTTCTAGCTGTAATAAATGCCCCATCACCTGTGTATGAAGTGAAGAAAATCTGTCATCTTCCTCGCTTGCTTGCTCCACATTTTAGCAAATGTGTGCTCATACAGGTATATCAGAGATTTTCCCCTCGTGATGTCAACAGGGGAAATCTCCACGCCCTCTGTTAATGGATCCTTCCTTTGACCCTCCCACAGGTAGATGAGTTCTTCACTCTAAAGTTACAAGCAGACGCCATTTTTTTTCTATTTGGAAACGCTACCGGAAAACAAATATGGACTAGGTGTGGACAGACACGGCTCAGTTGTATTTAAAGGTACAGACACAGAAAACATAGAAAGTCTTTAAACACAGACTGCAACTGTTGTTACACCTATGGTTGTGCAATTTTGGGATTAAAACAAAAACACAAAAATATGAATTTTTTTTATTTTAAGTAACAGTTTTACCCTCAAAATCTATCTTTTTTAACACAATTTTCTCTCATTATTTAAAAGGAAAACAATGGATCCGACTAGGTAGAGGCATCACTTCATATGTGTTCAGTTTGTGAGTCTGGGTATGAGTTCGACATCCCGTCTCTGACTTTTGTCTTTATTACAACACTGATTAATACTGCCATCACACAACCTTACGTTGGAGCCTCCTCGTTCTGCCTCTCATTAGCCTTGCTTTGCTTCCTCTTCTCTGACGCGCTCATCCTCTCACTGCAGAAGGAATCACATGTGACCAGCACTCAGCTCCTCCCCTCCATTTAACTTCTTGCTCTGTGTGGTTTGATGCAATGAGCCTTTATACTGCTTCTCATCAGTATGCTGAGGGGAACCACAGTTCATGCAGTCTGGATCAAGTGGAGTCATACTTTGGTCTCCACCCACACTCAAGGGCATTGCATTAGTATTGACTGTCCTCTACTCCACCCACTGTTAGCAATGGAAATTATGAGGGGAGCTCCTCTCAATCACTCATTTTTAATAGGGATTTATAGGAAATTATCCAAGATGGCGGCGTGCACGGTTGCGGCTGCTAGCGGCTCGCCTCCTCAGTGCTCGCACTATATTCTGCTCTTTTTAACTGCTGCACTGTCACTGGAGTTGTTTTTAATCTCACTGTACCTAGTACAAGTCACAATAAAAGGCATTCTATTCTATTCTTCTATTCTATTCTATTCTTCTAAAGCAGTATGGAGTTGCTAAATTAAATCATAAATGCTGTTTATTATGAACCCAGCATGGTTCGACAGTCCTCTTCTTGTCTGCTTGGCAAGGACAGGGCTGTCAAACATACAGCCTGTGGACCAAAGAGAGTATAAATTAAAAAGAAATTCACTCTCACAATGATGTTTTCTTAATAATAACTGCTGATTCTAATTTATTGAGCGGGTACTGCAGTATTTTACTGAGAGTCTCAGATATAGGACAACACGGAGTGGCTGTAGCGGTCATGCAGCTTTGAAATCCAGCTCCCTTTTGGAGGAAGTCGCATTTGCTCCAAAGCCGCAATGAGTGGGTGAATTTAAAAATACATGCATGCTGAAGGCTGCATTAATGATGCTTTAGGAGGTCTTGGTGTTCTGGCATATGCTGTGGAAGAAAATAGAGAGGTATAACTGAGGTTTCTGGGATGCATCTGCATTTCCGCAGAATGAGAAATCCCCTCGGTAAAACTCGAAGAGTTATGTTCATGCGGTTCCAAAGAAAAAGGAGCGGAAGAAATTTCTATCGTGTGCTTGTGCCGTTTCACAGGCCAGTGAGTTTTCATGTACATAAGAAGCAACATGAAAATACGTATTTGCATAATTTACTGGATTTTGGTCACACACAATATTTTGTCCTGTCTGTGGCTTCTTTTATTTTCGCCGGTTTATCACAGAGCAAACAAGCACACTCACTAACATTCACACCTTGGGGGCAATTTAGGGTCACCAATTAACCACACATGCATGTTTTTGGATTGTGGGATTATAACAAAGTAATCGGAGGAAACCAACGCTCACAACATGCAAACTCTATACAGAAAGACAAGGCCGGTATTAGAATCCAGACTTTCTCACTGTCCCATCGTGCTTCATCACTACATACAGAATCAAGAATCCTTTTTTTTATCCGTTTGAAAAAGATGTGAAACTGACACGTTGATACAAAAAGTAAAAAAAGATGGCATAATGTTGGAACTTATTTTTCTTTAAAAATGTTTAAAATAAAAAAAAATCCTTTATATCGTACTCATGCATCTTTGTACAAAGACAAAAGAAAGCATATGGCGCTGTTCCAAAGTTAGTATTTACTAAAAGTATTAATTTAGCCCGAGATGCGTTTAGGGATGGGACTACATTTCCCAGAATGCCGCGGGGCTTGCACCATGTGCAGTGTGACTGCCACCGGACGGCTGTGGGTGGAAAGTGCAGCGAAACGTGTGGAGTGTTCAGTGACACACCGCCACAACCGTGCAGGCTGCTCATCCCGGACCGGCAGCAGACATGTAGGAGAGCAACCGGAGAATAATGTGCCTCGGCTGCCGTGCTCCTCCTCCTCACCTTCATCATGTTTCCGGGAGTTTTCTATGCACTGCTGGCGGGTTTCCTCGGGGCCGTGGCGTCGTCCTCGGCCAAGCTGTCGCTGGGAGCGGACTACCTGAAGGGAGTGTGTGAAACCGGACTCCGGACGTGGGGCGAGCAGCGGAGGTTCAGGCAGGCGGACGAAACCACCGCGTGCGACCGGGT
The DNA here is from genome assembly GCF_963383615.2 of Lipophrys pholis. NCBI lineage: Eukaryota > Metazoa > Chordata > Actinopteri > Blenniiformes > Blenniidae > Lipophrys > Lipophrys pholis. Next base: position 7,611,394 of record NC_137643.1, on the reverse strand, counting down.
GAGGCGCTCGATTCATTATTAACACGCGGGCTGTGAATAATGCAGCAGAATGATGATGGAAGTGGGGGTTGATTTCTCCGGGAGGAAGTCCCCCCGCATCCCTCAGCATCAGCACCAACCATCATGCGCAGCTGCCGCGTCCGCGTGCTGAAGGACACTGCGGCGCGCATCGCGGTGCTTTTCGCGTTTTCATCGCGGTCTTCTTACCTGTCGAGGGACTCGGCTTCCTTTGCGTGACCTTCACAGTGACGTCAGACACATCTGCAGGCATCTGCCTGCTCAGAAACAAGGATCCTCTTCACGAGGCTGTTTAAGAAAAGAGAAAGAACATGATGGTGCAGAGAGCATTGGCAGTTTGTAATTATTATCAGATTGTAGGGAAACAAGACTCCATCAGCACGCAGTGCACTCGTGTCATCTTGGGGGCGATACTGCAATAGATTACTCTAAAATACTCCTCACCGATACGTTGAGGTCATGCAATGTAGCTGCTTTGTACCATATGAATTTATCTTTATAAATAAAGTGTTTAACAATCAGCTTCAGCTGGACACATTCAAATTCAGGTCACATGCTGATGCCTCAGCGCAAATGATAAATACATTGACATGGTTTTCTGCAAGTTACTCCCATCACACACATTTCTTTTTAGATATTGGTCATAGTATATTAATTATAGATGATGTCATACTGTCTCTATGTTGAGAACACCACAATACAGTCTTTAAGAGGTAAAAATACAGAAAGCAAACATAAACCATTGAGAAAACCCCTCCATTGAGTGTGTGACTGGAGCAGTGTTCCCCCTCTTTATCAATGACTGCAGCTTCTCAGCATTCATACATCATGACTCAGCATTTTCACTGAATGGCCCCGGCAGGTGCTCGTACTGCAGCCGGCTGTAAAATGCTGCGGGTCCACATTTTCCGCAGCCACACTAAACGACAACACCTGCCGTCCTGAGCTTTCTTTCTTAACTCCCCGCAGCTCCACATCCCTCTGAGGCTGCTGTGCGGCGGCCTGCTCTTCACCTGCAACGCTGTGATGTGGACCTTCCTCGCCAAAGCACTCAGGTATTCCTCGTCCTCCACCAGGACCACTGTGACCACCACTGCCTCCAACTTCATATCTTCCGTAAGTAGTGGCTTCTCTCGTCTGTTTCCCAATCAAAACTCTTGACAGGGAAGGTCCTGCAAACCTTAATCTGCACCACGTCTTCATGATTCAATACAATGAGCTGCCCGCCTTGTGATTGGCTCAACGTGTAAGACTGCTGAACTCATCCGGTCTGATGCTTGAAGGAGAACCTGTCCTGCTCGGTTTCTTTCAGGCATTCCTGGGCCAGCTGATCTTCGGGGAGGCTCAGATCACCCTGTGGTGGGTCGGGATCTCTCTCACCTTCTCCGGTCTGTTGGTGCTGCAGCGAGTTTCCCCGCAGGACACGCAGCAGAACGCAGTCGCCAAACGACATGACTGATGCATCTCGGCCTCCACGAGCTGGCTGCACTTTATCTCCTCTGATTTTAAACAAAAAGAGAGAAAATCTGCTGTTCAGTCCCAAATTGATCGGTAAATAAACAGGACTCGGTCAGGGTGTCTCTGCAGCATCTTTGTCGCCCTGCAGTCAAAACCTTTCTGATGCAGCTTCCTTCAGATCTGCACTAAAATCAGAGGAGATGTTGTCTCTCCTCCAGCCTGGCTCGTGGAGGCTGAAGCCTACGCCCAGGAGCCCTCATATCATCCTCGCTCACCGGCTCAACAACAAGCAAAAAAAAAGATGCTCGCTTTACATTGTTTTTGGGGCAAATTGATCTGCATCAGCACAAGAACTCACCAACTTACAGTATGGACACGTTATAGTTTGAGAAATACACGTTTGCTTTTCGTGGAGGGAATGATGCCACCTGATGTGTTGCTTTGTGAAGGAAATAAGCAGATGCAAGTTATCCACTGGGTGTTATTCTCATCAGTTACAGTGAGGGAGTCTGGTTACATGAAGCTGCAATCGCGCATTAAACCACGATTGCGAGTTTGAGTGCCTCAAAGACAAACACGAGGCAAATGCTACCAATCTGATTCCACTTGTATCCCGTCTTTATCTCTGCAGGCTAAAAGAACCCAATCTGTTCATCCCTCACAAAAAGCAAACGGGTGTATTGTGTGTGTGTGTGTGTGTGTGTGTGTGTGTGTGTGTGTGTGTGTGTGTGTGTGTGTGTGTGTGTGTGTGTGTGTGTGTGTGTGTGTGTGTGTGTGTGTGTGTGTGTGTGTGTGTGTGTGTGTGTGTGTGTGTGTGTGTGTGTGTGTGTGTGTGTGTGTGTGTGTACTGGTTTGCAGTCGCTCTCTGGGTTTGTTGACGAGTGACTCAGCACCACCCTCACTGGCCTTGTGCACGATGCCAATTTCAGTCCGTCTGTGCATTAATCTCTCCCGAGTCTCACGTTTCCTCGACTTTCTGTTGAAACGCTTCTGAGAATGAATCGATTTCATTGCGTGGATTTCCTACAGGGATAATGAGTTTCAGTAGATGCCGTTTTAGTCCAAGGATGTACAGTAAAGCCAGTGTAACGTGCACCAAAAGCACAGCTATTTGACAATTTAGTGAAGAAACCTGCTAGAAAAACAACTTTAATGATTTATTTGAAACAAAAAGACCTTTTTGTGGTATTCTGGAAAATTCTTCTATATTTTAGGTAACACTTTGTCACACAAAGCCACAAATAACAATGTTTAAAGGAGAAGTCGTCAAAATTACCATAAAAGAAATTGTGATTGGTGTGTGACGACTTTAACCACGATCACGCTGTAAACACACTGCACTGACTCAATTGTATTAAGTGTGCTCATGATCACAAAGTAATAATCCCACCGATGTAGCGTCCCTGAACCCTTTTTATTTGCCTTTATTTTAAAAAGTCTGAGCTTTAACTTCAACAAAAGAGCCTGACGCCTCCTGATTGGAGGCTGCTGATCTTCGTTCTACCAAAGCCTCAACTCGGATAAATCTCACCAAAGCAGTGCATCGCCTCGTCGATCTCGCGGCTCGTCGTGTGTGGAAGGCTTCTTGTGTGCCAGCGAGCCGGCAATAACATATTCCTTCATAACACTGTGATGTGTGGAACGGCGAGGGAGCGTTCACAATATCAACACGCGCCACTGCAAGGACGTTTCCACCAGCGGCCGAGCTCACGCACAGCATGACTTCAGAGGCTGCTTCATGGAAACACTCTGCTTGTTGTATGGATACATATCATAATATAAATGCAGAATGGTAGCTAGAAATATGTGAACTGTCCCACAGCAGCGACGCACAACTATATCCGATGTCCTTCCAACTGCTGCTGCGCAGGTTTTGGGGTTTTTCTATGGTGTGAATTACATGCATCCCTATTAATGTGACAGCAGTGATAATGTGATTATTCTATTAAATGCCAGCTGATTAATGTTTCCTAGCAGGGCTGCACACAAAACCACATGAGACCAGTTGTTTGTGCGTTTTTGTTTTCTTTAATTTTTTGGGATTTTTCCCCCAGTCCTGATGCGGATGTCTCCCACTCCCAATATAGTTAATCAAAGTTTTACCTAAAATACTGAACTTGTACATAATTGGAATTTTAAACAAATGTAATAATTTTTTTCTTCCAAAATCAGCTTGACTCCATTGTAGTTTTCTTGAGCTGATCATGTAGTAAAATTCAAATGTGCTTTCTAAAGTACAATGTTCCAGAATAAACTATTCATCCTACAAAAGTACGAATCTGCTCTGTTCCCAGGGAAATATTTCCATTTCTGCATCAGGACTGCAAAAACCCTGTTGTTGGGAATACTACGATATCCTGGAAGATTGTCGGTTTTCGTGAGATTGAAATGTTGACGCCACTTTCACAGGAAGGAGGTGGAAGCTAGCTAGCGTTAGCATAAATACATGAAACAGCTAGTTTGGTTCGGTCAGAAAATAAACGCTGCCGCCGACTGGCGCTGCTCGGATAAATCTCACCAAAGCTACAAACAAAAGAATCCGTCACCGTATTCCTATTTAATCCCAAAAAAATATTCAGGTTCTTTGTGGAAACCAGCAAAAAACCTGCGTTGCATGAGCTAACGCCACTGATGTAAATAACGGATTGGACGTAACTTTTGCCCCAACGCTCATTGGCGAAGGTAACAATGTAGTTTTCATGTAGGGCCACCAGTGGGTGCTGTTGAGAATATCGACTGGAAGGCACGCTACTTTTAGAATCGCCATTGTTGTCCGCCCACTCGTGCATATGCAGAAGGATTACTTATGACTGCGGTTTGCCGAAGCAGCGTTTTAGAAAAGCTAAGTTTTCTGCCATCCAAACGGAGTTGTAAAAGTTGTGTTATCCTGCGTTGACATGGAAACGGAGTGTTCAAAAAGTTCCACCTTGTAAGCCATTTTCAAAAAGTTGTATTTTCAGTGGCTCTGAGCACTGAAGTCATGTAAACAGACCTAAAACACTAAAGTTGTAGGTTTTCACTTGAAAACGTCATAATGAGGGATAATAGTACGTAGTTCAGAGGCAACAGCGAGTTTGACTCTACAAAGTTTTCACTCAGCACCTGCCTATCACAAACAAGTAAGTATATTACGTTTTTAGCCAGAGGTTTGGACATAGTTGGAGGTTTCCCACAACAATATGTTGCGTATTTTCTATTCAGGAGACTACTGAAGAGTTGGGTTGCCATGGCGACTTTTGAGTTAAGGTATTGGGATTAGTTTTATATTAAACTGATTTGCCTGGGAGGGAACTAATATAACAGCCACAACATCTCATTTTTCATAATTATTTGTTTAGATTCCACCTTGCAGGCTACAGAATCCTCTTTTATTTTGATAGTGACTGTGCCAGACTAGCTGTTTCCGCAAATATGTTGGCAAAAGCACAACAAAGACGGAAGTTGTATCCACCTGCTCACCTACGTCTCAGTAAACGCTGATGTTTGTCTTTAATCTGACACGTTCTCGCGTTTGGTTCTAAAGGCTCGTCAGTGTTTGGCTTTCCTCCAGTTAACAGCATGAAAAGAGAGTAAACCATCTTCCTGTGAAGCCACTTTCACTGTAAAATAGTGCTTCTGCAATAGCCACGATTCTCGCTCGGCGAAGGCAGCATGGCATGGAGATGATGTATTTATGTCTGTGTGCACGTGATTTCCACAAGTTGAGATGCCCGAGCTGCAAACGGCTGCAAGAGGAGAATTATCTTAGTCACATGTACAAATTTCAACATAAAAAATAAGATTAATTTTACAAGAGTTAGTTCAGTCGTCACTTTAATCTGCTGCACTGACGAGATTTCACATCATGTTCAACTTTTTGATGAATGAACTACTGCACTTTCTTCTGATTCACCTAATAAATGTCTTGCAGATCCTCCCAAATATCTGTAGAAGTGTAAATCCGTTCTGTTAATAGGGAACCGTGGAAAGGCGAGAAACACTTCAATTATTGAATAAACATCTCATCTGACGAAGCAGCTTTCTCGTCTCGTCGCTCTTTTTGTTTTGTCGAGGGAAGACGTTGAAGTGGAGGAAGACATTTCCGGGAAATAATTAAAAGTTACGTTTTGTGTGTTTTCCTTCTTTGCAGTTAAACGCAATGAGCGTCTAATGAAGCGTCCCGAGCCTGAAGCTCGTACACAAACTGCTTTCTGCTCCGTTACGCTGCCTTCAAATCCAAAAGTGTCCAGTTCAAACCCAAAACCCACTACCAAAGATCAGCTCGATGAGCTGTGGCCGCCTCTATAGACTTCCTCTGTGAATTTCACTTATCACCGTATTCTGGCAATTTTGTTTGCGAAGAGTTATCGTATTTTTGAATACATACATTTGAAAACTTCAAATAAATGGAAGATGACTGAACATAATGAAAGAAAAAACTGATTAAATAGTGAAGCGACGTCATCATGGTTCAGGTTTATTTCATTCCCCTTTGAACAAATATCACCGTTTAAAAAAATGAAGATGAGACCCACAGAGATTCTGCAGAACATATCAAACAAAGAGGGCGCAGAAGAAGAGAGCTGGTGTGTGACCCGTCACTTCACATCCTCCGAACATGAAACATTAAAAACAGAAGGAAACCTTTAAAAGTCGACCGTGGTCTACTTTTGAAATGCTTACTTCAACCCTCCGTTTCGAAGTTTTGGAATTGGCACCACAAACTTTTCACCTTTTCCTAAGGCGTTTAAACACGTCGGGACAAAGGCATTCAAAGTGTTAAATGCTTTCAATCTCCACAGCTTAAGAACACTACTGAGCATCTCTGCTCGCTCGGGCTCCCGCAGCAGTTTTCTAGTCAAACGGTGAGTCAGCATTTTATCTCACCCGAGTGGTCAGTGTGTGAATCCAGACGACACTAACGTGGCCTTTTAAAGTTAAAGTCCTCAAGATCCCCGTCCCGCCGTTATTCCCGGTTTAAATTTAAGGATCCCAGCGGTGCGACAACCTGAGCGAGAGGGCACCAGGTTCAAATCCAGCGTAAAAGTCTCCAGCACATGAAGGAATTAAATGCTGTGTCAACATTCACTGCATTTCAATTCTTTATATATGGCCACTTGATTAAAAGAAAAGAAAATTATACATATATATATATATATTTACGTTTATAGATTTAGTTTTTGCCTGGGTTTGTTTAATCAAAGCCGCTTCATAATTACACATATTCTCAAATCGTTTATTTTTAAAGGAAATAAAAAATTCTATCAATTCCTAAACAAGACAAAGTAATCAGAAAATACAACTAAGTAATTTTGAGTGTTTTTAATTCATTTCAGATCTAAAAAAACCTAGAATTTCATTTGTCTTGTCAGTTATTTCAACACAAATCCACATCTAAGACGTTTCAGCGTTTTAATTGTGACAATGACCTTCAGTAAAAAATATAAAGCACTGGAAAGGAAAACACTGAATCTTATAAAACATTTAAATATTTTCAGATACTTTGAAATACTTCCGTTTGTGCAATAAATCAAAAATCTAAAAAAAGCTTTTGAGTAATTTTTTTTGGGGGTGGGATGCGTCTAATCGAAATATACAACAGCGGCGTTATTGTACCACTGCGTTTATTGTGTAATAATGAAGTTTTTAAAAGTGAAGGAATCGTAGCAGAAGAGGGAGGAAAGTCATCAGGCTGATCTGCAGTTGGTTTTGCCTGTTTTCTTTTTTTTTTTTTACAGGCTTGTTAGCAGTTTGTTTGTCTGCACTGTAAATGAATCCAGCATGTGAAGAGACGGAGCGCTTCAGGATCACAACTTTAACAGGCCACAGAGTTACTGCTGCTCTCAGAGTTCACACATCTCACAGAAAACTTCGATCCAGCGGTCCTGACGTGCGGCTCGTTCCGACTTTCTTCAAGTTTACCGCAAATAACAGAATAACTCCACATTGTTTGGCCTCAAAGAGCGATGCAACAAGCCGTTTTAACCTCCAGCGTCACATTAAGGCAAATGAAGAGGAATCTGTTCACAACTAGCCGGCGCTGAAGCACTTTAAAGGCAGATCAGACGTGAATGAAGAGAAAGTCGTGCGTTTGAAGCAGGAGTGTGCGTGAGTGAAAACTTTCTGGACTTCATTCACATTGTTTTAGTCTTTTCCGGTGGAAACGATCAGGCATACTGCAGGTTTCAGTACAGTACAGCGACACCTCACTGATCTCAGCTACTCAGCCAGCACCCAGAGAAGAGAGAAGTGAAAAGACATTTAAAAAAAAAAAAACAACAACAAAAAAACAACAAAGAAAATAAAACAACATGATCTCACAACAGAACGTCTTGAAGTATCGATAACTCAGAAGAAGAGTAGAGAAAAAGTGGAAGTGGTTAAGAGGAGTTCGTGCTCCGTATGTTCAGTCTGTGTGCGTCACACGATGTACTGGTAGATGTCGGCCTTGCCGTGGTCCGGGGTGGCGAAGGGGCTGAGCCAGGCTATAGAGAACGGGTGTCCGAACACCACCTTCATGTTCATCCACTTGGACTTTTTGGCCCATCGCCTCTCCTCCTTCTTCAGCTGCTCGATGCCCTGCGGACGTCAAACACAGCCGGCTTCACTTCCTGTGCAATATCCTCATGTATATTCTAGCTTAGCTCTTGTTTCCTTAAGTCATATTTGCAACGTCTCTAACCGGGTCACTCTCGCAAATCAGACGGCAGTAATGAGAGAAATTAAGTGCAGACAAAAAACTAAATTGAAAAGAAAAGCAGAAGAGACACGGACACATTTCGTTAATGAAGATTTAACATAAACTTTGACTGGACTATTAGAGCTTCAAGAGAATTACCTCCATGAAGACTTTTTATTCCATCTTTTGATTGTAGTAATCGATTAATTAAGTGTTTTATTAGGAAATAAACACTTAAAAGCCAAACACCAACCAGGGACACTGAATTATACGGATTGCATCGTAAGCGCTCAAATCTCATTATCATGTCTTCTGTTGCATTAAACCACATCATGACAGGATGTTTTGCTTGATACTTTACTAGATAAAAGTCTATAAACTACCTCTCATTCCTACAGAGAAGTATGTGAGTACGTCCTACTTGTACTTAGATTGTTTGTACTTGTTTTCAGCAGCTTTCACACAAAAATGTGCATCTTCTAATAATTCCTCCATCAATTTATTACTGGCAACCGTTGCCGTTTTCACACATTTGTTCACATCCCTGAAGCAATAATTCATGCAATATTTACTCACTACTCACACTTGTGTAGCAAATAGTAAACAAAACGTGTGGAAACAGTTTTAAAAGACAAGAGTTGCTGGTTATAAAGTCTGGCTGCTGTTTCAGCGAATAAAAAAAACAGAGTTAAAAGCTGCAGCAGACCAGAGGGAAAGCTCGAGTCAGCTCAGTGAAGCTCAGCTTGCGGGAAGCTGGAATGGAATCTGACGTCTCGCTCAAAGGCACTTCAACAGTCGTCCGCCATGGAGCCCTGACAGCCGGCAGATGCAAAGTACCGGGGTTCAGTTGTGCTGACGAGGCTGCTTCACTCACCGTCTCATCGGTGCAGATGGAGTGGACCTGAGTCCCGAACATGACTGCGGTGAAGATGAGGAAGAGGAGACCCTCGAAGCACAGGAGGATGAGGAGGATGACTGTCGCTGGTGGAGAGAAGTTGCTGCACTCTGGACAGAGAAGAAGATTTATGTGAAGAAGAAGGTCGTTTCTTTAAAGCGGACTGTGTGGCCTTAATTTTAAAGTTCCTGAATACATGATATATGATTATATATAAAAACATTGTTTGGGTTTTCACAGCCAGAGTTCAAACTTTGGCCGCCGTCTGATGCACCACCAGGTGGACATTCATGGACGGAAATAATCCAGTAAAATACTTACTTGTCCAGTCATCTTCGAAGCAGAAAACGAAATGGAAGGCCACCAAGATCAGTGAATGGAGGGATATTAGTGCAATGTACATCTATAAGAAAACAAAGACGAAACACCAGCAACTCACGTTACAGACATAAATCAGTGATTTATATTTTAGAACTCAAAGACAATCACTCAGAAGATTCTAGAAGAGCCGTATCCTTGCAGTGTGAATAACAGAAATTCCTGCCTTGACTCATTTTATAGATTACTGTGATTTCCCTTCTGCTCTAAATCCCCAATAAATGTATTTTGCTTTCTTGTGTGAGGACTGATAAATAATTCATCCATCAGTGTTTGTACCCTGCAGATGTACAAATTCCAACACACACACTCTACTTCATCTCTAATTCTGTGTGTGAAGGAAGAAAAAAGAAAAAGCTCCACAGATTGCAGGGACGGGAAACTTTAATCAGTGCAGGGCGGGAAAAATTCCCCCTCGGTACCAGAGGGAACCATTTTGGCAACGCATGGATTCATGAGGATTATAGCAACTCGTTTAATTAGATATGACTCATTTATGCTTCTAATTTTAGTATCTACATGTACGAGTTTGAAGTAAACCCAATAATACATAAACCTGGAGTCTGTTTCAACTGATAGCTGCTTCAAATGTGCTTCAAATGACCTTTCCTCCACCATGACCCGCGTCTGGAGTAAAGTGTATTGGGCGTGACAGGGGATTCCGTTTGGCGGTTAGAGACTCACTGTAAAGAGCACAAAGTATTTCTGGTTGCTCTCGCCGACACAGTTGTTCACCCAGGGGCAGTGGTGGTCCATCTTCTTGATGCAGCGTTTACACACACTGTGGAGAAACACAGACGTCATGAAGACCAGAACCATTTCTTTTTTCTTTTTTTTTTTTTTTTAAAACGTCATTGGCATTTTTAACAATGGCATGAATATGTGAAGGCTGTCCCGATAGTTACAGATTACATCCCAGAAGACAAGAACGTGAAGAACCGCGGTGGTCAAACATGAAGTCCAGTGCCACTGGTATTGGCGACAGTTATTCAGCCAGACTTCGATACTACGGAGAGACTGACGGCTGTAGTAACACTTGGCGGCTCTTTATTTATCATGCGACAAAAGCAGAGAGTCACTCTTGATTTATGAGAGCGCTTTGTTTACCTCGTCCTGAAAAAAAATAAATGAATTGTGTTTTTCAAAAGCTGCCACTCTGGGCGTAATGTATTTGCTCGCACGGGTCATTAGAGAGAAAATGTGTCGCTGCAGTGCATCATCCCAACCGCCCACGACAATGACTCAAAATATTCCGTGTGAAAAATCCTCTCATTCCATTCAAACTGACACAGAGTCACTCGCTGGCTTTTTACAATTCAATTACTCTGCTGTGTTGTTGCACTTTTCATGCCGAGAGATCCCGGAGGGGGGGGGCACTGAGCAGCCGCAGAGGGAAATCCTTATCGTCGAGCTGCGCAGCCTGCAGGGAAACGCCACACGGCTGCACACCGGAGAGCAAACACAGGAAGTCACTTCAGGACTTTCCTCTGCGAGCTGCAAACCTCAGCAAGTTAAAACCTGCAGCGTCTGCGATGAGGCCGATTCCCCCCTCCCACCCCTCACGGCGGCAACGCCGAGCGGCCGTACCTGCAGTGGTGAGCTCTGTCGGGCTTGATGCTGCAGCATTTGGGACACTTGTACACCACCTGGCCCGGTTTGAGCTGCAGGCTCTCGATGAATTCTTTGGTGGCGTTCCCTTTAGGCACAGCCCCCTGTCAGAGAGAGAGAGAGAGAGAGAGAGAGAGAGAAGAGGGGGAAACAGCACTTCATGTCACTGCTGATGGTTCCCACTCTTTTCTTTACCATCAAAAGGAGTACAAACTAAAAGAAAACAATCTGCCACAGTCACACTTGGATTAACTCCTCTCATCTGACGCAAGTGACTTAAAACCGGACAGCTCGTCTTCTGTTGTGTCCATAACGCCACGAGACTCAAACACTGAAAGTCCCACAACTACTCCGAACTCGATGGGCACGGTGTGATCTGCAAACGTCTCTGTTAGTATTACTGTAATGGTGCAAGTTAGCAGTGAAGTAATATGCGTCAAGTAGACATTCACAATATGAGCAATTACATCAAATCTAGTTGTTAGTACAAGCTTCTGAGCCGCTGGGTTTACTTTCCTCGTTGCTTTGAGAGAGAAAAACAACAATTCACAGTTTAATGTGTTTTCTTCTGCTTTATTTTTTACTGATGAAGCAGCTTCAATAACACATTCATAATCGAGAGGAATACCTTCGGTAATAAATTGAATTCATCTTAAAACAGTTTCAAACTAACACGGTGCAGAAAAACAGCAGCTGACAGTTTGGATTGTTGTTGATGCATCAACGTTGTTTAGTGTGTCACGACGCATTCAAATAGTCACTAGATAAGTCAAATTATTGTAAAATGAAAAAGAGGTAAAAAAATGATTTGAATTAAATACATTTTAACCCATTTTTTGTTTACAAAATATGCACATTATAAGGCAAAATGTAAGCAACTACGATGTGAAAACGGTTCATTAAATGGAATAAACAGCACGAGCAGTTAAATGACGGTGACCTGCAGCAATACGTGTGGGAGGAGGTGAAACACGTTCAGCTTTAAAGGCAGAGGTACGACAATCGTGGTGTCTCAGCACATATTTTAATGACTATTAAAAGGTTGTGAATTTATTTTTTGTATTGAAAATTGCGATCTGAAAGTGCAGACGTAACAAAAGGTCCAACGCTGCTCAAATATAGAAAAGATTCATGGATAACTGGAGTGGAAAAAGACACACTTCCCAGCGGGAAAAATACATCTGAGTGCTGCTAAACTGGGAACTTCCCAGTGGAAAGTTAATGTGAAGAGATGTAGCGTCTATCAACATCATTTCATCTTTCTGTTTGTTTATTCATCAGTCACGATCCCGTTGTTGGACATTTATTTGCATGATTCAGCCGTCTACCGGAGAACAAAGAAAGAAGGAACTCAGATCTGGACTGACCGGGTCTGTGCACATGGCCCTGGCGTGCGAGGCGAGGGCAAGGAAGGCGAGGCCGTTGAAGAGCACCCCGTTGAAGAGGCTGTAGAGTAGGTTCTTGGCGGGCAGCAGCATGACGAAGACCACCACGAACTCGGCGTAGAAGACCAGGAACCAGGTGATGACGCCGCACACGATGCCGCAGCTGTCGCGGATGAACCACATGGTGTCGGCGCCCGTGCGGGGCGGCGGAGGGGCGCAGTGCTCGGGCCTCAGGTAGCCGGCTTGCCGCTCGATGTCCCTGGTGCGGTGCGCCGGGCTCATCATCCTACAACCGCTGAGGCTCCGACCGCATGCTGAGGGGAGATTTAAGAAACGATGTCAGACTCGAGTGTTTGCGACGACAAAGACTGCCATTGATCTTTTAATTGGATAGCAAGGGAATGATTTGAGCCGTTTATAGCAGCGCTGTCCAGATTACTGCGATATGAAAGTGTACAAGAGATGTACCATTCCAATTAACAGACTGTGTCAGCAAAATTATAGGAGCAACTACTTGATTCTCAAGGAGTTTAAAGAATAGACAGAAGCTAATAGGACGGGGATGAATCAGCAAACGGGGCTGGGGTGAATGCTCAGGAGGAGCAAACATCGACTGTTCTGCTCCCGGAAGGCTGAATAATCTTCCACAGGCTGCCATGCTGCATTTAGAGGCTGTAATTCACTGTTTGGATCTCAAGGTGAAACTAAGCAATGCGCCGACACGTTACCCTTCTCATATCTCGAGCAGACTGTTCCGGGCTCCAGGAGGCCCATCCAGCTCCGTCTGGAGACTCCACTCATGAATAAACAATCGAGCATGTCTGAGAGTGTGCGGACGAACACATGATGTGACTTCAAAGGGGCCAAAATGTCAGAGAACTCGGAGCGGGTCGCATTTCTATACGTAGATTATACAGACAGGGATGAAGCAGCTAATTCTGGGACGATGGCTGAACCTTTGCGCCCCTTCTCATCGTCAAAACCTTGACCAAGAGTGGGCGTAATCAAATTCCTAAGGATTGGATCGATCTGGTAGTTTAATCTCACTTTAACATCCGTATTAATTGGAGCGCATCCTGTCTCTTGAACATGCTTTGCCCCTGTGAGGACAGGAAGTTAATCAGACCGATAAGTCTCCCTGCAGCACCATTCAGGACAAAATTAATCAAAACCATCTCCGGATTACAATAAAACAACTCTTGCTTTATTACAGCACATGTCCAGCACATTTAAATGATCCCTAACTCCAATGCAAACACCTTCAAGTCCTCAGAAAGGTCTTCATGGAGAAATCAAAGGTTTCTGAGGCTGGTTGAGAGGTTAGTTCAACCAGCTTGTAACATGAAGTTCTTCATCCAGTCCATGGATGTAGATGACAAACACAAGCAGGCTTTATTGGACGAAAGCAGGAATGAGCTGATGGAGAACCACTGGGAAATTAAATTATTTCAATCAATATTGCTGTGTATGCATGCATTTAGAATGCCTGGGGGGGGGTTCTTATCAGTAGACACGGAAGAAAGTCACTCGACAAGCGTTTAAGTCGAAACATATCTTACTTCCGAAGGGCCCTGCTTCCCAATATCTTACTGCTCATTAAATAATTCCTCTATTGAAGCGGCTTGGCAACAGTCCAGTGAGCTGGTTAGACAGCTTGCTGAACAGGTTGTGGATATGAGCTTGTGACTATCTACTACCACCGACTCAGTGGATGGCAGTCGTGTATTTCTCGCACAACTGGTTTCAGTGGGGAGTTGGGGGGGTGGGGGGGAGGTGGGTGTCTGATGAGGGTTGGGAACATCGTCGTAAGAAATCTAATCTCATTAGACACAGCAGCCGAACACAGAATCAAGATGATCGGACATAATAGACACACATGACATTAGTAAGTCATTTAAGACCTGGAGTGAGACGAACACAACAAAGGAGTTCATTAGCGATCAGCGGCACTTAGTTTGGCTGCAGCCTGGAGAACGAGGACTTCATGGACAATGAACTCAACTCAGCGCCTTGATCGTCAACGCGGTGCGGACTTCCACTTTGCGGCGCCGCGACATTAGAAAGAGTCAGAGTTCAGTTTGCCTGGCGCTCACTGCCGCAGTGTGAACACAGTCTAATTCATCTCCTCCTCCAATGAGTTGTGTTTGATACCCGGCTGCTCAGAAAGCAGCTCAAACTGAGTGACGGTGTAAGTAGTGAGGAGACACGGTGTAGGAGGCAGATCGGTTCAACCTGTTCTTGAGATAGACACTCAGTTAAAACTTAAACAGATTTACTAGACTGATAACTAGAAAAAAACTAAAACAATTGATCCATGCCAAATACGCAAATATGAGAATAAACAAGGCTCTGCTAAGATTCTCCAAACACGTATATCTTTACATCAGGGCTGTAGAACATTACACGCTTGAGTGATTTTAGTAAAGTGATCATCTCAGACTGGAATTTCTTCATTCTAAACCACAAATAAAAAGATGTTTACATAGGCAGGAAGGTTTACGTTACAGCTGCAGAACTTGGTCGTAGTGTTACGTTGAGATGTAAAAATGTGAAATTACAGAAAACATCAGCTTCGTTCTACTGCTGACAGAATCTTAGAGCAGACATGGACTGATGGTTTCTGGTGGCGACAACATTGTGATGGATGGATGGATGGAAGGATGGATGGATGTGACCAGTCTTTGCAAAATAATTCCCAAAAATGGTGACGCAAGGAGGAAGGTCAAAGAAGGTCATCAACCAAATTTTATCCGACTATTCAATGTAATTATACCTTGAATGTTGTAAAACTGAATGTATTTCAAGGACGATTACGTAAAACACATTCTATAACTCTGAAGACATTCAGTTCGTCCTTTATGTTGAATTGGTAGCTACAATACAAATAAAGCCGTTTCTGGGTTTTGTTTTTAGTATCTCAACAGTTTTATGTTTTTGAACTCCCAAACTAAAGACGATCATGAGAACTTTAGGAGCAGAAAGTACATTTATTCACCCGTGGTACAGTGTATTGGGTGTCACAGAGTAATAGAAGTATATATGGGGGGACTTTTCTTTGTTGGGTCACGTGTTCAACCCAGAAGGAGAAACACTTTGTGACCGCTGATGTTTGACGTCTGGATGTTTGGGAGAAGGTGAGTGTGAGTGAACTAACTGTGAGTCGAGGAGCTCACTAAAGCAGCAAGGTGTTCAGTAATAAATTAGGGCTCAGACCTTTATTCATCCAACACGCCAACAATCAGTGCCTGCTGACTTAAAGCACTGGCTTGGCCTCTGCAAGGATTTTAGTTTATGTCCAGAAAACAGCCACACACTGAAAACAGTGTTTGAGATAAGAGTGATGACCAAAACAGCACAGTGTGACTTGCTGGGAAATATATAATTCACATATAGTGGTGGCACACGGCTTGATATCTTCTTGCATTTTTGAATATATTGTGAAATTCTTACTCCTTTCTTTCAGTTCAAATACACCAAATACTGTTATTTGTCAAACTAGGCAAGAACTGTGAAGGTAATCCACTAAAATTGTTGAAATATCAAGTGTTTGATGTTGACACTTGACTCAGAAACTAATTATTTGCAATTTATCGTGATAATTATAGGTCTGAACTGCATCCAGCTGTAGTTTAAGAACATTACTCATGACTAATTATCTGAATCATGAGACAGCAGCTTTGGTAGATTTGATGCAGTGGAAAACATAAGATAAAATATAAGGAATTACTTTTATAGGAATAAACCTTCCTGGATCAGTCTGGTTTTCAGTTTGATCTGACTCTTTATAAAGGTGTTTAGTGGAGTCACAGTCCCACGGTGATGAACAGCCTGGTTAAATGATCTGATCTGGGTTTCAGAGGGTGAAATCAGTGAACTTGCTGAGTGTCGTTGCAGTAAAAGGAGCAGGAAGTTGGGCAGGCGGCAGGATCCGATGTGGAGGTCTGGACCTCCAGAGGCTGAACAAAGCACACAGCTGCCGTCCGACGCTCTCTCCTACCTTAGCGGGTCAAACTTTCTCCAAGTCCCCAGGTAGTTTGGAGCTCCGGACCCAGAGGACACACCTAACCGAGGGGAGACACCGAGCCGAGGGGACACACCGAGCCGAGGGCTCCCGTCCGCCCCGCCGCTGCGTCCGTTAGCTCGATCCCGGCTAACCTCGCAGCTCTCCGGGACAGCCGCGCTCCGAAGCTCCGCGGCTCGGCTCCAGCTCCCGCCGCCGAGGTGTTAGCTCGCCTAGTCCGGTTATTGTAGCTCCAACCAGGGTCCGAGCCCCGTACCAGGCCCCTGAAGAGCGCCGGGGAGCTTCCTCCTGAGCCGGATCCGGAGAGCCGTGCGGGCTGCGGGCTGCGGGACAACGAAACGCAACGCAACGCAGAGCCGAAGCAGGAAGTCAGAGGCGCTGTCGTGCCTGCAGAGGGCGAGTTTACCCTGAGTAATGTCTGCCAGGGAGCACTTTCACTCAGGCTGCACAGGGCTGGGTATTGCCAGGCGAGTCAGGATACAATACCTACCTCGATAGATGGGTCACAATTCGATACCTACCTCGATACATGGGTCACAATATGATAATTACCTCAGTACTTGGGTCACAATACAATGCGTACCTAAATACATGGGTCATGATACTATATGTACCTCAATACATGAGTCACAATATGATACAAAGCTCATAATAAGAATAAGAATTAGTATCATTAGTAGTAGTAGTAGTAGTAATATTAAGAATAATTTGTCCATAGAGTTCCAGACTTAGGACCTACAAAATGTTATGAAAATATGATGCTTGGAAATACAATAAAATGTATGAATGAAAGTCTTTTGGGTTTATTATTTGGAGAACAGATCAAAAGAATAACTTAAATTTAAAATGACTAGAAGAAACATAAGCTAGTTAAAACAACGTTGTATCAAGCACATAAGACTTTTTCTTTACTGATATTTATGATATTTTTCAGTGTTATGGGACTCATAGAGGAATGAATGAGAGAACTACAATAACCAGCATGCATTTCGTTCTATTCTTGATGACGTAGAAGAAAAGCGCCTTCCACACATGCTACAATATGGCTACAGTTCAAGTCAGCGAGGCAGAAAAAGTCTACATCTTACACGGTATCAGAGTGAGTATCGTAAATATTTCCGCTTTTATTCACGGAATAACTGCATTAAGAGTCTGGCCAGGTGTTTATCCCGGAACTATGCCGTTAAAAGGCTGACTGCGTCAGCTGTGCCTGCTTCTGTTGACATGTTACCTTGTTCTTCTCTGCAGGACGATTTGAGAGTGGATGGAAGAGGCTGTGAGGATTACAGACACATGGAGATAGAGACTGATGTGGTGTCCAACACAGACGGATCAGCTAAAGTCACTTTGGTAACGACAGATAACAGTGTCTGCTCCTGTTAACGTGTTTGCTGTTTCTCCAGCTCCACACCTGTCTCACCCTGCTGACACTCCCAGCTGCTCGTGCAGTGAAAACGGGTTATGATGTGTTGCAGGATTATCTGATTGTTGTTTTCTGTTCCAGGGGCACACGGCTGTTCTTGTTGGGATTAAGGCTGAGATTGGAAAACCAAGGCCGATGACACCAAATGAAGGCTACCTAGAATTCTTTGTTGATTGGTGAGTTTGATATTTGCTCTGATGCATTAATATAATTGGGACAATTACAAAGTTATCGGCACAATCCAGACACTCTGAGCAGCGATTGACGACATTTGATGTCTTGATTGAGTTATTATTGAAATGCCAGCTGATGGTGCATTTTAAGTTGCTTTTTAATTTAGTCAGAGCCCTGCTATTATTATCTTCTGTGGATTTTCTAGTAATATGTTGTTGTCCTTATTGTGTATATTTTATCAGCTTTATATCAAATGTCCTTTTATTGTTGGTGTTTGCTGGTTGTCATTGAGTGCTGATGTTTGTTTCTCTTTTGAAACACCATATGGTAGAATGGACATCAAATCTTCTCAAACAAAACACACACCATGAATTAAATTGAGTAATTATTTTGTCATAGATTACGTAGATAACGGCAGCCAACGTTATCCACTGAAAGATGTACAGTTGTCTCAATTAATTCTCTTCTTCTTACATGCATTATTATATTGAGGCATAACATTAATTCAGTGTTTACACACATTTAAAAACTGAGCTCTACATGAAACATTAATGTGAAATATTCCCTGGATTTATCGTGATATGGTTCATTTCGTGTACAGTTATTTGTGAAACCAATTGCTTTAAGATAATTAGGATTTATACTAAATCTTGCTGTGTTTATCACACGTATCAACATATTTGAAGAATACATTTCCATCATGAAAAAAAATATCAAATTCACACACTTGTAATGGCTGTTTGGCTGTGATGTTTTCATGGATACCCCACCACCAGGAGGTGCTGTTGTTTCATCAGTACCAGTGTGAGTGAGCGATGTAGCTCACACATTGTAGACTTATGGTGAACAATAATCTTTGTACCTCCCTAAGGAGTAAATCTCTCTGAGTGAAGTGGCGTTATCTCATGTGTGCTGACATGTCTTCTTCTTCTTCTTCTTCTTCTTCGGTCTCCAGCTCGGCTAATGCCACGCCCGAGTTTGAGGGCAGAGGAGGTGAGGAGCTGGGCACGGAGATCAGTAACACCCTCTACAAAGTATTCAACAACAAACACAGTGTGGATCTGAAGAGCCTCTGTATAAGCCCCGGGGAGCACTGCTGGGTGCTTTACGTTGACGTGCTGGTGAGTTTCGGTGCATTTCGATGTCTGAAACCAGAATTCAACTCAGTTTTTCATTCTTCTCATAAATCCCTCAGTGCAATGTGACAGCTCACCTCCAAAAGAAACATGATAAACCATCACTTTATGAGATGAGAAAATAATCAACGTCTACAATTTTACCAAGAAATCGTCACATTGTGGGACAATATAAGGAAGAAAAAAACCAATGTGAATGCTGTGCAAATCCTTTCTATTGTTCACTATAGCTCATATACAACATATCACATCTTGAGACATTTTAATATTTGGATGAAAAAATATCAGCTCAGTTTCATGGCAGCACACACACAACAGTTGGAACAGCGGCCATCTTCAATATTGAGCAGCCGCTTTTCTTGTTGTTTTTTAACTGCAGTTTGCAAACGTTGGAACTAAAGTCTGATGCTGTTTTGAGGTCACAGTTGACACAGAATGAATCACGGCGTCATTGTCATTTTGTCTGTCATAAGAAATCAAATCTTCCTCTTGCGGATAAGAAAATGCGATTGGGGAAGGAAGACAAATCGTGTTTTTGTTTTGCCTCCACAGCTCCTGCAGTGTGACGGAAACCTGTACGACGCTACCTCGGTAGCCATTAAAGCCGCTCTCTTCAACACAAAGTGCGTGTTTGTTTTGGTCTTTGCGTCGGGTCACTAAATCCTGTCGTTACGTGTTGGCAGTTTAATACTTAAATAGAGCGAGCTGGATTCTTCAATAAACGCTGACCGATGTCTGATTGTCCCTGCAGAATTCCCAAAGTTCACATATCGACCGATGACGAAGGAGGAAAAGAGATCGAGCTGTCCGACGACCCGTACGACTGCATGAGGATTCATGTAGAAAACGTTCCCTGCATAGTGACTTTGTGTAAGGTACGCTCACTCAACTCACTCAGAGCTAAAAATTAAAAAAAAAAAAACAGCCAGAGCACAAGTAACCGTACGTTAAGAACTGAGTGTTTTGGGTTTTATTTTGCGAAGGTGGGTCACAGGCATGTAGTGGACGCCACTCTGCAGGAGAAAGCCTGCTCTGTGGCCAGCCTCATCATCTCCGTGACGCACAAGGGCACCGTCACCTGCACGAGGAAGGTGGGCGGAGGCAGCCTGGACCCGGAGAGCATCTTCGAGATGACAGAGGTGAGTGTCTCACTCGGCCTCCGCCATCTGGCACAGCACAGCTGTGGGATTAACTGGTTTTATGCCATTTTTGCCAAAATACTGCTATGATTTAAAGAAAAATAAGCAGAGAATATTGAACAAAAGGGAGATTATCTATTCCCCTTAATGCTCCGTTTCAGCCCCTGAATTATTATTTTCATGAGAAGAGATAGCGATATATATATATATATATATATATATATATGTCTTTTCTGTTTCTTTTTGAAACTCGTATGTGTGAAAACAGCTCCACTGTGGACTCTACAGTGCTTCTCTTTGTGTGCAGGTTGGTAAACGAGTGGGGAAATCCCTTCACGCGCCGCTCATGAAGCTGCTGCAGCACGAGGAAAGTCTGGGAACGAAGACACCCAAAGTTGGCTTCCTTGGTTAAAAAGCTTTTTGTGTTATTATTAGTTTTTTAATATGTATCAATTTCTAATAAAAAAAAACTTCCATTTGTTTATTGTGCTCATGTTTGTACTTTGTAATTTTTCCTATTTTTGTGGCGGATTTGCCTCAAATCTGTTGGCGGAGCAGGGACCCATCCAAGATGGCCGCCGCACTGTGTCCTATAACTCCCCTGATGCTGTCGTTATTTCTTGGATAGTAATGGAGCTCAGGGGTGTTTACTTCCAGCTCAATCCAGGTGTAGTATATTCCTGACAAGCAGAAAACATCTGCTTAATCGATTCAAAAGTAATCGATAGTTCGGTGTGATGATTCCTGTACGAGAGAGCAGCTCAATAGAGCCCAATTATTTACAACCGCTCTGTGTGACATTCGGAACATTGCATTGGATTGTTTGTGCAGATGTGACCAATCTTGAAGTGGCAGAAATGCACACAGTACTGTTACATAAGTAAGATCCATTCACCCTGGCTGCATCCAGATGTTGTTGTTTTCTTGTGCACACTGATTCTGGTGCGCTTTTTTTTCTTTTATATGTTTGTTATGAGCACCGAAACTATTTTTAAAACGGTGCTGACGACAGACCCTGAAACCAGCGCTGCTCTGGATTAGTTTGGTCGCTCTGTGTCTGTGGCTCTGCCACGTGTCAAGCTGAGGTTTGGGTAAAGTGGAAGAGTCTTGCAGAGAGAACAGATGTGACTCTGGATGCTTTCCACTCTTCGCTCAGAAAGTAGATGGGTGTGTGCAGGCGGGTAAAAACACAGGTCCAAAACAAACACCCTTTTCACCCTTTTCAGTCATGAAAAACACTTGGTAAGCCTCAACTATCGAGTGATAGCAGTGCCATTTCTGTTTTCCATTTTTGTGCCGCAAACACGCCTGGAAGTTGGATTTTTCCACACACCTGTTGGTCAAATCCTGGGGAAAAAACCCCATTGAAAGAAAGTGTTTATTTCTTTTAAACACACCTGGATGAAAGCTCCAGCAGTGTTATGTCATGACTCCTTCACGCAGTCTCGCCCTGTCTGCTGGTCTAACTCCTGCTTGGCTCTGGTCAGCTCTGGTCAGCTCAGGTCAGCTCTCAGCCAGATGAGACGCACACGCAGACTGTTTGGAGAGAGCTCCTGAGGACAGACTCCAACAAACGGCAGTATTTTTCCCTTTTGAAATGGATGAGAGGGAGGGTGTGTGAGGGGTAAACAGAGAGAGGGAGGGGGAGAGGGAGGGTGTGTGAGGGAGAAGGATAAATTGCAAGCGTCCACGTTGGACCAGCCTCGTTTCAGCGGGTCTAACCATGGAGTTCAGAGGAGTGTGTGTGCTGCTGGGAGTACTTCTGCTCGCAAGCGTCTCCTTTTCGCAGACCCTCACCAGGAAGAAGCCCGCGAAAAAAGGTAGATGAAGAACACACCCCAAACATCACCGCATCAATGAAGAATGAGATTAATTGAATGCTTTTTTTCTTTCTTTTACCTGAATTCTCTCATGTCTCTGGGAGAAGATGTAACCAAGGATCCTGCAATTGAGGCACTGCAGAGACAGGTTGATGACATCATCCAGGAGCTCAACCTCCTAAAGGAGCAGCAGGCCCTTCAAACTGGTAAATCTTATATCTAACAACATGGAAAAACAGGTAAACTGGGATTTCGCCAATTAGTGAGATTGAACCGTTTCGAGTCCAGGTCAGGCGTCTGTGGAGATTGCATGTTCTCTTTGTGCTCGTGTGGCTTTGCTACTCTGGTTTTCTTCCACAGTGCCAAAAATAAAAAAATGCATTTGAGGTTAATCGTTCGATCCTGTGACCCGAGTTTGGTTGGACAAGACTGTAAAGAAGATGAATAGATATCTTCTACAAAACCTACTTCAGAGTTTTCTCAGTTGCGTTGCCTCAGAACAATTTATTTAAGCTTAATCTAAAACTGTGACTATAAAAAAAAAAAATAGGAGCACTTGAGCATCATTTTGGCAATCAGGACAGCCCAACTTCCAAATCTCATTTTTGTCTGATGTGAATTATCGTTTGAGGGGAAAAATATGTGCTCAAGTTGGAAGCAATATTTTCAACTATGCGCCTCTTAAAAATAAGAACAGATGGCATTCATGTGTAGTCTTTGAAAATGCATGTGTTTCCTAAGCTGGAGAACACATGGGGGAACCCTTGTCTTATATTCAGTTGTTCCCTAAAATGAAAACCTGCACCACAGACCGAACCTGCTGCTCGATTAAGAACTAAACATTTGCAGACAGAAAACATCTTTTGGTTCCAACGTCTAATCGTCTGCCGCATTTATTTCCGTCTTCAGTTTGTTTGAAAGGTGTAAAGATCAATGGCAAGTGTTTCCTGGCCGACCCAGTGAGCAAACGTTACCACGCCGCCAGCGAGGACTGCAATGCCATGGGCGGCGTCCTGAGCGTCCCCGTGACCAAAGAGGAGAACGAGCAGCTCCGGGACTACTTCCTGCAGAGCATGGGTTCAAGCGAGCAGGTCTGGCTGGGCGTCAACGACATGATGACGGAGGGCACCTGGGTGGACCAGACCGGCCTCAGCATCACGTACAAAAACTGGGATACGTCCAACTCCAGGTCTCCCCAGCCGGACGGCGGCCAGTCCCAGAACTGCGCCGTCCTGTCCGTTTCCGGGAAGTGGTTGGACGAGAACTGTCGTGAGAGTCGGCCCTCTGTCTGCCAGTTCAACATCGTTTGATCACGACCAGCTCTTCAGACTGTGCCGGGTCAAAGCTGCTTTACGTGTGTGTGTGTGTGTGTGTATTCTTTCTGCATTGCCACTTTGCCTGCTGCCCTGACAGGAGTTTGAGCCAGTGGTTCCCAACTGGACCAAAGTCTGATTGACTCACATAAAGTTGTCTTTTTTATTTTTTTTGACAAAAATGATGTAGTGGTGTGTCATTTGCAGCGTTCTTTGTGGTCACAGAAAAGTCAAGAAGAACAGAGTCTAGTTTAGAGAAAAGGAAACAGAAACTTCTTGTCCCTTTTAAATCTTAACACAAAAAAACTTAACGTCTTGGATTCTCACAGATCAGGTTCATAATAAATGTGTGTGGCACCGTTCACCAAAGTAAAAAAACAAACAAACGTATCCACACCTCTACTACTGAAGCTCCTTGACACGCTGGTTGAGAACCACTGGTTTAAACATCCTAAATACTCTAATGAGACCCACAGGGAGTCCCAAACATGACATTATAGTCATAAGTTGCTCAGTCTCTGTTTACTGCAGTATGCTGGTCTTGTAGTTATAACGTCTAGCCTGATGTATTCTGTAAAATCAATAAACTACGAATAAATATTCCTCTGTTGTCATTTCTTCAAAAAAAAAAAAGATGTGGTTTATGAATTATGCTGACCAGCTGAAAATTAAATGAAACTTTTTCAGCAAGTGAGGGTAAAAGGACCACGCACGTTTTCCAAAATCATAAAATAAAAGCTTTTCTTCTGATTTCAAGCAAAAATGATTTTACACAAACCGCAGTGGCTCATTGGAAGACGTAAAGCCATCATTGAGATCGGTGTTCATTTTAAGGTCTTCAATAAAATACCATAAACAATATATTGCTTAGGCCTTTGTGAAGGATCTCCTTCTCCAAGTTAATACAACTGACTGATGCATACATATTTTAAGGATGTTGAATACTATATTCCACATTACCCCGTTATCAGTCATATTTAGTGTCCTCTTTTGGAAATAACACATTGTATTGTATAGATGAGTATTCAGGTCGATTTTCAATCACTTTGCTAAATTTTTTGGTGTAATTTACACACGAAAGGATATATTTATAGACTTCAGCGTTTCCAATATTTAAGGTTAAAAAGTTAAATTTACATTTCTGTGATGCAGTGTTTAGCACTCAAATGTCTAAAGGGTGGACTGTGTGTTTGTGGGCCTTTCTAAGCGGTTTATGTTTTCTCTCCGTGTGTGTGTTTTCCTCAAGGTACCTATCACAGTCATCATACTTGTCATCACACTCGCCAAAAAATCCACAGCAATTTAATCCATATTGTTCCCATAAAGTCAAAAACTTAAAATCCAAAGCCTGCAGCTTTTGAAAGGTGACCCTGTAATCCTGGCTTGTGGATTTGTTGTTTCCAGCACAACACACTTTTCCATGGTAAACATGGAAACTCTGCAGTTCTTCCACTCCTCCTTTGCACTGTTTATCATGGCTGGAGTCCCTGTGGTTAAATCGTTTTTACCATCCATGATGCAAAAAAAAAAAAAAAAAAAAAAAAAAAAAGGAAAAAGGTCAGTGTTTAAGTCTTACAGAGAAAATTGAATGTCGCTGGTTTAATGTGTGATGGCCGTCATTACTTCAAGAAGCAAACTATTTCCCCACCAAGCAATTTCCTTGAATTTATTGCAAAAAAAAATATCCTAAATTCTATTTACAACTGAAAGTCAACAATATAAAAACACTTTAAAAACTAGGAATAGATGCATTTGTCCATTCGTTTGTGGTCCCTGCTTGTAAAACGATGCCACACGGGCAGTTAAACAAAACTAATTAAACACTGAAGAGATGTTTAAACAAGTTTTTTTTTTTTTTTTTTAGCTTTCCTGCTGAGTTGCATAAAAAGATCAACAACAGAAGATACTGATATTAGTTCAGCAAAGACACAATCAGAAAGTTGGTGAAACTTCTTATGAGTGCGTTTAAAGCTCACTAATTAGCATGTTATGTGCTATTTAATCACTATCAGAGTGCTGATTTAGACATCAGGATTAAATATCTATATCATGCTATTTGGTAAGTTTAAGGTGGCCGAGCTCAAATCTTTCCTGCTGATATTAACCAACTATCTGCTTCTCATCTGACTCGCAGCAAATATCATCTAAAAGTATTCCTTTAAAAGAAAAGAAAAAAAAACACATTTCACAGCTTCCTCTCCTGAAGCCCGTCCCACATTCGACAAGACGATAACGTCTTGAAATCATCAAAACTCGGGTTCCCCAAGTGCGACTGAGGCGCAAGACGCTCACGTCGGGACCGCCAGCGGAGGCTGGGCGCCGTGGCGACAGGGCGGTAACAGCAGTCCATCACTCGGATCGGGTCCAAACACACTACAAGGAATCCTCTATTACTTGCGGCTGTGGCTCCAGGTCAGCAGCGGACAGGCGGATGGTGTTCATGTCCCCCGTGCTCTTGAACGTGTAGAGTTCGTTGTCGACCATCCTGCTGTCCTGGAAGCCCAGACTGTCCTGCAGGCTGATGGGGGTGCGCGGACGCGGCGGCATGAAGCTATCCAAGGGGGACAGGAAGGAGCTGAAGCCGTCCATCTCGGGCTCCGGGTCCGGTTCTTTGATTATAGGCATCGTCTTGTTGGCGGTGCCCGTGAAGGTGTGATAGCTGTCCGGCTGACTGCCTTTGTAGTGGTCCGACATGCTGTCGGCGTAGCTGGAGTCGGGCAGCAGGTGACCGTACACCATCGTGTCATCTATGGAGTCGTAGACGTGGGATTCGTTGTCGGATCGGGCTTTGGAGAAGTACCTGTCACCTGGGCGGAAGCTCCCTTGGCCGATGTAAATGGACGGCTGTTTGTTTTTTTTATCTTTTTGCTTTTTCCTATTGAAAGAGATGACAACAGACCAGAAATAAGCAGCAAATCCTTCTTAGATTGAGGAGCCCATCCTGAAATCATTATAAATAATGAGTGTCTGCTGTTATTTCTAACAAAATGCAATAAAATGCCATCATAAGTCCACCATAATCACAAACTCTCAGTTACATTCCTCCACAAACCTGACCGGGTGTTGTAACAAATCATATTAATCAGTAAGAATTCGCAAAACATTTAATTCGGAAAAATGGATCCAACTTGAGGTCACAGTGGATGAGTTTGGCCATCGTTGCATGTTAAATTGAACATTTCATTTTTATCTTTGAGGGAAAGTGAAGATCTAGAATAAAATAGGTCAAATTTGAAGAAAAGCCCTCAAGGGGGCGTCACATTATTAGGAATGCAACTCAAACCGCCAATTAAAACCAACAATTGGAATTCAATAAAGATTATATCAAAACAGATT
This sequence comes from Lipophrys pholis, assembly GCF_963383615.2. Classification (NCBI taxonomy): domain Eukaryota; kingdom Metazoa; phylum Chordata; class Actinopteri; order Blenniiformes; family Blenniidae; genus Lipophrys; species Lipophrys pholis. Next base: position 7,584,632 of record NC_137643.1, on the reverse strand, counting down.
AATAAGTTCTAATGATGTGAAACCACTGACTACAAAAAAAACGAACTAAACTCCACATCTACAACTTTTGACAATTACTAAGTCGCACTAATTCTGCTCAAATAATTTAGAAAACACTTCAACAGCAGCTACAAACAAAGCTTTTCAGGCTCAAGTCACATTTTCAACTTTTTCAAAAGTGTGATATGGTATGTTGCAATAGCTGATATACTACGATTTTATCATGGACAGGGCAGGAAGTTGTACTCACTTTGTGAAGAAACAAACAAGACCCAACACAATCAGAGCAAGCAGGACAGCCCCCGCGATCCCGAGAGCGATGGCGGTGAGATCTGTGAGCAGGACAAGTGAAAATACAGTTGTGTTTTTGTGCGTCCATCTTCCATTGAACACAGTTTAACCAAACGTAAAACTGTAAATATCCCTTAGATACTGTAAAGCTGACTGCATGTGTTAGATCTGCCAAGATCAATTCTCATGCCAAAAGATCAATATTTTCAGTATCTGTAACGTCTTTTCATCACAGAATTATTTTATTACCCTTATTAAGGACTCATCCTCACAGAAAGAACTATCGTAATCATTCTTAAATATGTAGAAATCTTGGATCATTGAGAAACCTTAAACATTCCATTTCCCCCAGAAGAATCACAACTTCTAACGGATGGTTCCTTACTGGAGCTCTTCACCAGGGTGATTTTGGCGACTGCACCGAAGTGGCCATCCTCGATGATGCAGTTGGACATGTTGAGATAAAAACTGCCGGGCACCAGCAGGTTCTCCACCTCCTGGTCCTCCCTGCGGCTCATCATCTCCTCCTCGCTCTCCAGCAGCTTCACGCTGATGCCGGTGTGTCTGTCGCCACACTTGGGCTGGCTGACGTTGAGGAAGTGCAGCTGCGCCTTGTGCTGGCTCGGCACGGCGACGATCCAGGAGACGGTGGAGAAGGGCTTCATGCCTTGAGGCCAGTTGGGCGTCGCCAGCAGGGTCGGGGACGTCAGTTTTGGGTTTACTCTGTAAATAATGGCCTCTGAAATATGAAGGGAAAATAAAGAAGATTTTTAAAATGCTGACTGCAGTGTATGAATTTGAAAAAAAAAAATACATGCACGGTGCAACAGTGCCCCTGTGTGGTCGTGTTCATTCATAAGCTTTCATTGAGAAAACATGCAGATCGATTTCCACCTGGGATCTCCTGGCTGACGCTGACATTGAGGAAAGGCCCCTTGACTTTGCTGAAGTCGCGCGCCGCAACAGTGACGGAGACGTTGGCGTGCACTTGAACTTTCTGAACGGTGCCATTGGAACAGAAATCTCCAACAGGAAACCCGTCGCCCTCGGCCACGTGCAGCGACGAAGCCCGTTTACACTTCTGGCCTGGAACGGACTGTTTGAGAGTCCCGGCGGGGGAGACCAGGTCCACCGTGCCGCTGTGAGGGATGTTGATGTGCCAGGTGAAGCTGTGCAGGGGCATCCGTAAACAGGAATCCAGCGTGGGGACGGTGAGGACGGATGAAGGACAGGACGCCACATTCGGGCACTCTGCAAGACACAAAGTGGGACTGTCAAGTCGACGTGTTTGATCCGTGTCAGCTTGATCACAACAAATTAAAATTTTTGAACTCACAATCTAACTAAGAAAATAAAAGACAAACAAACACCTTACCGATAACCTCGCTGGCAGTGAGCCGGACATCCTCAGCTGGACAGTCGAGGAAGGAGAGCTTGGCTGTAGAGCCGGCAGCTACAAAGATCTTCTCTTTAACCTCGGCGTTAATGCTCATTTCACAGTTGGGATCAGAGCCGACCTTCTCCAGCTGCACAGACACTCCTTTGTGCTTCGTCAGATCCACCGTGCACAGAACTGTAAAACACAACATTTCATCAATTCAGCATCCGTGAATAAACACGTTACTGCATCTCCTCTACTCGTTAGTCAGGCGTTAATAAGATTGATGAATGCATTTTAATTTATCTCACAATTACCGTCATTTTATTTAAAAGCGATCAATTAATATGATCATAAAGATAAAAAAATCTGTCATTGGACACAATGTGCAGCACCTGGATGGCCGCTCCTCATCAGAGACACTCTGTACTTGAGCGTGAGTCCCTGCAGCGTCGTGTTGGTCTCACAGTTGCTCAGCACCATCTTGAAGTTGCCCTGCTGATGCTCCGGCTGGGCGTCGGTCAGCGTCAGCTTGGTCGTCTTCTTGTCCTCCTTCTCATACTCCACCGCCACGTCGCCGTTCAGGCACTCCGGCTCGGTGTGATCCACAAACTGCACGCTGTAGTTGTGCATGCCGGGGACCGCAAAGTCCCAACGCATCTTCTGGATGTCGGGGAAATCCCCCGGGTAGTTGGGAGAGATGAATTCAGTGTGTGACACGCCGCGCGTTAGGTTGACTTTCACTATGGCCAATTCTAAGGACAAAGGATCAGAGAAAACTGGGGTTAAACACATGTAAACATGACAATAATAAAAATGTACTTATTTCTGCCAATGTTTGACATTAAAAAAAGTGAGAAATTTGTTTTAAATGCACATTTTCTTGCTTTTCATGCCGTTTATTATGTTGTTGTCCATTCTGCTAGGTGATATATGAAATGTTTGACTCACTGTTCGTCTCGGGCCCAACTTTAAGTTTTAAGTTGACTGGGTTCAGCTTGGCGTAACCAGGAACCTGCAGGTTGACGCGGCCCTTGTAGCGAGCGAAGATCGAGCTCACGATGCCGCCTTTGCAAAAAGTGCCGACGTTCACCGGGCCGGTGCGCACGTAGACGACGAGGGAGTACGTGTGCTCGTCCGGACACGTCTCCTCGTTGGAAATCTGACGCATTCCCGATTCGGGGAAGTCCAGCTGGAAAGCGTGAGTGGAGACGACCTTCAGGTCCCAGCTGAACGTCCGGTTAAAGTCCGGGAACAGGGAAGTCTCCGCTTGAACGATGTCCCCGGAGCAGGAGGCGTCTGTGCAGTCTGGAGACCGAGAAACGCAGCAAATACAAGATGCCATTCAAAAAAGGTTTGTGCATTTCAAAATGCTCAAAAAGGCTTCGGGCATGGGATTGATTGCCGATATTGTGGTGAAGGTGCGACACACTGCACCAACACACAACCGACTATATATAAAACTGTATACACTGTGATCGTCACTGAGAAGGTTAAATAGGTTGGTTTTTATTCATTCCCTTCTAAATAATATAACATATCAACAGGAGCTGAAACTGTTGAATGTAAACTAATTAAAAAGGACTGACCCCAACTTGCTCAATCATAAATTAGAACAACGATTTTGGACATGATCAGATTTTACATCAAGTATTTAACCCTTTTACAATCAGCAGCCTCATTTGAGTTATCGTCTCGTCTCCTACTGTCGCTCCTTGTACCGATTTCTCTGTTGATCTCCACGGTGAAGACGTCTTGAGGCTGAGGGCAGGTGAATTCCACCGAGGTGTTGCGGGGGTCTCTCAGTTGCAGATATCGGGGGTTGCACTTCTGACTGGGCGGCTGCCCCGTGCACACGCTGCAGTCCGGCTCCTCGCTCATCCGGCTGATGGTGATGATGGTGTCCGGGTCGGGGGTCACAGACATCATCCTGCCGGCTAAAGGAGAACAAGGCGAGGGGAGGTAAAACTGGTGACAATCTGCCGTCTAATAACACATCAAATGTTACTCACAAGTTGAAAACCGGTCCAATTCATTAACATAGTGATTTGTGGGACGTGCTACCACAAGCAAATCCATTAAATGTACTATCTTAAGATCATTATCCAAGAGATAAGATAATACAACATGTAACATGGTTTCTGGAGTTTTCCCCAACTTATTTCAGGATCTGCTCTCGTCATAAAAGCAAACATTTGTTTGATGAAAAATGAAATTTGATCACTAAATTTGCTTTAAGTGAAGCTGAGACTATTCCACAGATTGAACAATGACCTTGAAGTCAAAGAGATCAACTTCAAAATGTTTGGCGAGGCACAGCCTTCAACCATGTCGCCCTGCAGATCGACCTACAACATGTCGGTTCCCGTTAATGTCTTGTTGTTTTGCACACAATAATAGTGAGAGGACACTACCACATTGGAGGATTGAAACCGCATCATGGCCCAAGCAAATATATTAAAATCCAGGCAAAAATGTAAGACTTTTCCAGACTTCATGATCAAATAAAATGTCAGAAATTAGTATAAGGTGCAATCTTTATATTGTATTTGTGATGTTTTTGTGGCTTTTTATCAAATAAAACAATAGAAGAGCAAAGTTCACCTCTCAGTGCAGCTCTAATGCTGAACACCGTCTTCTCCATGTCTCCTCCTTTGGGAACGTCCACAGTCACAGTCGTTGCTCTGAGCAGGTCCAGGTGGGACACCGTCCCTCCTTTGCAGAAGCTGTTGGTTTTGATGCTCCCGTCGTTTTTAGTGGTACTCGTAGTGTACCGATACCCGTCTTGGCAGTTTTCTTCTGCGGAAATTTCCCTCAGTCCGTCACCGGGAAAGTTCAGATTTAACTCAGTCCTCTCCGGTACACCGATGTCCCACGTCACGGTTCGTTTGAAGTCTTTGAAGAGGTCGGGGTCGACTTCAGCTGCAGCGGGCGTGCACGAGCTCTGAGTGCATTCTGAGAGAGGGAAGTCATCCTTATTTCAATTTCACTCAGAAAGAGCAAAGTTCAAAAAGATAAATAATATTGACACTCAAGAAAGGCTGAAGTAATTGGTTTATTTTCAGTTTGATTTATCACCCCACGTGGGCTCACTCACCGATTTTCTTCTTGTTCATCTTCACACTGAACACGTCCTCGGGTGTTTTGCAGCCGAACTCCACAGAGAGTTTCTCAACGTTGGTCAGCGTCTTTTCCGTCGAGCTGCAGTCGGGAGCGGAGCCGGTGTTGGTGCAGATTTCACACTGTGGACCCTGCGGGTCCCGGCTCAGGACCACTGTGGTGCTCGAATCGATGCTTACAACAACGGCTTGGCCTTCTGAAAAAGAATCAGCGTGTCGATATAATCTGCTGACTGAAAGCTGATGAAAACAATGTGATTCTCATGTTCCTCCATCTGATACAAAAGGTCAGCAGGGTAGCGTGACAATTAAAGATTTAATGAGGAAAAGTGCTTTTCTCTCAGTTCCATAACATTTGATTTACTGTATCTCCGGATTTCATGACTTAACTGTATGAAGTTATAAAATATGTCGTTTGTGTCAAGTAAACATTCAGACACTAATTATATCAATTTTCTCATTGAACACTTGTGAAATCAAGGATTTTTTTTTAAATTAAAAAACAAGGCTTGAACATGTAACACAATTATAAATATAGTGAATATTGACAGTGCAACTCAATGTGAGCTCAACAACACTTTTAGAGGCAGTAGCGCACAATAAAAAAAACGACTGTATTTATAAGCAATATTATACATTAAAAATTAACTACAAATCATTTGTATGGGAATTTGCTAGTTTATTTTTCTCAAAAATTGTTTTATGCATTTTTATGAAGAAATGCAGACTGAGGATATAATCTCCCTGTCGTGCTAAAATACATTTTCAAAAACATGTGAAATATTTGAGTGTCCCTCAAAAGTTTGACTTTAAGCAGTTGGGACGGCTTCACATAAACATGTTTTATAAGTATTGTGTTGTTTGTTCTCACTCATTGGTCCAGCGGAGGCCTGAAACAACACGGCGTCCAGCTGAGCCTTTGGAGCGGCTTTCAGGGACACGACAGCTTGGTCGGACAGCTCCAGGCGAGTCACAGAACCTCCTCGACAGTACGTGGTCGGGTCCTGGCTGCTGGTCGTGGACGCGGTCACCAAATACTGAATCCCATCGGAGCAGGGCTGCGACGTCTGCACCAGTCCCTCCCCGAGGACGTTCAGACTCACAACCGTCTTCTCGGGTGCCTTCAGCTCCCAGAAGAACGTCCGGCTCAGCTCGGGCAGGATGGACGTTTGAGCTTCTACTGCCGTGGGGCTGCAGGCGTCTTCAGTGCACTCTGGATTACAGAATTAATTCATCAATTAAAGAGGGGAAAAGTAGCACGGTTTGAAATATTATTGCTGCAATAATCCACAATATAGGAACAAAAAGCTCAACAGCAAAAACAACCAGAGCTGGATGATCATTTGTTTCATCTCCAGCCTGAACAAATAGATTTATTAGATTTTTTTAATGATTAAGGGGTCAAATTTTATAACAGAGATGCACAAAGGCTCCAACAGTGGGAAGTAATCTCACCTGTACATGGACCCAGGTGGTTTACACCACCGCCTCTGAGCATAATGTCAATCAAGTAATACCAATGTAAACAAATAGGTGTTCTCATTACACAATTTAAATTTGTCTAATTGGATAACTAGAAGATCCACGATGAGGATTTAACAGCTGATCTTGAAGTGGGAACGCAAACAAAGTAAAAAATGAACCGTGAATTTGATTTTCCATCAATAAGAAAGTGATTTGCATTCCCTATATTGAGGTAATCTTGGCTTTAGAGTACGACATTCCATTTCTTAAAGTTAGATAGAGATTTTTTTTATCATCAAAACAAGATAATAATAACAATAAGCATGTTTTTCTGCTGGATTCTTTCGACAAAGAAGATTCCAGCCTGCTCCTGATGAAGGTTGTATGTATGATAAGATTAATGTGACTAACAGTTGCTGCATTTACATAAACCAGAAGCGATAGGATTAAGTGTAGAAATGGTTGAAATCGTATCATGTAAACACTTCTATTGGATGTGATTGGGTCAATCTGATTGGATCGGATTGCAGGAGGCAATGTGATCTCTCAATGGGAGGATTTAGTCAAACGGATAATAAACGCCGCAGTATATTAACTCGAGCCCGTTTCCCCATTTATTTTCAACTCTTAAGTGCCACTCCGAGCAGTGGCTGTTACTACTCTATATTATCGCAGTGGGATTATAAATCAAACTAGCGTCAGTAAAACGTTATTTTTCAGAGTAAAGCCACTCTGTGCTAATAAATGGCCTGCGCTCTAAAAGTGGCTGTTCAGTGCAAGCAGCTTAACACCCATAATTCCTCCTTTTAAAGAGTGAACCCTGATCCAACACTGGATCCAGGCACTAAACAGACCCTGAGGAACTTTAGTCAGGACAGTGCGGAGTGCTTTAACCACATCCTGATCTGCAGACTCACCGAGATAACGAACCAGCTTCACGGTGTACGAGGACTCGACTGGCTGCGTGCAGTTGAGCAGCAGCTTGACCTCGACTTCAGGGAACAGAGGGAGGAAGGTTTGGCAGGAGATGTCAGTGTCGTTCACTCCGCTGACCGTACACACCGCACACTGATCCAACGGCAGCGTGGTGGACACCGACACAGTTGAGCCTTTCTCTGGTCGCACCGTCACCTGCAGGCACCCTGAGGAGAGAGATTCATCGATTCCAGTGCTCATCTCAGTACCGGCGTTGCTCTGGTTAGATAGGTACTCCTCCAACCCAGTCAGTGTACAGGCCAAAGTCAGTTTATTAGATTCTCATGATTGGGAGTTATTTTGTGGTTGAAAGAAGCAGAACCAGCTTTGAAAAACATAAGTACCCGCTTTCATGATTTCATTTTTTTTTTTTCTTCCACCAGGTTAATTTTGAGATACATGAACATGTTTTTCTCTCAGATAAAACTGTTATTGTGATTGAAATATCTCACTTTGTTGATATTTGAGCACTATTAATGATAAACTATGATATGTTTATCTACATCCATCCAACTCAGAAGGGCTTCATCAATAACGGAAACCATTTCAGGCCTTTTTTTTTTTTTTTTTAAATTAGAACTGATTCAGTAAGTTTTACCTCTAAGTTGACACAACGTCATTCCTGTTTAGTAACATGCAGATGCAATGTTAACTTTGTGGTAACTATTTTAAAAGAGATTCACTGAGGAAAAGGAGCAGCTCCTAAGTTGATGTTTGTACAACACCTGAGGGCAGGAACGATATCTTACAGATGTCCAATTACTTCTACATTCCAACATTCCAAAATTAGATTTCTTTGTGTGATAAATCCTAAAAAAAAAGATAACGAGCTTTGTTACATGGAAGCAGCTGCTAGAAGACTTAAACTGTGACCATTCAGTGCTGCAGATGGTCGGCAACATTACTCAGATGAGCTCCTGAATTCAGAAGAGAATGAGTTGATATCAACGGAGCCAAAAAAGTGCCAAGAAAGCCTTCCACACAGTTACACCACCAGCTGGGATTAAGAAGCTGGGGTCGAATTCTGACCCTTCCATCTGTGTGCCTCAACAAAACTGGAGATTCATCAGACCAGACCACGCTTTTCTGACCAGTGTTGGGGATCATGCGGCCTCCGCAGCTTCAGATTTCTATTCTTGGTTGAGAGACGTCGAGCCCAACGTGAAAGCAGCTCATTCATCTCAAACGAGGAGCTTTTCTTATCTGCATAATTATGAAAGGAGATGGTTGGAGCTTAAACTAGCCTCAACAGCTCAATTACTGTTTGGTTTTTTTCCACTGAAGAGAAATTAATCGGCGACTCTGAGGACAATCAGTCGATGTGGGGATACGTCACGCTTTTTTTTTCATGATAGATGCGAAAGTTGGCCTCAGCTCCTGATGAGCACAGCACTGCTGCCATTTGATAGGCCATTTTAAAAAAAAAAGCTGCTGTAAAGTTCAGTTCAGTATTGTACTCCTTATTGATCCCCAGAGGAGAAAGTCTGGGAGCAATGGCAACTTCATCACAAAGCAACGTGACTACGATCAAATCAGAGAGAAATGTTGTGAGCAGTGGTGCCAGTTTAGTATTCAGTACATGTTTATTTAAAGAGGATGAACAGTGCCAAACTACAAAACACCACCTCATTGTATCTACAATCTCTCAATTAATCTCTGAATGGAGCACAGAGCTCCTTTCCATCCGGCTTTGTTTATGTCCACCAGAGACATATGAAGTCCTGCAAATGACCCAGAAATACTCTGGGACACACACAATCTTAAATCAAGAGTAAAACCATAAAATACATTTATCGAGTGCTCCTCTAATACTTCTGAGCTAAAGGCCACTCCCAAAGCAGTCATTATGAAGTCGAAACAAACCCTCTCTTCTTTTGAAGGAAAACACTCGCCCTAATTGCTTTAACGCTTTTGTGTAGGAAGTTGCAATCCTTAAAACCTTTAAAAACAAAAAATAAACAGTAACCTGGAATAAGCAGCCTGAACTGGCAAGAACTTGAAAGCAGCATTTTGGGCTGAAATGCAGGTTAGAGGGCTTCTTGTGACAGTAAATAATAGTGGAGGATGTCACACGGTTCAAAACGTTCAGAAAAGCAGAACTGTTTAATTTCCCCAAAGATCACAATAAGCTTTTTAAAATCCTAACGCTGCTCATTCCTCCACAAGAAAGCAAGTGGAGAACAAAGCATAGAGTTTGGTATAAAATGTGATTAAAGAAAAGAAGGGGGAAAGAAAAAAAAAGCCCTGCAGATTCATAGTTGAGCAGCAGATTGTTGGTCAATCATTAATGAGGTCGTGATGAATTCATGCCTCCAGGAAGCTCCATAAATGCCTCATAAACCTTTTGAAAATGGAGGTCTTGATGTCAGTAGTTGTTACATTCACACTGACAATGTGCTTAAGGTTGCCTAAATGTCCTCCCTCATCTCGGTTATTTATTTACACAGTGCTCAGGTTTCAGCTCAGCGTGTATTTATTGAAATCAAATTGGCACAAAAGTGAAATCTAGCCAACCGTTTTATTAAAAAAAAAAAAGAGGGAAGCTTTTGAGATGATCTGGCCATAAATGGACATGTTTCCTGTTGAAAGAGGTTGTTGTCTCACCTGATATGTCCAAAGATGTCAGGAGCAAAAGTCCCCAGAGCGCACGGGCTGCGCGGATCCGCATGGTCACCAAATGACTGATTTTTTTTTAAAAAGAGAGAGAGATCAAAAACTTAAAAAAAAAAAAAGAAGAAAATGTTGAGGTCGCACTTCTCCTTACACACACGGCTGCATTTTTCACTCACGTTCCAAACAACAGCAACGTTCCTGTCAGCTCAGCAGGCACTTCCTGCTCCGCTTTACCTGCGCTGCTGCGCGCCGCGTTGCGCGCAAAGCGCGGCGCAGCGGAGGAGGGCGTGGACCGCAGGTAGGTCACGGTTACCTGTTCCAACTTGACGCCAGGATTCAGGAGAGGAGCCCTCGCACCTTTGAGCCGAGAGGCTTCAACCGCCGCTCCATGGCCGCAGACCGTGTGGACCTCTTTGATGGGAGACGTCCTCATGTGACTCCCCTTCTGCTGCAGCACAATGGGCGCCCTATTTATAAGCGGCCAAACATGCCAAAGATTGTTGGCACGGCGCTGTGTGTCCCCCAAAATGAAGCAAAGGGTGTGGAAACGGCTCACACAGGAGATCTCAATACGATCTAATGATTATAGCATGTGCACCAATGTATCCTGATTACTATATGAATCATATCGCGTTGCAGCAATAAGCAACAGGTACAAAATCTAATTCTGTGCAAAGCTAATTAAAAGTCCCCATAAGCAATATTGGAGGCAATTAAAAATGCAAACGTTGAAATATCAGACTGTGAAGGTAATCCATCTGCATGTTTGTTTCTCGTAGTAAAATGATGATGAAAATGTGGCTGATTGTGTTTCTGGCAGGTCTGTACAAAAATACAAACACTCCCACTGTGGCAGAGGCTCCCTCCTGCCTCCACATGTCTCATAAGGCTGACATTCCTGTACAGAAACATACCTGAGGGCTCGATCAGTGACAAACACGCAAATGTGTTGCATTTTTTTTGTTGTTTTTACTTTTCATCATCCACTGTATTTAATCAAACTTTAATTAGTTTGTTTTTTCTATTAGAATTAACACAGAAGTGTCTAAAAAATCATCTTAAGACAAAGGTGAAGAGTTGAACTAGTTGCTCCACATCAATTTCATTGTCATGAATGCACTGTCTCTTGTCGTTTTTCATTCAGGAAGCTCACTCGTCCCCAAACACACACCGGAAGCACAGATGTGGATATAAACGGCGACTCTCAGGTTTTTATGTTGAACCAGTCTGACAGCATGCAGAGTGGGCGGCGTGGCGAAGTCAGGCAGCGTCTCAACAAGGGACCTCAGTGAAGAATCAGCAGCTGTCAGACTTCCCCTCCCCTGCATGTGTAACTGTAGATCAGGAACGGCCAAACATGTGCCGCACAAGAGCTTCATGGCAGAAGTTTCTCTCCTGAATACAGGCGATGTAATCGCAGCAGATGATAAACTCTGACTCAGAGCTGTTTGTGTATTGTTTGACATTTGTGGACAATGAGGGTCCAAATTCAGGAACATGCTCAGTCAGGGATTCAAAGAGATGAAGGGGGAAATTAAAAGATGGATATATAACATTTTGAGTAAAAACACAGATGCTTGGTAAGAGTTTCTGCATACATAACTACCACTTTGCTTCTGACTGTCATTTGGGCGGGTCTGGTCTGGTTTGAATGATTCATATATTACAAAAGACTGATGAGACCAGAAGGAGGAATGAACAGAAGATGCATGATAAGAGGAAACTCCGGGTCAATAATTAGTGAATGCTCAAACCGCTTCCTGCTTTATCCGATTGTGTTTCTTCAAACTCGACCAAAGTAGAAACAAGCTTTTAGCTGTAGATTTATACCCACAAACTCAGCTTTGCTGCTCATAGATCGATAGATAGATAGATAGATAGATAGATAGATAGATAGATAGATAGATAGATAGATAGATAGATAGATAGATAGATAGATAGATAGATAGATAGATAGATAGATAGATAGATAGATAGATAGATAGATAGATAAATATGCCTGTTGCCACCCACTCCTCAGCAGCCACCTTCGAGGGGTCAGGGGGTCTGGAGACTGTCTGTCCTGTGAGACCAAAAGCATCGAATGCTACACCCATAAACCCAGAGAGCAGCTCCCCTTACAGCTGTCTGAAGCACACATAAAATTAGACCCGCAGACAGTCGTGCTGGAGGCTCCAGACGACCAGGGAAAGTGCTGGAGGAGATGGACGGTGCCAGTCTGTACTTTGGTAAGAGTGGAAAACTCGAAATGTGAATTTTTCTATACAATAGACCTGAGCATTGTTGTCCACCCTGTCCCTGCCGCAGCAGTCGCTTTCCATTGAATAGAGAGGAGCTCAGGCTTCACATCTCTTTGTGTCTCCTCTGTCTTGGGTGTATTCAGGAAGTTGTACACGATGCAGTAAAGCTGTATACGGTGATGGGAGAGCCTGCCAGGCGATGGGACATTTGTTCCACAGCACGTGCTTCACCTGCAGCGTTTGCAGTGAGTCCTCCTTACATGTCTGCAATACCATGGTCATACATTTAAAATGTGTATTTATACGTTCAAAATATTACCGGAAAACAATCTATCTCATTCAACTCTGACATTATAAAACCTTTTCACTGCTGTTAATGCACCTTTTTTTCAAAATACAGGAAAAACTGAAACAAGAACAGTGATAACTGATGAGAGAGAAATGATAGAAAATACATGTGGACTAAATCTTTTTAGATATTAACAGCATATGACACTGAATACTATCCAATACACTACATCACGCTCAGCAAAGGTTTTTAGAACTAAAAGATGCATTAAAAAAAGAATTCCTTTTACAGTCATCTGGTCTTTATTTTTGTTTTATCACAGGTAAGATTCTGAGTGGCAAACCATTTTTCACTGTGTCGGGGCAAATCTATTGCCAGGATGACTTCTTGGTAAGTGTCTTACACTGGTGGAGTAGTGGCACGGTGGAGTAGTGGCACGGTCAGCACTCTCATTTCGCCTCCGGGTTTGACATTTCTGTGTTGCGTTTGGATGTTCCACTTTCCTCCAACAGTTCATAAACCCGTATTTGAGGTTAAATGGTGACTCTAGTTGCATTCAAGTGTTAATTGTCACCAAACCCGTTCTTCTGTACACGGATGGAAACGTGTGATAGACATCAAGCTGATTTGTTTATTCAATTTGTTTTTCATTGCAGTTCTCTGGAGCTCATCTTTCCCAAGAAGCGTGTATCGTCTGTGGTGACGTAGTCACAGACCTGGTCGGTACAGTTTCTGTTTGTTTCTCATACATGCACGTCTTGTTTGATGTCATGTTGTGTGAAACTGAGCTCATTTTACGTCCTCAGGTCCTGCAGGCCCGTGGAAAGTCTTACCACCCGTCCTGCTTTCGCTGCGTCGTCTGTGGACAGAATCTGGAGGGTCAGCCATTCGCCGTGGACTCGCACTGCAGAGTTTACTGTGTCGGCGACTACCACAGGTGAGTGTGTCGGCTCGTTTAACGCCACACCCTCTGGTTTCACAGTGAAGAGAGAAAGAGAAACCCAGCGGGGCAGGCCTACGCAGGAGACACGTCACACCCGCCTGACCTTTCAGTTTCTGTGGTTTCAGGGTCCAGGCTCCTCGCTGTGCCGCCTGCGGGATGCCCATAATGCCAACCGAGGTCACCTTCACGATCATCCGCGCAAATTATTTCGCACAATGTCTTTCTGGCTGATCCTTGTAACGACTTTTCTGCGTTTCAGGGGTCAACGGAGTCAATTCGAGTGGCAACATTCAACAGAAATTATCACGTAGAGTGCTACAAAGATGAAGTGGATCTCATTTAAACACAAGACAACATGTCAGTGTTTCGGACTTTGTTGAGTTTTTGCACATTTTTTTTCACTCCTATATAAATTCACACCTGATGATCCAGGATGTTGTATTTCATTTAGTTTAATTGATGGTGACAAGGGATGAGCTTCCACTCAAAGCCATGATCAACCTAAAAATAAATGTTTCTTTTTATTTATTAGAATAAGAACAATTACATCCTTCACTTTATTCTTTCCTGTTCAAGTCACATTCTCATAACAATGGAGGCAGCTGTCATGCGAAGCGCAATCCATCCAACGGGAGCAATTTTTTCATCCAGCGTATTGCTCAAGGACACTTCAACACGTGGACAGAGGGAGATGGAGAATCAAACCTGCGACCTGCAAGTTGTAAGCAACAATGACAACTCATACGTGTTCCACCGGACACTTGCTGTTGTTTCCCTCTTAAATGCAATTTCATTGAGAGTGATACAAAGTGTTTTTAGTGAGTTTGTTTAAAGTATAATTGCAAATGCACATCTATCTCCTGTCAGTCACTCTCGTACCAAAGTGGGTATTACAAGTCATTGCAATTTGCTGAATAAACTTGTATAGTTTCATGCTGAAAACGTCGCGCTGCGAGGCAGGATTTGAACCTGCACACTCATATCTTGTATCCAAGGATTTTCTTGTTCTTTTATGTGGTGAAATTACTTTAGTTTTTAAATGAATGTGTGCATCGGATTAGCATTTAACCTAATATTCTCTGGGTTAACCTTATTTTCCAAGGTCACACTGTTATGAGTCATTGAGGATCACCTGAATCCTGCAGCAGGGTCAGTTTTGACACGCCGTAGCCCCACCTTGCGTCCACACGTGGTACTACCGCAAAAAAAAGAAAAAAAAAAAGTTTCCTTCCGGAACTGTTGCAACAAGTCAAATGAAGAAGATAAAAGCTGATTGAAATGGCGTCAGTCACAGTCTGTGGCTGGGCTCTCTGCGCCGTCTCCCTGTTCAACTTTGCGTTTGTTTTCATATCCGGGGCGGATTTCATTCGGTTTTTGTCGTTTCGAGCCATTTATCATAACATCACCGGAGAGACGACGCTATGTCAAGGTAGGAGCCGAACCGGAGCGGGCAGGCTGCCAGCAGAGGTTAGATCAGTTCACCAGACCTGTCAATGCAGCAGGTAGAAGCTGCCGTCAAGAAAAACTAATGTTTTTCGATAATAATGTCGATATTGTTCATTAATTTGTAATATTGTAATATAAGCATCGCTCACGCAACCATCATTACTTGATTTATATTGCAAGAATTTTCTCCCGCGCCCATCTGCCCGGCTAGTTCAGTCGGTAGAGCATGAGGCTCTTAACCTCAGGGTCGTGGGTTCGAGCCCCACGTTGGGCGCACAGCTTTTTAATAAAAAAATTTTTTTTACGTTTTCAGATACAAGTTGTACAATATTAATATAGTCCAGAAAATATGCGAATTAAATCAGATACGTCACAGCCTCCGTATCAGCCTACGGACACATTCATCACACTTCTTACGCTACAGTGCCTCTTAACAGTACTCGTCTGTTCTCATTATCTTCCACTGCTTGCTCATTCGTTACAGTTCACTTACCGTTACCACTTTTACCAAAAGTATGGTTTATTTAATAATAATTATGAATAGAAGTAATGTGTAGATAGGTTACACATTAGCAGGTCAGCTGAAGTTGCATCAGTTAGTTTGGAGTCAAATGTTGGTGCACATAAGTTATTCTGGTCTCATTGACTTGATTAGTTATTTTTATAATCTGGCCTGAGCAAGGCATTTAAGGACTGCAAACTCTTCATGACCATGAACAGACTGCAGTAAACAGCATTTTATAGTGTTACAACTTCATATGAAGTGAAAAATATGGAACATTTTATTTCTATGCTTGTTATTAACATTAAACGGAGGCTTCAAGAATAAACAAATATATGAAGTTCATGTCTTTGTAGATTGTTTTTCCATTGCCACTATTTTCTAAATGTTGATTTGATTTGTGTCCTGACACTGTTACCACAAACCTTTAGAGTGACCTTTCCACTCTGTTGCAGACTCCATCCCATGGTCAGAGGCCCTGCGGGACAGCTCGGTCCTCGGGTCTCTGCTGGTGGACGTGGGGCTACTGGCTCTCTTCATAGCCCAGCACAGCCTACTGGCTTGGTCTCCCGTCAAACAGGCTCTGCAGTCAGTGCTGGGGGCCCTGAACAGGACAGCATACTGCTTCACTACCGCACTGGCCCTCCAGGTAGAGCAGCACACCATTACTAAGTTTGTTGTAAAAGGTTCAGTCTGACTTGTTGTGATCTTCCTTGTGTGGCAGATCTTGATGCGTTATTGGCAGCCAGTGACTGGCGCCCCCTGTCTGTGGTCAGTGGATCAGGCACCGTGGAGCGTCTGGTTCCCCCTGCTCTGTTTTACACTGCACTTTCTCTGCTGGGCCATCATCTGCAGCATCCTAATGATCTTTGATTATCCAGAACTGCTGGGAATCAAGCAGGTAAGGCTGTGCTGTGGTTCCCAGAAGTGAACTGGTCAGAGATACTGAAACACAAAGGTTACTGAAACAGTACAAATGTATCTTCTTGCTGTTACTGCTAATATTACCCACAAATGGAAATGTTAGGGTTTCAGAGCATCAGCTGATCTCCTGTGTAAGAACACATTATTTTCAGATCAAGTTGACTCATTTTATACATTTCTTATTCATGTAATTCAAGGTAGAGAAAATTAGAGATATGCCAAGGGTTAAATGCAACTATAGTTTATTACATATATTTTGCAGAAATTAACCAACAGAACAGATGTGCAGGTAAGAGATAAAACCAAAAGAGGCTCATAGAGAGAATCCCACCTTATTAAACACAATTTAAAATCAATATTCATACAATTAATCAAAAAGACACACCAGATAATTCAATAATAACTCACAATATAATGTATTAAAAATATCCAGAGTAAGTGTATATGGTGACTAACCTCTATTAGTTAATATAGAATACAACACTTTTTTCTTTTTTTTAGAATAAACTCACTCTAAAAAGTGTGAATAATTAATTAATGCCACAAAACTGTTAAAATAATTCATTTTCAAATATTTCAATAAGCGGCTGAGTTAACTTCTAACAGGATTTGACTGACTTTCCCTCTTCGACCTTCCTTCAACCCTTAGTTGTACTACGAGTGTCTGGGTTTGGGGGATCCACTGTCCCACAAGCCTCCGGGGGCCCGGCGCCTCCTGGCTCACCTGCGCCACCCGGTGTGCCTGGAGCTGGGCGTGGTGTTGTGGCTGCTCCCGGCTTTATCCCTGGACAGGCTGCTGCTGGCGGCCACGCTGTCAACCTACCTGTCCCTGGCACACTCTCTGGACAAACAGGATTTAGCGTATCTGTGTGTGCAGTTTCACAGCAAGGTGCAGCTCTTCAGAGAACCGCAACGAGGCAGCACAGACGCCACGGAGAGCCGAGAGGATGAGTGAGGGCGACCGCGTCCTGCTGAATTTATGTCTGAAAACTGATCTCAGGAGGATTTCTAATGAGCCTGATGTCTGTAGCTTCTGTCTATTAAAATATCATGTATTTACTTTTATTTGTTGTCCATTTAACAGGCTGCTACTTTCCACATTGACACTGTATTTGTCCTATTTTAAAGTCTCACTGTATTATGGAATATTTGATAATATGAATGTGGATTTTCTACACTTTGTTGGGAGCAATAACATCAACAAACTAGGATTTATCTTGCTCAATTATTCATGTAACTCGTTTTATAGAGAAGTTTATCAGCAGGACTGCGAGGGGAAATATGATCTGTTGCATCCGTTATGTTTTTTATTTTCAAAGACAGAGTTTGTGAGTTCATTTGTGCTCTTTTGCGACATTATTTTTGTTTTAACATGAGTCGTCATGGCTATAGGGAGTCATTAGTTGTGTAGATGTACATTTTCTGTACATGTAAAACACCAGCTGATGGTTTATGAAAATATCCAGACTATGGTCTTAATTTGAGGGGTCGACAACCATAATCCAAAAGACAAAAGCATGTGTTTCCTTTTTAATTCTCAATTCAACATAAAGACACTTTGTATTGTATTGTACCAGAATGTTATCAGGTTATACAATTATTGATCATAAATGTTTCTGTCCATGTCAGTTTGGTTGGTTGGTTGTTTTTTATTTATTTTGTATACGTATTATTGCAAAATTGTGTAAACATCTACATTTTGAAGTAAATATTTTAATGTACCCATTGGATGTCCATTAAATAGTGAATCACAATTGAGGACGATAAACACAATATTTAGGAAGAATTTTCTTAACCAAGTGAATGACGTGATCACTTATATTCCCAACAGATTTGATGACACTATTCATGTGTTCATTTCTGACTGGGAAGTGGAAATGTGGGAATTATGCTTCTGTGGTCATTGTGGGAAAGTGGGAAGTTTCAGAGACTTTCCAGTAAAACGTCTGATGTCCCTGAACATGGCGACATTTGTATTCAAATTTGAGAAATATACCTGCACACATAAATTATTTTCGTCTTTGTTTTTTTGGCAACAATAAAGCAGTGCTGCTGATAGTGGCCACATTTTTTCCAATGACATTTTACTTTTACTTCCTACATTTAAACAATAATAACTGTACTTTCTAGTCCCACATCCTCATACTGGTTCTTTAATTGTTTTGACTCTTGGATGAGCACTACAGTGAAATGATCCACCGAAATAATGGTTCAAAATGCTTTACAAAAGGCATCAATAAAGTTAAAAATGAATTTTGATTTCTCAGAACATTTGAAATTGACTGAAGTGCATCTGTTCTGTACTGTTCTACCAAAGATTTGTCCCTAAAGTTATAATATTGATATATTTTATTTATGAGCACTTTTCATGGTAAAGATCATTGTGCATAATGAGAAAGGTTTTGCATCTTTCACTAAGAAAGGGATTTGGGTAATTTATTTATTTATTTTTGAAAGCAATTATCAATGAAAGCGATTTTATTTTATTTTATTTTATTTTATTTTATTTTATTTTATTTTATTTTATTTTATTTTATTTTATTTTATATATTTTTTATTTGTATTTTTTTATTTTTTACTTGTTTGTTTATTTGTTTATTCAACAAAAATAGTATCATTGCGGATGGTCCCTGAATAGTTTTGTATTCCATGTGGTAAAGTCTTTTGCGCAAATTGGCAGCAAGGATCCTGCGACCCAAGAAGCCTGATGTTTGTTATTTTACTCTAATATCCAGGAGAGTGTTTGAAAAGAGTCCACACGGTGGAGGCTGAGCCCTCTGTGTCAGGCAAACTGTACACCTCCGCTTCTTTTCCAATTATCTCTGCGGGACGCAGGGATGAGACGGAGGAGCAAGAAGAAAGAGGAGGAGGAGGAAGAGGGAGGAGGAGGAGGAGGAGGGAGGAAGGGGAGGTTGTTTGGCTGGGCAGACGGCCACCTACTTTAAACGCCTTTTCTTAGGT
Source organism: Lipophrys pholis (assembly GCF_963383615.2). NCBI lineage: Eukaryota > Metazoa > Chordata > Actinopteri > Blenniiformes > Blenniidae > Lipophrys > Lipophrys pholis. Next base: position 7,565,487 of record NC_137643.1, on the reverse strand, counting down.
CCGACAATATGGTGTGTGCCACTAAACTCTCCTGAGGGAATTGAACGTAATTATCGGATTAGAGACTGCGGCTCTGAAGCTGGAAATATTTACTACCATACCGACGGACGGAGTTGTTTTTGTCCCCCGATGGACAGTCGGGTGTCTGGATGTGATTTGACAGCGTTTTTAAAGCTCTCCTTTTTGACAGCATAGATTAATCTGATAGATTAATCGGCGGAGGAAATTTTCCCATCGCGCAGCGGAGCGTTTTACGCACGAGTGGAGATGTAAAGTCGAAGTGGACACTGGCATATTTTTTTGGAAAGATTATTATTTTGGTAGGTGAAACTAAATGTTTTTGTCATTATTAATACAGACTAGAAGAAAGGATGTTATAACGTCATCCAGGTTAAATTGTAGAATTACCGTGCGTAATTGTGCGTAAAAGCTTTATCCCAAGACCTCAACTGCAATAGATAAATAAACAATATGAGTGGGTGATTTGTTTGCTATTTTATGAATTGCAGACTTTGCGGAATTTGTGTAATTTACATGTTTATTCATTGCAACAGGAAACTGATTTTATCACTTCATTTGTTGCAGAAATTTCCCAGAAGATCTGAAGAGGACCAGTGACTTTTTTTTTATATACGAAAACGAGCACCTTCTTTGTTATGTCTGTCTCCTCGCTGCCAGAATGGAAGCAACTTCTTCTGGAGAGAAAGAGGAAAGAGGAGGAGGAGCGAGACAAGAGGGAAAAAGAAGAGGAGCAAAAGTTTGCTAGCATGCCTGCTTGGAAGCGTGGGATCATCCAGCGGAGGAAGGCCAAGCAGGAGAGTTTGGGTGACAGGGAGAGGGACGTCTGTCTGCTGCAAGTGGACGTCAGATCTCCCTCCGATGGTCTGAGTGACACTGACAGCTCTATAACTGTTAATCTTGGAAGTGAACCTTCACTTAGTCCAGATCCTGGGTTTTGGCTCGACGCAGAGCCCAAACTAGTGAGTCAGGTGTCTGTGGAAACGATCGTCCCAGTGCATGAAAACCCATTTTTTCGCACTCAGAGTGTGTGGAGGAAAGGCAGGGATGTGGACGGGAGTGAGCCAGAAGTAAAGGATAAGGAGCGAGACAAACTGAGCCCCAGAGGTCAAGATGGAGAACCGGCAAGAGGACGTGATATAGAGCTGAAAATAGAACGGTTTAGGGATTTAAGCGAGGGACGGGAAAAAGACAGAAGCAGGGACAGGAGTCAGGGAAGAGAACACAGCAGAGAGAGATGTGAAAAAGACAAAGGCCAGTGCAAAGAGTCTGTTAAGGATGCAGCGAAGGAGCAGGAATTCCTCAAAATAAGAAAAGACACAGAAGAAAAAGATATTCAACAGCCCGCTATGTATTCCCCCCTCGGACCTTGTCTCAGGACCATCCGAGCAGACAACATCATCATTATTGAGCAAGAAAGGACAGGCAGTGACGAGCGGAGAGCTAGATGGAGGGAGGCTGAGGGGGAAAGAGAAAGGACTGAGGAGGAACATCAGGGGAAAAGAGGGATGAAGATGGACCTGAGGGAGATTCTAGCTGGTGGAGGAAGCGTCACTGAGATCCGAGCCTCTGAGGTTTTGATCATACAGCCCTCGGCCAGCCCCGAAGACATGGGTGCAGGAGGGAAAGGAAGAGAGGAGGGGGAGATGAAGTGCAGTGGAGATGTCAGGAGGGAGAGTGCAGGCAGGGAGATGAGGACTGACATGTCCTGGCTGAAGGAAAAAGAGAAAGAAAGGCCTTGGGGCCAGGCGACAGTTATTAATAAAGATGACAGGAAGGACAGTTTGGAGGATAACGTCTTCATCGAAAGAGGAGGGAGAGTGAGCCAGCTGCTGAGTAGATTTGGAGAGCACCCCAAGCCTCCGTCTCGATCCAAGAGCTCTGATAATTTCCTACAGCCAGGGAGCTGTAAATACTTAGGCAATCAAGATGAACAAGAATATGAGGAGATGAGGGCAGATGGGAAAAATACCCTCTTGAAAGGTGTTCCCAAACGCTCCTTTAGCTTTTCTGACCGAGTCATCAGCGCTAAGGAGAACGGCGTGGGTGACGAGGGGTCTTACGAGAGGAAACTGCGTGAGAGGACACATTCAGACAGGAGCGTGACACCGTGGGTAGACGTGGCATCCTTAAAGAAGGAAACCACAAAGATTAAACTTGGATGCGCTCGACTTTTGGACAAAGACCACTTTGGAATGTATAGAGACGTAAAAAGTGAGAATGAAAAGAGGAGAAGTGAGGTAGAAACATGCTTCCAGCATAGAAATGAAGCCCAAAAAGTTGATCCTGCTGATAAGAGGGCGGCTGAGAAGGTGGTGGATGCAGATGGAGACAAGGGGTTTACAGTGGCATCAGTTAAAAACACAGAGGGAATATCGTTTGCCAGAAGAGTGCCGATCAAGCAGGACGGTCGAGCGAGAGCAGAGAGAGAAAGCAAGCGTTTACTGAGTGAGAAGAGCATAGAGAGGGGGCAGAACGCAGAGAAAGCTGAGGCTCAACTTTGTAATACAACTGAATGTGGACCTGAATGCAGTGTTCTAACTGAACGCAGTTATGTCACTACTACATGCACAGAGTCGGTCAGTGCGTGCTCCTCTGCAGAAGGTCGCTGCAGCCACGATTCAGCCTTCACAGAGTGCTCTAGTTTACTCTGCACAGTGACAGATAGAGCCCCTCAAAAAAAGGCAGACTGGGGCATGACGGGATCACGTGGGGCTTACCTGGCACACTGCGTTTTGTCCCAGCACACAGAGGAGCTGATAAGTAAAATAGAAAAAATAGGTGATACAACCATTTATAACAGTGAAAAAGTTTGTAGGCCTGCTCAGGAAATGACCAAACCGGAGGGACAAACAGGAGGCCAAAGCACTTCTGAGAACCTCGTACATGATGTAACCCCACGTTCGCCTAAAAAAATGGCACCAACTGGGGTGTCCGCAGGCCCTCTGGAGATTCAGATCCCCAGGACTGTGTTTTATGTCGCTGAGGAAATGTTGGACAGAAAAAAAACAAGCGAGGGACAAGAATGGGAAGGAGGACAAGCGGTGGAAAGAAGGGACAGCTGGAGGATCGGAAAACCTTTGAGCCGCATCGAGTCCCTGCGTGAGAAAATCCGTCAGAGGGAGCTAGAAAAGTTACGACAGCGAGATGCTGAGGATGGCGAAGGGAGCAAGGCCGTCGCAGACATCAACAGCACTCGGATGGATGTGGACAGGTACGAGGACAGGGGAACTGAGAAAGAGAGAGAGTGGGAGGCTTCATGCGGGTCGGCTGAAACAGAGGAAGACGCAGTGTCGCAGGCATCCGCGGCTACATTTGACGTCACTCAGGAAGTCGGCGTGTTGAAAACCTGCCCTCTGCTTCCTGTTTCTGTCCCACACACACAAGCAGTCAGAGGAGAGGAAGCGGCAAGCAACACTGCCGCCTCTGAAGTTATCTCTGACGGCTTCTACGCGTCCGACGACGAAGATGACCCTCTGAAACATGTAGAGGAGCAGTTGAGGCGCCACAGGGGCCGACACAGGACCAACAAAGACGAAAAGGAGGAGGAAGGGAAGGGGCTCTTTGAGGACGAAGAGGTAGAGGACTACACATCCCCTCTCGACCCTACGCCGACTATCTCCCCTTCACCGCCGCATCCAAACTCCCTCGCAGCCATGAGCCGAATTTACAACTTGGAGACGGTGGGTTCCAGGTCGGGCCTATGTCTGAGGGACAGGGCGGTGGACGTCTCGTCCTCTGTGCAACTTGTGAAAGTGAAGCCACTTGTATCCAACTCGCAACAGGGCGACAGCCTAGGGTTCATCAGTGACGATGTTTGTGGGGTTCAGACGATACAGCGACAGATAGAGCAGTTCCAGTTGAAGGAGCAGAAAGCACTGAAGTCCTGTGGTTCACCGAAGAAAGAGGCTAAAGGACAGCAGAGCTCAAGAGGAATATCAAAGCAGCAGGTGAAAGATGATGCAAAAACCCATGAGAAAGACCGAGAGACTCCTGAACTCAACTCCAAAGTGTCTCCTCAGCGTGTTTGTTCTCCAACATCTCATCTCAAACAAACTACGCCCACCACTCAGTCCTTCCTCAGGAGCCAGTCCCCAGATAACGCCCTGAAAGCCACAGATTGCGCCCCGACCCCGGCCCCGTCCCCGAGTTCACCGTCCCCCGCCCACTCGCCCAGCATCTCTCGATCATCCACCCCGTCGCCCACGCTCTTCTCCATCAAGAGCGCGTCAGGGGGTCCGGCGAAGAGAGGCGCCACCATCACAATCAACCCGAAAAAACCCGCGGCGGCAGCAGGAGGGATGACGGGGTCTGCAGCGCGGTCAGTAGCAGTGGGGCCAAACTCTGCAAAGACATCGTCGCAACAGACTCAGACGACCCAACCTGCAGTCGAGCCCGGGAAAAAGAAGTACCCGACAGCAGAGGAAATCGAGGTGATCGGTGGTTATCAGAACCTGGAAAAATCCTGTCTGGTCAAGAAAGGAGGGACACCAAAAAGGGTGAGTGGGAACCGTCTCGTCTTTAGTTTTATTCACACACTGGGACATGAAAAACTTGCTTTGTACAAATAGTTTGAACCAATCTGGGTGCAAAAATAAAAGTCTCTTGACACGGTGATGAAACCAGATTCAGCACCTGGTGTCACCTGCCTGACGGGCCTTCGTCGTGAAGCAGAATCCCCTTTCACTGCAAGAACATCCCTTTTGATTGAGGAGTGCGATAACAGAGACGGAGTTAAGCCAGTTAAGGCCTTATCAAGCACGACATCTTGATTCTTAGCCATACAATCCAGGAGTGAGCTCCTTTGCAGTTCGCCGCTGCGGTCTATTTCTGTGCAGACTTTTTGACTTTTAACTGAGACAATGACCTCGACATCCTTTAGTAAAGATAAACTTTTTTATAAAAAATTTTTTCATTTAAAGAAACACAAAATCACATCACAGAATGACAAACTGGGCAGGTGTCATACTGGTTTGATCTTTGCGAGTGTTTCAGGCTTCGATGCAGACACTATTATACTATTATACTCACTATTATATGCAGGAATTAAAGCGGGCGGAGCTGCTATTTACAGTAACTCACGGTCGATTTGCTCCACATTTGAGACTCACTGAGGTCAAATTCCAAGCTTGACTTCCTGTTTCTGGTATATGCAGAACTTGTTTTAGACATGTTTGATAATCAATTTGAAAATAACTTTTATGGAACAAAGTGAGTTTATCTCCAGAAGAAAAGTAGACTTTACAACATCCTGTTAGATTAAAAAAAAACTGAATCTGTGTCGTTAATGAGTTTTAAATGTCTGTCAGAAGATTGTTGTTTTGTTGTTGAAGAGACGTCAAACTGCCGGTGATTTCCTCTGGGTTTGTGTCTGAGTCAGCTACAGACTGCTTCCTTGTTCCATCGCACCAATTTTCCTGTTTCTGTCGAGTCAGCTCTCTCAGACAAATCTCCCTTTGTATCTTTCTGCAGGCTTTGGGCTGTCAGATCCAAGTCTTGGCAGACAGTTTTTGACCACTCTGACCTTCCACTGTATGAGTAATGACAGGATTCCCCGACCCTTTGTCCTAATGTGGGTGAGATTAAAAAAAGAGACAGACAGACAGAAGGGACGAAAGAAAACATGGCCGTTTTGACACAATTTGTCGCTTTTTATATTCGCTGTAGAAAGCCTCTGTCACTCTCCGTGTCTCTGCTCACTTCTCCTTTCAATCATGCGCTCTTCCTCCAAGCAAGAAGCGTCGATCAGCTCGGGGGGAAGTGAAGCGTCTCCCATTTTTAACTTGCTGAATGCGACTCAGACGCTCTGTTACAGAGTCATCTGGTCCACGGGAAACAGAAACTTCTTTTGCTCCAATTCATAGTTGAAAGAACCATAATTTCTTTAAATGCGTGTCTCTTCTGTAGTACTTTTTCTCCCGTCTGGGATTACAGTCATGCAACTGTGTTTCTTGCTCCGTCTGTAAGCGCACTAAGTGACCACTGAGTGATTCTCTGACCACCTGTTGCTCTCACGTTGATGTCCTTCAGACGCTTGACGTCAGGCCTCCTTCCCTCCCCCCTCTGAACCACGCCATCGTTTCTCAGAGGGGGGTGACCTGCTTGTGCCTCCTCCTCTTCCCCCTCCTCCTCCTCCTCTCTGTAGTTTTCTTCATATATATGACATTTATGTTTGATATAGGCTCATTTCAGACTCTTGAAACTAAAACCTGCATCATTTAATTTTATTTTTGCATGAAATTTAGGCTTCTGTTGGACATTTATGTCGGCAGCATGAGTTTGTTGATCTTCGTTCAGACCTTAAGTTTCCCCTCAACTTTTCCTCCCAGCGTGGGAAAACTCAGCGTGGCCATTTTCAAGACGCGAGGTCAGATCTTGGCTGGTGAAGTTGCCCCTCTCTCTCCCCCTGTTTCTCTCCCTGTTCGATGCTTCTGCCGTCCTGCTGGGTTAATCAGGTTCAGCGAGGGAGGATTAGCCTTCTGTGCCTCACAGAGCTATTTATCTGCTCTCGTCCTGCAGACGGCCACGGTCAGGGCGAAGCAGCTCTGTGCAGAGTGACTGCACCTCCGGGTGTGTTTACTACTCGTCTGAGGCCTGAGCTGCTGTTATTATAAGACGTGCTCTGCGTGTGCCGCTGTTTCCTGTCAGATTGAGGATATCTGTTTACAGCACACTGAACCGAGAGTAAACGTACTCAAGCACCCGTCAGCCGAGGAGAAGACGAGCTGAAAACACCAGATGGTCTCATTCTCCTTTGGTTTCAGTGTTTAAGGAGAAGTTGGAAAACCACAACTTGTGTTTTGTTCCTGCTTCTGCAGCCAGAGACGCTTTACAACCACCAATCAGTGCACATGAAATGCTCAGTCAGTGAAAACCAATCCATAGGGAGCATGTCAGATGTCTTAAGCTTCATGCTGTCAGTTAACATTATACTGACGGGGTACAAACACCTCACGGCGAGCGACACCTGTGTTTACCTGCTGACCATGTGATCCCGCCATTTTACGCTTTCCCCATTTAAATCTCCACTTTTAAAGATTTTCTTTGCTTTTTGCATAGAAATATTTAGTTTGATCCAATTGCATGAAATAAAGCTTCCAGAATATTTTTTAATTCCACTACGTCTGACATGGCCTTTTTCTTTTCCCAAGTGACACTACTTATTAAACTTTCCAGGGAAAAGTGTGTTTCGACGAGGACCAGCTGGAGCAGGTGTGCGAGTACCCGTCCGAGACCTTCATGCTGGCGTTCAGCCCCCACCCTCACGAGCAGCTGAGGATGGAGCGGCTGCAGGGCGACGAGGCGCCGGAGGATGAAGCGGAAGCGGAGGGAGGAACAGTTGTGTTCAAGAGCCCGAGAAGTATCGCAACGGCGCCGCGTCTACGAGTGGGTCAGTGTCACCCCCTTCTCAAAAGACATAAAGTGTAGCGGGCCGTTCGGTAGGTTTGGATCTCACTCAGGGTTTGTTTGTTTTTTTTTGTTTTGTTTATTTGCTTTCTGTCGCACTGCTGAAGAGGGCTGAACTTTCTCTGGATGAAGCTGGTGACATCCTTCTTTTTTCTTTATTCTTACAATAATGAATCGGCCCTCACGACAAAGAATGGAGGCAATGACTATAACACGGACGTATCATTGCTGTTATATTAAAAACCACACGGTAACACACCTGAGCCACCAGAAGACGTGCTATTAAGGGGGTCACGCACTGTCGTTTTCAATGCCACTTATGTGGAAGACATGTAGAAAGAAGTGAAAACTGAATACCTTCTTAATAGTGGTTATTCTACCCTATTCTTATAGTGTTGGGATTTGAGCTCATTTTCTCAAATAAGTTGTTCGAGCTGTTAAAATCACCTCCAGCACAGGAATCATCATGGAGTCAAAATATGTATCATCTGTGTGGTTATGAATTTCAATTGAATAAAAAAAACAATATCTCTCTATACGCCCCCAAAAAACTAACTCAGATATACCTCTCAACACAACAAACTTTACTATGTCGGAAATTATCTTTCTTCAAAAATTAATTATACAAAAATGACTTAAAAATCCTGAATTTAATTATTGATAGAAATAAAACCTATTCGGTCTCAAAAATCAAAATACAAAAAAATATACTAACAGCTCCCTTTTTATGTAATTAAACACATAATTAAAACCAAGACATAAAAAATTTACACGTCTGGGTGAAAGAGAACATTCGGTCACCATAAATGAGCACATATTTTAGCTCGGTTGCAAATAGGACCGTAGATTTTTTTTTTTTTCAAAGATGTTTCCTTTTTTGTTTCTTCCTGAAAGTGGTGAGGCCAAGTTTAGGAAAATAAACAAAAAGAGGCAGAAAAGTCCCATTGAATTTGTACAAATACATTAGTGAGGACTATGTGGAAAGGTTAGTTGCATAAATGATTCTCGCAGATCTAAAACTGGGGCTGTTGGTTAATGAGAAGATGACAAAGGTCAAAGTGAAAGAGTATAAATGGCCTAAATTCATCATCTTGACCTCCCACCTCCATCTCTCTGTCTTACAGATGAGTCTTGTCCTCGATAGGAGCCAGTCGCCTTCACCAAAATTGCCCATGTGATGAGGTCACCAGCATTGTACTGAACTAATGTGACTTTTATTGTGTGTGTTTTTTTTAAATAAATCCCAATATTTTTGTTTCATGTAGCCTCACACAATGTGCAGTTTATTAAAAAGGACTGGGGGGGTCACTCATCACCCAGTTTTACATCAGGAGACCCGAGGAGGCACTTGTGAATGTATAGGTACGGTACGTACGTTAAGAATTAACCCTCAGCTGTGCACTGCAGGGAAATGAAGGATCACTTGTCTATGCAATATGATAAAAGGGATAAGATTTTATTTTCTAGTTAATATATTTGGTAGTTTCTTCTATTGTAAAGTAAAATCAGCACAAAGAAAGACTTGCTGATGTTTATATCATCTGGACTCATGTGCCTGCTGGATTTGCTCATACAGATGATAAAAGATCAATCTAAGTGGGATGTTTGATTTCTCTTATCTGAAGCCTTTTCAGGAAAACTAAAAAAAAAAAAAAAACTGCAGTCAGCAGACGTTGTGTCGGAGGGTTTGTGGTTTGGTGCAGTGTGTGGGGCCAGACTCCGGTTCAGCCGAAGGGGATGGACTTGAATAAAGGTTTTATTTTGTTACGTTTGACATGTTGAATGTGGAGAATGAGTGGAAATCCCTGAAAGGATGTAAAGTTCATGAACACAACGAACAACTGGTATTTTGCATTTGGCGGTGCTTACATTCCTCATGTTCCCCGAGCAGAATATTTCTTGTTTATGAATGGGCACTTGAATTGATAACTAAATGAAATATAAATCCTGTAACAACCATTGTTTTTTCTATGATAGTTGAAGAAGCTGGCTTCAAAAGAACGACGATCAAATAAATTTTTGTGAAAGCATCATTGTCTCATTATTTCGCTTTTTAAAAGTTTTTCTGTCTTTGGTCATGTTCCTCTTGACTACATCCATGAATCTTCCTCGTCTCAACTTCTCCGTGTCAACTTTTCAGTCAGTAAACAACCCCACTTTTTGTGACAAATCAGAGAAACCACCCTCAATTCACGGGACAAAATTAATCTGGATATAATTATTGATTGTTTTTGACCAAACTTTAATAAAAAAAAACTCAGTTCCCTTTAAAGTTACTCTTGATCCATCCAGTACAGGGTTGTGAGGTGCTGGAGCTGATCCCAGTGAACCATACAGGCCAAATCACAGTACAGCTTGAACACAATCCAACACAAAGAAACACACAACCGCATCCTCTCATATTCAAACCTACGACTAATTTAAGTTCACAAATTAACCCCAGACTTGTGTTTTTGGACTGTGGGAGGAAACCATTGGGAAAATGTGCAAAGTCGACACTGACGATGGCGATGGGATGAGGGTGCATGGGGGAGAAGAAAAGTAACAATTAACAGGTAACAGGTAACAATTCAGGTTTCTTAGACGCGCATGCAGCAATCTGTTATTCGGTGATTTCCTGTGTGCTGAAGATGGTTGTCTGCTGATCCTTGATTTCACTGATGGCTTTGGCTTCTTGATTCCGCAGCGCCGCCTCAGTATCATTGTGGCACCGAGATGGGGCCTCATGGTGGACATTCTGCGCTGGACTTTCTGTGTTAAATGAGAAACACATTTATATTCATTTTCACAAGTGCATCAGTCATTGATTATTCAGCCTCAAAATAAAAAATAAAATAAAAATGCAAACACCACAGCTCACTAGATTTCTTTGACCAGCAGTTAAGAAGGTCAGTGGTTCTGTGTCACCGGTGATGCTGACAATTTGCAGATCCATGAGTGTCACTGTTGTCCTTCACTTGCATTTTGTTTAAGGGCTGCGATGCGTTTTTTAATTCTGAGTTTCATGTAAAACCACCTTTTTTTCCCCTGGCACAGAATTAAATGCAGTAGTTATCTGACCCCATGCAGCATTGTTTCATTGATGATACATTTTATTTATAAAAACACTTTTCATTGGAAAAAAATGTATAAATGCTTGTTGCTTATCTGAACAATCAATGTGCCAAAACAATATTTTCTGGTTTGCAATAACCTCACAAGTACCTCAATTTCGGAATAGTTCCTCTTTTTCGTCCTCCTGGCCATGCTCTATATATTATATTTTCTTCATAAAGAGGCGTGCAGTCTCCATATGCTGTTAATTTGAGGCTTCAGAAGTGCACGAGCATAAGAACAAGCGGGAGTGGGACAAGAGTTTTTATCTAAATGCCTCATTTGCTGTATTATAAAGTATTATGTATTCTGGTTTAGGTTGAAACAGCGACACTCCGCGGCCGTCCCCGGTACTGCACGTGGTCACGTAGCTGTTGACGGAAACGCGTTCACGTCAGCGCGTGTAGTCGAGGCTCACGGCTCGTGGTACGTGAGTGTTTGCAGGCGCGAAGAAGCGCGTCTCCGCGGCTTCGCAAGAGGAATTTCCTCCTCTTTTATTTATTTGTGCTTCTCAACATAAACGTGTGTCTCCGTCCAGCGATGAGGACGCAGCTGCGCCTCCATCACGGAGCCGTCGGAGGAGGTCCTGACCTGGCCTGACAGACCCGAGCTGTGCAGCGGACTCTCACTAAACTTCTCGGATCTTAAAGGCGTTTTTTTTTGTTTTTTTTTCCCTTCTCTCTCTCTAATCGGATCTGTCCCTGCAAAGAACGACGATGTGGAGGAAACTTCCCCACAGAGCATGGCTGCCTCGGGTGAGCGGCTTGTTTTTGTACTGAGTTGCAGCCATGATTGAACGCTACACTGTTGACACGTCGGCCTTTGGACACATTAAGTGCACGCCGTGCTGTTCATTGTTGCAGGACGAATAAGAATAAATAAGAAGCTGCAGAGCTCGTTTCCACCGTCGTATCCCACTCACTTCCTAGTTCATACGCCCTGTTTGGGGGGGGAAAAAAACAAAAGAAAAACCTCATTGGCATTGGTTCAACTCTGATGCAAGTCCATGCACATTGACTGTAGCTGCACCTCAACCTACTCAGACTCCTCATTGAATCTTTGCATGCCTTTAATACCACTATATTTTACTCAATTCTGCAGAAATCTGCCATTTGTCACTTCTTCCTGCAGGTTTCCTGGAGGCAGGACCTGTGTTTCTTCTCCTCCGTGCCCCCCCAGCCGGTGCCCCCCCAGCCGGTGCCCCCTCTGGCCCACACCCTGCAGGGGTATCTGAAGGCCCTGGAGCCCCTGTTGCCCCCTGAAGAGCTCAGCCACACCCGGAGGATGGTGCAGGAGTTCAGCAGGCGGGGTGGTCTGGGCCAAAAGCTGCAGGAGGGGCTGGAGAAGAGAGCCAGACACACCAAGAACTGGGTGTGTTTGTGTGTTTGTGCTGTCTGGGTGGGAACAAGGCAGATGTTGGAGGAAGATATGGATGTGTAGTAAACAACCAGGGCTGCTTTGACGTGTTTGGAGCCACTATGAGTGAACAGAGTTGAGGTGCATTGATTTCCTCTCAATAATGTGCAAACTGATACTTTGAAATCCTCTTGCACTATTTTTGATCATTTTTATTAATTGCAATATGAATGAATGGTTTATTTTGGTTACACTGCAAAAATTGAAATGTGCATTCAGTTTATAGTGCCTAAAAGTTCACACACACATTTTATTTATTTTACATTTTCTGTAGCTGAAATGGGTCTAGGCTGAAGCCTACCAAGAACACCAGAGATACAAGAGGACAAAAACTAAAAAAACATAACAAAAGTCATACAAAAGACCTAAAATTTACTCCGTTATTCTTCCTAATATATTCGGATCTTTCATTTTCATTGTAACAATTAATTATTTTACATTTCAATGTTTTTTTGAAGCACAACAGAGATTTACACAATTTGAAGTTGTCGCCAAGTCCATTCCATAATATGACTCCCAAAACTGAACCGCATCTGTTTTTAACATTACTTCTCACACGACCTCTATGAATCCTCTTAAATTATAATCATTTTTTCTTAATTAAAAAAAAAAAAGAATATCGGTGGGAAGACTTTTATTTTTCACTCGAAATACCATTTGTAATTATTCTAAGTATGCAATATCTACTCATTTTAACGTGCAAGATTCTATAAATAATTTTAGTGGTTTCCCGATAGGAAGCTTGATTTATTATTCTCATAAGTCTTTTCTGGAGATTAATGATGGGGCCTATAAGGGTTCTGTATGTATACTTAAATGCTCAAGGGTGTTCTCATCTTTCAGTTTTTCAACACAATCACCTTTATAATCTGATTAAATGTGTAGGTTGATCATAGTAGTTCAGTGATTTTGCAGACAAACTGTTGTCTTTAGTTTGTGCTGCTAAAAGAATATATATATATATATATATTCCACCCCAAAAATTTTTTCGCGTTTAAAGACTTCCAGTTGCAATACACCTGATTAGTAATTCGCCAAAGGAAAGGTCGTCTGATATTAAAAATGGATAAAACTGAAATCAACACGACAAAAATTGCATTGAAAAACCTTAAGATTCAGATAATGATGTAAACCCAGACTGGAACAAAGTTTTAATAAAGAAGAATTCTATCCTCCTGGTTGACTAAAAATAAATCCTGTTTCATCTGTGAGGCTCCGATTTCCTCCAGCTGTCTCTGAGTTTCAGTCACATTTGCTCGTTTAAAGTGAGAAGCGCCAATCTGACCTCAGTCTGTCTCAGATTAACGACGCTCTCTGCTCATCTTTTGTTAAACGTTGGAAGTTCAGACCTTGATAACTCTCCTGGTGCAGATTGCAGACTGGTGGGTGCAGTGGGCGTACCTGGAGAGCCGACAGCCGCTGCCCGTGCACTGGAACCCGGCCATCTCTCTGCCCCGGAGGGATTATAATGACTGGAGGAGCCAGCTGCTGTGAGTCCACACATACCGTCACGTAGCGGCGTCCGAAATGAAACGGGCGAGACAGTTTGGGCCAGCAAGGGAGATTAAATGTGTTTTGAACTAAAGCTGCACAAAAACACGTTTCCATATGTTTAAGCAGTGACAACACAAGATACTTATTTCTTGTTTGGACTTTTGACGCTACTTGTACGGACAGGAAATCATTGTTTTTATTTGTAAATGTTCACGTGAAACTCTGTCGCCATTAACTCTGAAGGCTTTAAAAAAAAATTAAATAAAACCCTTGTATGGGCGCGTCTGTTTAGTCAAATTTTTCTACGTTTCCACATTAAAACAAACTGCATGTTGTGTCTGAGCTCTGGATAATTCATCAAAGAAATCTGACTTCTGTAACAGGCTGAGCTGATAATGATCCTTCTTATATCTTGTGGTAATATTAAGATTTTGTTTTCCTTCTCAGGTTTGCATCTAAACTGATTGCAGCAGTTCTGGACTTCAAGGCCATCGTCAAGTCGTAAGTCTCCATTTACAACAAACTGTAATTTCATTGTTTTTCATTATTATTGTTATATATTATTAGAAACACTGAAGTCATTTTTAGCCTCAAACTAAACACTCACGTTTTCATTTTAAATACATTTTACAGGAAAAATACTGAAATCACCCAATAAAAAAAAGGTTAAACTAAAGATATCCCACCTTGTTTGTATAAATACTTTCACAAATCAATTATTATACAGTCAACCTGAACCAGCTTGTCATGATTGTCTGACACAATAAGAGCTGGTTAACCGTTAAGCTTTGTCACTAATCCTCTCGATACTTTTTAACCTGCGGTCGCTCGCTCTGGCTTCTATTTTTGTGCCTTGACATTTGATAAAGGCGTCCCTCGGGGATTGATGTTGGGACTCGAGCCGTTTTTTTTTTTCAGATGACACTGAATACATCAGACTTTACTGTTGACTTTGAAGCTTTTTAAACTTTTATTTCCAGTAATGTACATTCAGTAAAAAAAAAAAAAAAAAAAAAGCTCCATTCAAAAGAGTCACCTCACTGTGTTCATCCTTGTCAGTGGGCAGCTGCCGGGGGAGTACATGCGAGGGAAGCCTCTGTGCAAGGAGCTGTACCCGCTCCTCTTCTCCTCCTGCAGGATCCCCGGACCCAAACACGACTACATCGCCCACTACGGCCGCTCCCGGCGCTCGCCGACACACATCACGGTCGTCAGGAACTACCAGGTTACTCATTGTTTTATTTACTGACGGCACAAGACGCTGGTTGAACTTTGCTGTTGTGAAACTCGGCGGGCGTGTCGGGTCCCGTCGCTCCGGAAGGGGTTGGCTTGTTTTCAGACTCGGCTCTCGATTAGTGGTTTTTCTTTCCAGAGCAAAGCCAATTAGATTCGACCTCCTTGTAAACAGAAGTCACGCGACCTTCCAGGGTGCTCTTCAGGTCAGCGGTGTGGGCTCGTGGAAAACCAACCGAGCAGTAAAACCTACAAGAAGCCATTCAGTTTCCAGTGTTCATGGCAGGTAGACAATAGGATTAACAAAAAACAAATAAAGGAGCCAAAAAGAAGCTTATTGATTCCAGTATTTATAGTTCATAACCCAAACAAACATTAACCTCATCCAGTGCAGCCATTCCTGCTTCCGTTAGGGTCAGGGTTGGATTAGTGCGGCCATGTAGTCACTTCCTCTGACGTCACCACGCCGTTACTGGTGACTGGCATCTTCTCCTGTGTCCGGACTTCTGGAAGTGAATAGAAATTCTTGCTGTCCAAAGCAGTTATGGAGGAGCCTGGAAGGACTGCCTCGTGTCCCACGGTGCTCAGCAGGAAGTTGGTTCTTCTTCCGGTCAGTATGGACGTTCAGTTCAGAATGTGGCTGAGCTTCCCAGGTTCAAGAAGGCATAAGTTTGTATGACGTCGCTTCTATTTGCTGCTTTCACACATAAGACGCACCGGTCCTTGTGTGTCCACGTCCACTGGATGTGGACATATCGAATCCATTAAGGACTGTCCAATTGTGTTTTTTTTTTTTCCGTTTTTGCCTTTTCATGCATAATGTGCTTTTAAAATTTGTTTATTCAGTTTAAAACAGTTTAAATTTGTGTTTCAAAAAGCATTTTATTTTACATATTCTTCTTTAAAAAAAAAAAAGGTCAGTGAAAATTTGTAGTTTTGGGGGGGTTGATGTACGATGAAACTCCAATTCTGTTTGATTGTAACCACTTTAATAACACTAATAAAGATATCAAGTCATAAAAAGAGAAATACAACAGTAGATCTTTATCAATGCAAAGACATTTGCAAAATCTCAGTTTCATGTGAGGCAACATTCATCATCTTGTTAGTGAATAGGCAAATTGGTCTTCAGTTGAAAGTTGTGTTTTGTTGTATGATATTCGCTTCATAATCTTCACTGGGAATGTTGGGATTCATCACCTAAACACTCGGTACACGTGAGGCTTCCTCTTTGTTTGACTCCGTCCGTGTGTCTCCTGCCGCCAGTTCTTCCAGCTGGAGGTTTACAACAGCGACGGCTCACGGATGACGGAGGGTCAGATCCACTCGCAGCTGCTCCGGATTCGATCTCAGTCCTGGAAGACGGACAAGGAGCCGATGGGCATCCTGACCAGCGAGCATCGCCACACCTGGGGCGAGGCCTACAACCGCCTGCTGAAAGGTACACCTGGTGGAAGGAAGGAACAACAAAACAAAGTTGCTCTGGTCTTTGTCTGCGACTGCAAATCCAAAAGAATGAATCGCAACTTTAAGATATGAAGTCTTTGTTTCATAAGGCGTTGGTATGTTTGAATGGATATTGTGTCCTGGTGCAGTGGAGACGTGGAACATAAATTACTGATCGAGTTGAATTTGATCTTATTTCCGTCGTCTTTCCGTGTGACTCAGATAAACTAAACCAGGATTCGGTGCGGGCGATAGAAACGGGACTTTTCAACCTGTGTCTGGATTCTCCGGTCATGAGGATATCGGACGAGAAGTACGTATAAACACACTCGCTCAGGTATTCCTGTGGTTGCTAAATGTGTTGAGTAATAATTTCCGTGCCGATACGATTGTTGACGTTGGGCAACTATGTGCAGTTTGAACTTCCTCTGTTTAGGCCGTCGGCGTATTTGACTCATTAGACTGAAACGTTTCCATCTTGAGGAGTCGCTGTTTTTAACCACTGTCATGTATGGTTTTTTTCACCCCCCCCCCCCCGGTGTTGTGTGTGTGTGTGTGATTGACAGGTATGCCAGCCGTAAAGCAGCACAGGTGCTGCACGGAGGCGGGACGTATTCCAACAGTGGAAACCGCTGGTTTGACAAAACGCTGCAGGTGGGAACGGCTTCGGGTGATAATTACTGGTTGGTAGGGATGATCTGATGCAGGACTTAGAGTCTTTGTCTGTCCGGCAGTTTGTGGTGGGAGAGGATGGCTCGTGGGGTATTTTGTATGAGCAGGCCACGGCGGAGGGCCCGCCCATCGCAACACTGCTGCATCATATCCTGGAGTACTGGTGAGAGATGAAGAACGATGCACCCATTCCCAACGTGGAAATGTCTGGTTGTTGGCCTGTTGGACTACTCGTTTTTCTTGTCTGCAGTGAAAAACCAGAGCCAAAGAGGGCGCCGCTCGTCCCGCTACCGACGCCCAAGAAGCTCTACTTCAACATAGGCCGAGAAATCAAGTGGGACATCGAGCAGGCCAAGATGAACCTGGACATGTAAGTGACTCGAGCGTTGAATCCTCGTTCAGAGCCCGGAGGGAGGTGTTCAACTCTGACCTGCCCGCGCCGCCTCAGCGCCATGTTTGCTTTAAAATCCAACAAAGCTGGAAAGACCTCGGCCCGAGCTGACACCACAGAAATGTAAACACATTTATCTTTACGTTTATGTAACCTTGAGGAAAACAATGCTGCGCTGCGTTTAACTGTTTTTATGACTCAGAGGTTCTTTACTCTCTCTGTTTATGACCACAAAAGCCTCACATGCTGGGTGATTTATTCTGAAGTCACTCCACAGACGAATATTTAAGTACAGAATAAACCATTTTCTCATGCACTGTGGAATTAAACGGCACATTTCCACATAATTTATATGATTCGTCTGATGCAGGGTGGGGAAGTTGTAGCGTGTTTATTTTGCAGCAGGTATTTCAGACTTGCAGATGACCTACATTTAAAAAGATATTTGGTTAACTTGCTGTAATCATTAAAAATAGACTTTTGGGACCTTTTTTTTTTTTTTTTTTTTAAGAAATCAAGTGGCCTTAATTTCTGAGGTTCAGTGAGTGGAAAGTGAAAAATCATTTGATTTATAAAAGAAAATTTAACTGACCGTTTGTGTCTGTCTGGCGAGGAAGCAGCATTATTCTCTATGGGTAGATTTTACAAATACCAATGACAAAAGTAACCCTGCAGAGGGAGCACATGTACCATAGTCAAGACGGTCACTCAATGAGGAGCAGTGGTTTGCCTTTGGCAAGTTACAAATGGATGACTGTGTAACCTATTCACAGCCATAAATTCTCAACAGTGGTATTTATTAACGTAATGGGGGTCGTCAGGTTGGAGCCGTGATGCACCATGAACAGGTCGCGGGCCTTAATGCTTCAAGTGCTTTTCATATTTGTTAACAAATGAGATTTGTCAATATCAGACGTAAAGCAAATCATGTGTGTTTGAAACGTGTCTACAGATTGATCAACGACCTCGACGTCAACGTGTTCAACTTCAGAAGGTTTGGTAAAGACCTTCTGAAGGCGCACAAGCTGAGCCCCAACTCCTTCATCCAGGTCGCCCTGCAGCTCGCTTACTACAGGTCAGTGCCTGACTCGGCACAATCACAAAATCTCGTGACACATCTTGTGTGGGAAATCCAACATCATCTTTATTAATGTACAATTGTCGGTCTTCGTTCAGGCTGAAGGGACATGGAACTTGTCTTATGTCTTCACATTGTTTAGTACATCTGCTCGGCCT
Source organism: Lipophrys pholis (assembly GCF_963383615.2). NCBI lineage: Eukaryota > Metazoa > Chordata > Actinopteri > Blenniiformes > Blenniidae > Lipophrys > Lipophrys pholis. The sequence goes on along the minus strand of NC_137643.1, from coordinate 7,547,081 downwards.
TATACAAATAGTTTTCTTTAAATAATGAAGCTGCTTTTACTAAAGATGCTGTTTGTTCTCGGTCATTGGCCCCTAATTAAGATTCAATTAAACTTATTTGCACAATTTCTTTTTATTTTTTTTCTTCTTAAATCTTTCTAGAGTTCACAATGAGCTCTGTCCAACCTGTGACATCGTCTCGCAGAGGATGTTTAAAGGAGGGAGGACGGACGTCATCCGCTCGCCCACAAATCAGTCGCTCAGGTTCATCCTCGCCTTCGATGATCCGTCTGTCACGGTGAGAAACGCAGACCACGTCGTTAGGTTGTTGTCCCCCCCGAAGCAACGAGGAGACGTTAAGATTCCAGGTGATTGTAGATGTTCAGTATCTTTGAGTCGGTGCTTTTATTTTCAGAGGGAAGCGAAACTGGAACTTTTCAGAGAAGCTGTCGAAGCCTACTCATCTCTGACTAATGCGGTAAAAAAAAAAAAAAACTGGCTTTCTTGACGGTTGTCAATGCAATACACACCTTTTCCATTGCGTTTCCTTTGTCAGGCGCTCAAAGGACATGGGATTGACCGCCACATGCTGGGGCTCAAGCTGCAGGCCATCCACGAGGGACTGAGTATCCCCAAAATCTTCATGGACACGGCGTACGGCCTGGCAACACATTGGAAGCTGCGCACAGGACAGGTGAAATGCACACGCCATTCAGTTACAAATCAAACATGCAGCCATTGCTTGATATTTTACACCCCACCGACAGGAAAACACAACAAGTGGACACATGAACAGGATTTATGATCAGACAGGTTTGGCTCATGTGCCACCGTCTCCATTCAGGGGGATTTCTAGCTGCTCGGTGTTTTAGTGCAGCCACATGACACATGAAGGTTTCCCTTCACCTCCTGACAGCACGCGGTTTATACCACCTGCTGTTACTTCTTTACACCCCACATTCACTTTCACAGTGCAATTAACCCGCGAACAAAGTTTTGTCTGGTGATTAGTTCTCCGTTTAACGTTTCGGTTTCACTTCCTCGTTCATCACACACATCAAATTTTAAAGATTACCCCACAGTGTAATCAATACAGTCACAAGGTGACGACCTCTCAGTAAGTTATCGAGTTTAAAGTGACCCTGTTCAACCTGCTTTGTCAGGTTGTTTTTGCTTCATGATGAAATAACTCGGTCGAAAAAGCTTCTCACAGTTCAGAGGAAGACGCGTGAGAGAAACATTAACCTTCATCAGTGTTTCATATAAACAAAATGCTTGAATTCTTATGACTAATGATTTTTTTGACATTTCATCTAAGTAATTTTAAAAAAGCTGAATATTTGGCTCGTGGATGATTTTAAGCTCTTTTGCCTTTTTTTTTATTTTCTTGTGACGGTGAAAAAAATTTTAATTGACTAAAAAATGCTGGTGTTGAATTTCAACTAAGGACAAGGGTTTGTTCAACTTGTGCCATCAGATTCTACTGAAATGGAAATTAAGACACTTCGATGTTCAACGATCCTCTTACAGGCTCTTACAACACATTTTGTCCTCGTTACTCCTATATTAGCTTTTATTTTTTATTACATTGCTCGGCTGTGAACACAGCGCTGAAAGGTTCGTCAGTCTCAGAATGTGCAGACTTTTTAATTTGTTTAAAAACTAGCCACTGTTTTGTGTCCTCACGAGAATAAAGATGTAGAACTGAACCTAAAAACAATGCTCGCCTGAGTTTATCATTTACTGGTAGGTTTGTTTTTTTTTCGACCGTTTTAGCCTTCATGTCCGTCTCTTTCGTCCCTTCAGATGCCGGCGAACACGGACAGCGTGATGTGTTTCGGGCCCCTTGTCCCCGACGGCTACGCCGTGTGCTACAACCCCCAGGCCGACCACGTCCACTTCTCCATCACCGCCTTCAACTGCTGCGAGGAGACGCACGCAGAAACGTTGGCCAACACCCTGAAGGACGCTCTGTGCGAGTTGCAGGAGCTGCTGCAGCCTGCCGTGTAGAGCTGCCGGCGGCGTCCAACCACTTTTTTTGTAAATGTTTTGTACCAGACTCGACGAGGCTTCTTTTTTTTCACGCCTCACCTGAGCAGGTTTTCTGAGGAGGCTGAAGACTGATGTGCTTTTTCATGCTTTATAACACTTTGAAGTAATACATCTTTGTTCTGCAAAATGGAGTTGTAGTCTAGTTGCTTCAGTGAATCAGAGTAAAAGCAGAGTTAAAAGTCAACACTCCGGCATTGACTGCACTCCTTTTACACATCCTGGTGACCAGTAACCTTCCTCAGAATAAATGCTTCGTATTTTCACGTACACATGGATGCCTTTGACTTTTCTTGGTTACTAGTTGAGGGAACTCGACCGATGAGTTTCTGGGCTCCATCCCAGGATGAATTTTGACTGAGGGGGTTTTGATTCTGTTCAATAAAGCCTGTGATTATGTGATTCCTCATTCATGCAACAGAGAGAAAAGGTGGACAGTAGGATTTGTGTTGTAAAGATGAGGTTGCCATTGAAGGTTTCAGTTGCAGGAATGATGAGGCTGTTTAGGGTGATTTCTGAAACGGTTACAGGAAACGTGGCAGGAATTTCCACAGCGCCTGTACGTTCCTTTTTCTTATTCTCGCTCAAACTTGTGTAATTTTCAAATTTGGAAGGAGCCTAAGCTACATAAATATTAAACAGTTTATGTATTGACAATTTCACTTGCCAAATTTAAGAGAATTGAACAAAATGATCACATGTGGGGGTGAAAAGCCGTCCTTTTACTCATGTAGTGAACTTTCAGTTCTACATCACAGGAATAGAAACTACTTGTTTAAGCGAGTCCTGACAATCATCCTATTGTAGGATTTTAAGCCTAACCTTGCAAGCAAAAAGGGTGTGTCGACCCTGAATTAAATCTTAGAAAAAGATTTACTTGAAGGCATAGCCATTTGTCTGAGGATCTGTATTATGTAGCTTTATCAATTATAGTGATATAATCTGTTTCATTACATGGTTGGCTTCATTGCACCTAAAATAGTCATAATTGTTGGGTTGTAAACAGTTCCTTCATGTTTAACCATGTTTAAATTGGCTGTGACGTCATCCCGCAGCTCCCCTCTGATTGGACGAGCCTACGCAGGAAGTCGAGTCACAGCGGTCGCTTCGGCTTTAATTTCAAACCGGAACAAACAAAAGACAGATAATTCAGCCGCTGTCCGGTGTTTTTATCAGTTTTCACTCAGTAAACAGCCTCAGAGCGCACTCTGTGTGTATGTCCAACAAATTAATAATAGCGACGCAGTCCAATATTTTTTATTTTATTTTATTTTTTTTTTAAATCAGCTTTTACTGAGTAAACAGCCTGAGCGCGCGCTGTGTGTTTAACAGAGTTAATACAGAACAAGTCATCTGCACAACAGCTGAGCTGAAGATGGGAGCGCGACATTAACCGAACTCCTCCGTTTTAATGCCTTCAAGTGTCCCCCGGTGTCTGTTTTCGTGATACAAACGGGAGTCCCGATGAAGAGCCCCCGCACCGGCCGCTGCAGCGGGGCGGCCGGGCTGCTGTGTCCGCTCCTCGGTGCGTGTCTCTGGGCTGCGGCGGTCGCCTACAAGCCGGTGGTGATCGTGCACGGCTTGTTCGACAGCTCCGGGGAATTCAAACACCTCCAGCAGTTCATCAACGAGGTGAGCAGAAAGTCTCAACGTCCCTGCGTCCCGTCATCTTCCATGTTTATCTTCGTAACGTGACGAGGACAACGTGTCCTGAGCCACTCCGCTTATACAACCATCAGTAGTGTAACGTGACTGATAACCTGTGCTGTTCCTGCAGAATTGCAGTTTTAATTCAGATTAATAAAAACACCACTGCAGAGCTAAAAGAGGTTTGACTTCACGTGGATTTTGTGAGACGGATTATCGTGAACTTAAAGTTTTTATGACATCAATACATCATTGCACTTTACTGCTCACTATCATTTATACATAAAGGATGTTTGTTTGTTTGACTTAATGCAGCATCACTGTGACTCTAAAGCTTTAACGGACTAAAGTCATATTTTGCTTACAAGTTTCCATATTGAGCTTTATTTCCTTATAATGTTTAAAATATCCATCTTTTTTTATTATCTAAAAAAAACAAAGAAATCACCTCAGACCACAGTAATATTTTACATACAGTTTCACCTGTGAAACTTCAATAAATAAAATTGGTTGGGGAAAAAAGTTCTCATTGTAAAGTAATAGGAATGCAATTCTAGTTGAATTTAACCTGTATTGTGCTTTTTAAATCGCCTTATTTTGATCAGAAAACAAGCAGCATATCACAAACTCCTCAAGCATCAAATTCTTTACGTTTCAGCACCCTTTTTGTTTAGTTTACTCATTTTATTTACTTTATTATTTTAACTATTCCTTCAGCCTCATATATATGTATTTAATCTTGCAGTTATTTTAATGGGAGTGTCTACCAAATTCAATTCTGATTTTCAGTTGCAGTGACAATAAAATCTCTTCTTATGATTTAAACTGTTATTTTAACAAAAGTTTAACACGAGCCAACCTGGACTTTACTGGTTTCTGCGTGTTTTGTGTGATTACAGAGTTTTTCTATGAATAGATGTGCAGTTTATCAGCGGTGGATTTCTTTTCATCTCTGAGGAAACACTGATGCAGTTTGGTGCTTTCAATTTGTAAGAAGCGGGCGTCTTGTGGGAAAGCTTGATCCCTAAAGCTGACTGTGATATCAGAGGACTCGCGTTGCAATGAATGAAAATAAAAGGCCGCCTCTCCTGCTCGTCCTTCACCAGATCGCACGTCTTTAAAAAAAAAGCCAGAAACACCTGGAGTGTTAACAGCTGCCTGAGCTGGATATGTGGGGATGTGAACACGGAGGAGGATCTTTGTGGCGACTGAGGCGACATTAATGTGGTCAAAGCAGCGTCGGGTTCCTCTTTTTCACTCTGCTGTATTCCAACAAAGTGTAAAAACTTCAGACGACATGAGAGGTCTGTGCCGAGAAGACGAACGAAAGCGGAAGCTCAGACCGCGTCGTTTCTGCCTCAGTGAACCTGTGCTCCGTGTGGCGCGGTGAAGCGTCAACATCTCAGGCCCGGAACAATCAATTAAGAGTCAGACGTCCCCACGGATCTGATCTCTGACTTGTGTGTGTTGCGACTGTTTTATTCCCCCAGACGCATCCGGGAACCAATGTGACGGTCATCGACTTGTTTGACCGCAGTGCCAGCCTGGAGCCCATGTGGAAGCAGGTGGAAGGGTTCAAGTCGGCCATTTACCCAATAATGCAGAACGCAGCAGACGGGGTCCACTTCATCTGCTACTCTCAAGGTCAGTTGGTCGACTCAGGGCAAACAGTCCTGGAGACGTTCACTCAAGTACAATCGTGGTTTCATTCTTGTTTTCCTTCCATCCATCCATCCATCCATCCATCCATCCATCCATCCATCCATCCGGTCAGTAAGACCGGACACCACCACAGAGCACACAGACAGTCACAATACTGTTCATACTTTTGGCCAATTTTGATTCCTATATTAACCTCACATGGATGGTTTTTTTGGGAGTGTGGAGGGAAACTAGATTATCCGTTATAATCTCTGGAGTCGATTTCTTTTACTCTCATAGTGTGTAATACGAAGTAAGACGAGACTCTTCCTCACGAGTATGATTTGGTCTTTATGTCGAAATAATATTTGATTATTTGGGCCATCATTCTGACCATATGTTTTCTAATTCCTTCATTTCATTAAGATTATTTCCTCTTTTAGTTTTTTCTTTTGTTTGATGAAGTTTGTTTTTAATCCCACGTGAATCAATTTCCTCTTTAAATAGCAACTCAACCTCCCTCTAACCATACTCCATTACTATACAAGTCTATTTTAGCAGAAGAAAGTACAACATAATATACCTTTTTCTAGATACTTTTACATTTTTGTTGTTGTTGTAGCAACGAGAATTAAGTGAAGCTGCTCTCTTTCAGTCTGTGGAGAGTTGAACCTTTTGACCCCGATCACGTCGCCGCTGACTGGATTTGAAATGCGTACTTCTGATAAATATATCTGATGGACTGTCTCTGGCGTCCGGGGAGAAATGAAGAACTTGCCAGAAAATACAGAAATAGAGCTTCGTGTCCTTTAACGCGTCTTTACAGAAGCCAGCAGGTCTTCTTCTGTACGATCACAGTTTGAGATTTACCAGCCGTCCTGTGGCGAACCGTGGAAAAGAATATGGATGAAGTCAACTTCTCCAGAGGATCTATTTCCTCTTAAAACCCGCAGAGACACAAAAAGCATGTCTCCGTTGTTTCAGGTGGACTGATCTGCAGAGGGATCCTCGCCACTCTGTCCGACCACAACGTGCAGTCCTTCATCTCCCTGTCCTCCCCTCAGGCCGGGCAGTACGGCGGTGAGTCCAGCTCCAAAAAACCCGCCTGGACTTTGGATTTTCACAACAAAAGACTTTTGGCAGCTTCTGTCAGTTCAATCTGTTAGGAAGAGATGTTCCGTGTGTCGCTCCGCACGTTGTGAGAGGCTGGTCTCGCCTCCATTTCTCATCCTCGGTTCACTTTTGTTTCTTGTTTCAGACACGGACTACTTAAAGTACCTGTTCCCTCAGTTTGTGAAGTCGAACCTCTACCACCTGTGTTACACCGGAATCGGTCAGAGGATTTCTATCTGCAACTACTGGAACGGTGAGGCTGACTGAGCCTTCGCACTGTTAAACTCTCCACGTGAACAAAATCTCTTCTCATCCTGTTTATTTGTTCTCTCTCTCTCTCGTTTGTTTGTTTGTTTGTTTGTTTGCAGACCCCCACCACAGAGACATGTATCTAAACAGCAGCGATTATTTGGCTTTGCTCAACAGCGAGAGGCCAAATCCAAATTCAACAGGTCAGCAGATATTGCGTAGAAAGAAAATCCATCCATGAGTTAAATAAGCAGCTGCCAGTGAGTTTGTTGTTTATATTTGACATTCCTTCTCATGACTCCTTACAATCTGATAGCGGGATATTATCCTGGTTCAAAGAAGTTCGCTGTGATTCAGTAAAGATTTTTATCATGAAAAGGTCAAAAAGATATACTGAATAAATAAACATGGCAATCTAATCAAAACCTACGTTATTCAATCGCCTTTAAAAAAAAAAAAGAAAAAAGGTCAAACTTCCGCTTCTCGCATGAAGACAAAACACAAAGTGTTTCCTCGTTTGTCTAAATTGCAGAGTGGAAGAAGAATTTCCTCAAAATCAAAAGGCTGGTGTTGATCGGGGGACCAGACGACGGCGTCATCACGCCCTGGCAGTCCAGGTGAGCTTTTTTTCCCCATTGTCTCACATCAGAGAGACTTTGTGTCCTCGAGGTCCCCGCTGGCGTGCCATCCTGAGGAAGTCCGAGGTTTTATTAAAAATTATAAAGTGGATTTGACAGGAAGTCAATAAAGAGAAACTAGTATGGAAGAGATGTGATTTCTCCTGCTGAGCCGGTCCTTTCAGCTGCAGTTTCTCAAATTCAAGTCGTGGACGTTATAATGAGCGTTTGTTTTTTTTGGTCTTTTCACTTTGATTCAAGCCTGAATAAACCACAGCTTCTAACTTTTATAATCCTCTTAACAGAGTCTGTGTTCGCGTCACATATTTCATGCTTTCTTCTTTTAACTGCTGGATCTGGTGACTCTCATGTGATCCTCACGCTTCTCATCCCTCCGGCTCGCTGCTGTTTTACAGCCAGTTCGGATTTTATGACGACAACGAGACCGTCGTAGAGATGCAGCACCAGGATGTGAGTGACGAATCACAAAACGTGATCGAAACTGTTATACCTTTTAATCTGAAACGCACCTTACTGAAGAGTCAAAAGAATGAAATCTTCACCCACTGACCTCCATGTAGAGCAATAAAGCACGGGGCAGATTGTGTTCATGTAACATGAACAATTAACCGTTTTCTCTTCCGATGAGGAAGTGAACCAGCCTCTTTTGTCTTGTTCAGTTTTATCGTCTGACGCTGGAGCTTAATTCCTCTTTTGATGCTGTTGGGGAAAAAAAACTAAAAAAAAAACCTGCACACACACTGAACAAATATTTTTTTTAGATGCAGTTTGAAACTAGAGAAGGCCTCGCAACCACAGGATCCAAGACACCAACGTGCATTAATGAGATTAAATGAATAATAATGTATCTGCTTTACTTCTATGGTAAAAAAAAAAGCCCGTTTGTGTAATTAACCACATACAGAGCAGGTCACACAAACACGCCGACCGCGAAGCTTTTGTTGCTGCCAAATTGACCAAACGCAAACAAATCCAAGTCCAAACTATTCCAAAGTCCAAACTCATTGAAACTGTGGGTCAGAGAAAAGAAGCGGAATGTTCATGGTGCTTTACACACACAAAAAAGAAGAGCATTGAAACATTTAAAAAAACAAAACAAAGATGGATAAAGAAATGCTGTAACCACATTAAAAAAAAATCCAAATTTTCAAACACGTTTATTCATTTACAGGCTGCAGAGCCTCGTGTTTCAGCAGCAGGTGACCTGATTTGTGACTCCGGCCTGTTTTTCTTCTCCAGCTGTATTTACGAGACGTCTTCGGCCTGAAGACTCTGGCGGCGCGTGGAGATCTGCTGCTGTGCTCCGTCCCGGGGGTGGAACACGTCATGTGGCACTCCAACGAGACCGTATTTCACATGTGTATGGAGAAGTGGTTGGACTAGTAAAAAAACTCCCTGACAACACACACACACACACACACACACACACACACACACACACACACACACACACACACACACACACACACACACACACACACACACACACACACACACACAACCTTTTCAACTCTTGACCAGAATCGCACTTTGGGTATGACGAGGGAGTTTGATTTGCCTTTTAGTTATATTCCTCCGACGTTTATGGCTCGTCCTCCCTAACTTTTCTTTCTTCCCATTTAAAGATTTTTTTGGACAATTTGGAAGAAAAATCTTTATTTTCTTCCTCTTGTTCCGTTTCTCAAGGTGGCGAAGTCTCGCCAGCTGCACCTTGAAATTCACTCATTAATACTTTCTGTCCACTTTCTTTTGACTTGTAGTGTGAAGTAACAGCTTGTGTGTCAAAGGGAATCCCCCCCCAAAAATATTGTGAACAGTTCAATATTTTTCCCCCCCATAAGTTAATTGAAAGTGTAAAACTTTTATATACATTTTAGCTTTAACATTTCAACAATTTCAACAAAAAAATACAGCATCTCATCATGTTAGAATACTTCTTCTTTTCTTAACCTGATGCCATAGTTATAAAATAAATGAGTAATTTTTATTATTTTTAATAATATTCAATATATTTGTGTTCGTCTTGGCTGAATGCAGCTTCCTCTTTGACCTTGGTCAGAACCAGTAGGTTGACAGCCTTAAAACCACCAAGTGTCATCTTTAACACTTCGTTTCCTGTACAGATTTTTCAAAACAAGATGTAACATGTTATTTAAAAGTGGTGACAGGCAGAGTTTCATTTTAATTCATGACCTATTTCTGTCTGTGCCTTCAAAGAAATTCTAGAGACGGAAAGAAGAGTCAATTTATTTCAGTAACACTTTGACACAAAAGAAAGAACATTTCCCAAACTGTCACACCAGCGTAGTTTTGAAGTTGAACTCATCCAACAGGTTTGTGCTAAGAAAGAATTTTAAAGGGCATGTCAGTAGATTTGTCACACAACGTAAACGTCTTATCCAAAGTCAGATTGCTGCTGAAGTGTTTGTTCATCTGAGTGTGTCACAGTTTGAACTGTGAGACTTTGTGCTATCAAATTGTAACGTGTCTGACCAAGGATGAGCCGACGCCAGTTGAAACACAGCAGCAGGAGTTTTCTCCCCAGTTAATGTTATTTTATGTTACAAACAAAACTGCAAGGAAAATAGCAACAATCAGGATTTAAAGGAGTCCCCCCCCCCCCCCCCCCATAATTTGCAACTATTCAAAATCATAACATATGAAAATACGAATGATCAAAATTCAACATCCCATGAAGAAATCGTATGCCTTTATCTAACTTTAATTGTGTCAGTAACTCCACTGTTATGTGACTCCACAGTGCTGTGACTCATTGTTGCCATCTAGTGGTTCAAAATGGCATTACTGTACACAATAGGTTGGACGAAGATGCAGGATAAGACGGATGTTTTTGAGATGACATTATGTTTGTTGTTTTGTTAAGTATTGAAGATTATTTAATGTTTCAAGCTTAAAAAAAGCATACTGTGTATCCAAAGTTTTCAGCTCTTTTTGACTTCATCAAAAAACGAATCTTTCATATTTTTTTATGTCATTTGAGCTTTAAAAAATACATTTCTATCAATAATGAACTTTTAAAAACTTTTACACGTTGGCAAAATTGATAAATTGATGGAAAGCTCCGTGTGTGTGTGTGTGTGTGTGTGTGTGTGTGTGTGTGTGTGTGTGTGTGTGTGTGTGTGTGTGTGTGTGTGTGTGTGTGTGTGTGTGTGTGTGTGTGTGTGTGTGTGTGTGTGTGTGTGTGTGTGTGTGTGTTGCACACACTGTACCTCAAACTACTCGACAGTGCCTGAGCGACGCCTGGTCGACGCGCCCACATGTACAGACTCACTGCCCTGCTCATCCTTCGATGCAGACGTTTATATCTTTTAGTTTTGAACCCCGGGAAATTGTACTTCTTTCATGTGTGTGCATGTGTGATCTGATAATCAGCACCTTGGGTTATTTCTGTGTTGTTTAGTTTCTTTTTTAGTGATGATCATGCAGTGCTTTGGAGCCAAACTTCATCGCTTCAGTAGATTAAGCCTTAAAATTGACCCTCTCATGCCTCGATGTGTTTCTTGTCCATTACCGAAGTGCTATGACACACTGCCTCTCGCGACGGTGCTAAAGATGACCACAGGGACGGCGGCAGAGAGCACAGAATGACTAGAGAGCTGCAGTGTTTTGTTCGTGTTTACCAGTCCACCAAACTCTTGTTCATGGCGCTCTTTTACCTCCCATCGCATTTAGAGATCTCAGGCGTTTCAGCATCCTTCATGTTTGTTTGTCTCTGTGGGAAAAGGGACTTTTTTTTAATTGCTTGCATTATTGCCTGTTGTACTTATAAGAATAATAAAAATGGAAAATATCTAAAGTGTGATAAAACCAGAAGTGAGATGCTAAAATGTTGTATTGCACAATATAAAGAGAAGGGAATTTACAATGATAGGACAATTTTACGCTGTGGAAACTGCTCGGTTTGAAGCATTCTTTTAATATTGTTGCATCCCTTATGTCATGTATACATGTACAAGTTACAGACCTACAACTGTCGTGACTGCAGAAAATTTGGTTTGTAAGGGATCTCCTGCATCAGTTTTCATGTCATAGGAACCAGGAACCTGAATCTGGATGCTTTAAATGCAAAAAGAAATGCATAAAGTAGTTTTTTGACCATGTTCTGCAGTTTCTACCGTGCTTGTCTTGAAAATGAAAAAAAATTGTCAAATGTTGTCAGTTCCTCAATAAAAGACAGCTTTGGGCATATTTCTTGTTGTTTTGACTGAATTGCTTTTCCAAACGTAAAATCTGAAACATGTTAGAGAATTTATTTTTGTACATAATTACAAATGAGCCCTATCTATCTATCTATCTATCTCGTGTAACCTTCCATTCCTTGGACTACATTTCCCATCATGCCTCTGTCCCCGGAAGTCCCCAGCAGAAAACCGGATATCTGCACGCGGCGCCCCGTAAGGTCCTTTTCCGTCTCAGAGCAGAGAGGTTCAGAGCGGCCGACACAAGTGAGTCAAAAAAATTAATTTTCCTGCTTTAATTCGCCACCAAAACAACCGCTGTTGCTTGTTTCGAAGCGTTACAAACCCTCGTTTCACGATGAGTTTAAAGAGAAAAGCTCTGTTTTGTCTCAAAATTTTTATTCCCTCTGAATTTGGCCGAAGCAGCACAACAGCGCTGCGTTAGCATCCAGCTAACCGTTTAGCACGTGTGGACGCTGCGTGCTACGAGCCGCAGGACTTCATGTGACATTAACAGGACTGATGTGGACATTAATAGCGACTGTTTTATTTCAAGTTCAACGATTTTCTTTTTAGAAAAACCTAGCTTCATTGTGTCGAATCACAATGCGTTGCAGCCGTCCGTAAGCTGATGGAGTCCAGTATCTAACGTGACGCAGGCTGTAGTTGCGGCCTTGCTGCTACAGTGAATCCCAAATTCTTTCATCAAATTCAGGCGTTTATTTATATTGTGTTTTTCTTGCCGGCGTTTACTCTTTGCATTTCTACTGCGTGACGAGTTTTAACTAAATGGACTGAGGTAAAGTTTCGTGTCAGTAACGAGAGAAAATGCCTCTTGGAAATAGAGCGATAATATAAAACGCTTTATGAACAGAAATAGTATAATCAGTTTGATATCTTTAGAGGTTTTAGCCATTAATAGTGTCACGTTTTGTTTAATGAAAAGGCAGTTGTTTTTTTAAGATAGGACTTTAAATGAACGATACACATCTATAGTACAACTATAGAGACCTGTCTGTCATTACAGCATCTTGAGATGTGATTATCTGTTTGTATGTTTATTTCATATTGATTGGGATTACCACGTCATCTCAGATTTTCACTTAAAATAAGTTGTGTTAAAATTGGTTTTCTTTAACAATTTAACACTTAAAGATAATTGTATCAGACGAGTTTAACTGCCGGTTCACTCATGAATGTGCCACCAATTAATTGATCCAGTCCCATTTCTGCTTAATGTGAGTGATGCCGTCTTGTTGTTCCCTCAGTGACTGACTGGGAGACTGCCCCAGCCGTGGCTGAGACCCCGGAGATCAAGCTCTTTGGAAAATGGAGCACTGATGATGTCCAGATCAACGACATCTCCCTGCAGGTAGGCTGCACGAGAGCAGAAATGCTGTTCAATCAAGCGAGGCTAGAGTCACGCCCTGACATGACCCGTTGTCTCGGTGTGCTAGAGTGCTCGCAGAGGAAAAGATCTCTGCTTATTCATTGGCTGCAGTCTCACGTGGCCCAGTCAATCACCAGCTCAGATACACGCGCTTCCCGCCTCGGTGACTGTCCTCCCACCGTGGGATGTGCCTGGTTTAATGTCTCCGCTCTGTGCTGCAGGATTACATTGCTGTTAAAGAGAAGTACGCCAAGTACCTGCCACACTCTGGAGGACGTTATGCTGCCAAGCGATTCCGCAAGGCTCAGTGTCCCATTGTGGAGCGTCTGACCAACTCCATGATGATGCACGGCCGCAACAACGGCAAGAAGCTGATGACCGTGCGCATCGTCAAGCACGCCTTCGAGATCATCCACCTGCTGACCGGAGAGGTACGACTTCTTTACCCCTTCTCCAGTCTGATACTAATGATGCAAGGACTAGTGTTCAGTTACTGCCGTCTTGACATTACTTATCCCCATATTTTAAAAAAAGGTTACTCAGTATAAAAACATTTAGTTTATTTTTTTTGAGTCAAACAACCTGGACTCTGATTTTTCTGAACAGTAAAGAGAGACATGATCTGGTTTATGCTCTGAGATACTCGAGTAGAACAGCTGGTGGAAGGTACAGTGACTGTTGGATAACTCTTTACTTATTTTGGTGCTTTAATGTCGGACAATAAAGCATTAGTTTGGTGTTCAGACATTATTTTCTGTGCTAAAAGGGATTGAGATACTTCAAATGAGATTAAAGCACATGGGCTGTTTGTTTGTTTTCAGTCCCGCTGTTCCAGTCACATATATTGTAACATTATCAAGCTTATTTTAAAAAAAAATGTATATATAAAAATATTCAATATTCATTTTACCCCTTGATTGGCAGCACCTGAATCCAGTGTTGGAAACTTCTTGCTGGATTTGATGTCTTGATAGAACATTATAAATGCTGTGTCCTTTCTTGTTCCCAGAATCCCCTGCAGGTCTTGGTCAACGCCATCATCAACAGTGGACCCCGTGAGGACTCCACCCGTATCGGTCGTGCCGGTACCGTGAGGAGGCAGGCGGTGGACGTATCGCCCCTCCGCAGAGTCAACCAGGTAACGTGCAGGCCGGAATTAGGATTAGTAATCTGATGTTTTGTTTTCTGACTTAAAAGTCCCAGAATTCAGCTTGATTAGTGTTTCTCCTGCGTGGAGCGAGGCTAGAGTCACGCCCTGATATGACCCGTTGTCTCGGTGTGCTAGAGTGCTCGCAGAGTAAACGTCTTTGCTTATTCATTGGCTGCAGTCTGTCGTGGCCCAGCCAATCACCAACTCAGACACATCACGACTCTCTGGTCTCCGTGTGAAAGTGGACTCGTCGCTCACCTTCACCTCCTTGACGTTTGTGTGTTTTCGTCTCGCAGGCCATCTGGCTGCTGTGCACAGGAGCAAGAGAAGCTGCTTTCAGAAACATCAAGACCATTGCCGAGTGCCTGGCTGATGAGCTGATCAACGCAGCCAAGGTGATACTCGGATACTTTGCAGCCTCCAAATGTCCTTGTGGTGCCGCTGTAGTAAACTTTGACTTCTTGCTCTTTCAGGGTTCTTCTAACTCTTACGCCATCAAGAAGAAGGACGAGTTGGAGAGAGTCGCCAAGTCCAACCGTTAAAATGTTCACTTTCTAACAAAAATAAACCTGAAGAAATGTCTGGAGTACTTTGCTGCGTTATTACACACTGTAGGGTATTTATTCTTTCAAAGCTGATTTGTCAAGTTCTAACAAAGTTGGAAGTTGTATATTTTATAATCACAGGCCTTTTAAAGACATGAAATAAATTCAGTTTTAATTGTCTCATTCTGCAGTAAAAGATCCCAGCAAATACTGAGGGACAGTTTTAGACTGATGAATGAAGAGATGCTATAAAGTGGAACCAAACACATTATTGGTGTGCAGCCTTAACCTCCCAGCAATTCTGGACTTGAATTCATCAATAGACAATATTTTCATCAAGTAGTGGTTTTCAAACTAATAAAACACAAACTCAGTTACTGTCCAACGTGTATTTCAGTTTAATCTACAGGAGCGACTAATTCATATATTGGAAAGCTAATACAAAAGTCTTTTCTATATTTAGCAGCTGGATGGCCTGAAACATGGAAACAAAACAAATACAATACCATCTTGGTGTTAAGTGGACACTGAGTGGATTTACGAGGACGTCTGCAGGTTGTTAATACATTTACAGTTCGGGGGGGGGGGGGTGTCGTTTCTATTTTGAGCCACTTTTCAGGGCTCATGTTGCATTAATGGAATAAAGTGGAGCAGGTATAAATGAACAGATGTGTGGCTGGAGGCCTCCTGCTGCCGTTTAGATGCAGCTCAATGACAAGTCGTCATTTAAAAGATTTTTAAGCTTCGTGGTCTGCAGAAACTGGAAAACAGTGTGAAACTATTGAATTTAGTGGTTTCCTGTATAGAGTTGTAGCAATCGGCGGGGCAGGTGGATCTGGGTCACCACGTGGGGGGGGGGGAGTGTTTCAGAAGTACGAGTGCTTCCTGTTGATGAGGAGGCAGAGCGAGGACAGAGACGCTCCCAGCTTGGAGGCCTCGCTGCAGGCCGTGGGCAGCAGGGTGTAGTCCTGCAGCTTCTGGAAGGCCTGCAGAGGAGGAGACAGTCATCCAGACGTGCTCTCATCACTGGACGCACCAGGAGGAAAAACTGCTTCAACTGGCTGGAAATCAGCCTCACATGACTCATAGACAGTCCTGAAGTGGATATGTGGGTTTTTTTTCTCTCTTTTTAGTTGGAAAAACTATTTAAAACTGGTAGAGAAGTTCATAAAAACACTACAAACATGCATCCTTAGATATTATACCACCTCTTTATCCACATTATGCTCAAGGCAGGGAAATACCTCCTACGTTGCCGCTCAAAGACACACATTCAGCTTCATATCCAAATTAAAGTCTCCAACCAAACAAGCATGTGTTTGGATGGAGGCGACGGTGGTAAACACTACACCACTGCCCTGCCTTTCTGAACCAAGTACACACTGTTATTCCCTTGTGCTGGTAATTAACTGAAGAAATTGATGATAAATAAACCATAAAACACTGATCTGGTTCTGGAGAGACTATTAACAGACTGTAAATGTGTTGTTAAATTGCTGTATTAGTAGCTGCTCCCCTTAAACATTCTCCCTCACAGCTAAACTGTTCCAGTGGCCATTTATTCACATCAGGGCAAAACTAAAAATCGGAGTTTCTACTCCGATAATGCGGGCGGTACTCACAGGGACGCTGTCGGGACACTCCTCGGCCGGCCGGTGCAGCAGGAAGTCCCGTTTGGACGGACCTCTGACGTAGACGCAGTTTGCGGCCGACTCCTCGGGGACGGTGAGGACTTCGTAGTGATGATCGGTCAGCTGCTCCATCATCTGGAGAGAGAGAGAGAGAGAGACGGAGCATTACGCTGAGGAGCCATTAATGAACAGTTAAAAGATTCGCATTAGTGCACAGAGGGAGAGATTAGATATTCATGGGTGATAAACGAGGGCTGAGATGCCGCAGCCGGATTGACGCACTATTTACTGTGATGAGGACATTTTTTTTCAGACTAAACCGCTATGTTGGGTTTTTTTTGTGTGTTTGTGTAAATATTTGTGAGGTTTTCTGGGTTTGAATCCTGTTCAGAAGGTTGAGAATCTCTAATGTTTATCTTCACTGGGCTGTTTGAAAGAACAAGCTGCTCTAGTTTTCACTTTGCTTTTGCAAGATAGACAATCTGTACATGATTAAAAGATACAAGGTCGAACCAGAAGTAGGAAGAAGCAGCTTTTAATGCTTTGATTTCAGTCTGTGGTAAATTATTAGCCTCATAAATAGCAATAGAAATCTATTTCTGTTTGTTACGTCCAGATAAATAAAAAATAAAAAAAAGCTAAATTACATGAAATAATTGACTCTAAAAGTTTTGATTTTGTGTTTGTGTATTGACTGCAAATTATATCATATAGTGTGAATAAGTCTTTACTTTGCGCTTCAATCAAATCTACAGGTACTTGGATCCATCTGGACTCTAACCAGGGATTTTCTCACTGTGAGGCAAACATGCGAACCACTACCCCCTGTACAGCTGCCACAATTTGGATTTCTTTTGGTATAATTCACACTGTTTATTTGAATGAACACACAGAGCTGCGGTGCAAACACACGTACCCGGAGCGTCTTCTTGGCCCCGTCACTGTTGCCGATGATGATGGTGTCCGGACCGCCCATGGAGCAGACGTTCTTCAGTCGGGCTCCGCCGCACACGGGAACAGTGGACACGGCAAAGTCCTGAAAAGAACCAGAAACTACTACCAAGGTTCTGATGTTGGGGATTTTATTCTAAATCAAAACGTCACTTGAGCTCCTTTGTAATGAGACTCGGCCCGACCACACAAACCCTCCCATCTCCTCACACACGGAGCTGAAGAGCAGCACAGGCCTGGTTCTGAGCGGAAGTGTGTGTGTGTGTGTGTGTGTGTGTGTGTGTGTGTGTGTGTGTGTGTGTGTGTGTGTGTGTGTGTGTGTGTGTGTGTGTGTGTGTGTGTGTGTGTGTGTGTGTGTGTGTGTGTGTGTGTGTGTGAAATGCACTTAAGAGAAGTGTGGGAATCAATACGAGTGGGCGTGGCTGCTCTGCAGCCCCCATTATCAGCCTGACGGAACGACCTCATTCGTCACTGTTTACGGACATGAAATCCCCCAAATGCAAGGCGGCGAGCGACCACCTGCTCACTGTGGCAGCTGGACTTTGTCTGTCAAACTCCAGAAAGACGCTGCGATTACATTTGCTGCCTGGGAGAGAATTACAGGAGTTCATGATATGGCCTGTTGTATTACTTACATGAGTATATTGTTTGTTTTGTTGTGTGTTTATTCTGCACAATCAATTCTCTTCATAACAACGGGGGATTTAAAGGCTAATTTCCAACTTAACTTGTCTTATCCATCAAGATCAAATATTTAAAATTAGACATAACGACAGGTTGGACCAGCGAGTGTTTACCTTCTCTGATGAGAAATAAAAAAAATCTCTCTTCTTACCCTGAAAGTGTCGGCCAGCACCTCGGCTCCTCTGTGGTTGGTGTGAGACGAGATCCCTACGAAGAACTCCCTCCCCGTGAAGAGGACGTCACTGCCCTCCAGCGTGGCCCCCCCGGAGTCGCCGTCCTCGCCCCCCATCTCCACCACGGTGAGGCTGAGCTCCGTCATCACCCTCCTCACTGCCTCCACCTGGGACACAGTGGGACACGAACACACCGCTGGTTTGCTCCTGCTTCTCATTGAATTTTGAGGTGCATCAACGCGCTGCGTTACCTCGCTGCGTCTCTGCTGCTTGAAGGGCCTGGTGATCAGGGCCGTGTCCCCCTGGATGACCGCCACGTCCTCTATCCTCCAGCTCTCTGGCAGCTCGGGGTCGGGGGGGATCTCGATGAGCTGCAGGCCCACCTTCTGCCTCAGAGCCCCCGTCAGGCAGCCGAACTGACGCTGCGCCTTGGCCAGCTCCACCGAGGCCTCGCCGTTCTCACGCCCGTCCCCCGCCGGATTCCCGAAGGTCTCCGGGATGCCCCGCACCACGGCGTGGGTGAAGCGGCCATAAGGGCACATGTTCGCCATGATGTTAGTTGAACACTGGAGCTTTTTTCCCCTCAAAACGTCAGCGAGTCTTCTCAGTCAGGAAGTAAACCAGAGGGAATCAAGAGAGGTGGATGCGCGTGCACAAAGCTCCGACTGAAGCTAAAGACGTGACTCCAGGAGGATGAGGAGCATCTCCGTCACCGCTTCTCAACGTCGCCACAACTTCCACTCCTTCATCTGAACATGTCAAGAGGTGGAAGCTGACAATCCCAGCCTAGAAGAGAAGGTGATTTCAGATATTCAGCCATGACAGGTCAACCAGGAACAACCAGCTTGGAGGGGGGGGCGGGCGTGGGGGTCTCCAACACTGACTGGAGGACATTGTGGGGGTCTTTTTTTCACCCTCCATATGGCTACTGCTACCCCATGCGGATTAAGAAGGAAATAAGGCTGGTGGATTGTAGTCCTGCGCAATATAGCACGAATCTGTGATCAATTCTGTTTCATGGTCTATAAGTTTAAAAAAAGTTTAAAAAAAATTATAATAATTTGAAAGAAAAATGTGATTATTTGCTATTAATTTATAGAAGTTGTGTAAATAATTGATCATTCAATGAATCGAGTGACAGCGCTAAATATTTCACATTTCACAAGGTCAGGAGCAGAAACACTAAAGAAAAATGACCATTAACTTGGCAAATGGACCGATTTGCTTCAGAAGTTAAGACATTCAAGAAACATTATGCACATCACATTTACTCAATATGGATTGATATAAAGTTCCATCATACTAGTTTGTCTGATTAATTTTGATCTGTTGAATACATATAAGATGTGTTTAATTACACAGTTCATCTGCTGTCAGATTAAAGATGAATGTCTGCACTTTCATTGTGGAAACTATAGATAAAAGTCATAATAATCAGAACAATTACCATCATTGTATTTGTAGGAGTTTGATTTGTTGGGAAAACAAATGTATCAAACTTAAACCAACCAGCTGAAATAACATCCAGAGAGAGAACAACGATGCATTGTTCACGGGGAGATTATAAGAAACATTGTTTATATAAAAGAAATAAAAGAAATAAAAGAAAAAAAAAGGGCAAATTCTCCTCATATCTGGGCAGAGGGTTAAGATTTAGGACAATCGCCTCTTTTATCATCTGTCCTGTAAGTCCCAGCAGTAGTCCTCTGCGAGGCTCCACACAGGATGTTCCCAAAAAAATCTGCCTCATGACTTAAGCAACAAGTCCTGCTCTTTGATGTGCACTTCTTTCTAGGTATAAAACGGCATAAAAAAAATCAGACTTACATAAGTTCCAGCTGCAGATTAAGCTGCATAAATGGTGCGTATTTACTCAACTCAGGGGTTGAAATTCCTCCTCATCACACAACAGAATGGTTAATAGATGCGCTATTAATTATTATAATCGCGCGTATTTTCACGTAAACCTCCAGAACAAAACAATCTGGAACTGCAGGAGTGCACCGCCCAGCAGTTCAACGCTCTTCCCAAATACTTCAGATGATGTCCCACATCTTTCCATTCGGAAAACTATCCGCCAACGCGCCTACAAGCAGCGCAAACAGTAAATACATCCGTGCGTAAAGGTCTGGTTACCTGCTTCCAGCGTCCGGAACGCGCGTCTGGCCCCGTTTTTCTTCACTTTAATTTAATTTCCAAAGCAGCCCAGTTCCCGTTACTCTCTCGCAGCCTCTTTTTTTTTTTTTTTTTTTCCTGGGGACTAACTACATGTTGTGGAGCTAGTGAGTGCGCACACGAGTGTTTCCAGTCAGGAGCTTCACAATAAGACGCAGCCGACCTGTGACTGCGCACAATTTGTGGACTTGATTCTAGATACCGCCCCCAGATGCACACATGCTTACGGTCCTAGTGACTTTATTTAATCATGTTTTTTAATCACATTTGTTATGGGGTGCCAAAGTTTTTTGTGGTTTGTATTGAATTTGACTCAATATTTACTTTTACTACGATTTATTTGTTCACTATAGTTACTGAATCTGTTGTTACATAGTTAAACTTTTGGGTCATTTCTTTCATTTTCATTATAGAGATATTGTTGCTATAGAGGTATAAGATGCTTTCCCTTTTTTTCCCTATTTATCCAGATTCTAGTGAAATGACAATAAAGCGCATGAAACCTTCAAAACATACAGTTTTTCAAAGTATGGGAGCTGGTTGTTTAAAATAATTAAAGATTATAATATATACTGGGGACTTTCATTTTGTGCGCCATATGTATGTGTGAAATTTTTCCATGACAATTAAAATGCACAAATAAACCAATTGCAGCTCTTCGATGTTGTTTATATCCACACAGTGGTGGTGCACACAGACCAGATTTAGCAGAAAACAAAACAAATACTTCAATTTAGGAGTTGTATAGTGAAATTCAATACAAAACGTTCTTTTTTTTTCTTTTCTTTTTTAACATCAATCTTCCTCACGCTCTTACCTTTTGAACAAACGTCTTCCGGTCGTTTTAACGTGTTTTTCCGTGCGCTTTGACGCGCTCTCCCACCGTCCATCCCCCCCATCCCCCACCAGCCTGCCCGGATTCAATCAGCGCTGATTTGACTTCCTTTGGTTCCAACGCAGCTCAGTGACACATTTCTACATGGAACCACAAACGTCTTCATTTACACTTTCACCATGCTAAAGTTTATCACCAGACTTCATAGAACTACACATTTGTGGTAAGAATGCTCGCGTTTGTCAGTTCATCAGATTTGAAATAACGTCCCGAATGTATTCATATGAAGTGAAGTTAATCCACGTATAATAGACAGATTAGGCAGAGAACATAAGGAGGCCCAACGAGAAGTCTGGTTTGATAAAATGTGTAAATGTGCTTTGGAAAATAAATACAGAACAAAACTGTGTTAAAGTGTCGAAAAGTGTTGGGGGGGAAAAAAAGATTAAAAAAGAAATATATTGATCACAAAGAGGCGTAAAATGTCATAAACAACATGGCCACAAAACATTTCAAATTGTATAAGACACACAAATGACCACAAAATATAATGTAATGTAATATGTCCTGATTAAAACCAGAGAATTACCAGAAAAGGTGTAAACTTATTACTTACTTAGAATAAATATCTTATTACACAAACTGATCACAAAAACCTGCAAATACCTGATATGAAACACACGATGAAAACAAAGGTCAGTAAACGATCCAATAAACACCAACACAACGTGACGATCGAGCTGAAAAATGTCTTAACTAAAGATAAGAAAGGGTGTAAACTGGAGGAAGAAAACGTCCCTAATAAAACATTAAATGGACCATAACGAGAAGTAAATGTCCCACAGTAAACCCCCACATCACCATGTGTGACTGTGACGCCCACCAACTGTTTTGATGTTTATATTCCTGTGACTTGAATTCAAACAAGTCTCTTTAAAAAATGTGTTTCTTTTAATTTAATGACTACGATTTTTCTGAGTGAACAGAATGTGCAGAGGAAATCTACATTTCTGACACCCCGGAGCCCCTCCTTTGTTTTCAGACGATGAATTACTGACACATTTGGGTTTTTCCAGGATTAAAGAGCCCTCCACACCCTCTGTAATCTGGATCAATTGTGTATGAAAGGTCAACCAGCAGTCCTGCCTGGACTTCATGAATAAATATGAACCAACATGTTCAAAGTCATGGTAGATTAAGGGATATATGCTGTATTATAGAGCCATGTTTGTTTTTAGTGTACCGTGACATGACCAAAAAAAAAAATCTGGATTTTCCTCAAAAGTGGGTCGGACGATGGCTGCCCTATTAGACACCAGAGAAAACCTAAAATATGTGTGTGATTTCTCCCGGAGCAGTGCTTAACAAGGGGATGTTTGCAGAACAGGAAATACACGTGTGCATAACAGGGATGCACAATATTCCCTTCTAGTGTCAGAGTGAAGTTACTGCAGCTGCAACAAAACAAAATAAAAAGATGATGGAAGAAAAAAAAAAGTGGGGTGGATGTGAGGGCACGGTCATGTATGGAAGAATGGAGGATGGGAGGTCGAGGGCACAGACAGGATTATAGAGCACCATCTGTCCTCTGAAATCCTCCAGCCAGCACAAAAAAAAAACAAAAAAAACATCCCCGTCAAACACAACATCAGCTGTCTGCTGAAGCACTCAGTGTGAAAAACAAGTTGTGTGGTCAGTGATCGTGTCCAGGAGAACAGTAGACGGTCAGATCTGTTAAGAACAACGAAAACCTGATTCAACTCTTTTATTTGGAGTTTAGGCCAGGCATCTTGAATGCATTTAAAAAAAAATAAAAATTGATTTCATCTCCTCTGCATTCCTCCTCTGCCCGTCCGGCTTTCTGAGCAATTTTGAGGCTGTGTAATTAATCAACTGGTAAACAGCTTATTCAGTCTGAGCCTGCTTGGCTTGCTCCATCACAAGACTGCTGTCAGCAGACCGTCCCGCACGCTGCCCTCACGGCTCCTATTAAGGCCCCGGAGGATAATTCACTTAAAGTGACTCCTTCTCCTTCTCCAGATCTCTGCCTGCCCATCTCCGACATGCTGACTTCCTCCGACTCTCCCCGCTGCCGCCCGCATCCTGCAAACACACAGAATACTATTTATAAATGCAATCGACTGAAATTTGACCCTTTCAAAGGTTACTACTTCTTACTGTGACGGTAGATGCACAAGCAGCCACACTATGAAGTATTATTATCACGTATTGAACAAAGAAATACCACCAAATTTAAACCCATTATTCATCTGAAACTGTATAAATAAGCATGATGGGTAAGGATGGGTAAAGAAATCAAAATGTTTCCCCACAATAATTACTTAATATTAGTTAAAAGTGGTCAGAAACACTAAATTAAAGTCAATTTATCCGCAAAATGTTCTTAACTTTTATTAAAATATGTGCAATCAATCATTTTTAGAGGGTATTCTTGATATTTTAATGGTTAAAATCCATAAAAGCCCAATGAAAAATCTATGTACCACACAGTGAGCAGCAGTGCTCAGCAGGTCTTTTTTTGCCTCGCTGCTTAAAAATAATAATAACAACAAAAATCTAAATTCTGGGATATGGGCTTTTCTACGTAGAGATCTCATGTTCTCCCTGTGCATGCACAGGTTAGAACCACATATATTAATATAATTATTGTCTCTAAACTGCTCCGAGATGTGAAAATGTTGCTGTCTGTCCTGCGTTGGACTGGATTTCTGTTTTTTTTTGTTTAAAAACTCCATGAATACGTCGTCACATTATCAGTGAAATCCCTGATGCTGATGCTCCTAATCCAAACTGACTGTGGTGAAAACATGCGGTTGCTTCGCTTCCTCTAAGTGTTTGGTAAAAATTTGATTGTCGTGAAAAGATATTAAAACACGCCACCCAAACTTGTTATAAACCTTCTTTTTCTGGCTGCTGGTAACCAGGTCAGCTGTTCACAATTACTTCCAGAAATTAGATTAGAGCAGTGAGGGAGGAGAGGCTGAAACCCTGGTGACTTATAATGGAAATCCCAGTGAAGGAGGCCATTTTTTATTGCAATGATGAAAATATAGCAGGACGGCAGAGGAAGAGAAATTCAATTTGTGGATGTGATCAGATCAACGTCCGGGACAAGACGGAATCAGCTTGAAGAGTCGACTTTCAAGGCCTTTTAAGGACTTTCAAAGCAGCGTTATGTCGTCTTCACAACTTATAACTGTACTGCTGTGTTGTCTTCCTCTGGCAGGTATGAAAATACACTTTTTTTTTTTTATTTCTTTTGGGAAAAACTCATTCCTACTGTTCTACAATATTCTTCCAAATGGAACTGAAACTCTTTTAAAATCCTCCTTTTTCAAATCAAGCTTCTTTCTTTTTTTTAACGGGTCAGCACAACGTCAACTTTTATTGCAAGTGAAGGTAGAAGACGCAGCAAAGTATTACAAAACAGCTTCCAACACTTTCTCTGCTTATCTTTCGTTTAAAAAGGAAGATTTTCCTGTTTAAGTTAAAGTCTTTAAAATGGTAAACAGATAATTAGATGACCTCTAGGCTGAGTTTGCTTATCAAATGAATGATGTTCACTCACATCATTATAATTTTGTACTTTTTATTTATGCAGAAGTCCATTTTAAATATGTGTCATATAATGTTAGTTGTGTTTTTGGGATGGTTCTTCTTTTCTAGGTTTAGAAAAATGTTAAGATCTGCTAAAATTCAATAGAAAATAGCTTATAAACAGCAAATTTTCAATTTTTGCTGCTGATTCCATATAATTGCTTTCTTAGTAAATACATTAATAGTGTTTTTTTTAAACTATTCTCTACTGAATGAAGTGCTATTTTTCTCCTCTAATATTAAGGAGTTTTAATGTGAAGCTGTAGTTTTTATAGGAAATCCTTATTTAATATGTAACAGTGACGATTTTATGGCAAACATTTTCACAATCTAATCCAAAACAGTTTTTCAGTTTCATTCTGACTTAACTTACACAGTAAAGACATGAGTCCTCTGTATGATGTGTGTATGTTTCATGATATGTGTGTAAAAAAAACCCCCCATCAAACAAATGTTTCTGACAAAGGTTGACCACAAGGGAGCAACACTGAGGACATTGGTTGTGCAGAAATCTTCTTTAACAATGAAATAATCCACTAAATGTTCCTCATTTGTTAAATCTATCATAATTCATGTATCAAAAAACATTTGCTCTGGAGTTATTTAAGCTTTTGATTTTTCACAGACGATGTGATGTTATTTGAAACGTGTGTGTTCGTGTCCCGCAGCCTGTTTGCGCTGCTACACCTGTGTGTTTCCGGCCATTTCTCCTATGGACTGCCTGAAGTTCCCTCTGGAGTGTCCTGCAGGCCAGCGCTGCCTGTCCAGCGTGGCGACGGGGAGACGAGGTGAGACGGAGACAGCAGCAGCTCTTTATTCAGTCTGGCTCTCGTGTCACGACATGAAGGCCACACAGACCGGAGGAGAAAGTCAGTGACTGAAATCCAAAGTGTGACTCTGTCGGGAGGTGAAATGCAAAACATGACTCAACAGATGAGCATTTCTCAACCAGCCGGTTGTCAGCTACACTAATACCTCCGATGCCATTAAATCATCCACAAATAACTCTTGTGGGTGAGGCATAACACTCACTGTGTCACATCAAGAGGTTACTGTTCACTGTTCATTGTGTTTGAAGCAGCTTGAAGGAGCAGCAGCTTTTAAATTATTGACACATAGAATAAAAACTAGAGTGAGTTTCTTCTTCTACACTACAATTAGAGCTTATCAATCAAAACAAACAAGAACGGCAAAGAAATCTTTTTCTTCGTGTTCAAGATGATCTATCACATTAAAAAAACGCTAAAACAACAACGCTACTCGCATAATATTTCAATCTAAGTCCTTTCAAAACAGACAAACAAAAGAAAAATAATAGTTATGATCATCGTGTTGTGCTAAATGTGCATCACTCTTTCTCGTATTTATTGTATCCCAAGTCTAGAAATGACAAATGTGAATAACTAAAAATCAGAATAGCTGGACTGAACTGACTCACTGCTGCCACCCAATGCACACGCGTGGTACTACAACACCTACGTTTTAGACAGAGTAGTTCTAATCTTAACTATATAGACTAAGGTAAAAAAAAATAAAAAGAAAGAAACTTAAAACGTTATTTTATTGACTCGATCCAATCCAAGTAACAGGTTGTAGCTCTTAGCAGTTACGATCTAAAACACAGACTGACAGTTACAGAAAATCTTGCTGTAACCAAGTTACTCACTACTGCCACCCAATGCACCGAAGTGGCATTAGCTAATTTACCTGCACAGCATGTATTTTTAATAAAAACAAGAACATCCAGCATCTCCTACATCTTCAGTCCAAAAAGAATTAATAGATAATAGATAATAGAGTGACTCACTACTCACTAGTGACTCACCTAAATCTTACGTACTGCACCTTTAAAGTCTGCTACGAGCCAACTTTCAGTCAATTCATGGAAATGCAATATAATGAGTTCACAGGCCTTTTTTTTCTCCGCTGAATCACAGCTGCTCTCTGTCCGCAGGCGCCCTGCAGATGACCATGTACGAGAAGAGCTGCGCCGTCTCCTCTCAGTGCGGCCGGAGCGGGCAGAAGTACGCCTCGGGCGTCTACTTCAACTACACCAACACGTGTTGTGACACAGACCTGTGTAACCGGGCCGCCGCCGCCGCCCTCAGCTGGAGACGGGCGGCGTTCGGCCTGCTGCCGCCGGCGGCGCTGCTCCTCCTGCTGACCTGAGGTCACAACGCTGACCAGTCACCACAGACACTTGTTTTTAGGTACATTCTAAACTCTAAGACATAGTAGGATTTTAATATGAGTGATCGTTGAATTATATGTATTTGCTTTATAATAGAATTAACAGGAACGATAATCCAAGAGGCCACATTTATAATACTTTTATAATAAAGTTTTGTTTCTGCCAGAAGTTAAATATGATTTTGAGAAGTTTCTTTCTTACAGGAGTTTTTCTTTCTGAGACGACTATGTTGAAAATGGGCTCATGTCGGTTACAAACGGGACATTGAAGCTCATTTCTTTCTTTAAACTATGATTCAAAAAATGTTTTTCCTCGTGCAACACAGTTAAATCAAGTAAATTATGTGGGGAAAAAAAAGCCTACACATGATTTTTAGTTGCAACTTTTCAATTCCAGCTCATTGACTTGCAGTACATTTTTAAAGTAAAAATGACTTGGATGGAAAAGAAAAAACAGTGAGCATATAAATAAATGGAGAAGAAAAAACATTTTTCTTTCACAAGAAAGCCTCTGGAACTTGATTGTATACAGATATGAAAGACAAAAAATGTATAAAACAATACTTCTGTATACTGCCTGCTGTTTAAGCCTGTACTTTTTATACATTCACTCTATGCACTTACATTTTAAATGTTTGTTACTCACAAATATGGGTTCTGATGTAATACAAATGACTTTTTCTCACCATTTCTATGTGATTTAATCTTAATAAAGCTCGACAAAATAGACCACACGTCACCCATTGGTTTATTTTATCAATATATTTTTTATTAAATGTGTCTTCATAGGAGCTTCAAAGTACAAAATACATTTCAGATGTGCTATTAGTTTGATTGTCTTCATGGTTGAGTTAAACCTAAAGGTTCCGCTGGTTTCGTGCCGTCGACTACAGGAGCACAGAGACACAGGGGACAAAAACAAAAGGCTAAAATATGTGAAGTTAAGTTGCAGGAAAAGAAGTGAAAAGCACAATATGGGAAACAAAGCACGTGTATGACAGAGATTAAAAAAAAAAACTAAAATAAAAAGAATGTAACTTGTTACAAGCTGCATCGAGTGAAACAAAACTACACTTAAATCCCTTTAAACAACTTGGAAAGTGTGATTCAGTCAAGTAAAATAGGTCATTTCTCTGATACAGCTCATTAAAGACGGATTCAACTCTGTAGAAAAATAACAAACTCCACCCACACTTTATTCCTGTAATAACCTAATCCTTTCAAATTGCACTTAGGTTTCTTTTTTTTTTTTTGTTGAGTTTCCCTCGGATCATTTGCATCACTGCTACAGCTGCTAGAAACGTTAGTTTGCATAGTGACTTTTTTTTTTTTTTTTTTAGTTCCATTTTCTCTCAGAGAGTCGATTCCAAGTGGCTTTCAGCAGGAAGATCAACCCCGACCTGATGTTTTTACTGTCAACAAGTCGCATGAAAACACAAAGCGTGTATTGACTTTAATGGTTAGCTGGCAAACTATTTTGAATTTAATATTTTTTTTTTCTTCCACAAATTAAATGTTGTGAATGTCTAAATATATCATATAAACTTGTTTTTTTAAAAGTTTTTCTTTTGTTTTTCATTCAATCAAGCGTCTGCATTTCTGATTTGGGCCAGTTTGTGATTCAACAGGTGATTTCAGTCGCTGTTAGCAGGGAACGCATGAGCCACTTGGTCAGGCTCTACATGTTCAGCTCACTTTCTCTTTCGCATTTAAACCCACTCGTGTCACGTCAAAATCTTAAAACGTACCCTCACGTCAAGTTGGAGGAAAAAAAAAAAACAAGGCAAAAGATTGTTTTCATTTTGATTTGCTGACGGGAAGAGGACTTCAACACGGTACCGACTTTACTCATCACTTCATAACTGTGAGATTTCCTTTGAGCTGTGACTTTTTTTTAGTTTTTCCCTTCATGATTTATATTCGACGCAGCTGCTGTGAGGTTTTTTTTTCCCCCTTCTGCTCATCGAACACACCCACAGCTTCATTTACCTCCACACAAAGACGGGCCGAGCTGAATGAGTCGTCGGCAAGGGGGCGCGCGCACGGCGGATCACAAAACAAGCTGCGTAATCTCAAATAATCCTTCACGCCTGCTGTGTGGGAGCTCAGAAAAGGGGAAGCCCGACTATTGAAACAGTTTCCTGCCTCTAGAACTGTTTTTAGCAAGGACCCCCCCCCGTCTGAAGCACACTACAAAGGATAAAACATAGACGTTGGCTGTAACACGATAAAGTATTGTACTGTAAAAGGCCTCGTTCCCTCGATAATGAAATGAAGTCATTGTGAAATATCTGCCGTAACAACAGTTAAACCACAAGAGACTCTTTGGCAGGTGAGCTGGTTTTCATTTCGTCTTTAAAAACAACAAACGGGCCTGAATGAGGCCGTCATGGTACGGTGTGAAGGTTGCGTTCTGGTAGGCAGCGCTGCAGGATAAACAGTGGCGTTTCTACCGAGGGTGAAACTGTGAAACTGTGAGACTATGAAACTGTACACGAGCAAGGCCGTCCGGATGAACGCGTTCCTGCAAGCGGCCCGATCGACCGGCGGCTTTCTGATGTGTGGCTCTTTTGCATTATCGGACTCCCGTTTGCCTCCTTGTTTTTCCTGCTGATATAAATAGATCCTGTTTGAATAATGGACAGAAAAACTAAGGATGAGTGAGGTTTGTTAGGAAGCAAGTCCCCCCTCCCCCCCACAAAAACCAAACAGGTCGATCGTGCTGCTTGCAGAGTGAACGCTCGAGTTTTTGTTTGTTATTTTTTTGTGCTTTTTTTTTTCCTTCCCTTTCTTTGCATGTTGACCTGCAGCCGCCCTACTTGAGAGCTCGAGCTACGGAGGCGTACGCCATGACGACCTCCTCGTCCGCCGGACAGGTGGAGGAAAACTCCTCCCTGGCGTACGATGCGTTCAGGTACCTCCACAGGTTTGTCAGAGACTGCGGGACGCTGAAATTTCTGTATTTTAATGACACCACCTGCACAAAACCAAAAAAAAGGAAGATCAAAATCATTCTAGAAAGAAAAAAGACTCCACCTGAGGATCCTTCTCTACTGACAGCGGACGTTTACCTTCACAATGTGCAGCTTCGGCAGTAAGTTGCAGTCGGCCAGAGAAAGCTCCTGGCCGTCCAGGAAGGGGCGGGACGAGGAAGTGACCTCATCGGCGCTATTCTCGTCGATCTCGTCAGGAAGTGGGGAGCCGAGGTAGTCGTCCAGCTTCTTCAGAGCCTTCAGCAGCCCCTTTTCTAGATCTGAGCACAGAAAACGCTCACGAGCCGACACTGTATTCTGATTTCGACACTGAAACTCGCACTGTCATAGGAAAAAAACCTCAATCAAGTTTGGCTTTAGAAATGAAATCAGTGCGGACTCACTCTCGTTGGTCTGCGGGTTGGAGTTCTTGATGTAGGCGGAGAACTTGGAGAAGACGTCCATGCCCGCTGTGTTGGACTCCGGGTTACGAGCAGCCAGGCGAGGGTACCTGAGCAACGAGGGCATGTCGTCATTATTTCAAACGCCAGAAGGAGAAGAAGGAGAAGACAGTACAAAAGAAACAAAGTAAATATGTGAACATAACAGAGCACATCTTTTACACCACGTTCCTTAAACTATTTGTAATTTCTGGACTATTTCTACCTTTAAAACCAGTTTTTCTAATGTTACAGGTTGGACAGGAATTTCCCCCGCCCCCCGAGAAGGAAGCAAATCAAAGTGTTTCAGATATTTGGAAACAAAACAAGCCTCAGAATGTCCTGATCGTCAGTCACACCGGCGTCTCGTGGATTCAAGAATTACTTTGGGGGGCAGAGGATGTCCTCCAGGAACTCTTCGATCTTGTTGGTGTCTGTTTTCACCTCGCCGCCGTACAGCAGGAAAGGAGGCTGCGCCCCCGGGGCCAGGTCCTTCAAGATGTCCGGCTTCCTGCAGGTGGAGGTGGGAGGAACAAAATCAACTTTCGCTCCAACCAAAGCCACTCATTTCACCTTTTAAATGTCTCCGCGGCACCGTGAGCCACGTGCGGGGGGGGGGGGGGGGGGTTCACCTCTTCATGTCGACTGTGGTGACGTCGAAGGTGACTCCTTTCAGCCAGAGCACCATGAAGAGGCGCTGCGAGAAGGGACAGTTCCCGATGCTCTGACCGTCGCTGCCGGCCTGAGGCGCCAAAGAGAAGCTTTTTAACTGCACCGAACCACGACGAGTTCAAGCAGGGAACTTTGATCAATGTGACCGAGCGCTTCTCCCTCGCTGGGATACAAAGAAAACCGCATCATGCTCGCAATAGAAATGAGTTTCAAATGTGGCTAAAACGGCTTTTTTTTCCTCCTTTCATAACCAGTTAGATCACTAATATCACTAATACATCCTCCTATGTGACGTGTATTGTGGGTTGCGTGTGGCACAGCTCCTCATTACCTCAGGTTGTTATGCTAAATGAGGAAAATCCACTTAAATCCACAAATTACAGTCTAACATTCAGCAATTCATCAGACGTATTTATCCATCTTTATTCATAGAGCAATTTCCTCACAGTGCATGTGACATTTATAGGTGATTTCCTCAGACACGGAAAGTGCGCACACACACAAATCGCCTCACGCGAACACACACACACACACCCACACGCTACAGAATCATCTTGAAATACATAAAGGTTTTTGTGATGTGTGTGCAGTTTAATTATGAAATAAATAAAAAAAAGAACTGGTGGTGGCATAAGCACATGTGCACTGCAGTCGTGATACAGTCAGGGTATTGTAAATAAATAATCCAGTAGTTTATGGGGAAAACTGAAGGAGGAACGAGCAGCGAGGTAAAGAAGGAACAAAACAAACCTTTAAAAGGCAAAGAAAATACTTTCTTTAGATAAGATGCGATGAAATAACACGTTTTTATCACACACGGGGAAAATTCAGTCGTCACAGCAGTTCTACTTGTTCAAACTATCGTATGTTATAAACTGTAATAGAACTTCCCAATGTCACTCAACCAACATGCAGATTAAAATGAAGAATATTTCCTTGACTTTAGTATAATTAAATCTGAAATACAGCCATCAAATTAAAGTGATGCAGAGACTCCAGCCGCAAGGTTGCCGGTACAATCCCCCATCTCAGCCATGAGCAAGACACTGAAACCCAAATTAGTCCAAAAAGAAGTTCAACATCTTGTTTAAGTGAAATAAATTTAACCATCAGACTCTTTTAGGATTTGAATCTAGTTTCAGTCTATTGAAGTAAAAAGAGTCGCGGCTCAGGAAACACAAAATGCGCTTCATGCAGCTGCACATGTAGGAAGTCACATTTCATATATGAACATTTCCTTCAGGATCTGGAACCTGACAGCAGCGACCATGGATCAGACCGCGGATTGTTCTGCCGACAGAATGTGGGAGAAACTACAGCAAACTAGAAACTGACATTTAGAGAAGTTACAACCGCATCTTTCATTAAAAGGAGGGAAAAGTGCAGGGCGGCTCACACGTCCACACAGAGAAATCATTATGTGTGAGTGGAGGCTGAGGAATGGTTATATTACTGCATGGTTTTTGGGCTCAAAGCAAATGGGATTAACCAGCCTGACCAACATACTAAATATAGATTAAAATCGCCTGTCCATGATCTTAATGTGTGTTTAATTAGATTAGATTGTATTAGTGAGGCTGGTGATTCAGCAGAGGTGGTCCCACTGGCAGTACAGACTGTAAAGAAATGTGTTATCAGCGCGTAATAACACAAATACTGATGAAATAAGAAGATAAGCAGCATCAAAGGAGCTTTTCTCTGCCGGCTGAGTAAACTCCTGTCACATAATGTCTCCGCCTCACTTTCTGGGTGTGATGCGGGCTTTTTTTTCTTCTTCTTCTTCTTTTCCTCTCCTCTCTTCTGTCACCATTCACTCGCTTACCTTCACAAAAAGTTCGAGTTTGGGTTGGTTGGCGTCGCTCATCTTCACCCGCTGAAGTTCAAACCTTTTACAGAGGGAGACAGACGCGATCCGGGTTAGAAAAAGACGCACAATTTACGCAAAAAGTTCTTCTTTCTTTTTCTTTTTTTTTTCTAAATGAGAAGTCGCGGCTGAGCCAAGCCCATCTTCCGCTGCGAAATCCGGTAGATTACTCGTTATAACTTTGCGGCAATCTCCGCGAGCGGCGGAGGAACTCCACAAAGCGAAGGTGCGCGCGTCCGGAGGGTGTTTGCGGTGGATTTTGCGGGTGAATTGACTCCCAGAAAGGGGCTCTGACCTGGCAGTGCTGAGAAGCTCTTGGTGCTGGTTTCTCCTCCCAGTGTGAGTCCGTCGGTCGGTCGGTCTGTCTGCAGCAGCTACACACTCCTCATCACACACTCCCCCCGTGCGCCTCCATTTCCTGGTGGCGCGTGACGAGCTGCGCCGCTCAGCGAATAAAACGAGTCGCTCGAGGGCGAAGGATGTGGAGGAGGAGGAGGAGGAAAAAAACTACAAACTCACCGATCAGTAAAAAACAGGGATTTTTACCCGCTTTCTGTATATTTAAAATCAACTACAGTCCAAAAAAAGCTACCAAAAAGTTTCATATTTTTGTTGACACAGCAGGAGTGTCATGGAGTGTTAGAGAGAAGGTTCCACTCTGTGTTTGCATGTTCTTCCTGAGCGTTTTTTCCAAGTTTCCTCAAAACCATGGATGGCTGGCTGGATGGAATATGTCCACGCATATTCCGATTTTCCCACATAGGAGGCATCTCAATGCAATTTGAATCGGTTCTTGCAATTCCAGGGTTCTGCAGCCTTTATGACCAAAACGAGCCGTTTTAGTCACTTTCCACCAAATAACATTCAACTGGAGCCGCAAAACACATTCAATAGTAAAAACCTTAAGGTTTCAAGAATAGTTTTGATATGTGAACTTAAACTGTTGCATTGATGAAGTTTCAATTCCAATTTAGGATGGTAAACATTTCAATACATTTTCAGCTGTTTTTGTACTTTTCCGGCATTTTATTTAGATAATCTTGACATTATATCTGTTTAACCGTTTTGGCTCCTTGTTAAGAAGTTTTTTGGGTTTTTTTTTACATATTCCCTCTTTTCATAAGCATTTTTTCTTTTAGAAATTCTAGTCATTTTAGGTTATTCAAGCTATTTCAGCAGTTCTTTTTCACCCATTTCCTGCGGTTTCAGTATTTCCCCCCATTATAGTCATTTTAGTTGGGCTTTTTTTCAAGCCATTTTAGTGAAGAGTTAAAATTACTTTTGAGAATAACTTTGACTGTGTAAATAAAATGAAAATAAGACGACATGTTTTTTACAGTGTAATTTTGTGAAAGGTTCAGAGAGCCACTACAGAAGAAGAAGTTGCAGACCCCTGCTCGAGCAAGCCTACTCAGAGCATGAACCGATGGAGCCACTTAGATAAGTTCTTACAAGACCAAGTCCAGGTGACATGATTCAAAGATCAGTAAATTAATCCAACCTTATTTATATCCGACTTTTCATGGAAGAAAATGCAGCACAAAGTCCTTTAAAGAGTAAAAACTAAATAGAAACAGAGTGATATATCACTCTGTTTCTATTTAGTTTAGTGGGTATACCCACCGACTCTCCATCACAGTTTTAGGTTGTTTGATATCCAGACGAAACTCACAGCCAGTTGAGAAACAAATGCCTCATCTTATCCGCTGGACCATACTCAGCTCCACACAGCTTCAGCATCTTCACCACTACGTGTCACTGTTGGACATTTAATTTATTATTTTCACCTGAAGATCAGACAGCCGCCCAACCGTAAAACTCCACTAAACTGACAAGAGCAGCATATATCAACTTCGTTATTATGTGTAAATGTGTGTATTCATATGTGATACTATTACTTCAGCCTAAATATTAAGATACTCACAGAGGAAGGTTTAATGTTACTGGAAACTATATTTTTAATATTGATGTAGTTGACTTACCTAATCTGATATTCCTACCCCCCTTTAATACACTAGTGTAGTTGTGTTGTTAGAATATTTGTATACCAAATATTTTAAAAAGTAGACATATTATGGCTTCAATTGGCATTGAACAGCCAACAATTTTAAATAATATTTATTTTAATTAGTCTTCATTATTAACATTCTTAAACAGTCTTAAACATGTGTTTTTTGTAACATGAAAATGTGATTAACCTGTCCTTTATCCAATCAGAAAAAGTTTCTTAAAAGGGTTGAAGAAAAAACTCATCATTCTGTTACTTCCTATACAAATCTTAATATTTCTTTACAACGTTTCTTCACCAACTTTTTCAAATACTCACAACTCCGTTGTTATATGTTCAGTGATGTGTGAATGTTTAGAAACAGTGTAACAAATTTTATTTATGATAATCTCTCCTTGGTTCTGTTTTTCTAACAGCCAGAAGAATGGCGTGTTGACGTAATATTGTTCAGGCTTTATTGTCACTTCAAGGACAAACCTTCGTTCTAAACTTGCTAAATTGTACATTCTTAAAATCACACTATGTTTAAAAACATGTAGCTATATTTGACGCTCTTTTGGTGTTAAAATATCATAAATGACGAAAATAAATCAGATTTATGTGGAATACGCTCATGTGAGTGAGGACTACAGTATCTCTGACCTTACAAAGATGGCCGCCTTGGGTAAGAGTGTCGTCACTTCCGGACTGCGCTCAGAGGAACGACCGATATGAGCCCGTCGCTTCCGGTAATGCCTCCTTTTCGGCAGCGGCTTTTTCCTCGCCAACATGCCAGTGAGTATTCTCAGGCCCCCACTGAACGGCATTTATACCCTTTACTGAAGCATTTAACAGCCGCCGCACGGCTCAACACATACGTAAAACCTTAGCGATCAGATTGCCGCCGGTCGAAGCGCGTTTCGTCGGGTTTTGGCTTCAATATCCACATCTAAAATCGAGCACATTTGGGGGCATTGTGACACAAGATGGCTGCGCGCACACCGCAAACATGGAGCCAGTTGGACGGAACTGCTAACTCGGAAACAAAAAAATTAACAGCCACGATTCATGGTGACGGCTTTGGAATAAGTAGGATAAGTCGTTTTGCAACTCGAGATAAATGTTTAAAGAGTGACATGTAATGGTTGAAACTGCGCAGTCTGTTATCTAATCCAGAAAAGTAGGCCAGAAGTGAAGCCTGGCGTGCAGACGCAGCACAAGAATACAAGACCTTTCTTCAGCGTTTTCACACAATTTACACTCCCTTGACCATATTTGCATTCTCATACTTCGCTTGTGTATTTATCTTATCTTTCTACTTGCGGAATCGACTTTCTCAGATCACTGACGTCCACCTCTTATTTCCTTATTCCACATTTTAGCTTGCAAAAGACTTGTTGCACCCATCCCCTGAGGAGGAGAAGAGGAGGCACAAGAAGAAGCGCCTCGTACAGAGTCCAAACTCTTACTTCATGGATGTCAAATGTCCAGGTACGTCCTCTGTCCAACCCACATGTTCTCATCTGTCAGGACGGTGAAGGGGATGTTGTAAAAGAGGATGATAATTGTGTTTGTTTTTGTTTTTTCTCCAGGATGCTACAAGATCACAACTGTGTTTAGCCACGCTCAGACGGTCGTGCTGTGTGTCGGCTGCTCGACAGTCCTGTGTCAGCCCACTGGAGGCAAAGCACGTCTCACAGAGGGTCAGTATTCACTGGTCTGTCGTGGTCGTCCACCATCCGGGCGTAATAACGGGCCAGGCAGGGATGGACGCTTACATCTCAGCACTTTGCTCATCTTTATTTGTTTTAATCAACTGAAAAATATAAAAACTGAGTAAAGGAGCTTGCTACTCTGCTGAATTTTAATCTTTGGTTATGGAGAGCAAATATCTATGAGAACTGAATCGATATCAGTTTTTATTATAGAGAAACTGGGAAGAAGGAAAAAAAGAATCTGATCTGAGAAGTTAAATTTAATTAAATGTAAGCGGACATTTCTATGAAAACCTAAAAATTGGGTTTATTTTGAATATGTAAATACTAAAAAAAGAAACTGAACAAGTCAAAAAACGTAAATTTGGTTTCTGTACATGTCCAAAATGGAGTTGGTGTAAATTGATCCTCCCTTAACTTAACATTATAGAGTATATTGTTAGTTGTTGAGCTATTTTAAGAGGTTTTCCTCAGTGTACTGGACCTTAGTGTCTTCTTTCTCCTTAATTGATAATTTTTCACAGCTTTAGTATTTACTCTTATAATAATAATACGCTTTATTTCTACTGCACTTTTCATTTAAAAATCTCCAAAGTGCTACAAGCACTGTATTACCAGAAATGTCTGTAGGATCTTCTATAGTTCTCCCGTATGGGACTGAAAGCAAAGCTCAGTTTGTTTTTGAGGACCGACGCTGGTTTAATTCAAAGCGTGATGGTTTATGTTTGTGCTGTGATGCGTTTCAGAGGAAATGATTAAGTCTGTTTAACTAGATTTTACAGCCTTGATGAAAGAGTTGTTCGTATCGACGGCGACACATTGCGCTCTCCGCACTGCTAAGTGACTGGACTTCCTACTTCGTGGTCTTCCAATCTCATTCCAGTGCCAGATTAACCTCGGTTTGCAGAAGGGTTGAGCTAGACCACTGGCTCCCCCCTTTCGAAGGCCGAGAACAATTGTTTACCCTCCTGATGTGGGGATTTGTTGACCTAGTCAGTCCTGTGACATCTCTTGTATCGGCACAATAGCCGCGTTGCTCCGCCCACACTGTTTGTGGAGCGTACTCCTCCTTTTGTGATGAGCTCACTGACCGTCATTATCTCCCCTGGCAGGGTGCTCATTCAGGAGGAAGCAGCATTAGCTGTTCTCCCGGAGCTGAATGGGAGAGGAGGGATGGACCGGTCGATATCAGCGTCTTCCGCGCCCCAACATGAACCAAGACCCGCAGACGGACTGAGCAGCAGGAGGATTTCCACTGTTCAGCAGATCGGTTGTTGCTGTAACTCCACCCTCCAACCCTGTCTCTCTGAATAAAATATTGTTTTGGCTATAGGAACGCTTTGTGTCTGGTGTTTCTGCAGGAAAGGTTTGAAGAAGGAATGAAGTTTTGTCACATTTATTACAAAGTACTGCAGGTTCATCTTAATTGTACAATACACTGTTCATTCACTTTTTATTACACAATCAGAAGAAGTGCCAGTGAAACGCTTTCCAAAAAGTTTCAGGCTCTTTTAGTACTGACGAATAAAAGTCAATTTGCTCATAAATTTGGCTGAAAGTGAAAATGATTGGACAATTTATAAAATATGTTTAAAACATGTCGATACAACCATGAGGATTTCAAAGTGGTCAGAGCAGTGATCAAAACATGCCCTCTGTAAGTGTTTCAGTGCAAAGACATAAAAGTATCATGGGAAATGTACCTATAACTAAAAATTCCTTAAACTTGAACTTTGCTTTGGTTTTTTAGAGGAAAACTAAATGTTTAACATTATGCCGTCCCACAACACTTCTAAGAGCACCAACCCTCCTATCCTTAGTATTTCTCTCATTCTTGAGCTGTGGAACATTTTCTAATAACAAACACCTGATTTTTAACCGGAGATACATTGAACTTAACTCGTGCTGAATTTTGCAAATCAGCTGAGGGATCCAGAAGCCTCTGACTCCGTGTTTGTCTCCAGACTAATGTTTGCAACAACCCGTCCTCTCCTTCAGGGGACGAGAATTATGTTATTGCATGTTTGAATAAATTCACCCTCACAGTTTGGCCTTGACGCCGATGCATCTTCTCCAGCAATAAATAATGTGACTGTATTTTATCGCCTCACTGACCACAGAAGTTCATTTTATTGACTTCATGTACATTTTTCCTTTGTGATTTGAACACTTTGGAAATCCCGCAGTTCCACACCTGGGCAGGTTTGATTTGTGTTTGACCCCCTTGACCTGAAGCCAAACGTGCAAATTTTGTGAGTCGATGTGGGAAAACCATTAAAAGTAAGTTAACACTACTACAATTTGGTTTCAGCTACAGTAAAGAAAAAAAAAACATGATTACTTATTTAAATACACTTTTTACAGACATGTGTACAGACTCCAGTCACGTTACTGACTGTTACCTCCTGCAGGAGAAGCTGGAGGAGCCTCCTCCTCCTCCTCCTCCTCCTCCTGCTGCTCTACCCGTCTCCTCCACTGGTGCTGGCGGCCTCAGTCTTCTCCTCCCTCTCCCTCAGCAGGTGTCGGATGGAGGAGTTCTGCGTGGACAGGGTGCTGGAGAGCAGCGGCATCAGGCTCCTGAAGCCCTCCCTCAGCTCCTCCACGTGCTTCTCCAGGCTGTGGATGTGTGAGTCCAGCTCGCCGCGGCAGCCCTGCACCTCGTACAGCACGTCGTACATCAGGTTCTGCATCTGGGCCAGAGCGGGGGGGGGCAGAGAGGAGAGCGGACCGGGGGCGTCAGCAGGCCCATGGTCGACGGTAAAAAGCCACGTCGGGTGCAAAGTGGTGCCTCTCTCACCTTGTTGAGATCCACGAGTGAGTTTCCCTGGTCGATGAGAATCCTCTTCTCCATCTTCATCCTGCGCAGCCTGAACATTATTTACATTTAGAACTTTTTCTGCCATTGAATGAGACATCCAGATTTATATACAAAGACAAAACTGGATTGAACAGAAACAAGAGGGAAGAGGAAATGCCGTCAGGAGAAGCAAACCACAAAACACTAAAGAAAAAAAACCATTTAAAGTTATTAGATTAAGTCTTTTAACTACATTACTGATTATGAACTGTTTCCTGACTACAATGTAATTTGTGTTTATCCTACCAAACTGTATGAGTGCCTCTTCCACGAACACAGTGTATATTATGCCAAAATATCATAATGAAATGATTTTTTCTCAGAAAGCCTATACATTTTTAGTGAAACATGTGGCCTCGAGGAAGGCGCACAGAAAAAGAAAAAGCACTAAAAGGTTATTGAATTGCAGATTGAGTAGAGATGGGCCAATAATGTATAAAACAATATCTTTATAAGGTTATGGCAGCAAAGCTCCCGAGTGCTACAGTGCCACTTCAGCATTTCACTTGAACACAATAAATTCACCCTTTTTCTGAGCAGTTTTAGAAGTTGCACAACCTGACCGTAAATTTTCAGAGACGAGTGTCGCCAAGAGTATAAAGCAGCGCGGAGAGTCACAACCTGAACCACTCTTAGAAAATGTAGTGACTCGGTTGAACATTTCTTTTATTGGCGAGATATTAAATTTAATTAAATTGGCCTGACTTTGGAGGTCGGCCATTTAATTTACGTTTTGCTTTAGATGACCAGCAACTTCAGGGAAAATTCTAAGTCCAGCTCACTCAGAGAGAAACTTCCTTTCAAGAAGGATATCGTATCGCATCACATCGTATCGTATCGTAGCATACCGTAGCGTATCGTACCGTAGCGTATCGTAGCGTATCATATCGCATCGTATCGCATCGCATCGTATCGTATCGTATCGTATCGTATCGTATCGTATCGTATCGTATCGTATCGTATCGTATCGCATCGCATCGTATCGCATCGTATCGTATCGCATCGCATCGCATCGCATCGCATCGTATCGTATCGCATCGTATCGCATCGTATCGTATCGTATCGTATCGTATCGTATCGTATCGCATCGTATCGTATCGTATCGCATCGTATCGTATCGTATCGTATCGTACCTTCATAATACATACCACATGATAGTAAAAGGTGTATAAAATGTAACTAGACCTCACAATTTAACTTACCCTGTAAAATGTTTTTTATATTTTCATTCAGCTGTTTTATATTTCTTGACCTTTTCACTGCTGCTCATGTGAATTTCCCCCATGGCAGGACGAGCGTCGCATTATATTGTATCCCATCAGATCACTGTAAACATTCTCTATCATCCATTTTGCTGTTGCTTTTCCTCGTGTTTCTGGATAAACATGCACTTGAGGCGTTGATTGATTCCCGCTGAGTGTGTCTGTCACATGCGAGGAGTCAGTGTCAGTGTCTTACTCGTGGATGGCCAGGAGGAGCTTGCGCTGGTGCATGCGGACTCTGGCGTTGTCTTTCTCTCTTTCCAGCTTTGTGTGCTTGTAGATGAGCCAGGTCTCCCTCAGCACATTTGCAGCAGCAATTTTTATCTAGTAAAGAGAAAATCGTTCGGAGGGTTATTGCATGTTTTATGCACATAACCTCAAAGGGCTCTTATTTACTGCACGGCCTGGATAGCACCCACCGACTGTGTAAATCCCAATGCAGCTACTCTCCCCCATAATTAAGATTCATTTCTAATATAAGAAATACTTCTGTTGATGGGGGAGACACATTTACTTGTAAATATTTTTCCAATCAGTGCAAGTGGTGTTGAACAGGAAAATTTGTCACCAATCACAGTTAAAACATGAAATGTACACAATCTGCTGGAAAATTAAGCTCCATCTCTCTATATCACTTTATATAACCCCCTTTATATAAAACCCTCCGGTCACAAACGTACCTCTATGAAACTAGGCCATCACTTCCCTAAATATCAGTTATTCAGCCCTAATTTCATATTTTAACCTGTTTTCTGGGGGATTTCTGTTGTCAGTGCTGAATTTCCTGCTAATTATAATCACTGCATGCAGTGAAATACGATTCTGTGACGTGTGAATCTTCACTTGTTATCCAGAGTTAAAGAGACACAAAACAACCAGAGAGCATTGAGATATTTGACATGATTGCTTCTTGATGCTTGATGGAATTATATCGGTGGACAGTAGGACTCTGTAATGTTAAAGCTTTAATGTGAAATAAATCCAATCTTTTTCACCTGAAATTGTAAAATATGTGTGTTTTTGTTTTAGATTTTCCAACTGATTTATTTTTTTTTTTTTAATATTCTGTAAAAATTCCTTTAGAATTGAAATGACCAAGTATTCTAATTACTCTGATAGTTGTTTGTTGCTACGGCTTTCTGATTTTGTGTCCTGTTAATTTTATTACTATTATAATTTTTTAAGTTTCAGTCATTTTATGTAACTTTGTGAATAATTTCACTCACATTGTTCATCTCTATTATATGGTCAATCTGTGGTCGTTTTGTGTCTCTTCTTGGTTTCTTTTGCATGTTTATGTGCAGAATTAGTAGAGGTGGTGTATAAGTTCAGTTATTTTGCATCCAGTCGGTCTGTGCCACTCATTTGCTTTGCACATTTTCTCTCAGTTTGTGGGTTCGACTTTGTCATCATCGTTTGTTGTCATGCAATCAACTGTGTATATTTCAGATTATGTTTTGGTCATTTTGTTTCGTTATGCAGGTTCGACGCATTCAGTGTCACAAGAGAGTATTTTCACTGTGAAGCAACACAATACGGTGCAGTATAAATACATTATTATTATTATTTACCCTCTTGGAGATATGTGAGTCCATCATGAAGTTGTGGACGTGTTTCTCCGCCCTCGTTAACTCCAGTTTCCTGGCAACCACCGCCACCACCAAAACTGTGCAGCCCGCTCCCTGCAAGAGTCGTCATCAGATGTTTAATCCGCGAGTCGGATTCACAACCTCAGCTAATCTCACTTGTTCCAGAGTATCAGCTCTCGGTTTCACCATGATCCCGGTGAGGAGGCAGATGCTGCGTCCGCAGTAGGTGTGAGGGACGACGTCTCCATAACCGATGGACAAGAAGGTGACAGAAACCATCCACAGGGCCTCCATGTAGTTACTGCTCAGGTCCCTGTAGTTGTGGTGTCTGCAGGGGCAAACCCACTGTTTTAGACATGGAGATTCAAGTAATTTTATGTGACATTAATCTTGGTCTCAAATGGTGCAGTGTGTTTGATTTATAGAAAATAAGCTGTGAAATTTTACTTTGCTCACCTTACTTATTCCAAAAGTGAAAGAGAAGCTATGGTGGCCCATGTTAAAGGTTGTCTTCAGAAACCAACTTTGGTTTTTTCTGTCCTGAGTCACTTAATGGAGCATGTCTTCTACACGTATTAGGACTAAAACTCTCCTTGTAGATGGGAGGAGCTCAATGTTTGAAAAGTAACACAGACACAACAATTCTGACTTTATCTACACAAAATACAGTTTTCTATTCTGCTTATTGATTCTCTCTCAATGTTAAACATTGTTTTGGTTTTTTTATGCAAATCATGATTGTTGATGTCTGTTATTTTCTTTAACGTCTATGTTGTAAGTTTGGACCGTTTTACTTTCAATTAAGTGACTTTGTGAAATCAATTATTATCTATTTTTAACATTTAATGTAAAATCCATGTGCGTGTGCACAAACCTTTACTTTGGATGACATAAAAGCAAGATGCAATTCATACTTTGGTGTTAGAGATATAATTATTTTATAATCCACGGCATTACTTATACAATCACGTCTCCATGTGCTTTTGTGGTAGTCATCCATTTTCTTAAAAAAAAAGCTATGTTTTAAATGTCTGTTTTGTCTTTACCTTTGAAAAGCATACGCAGTTAACAATACCAATAGGTATATCCTATAATGCTGACATATTACAAATATGTCAAGATTAGATATCATTTTGACTGTATTTTATTTGTTCAATGTAGAAATATTAAACCAAAAATGCCATAAGTTTGAATATGATCAAAGAAATATCAACGAGGGCTAGAAAACGACTGCAGCCATGATATCTCATACCTCTCACAAACATGTAAACCCCACGCTGCCACGATCCACAGAGAAACACTGAAAATCATGAGCACTGTCCCCGGGTAGGTGGTCATCAGTGTTTTCCCAACGAACCGCGTGTTGAAGTGTATCTGAAGATCACAGGTTGGGGACATACGTCATGATTTTGGTTGTATTGGCCTACTTAGGACAACTATTTAGGATAGCACCTGTCAGATTATGACTACGTAATAGATGGAGGACATGAGGGATAGAAAACTTGTTCTCAATCTGGCTTGATACATGGATAGTAGGTTCGGTATTATGGAGGCGGAGGGGGGTGGGGGTGGCAGAGGTCATTTTCATCACTCTTAAATAGCAGTGGCAAGGGAAGGGATTAGCCAGGTGCGTAAAGGGAAACTAGTGAGGAACGTCATCAACATGTAAACCACTGGGGGTTCATGGGAACAGAACTGTGATAATCACACCTCGAGTGTCACACCTTTACAGACCTCTCGGCCCACCTAGACACGAAACATAAAAACACGTGCATTAAATGTTCATTAAAGAAGCACCGCCTAAATTACTGTCCATAATTTAGACTGAATTTCTCATAAATGGTCGCTCACAGGAGGTTACTTCTTGCTGCCACACTTAAGTTTGGGTATGCAGAACCTCAATTTTCTAGTTTTATAGTGTTATGAGGGCTATCCAAGCTAGTTAAGCCCAAGGCCGGATTGTGAAGGGAGCTGGTGGGTGGCCTCCCACCTTGTTCAGCGCTCCGATGCTGCGGGAGGCGGTGTCTGTGAAGAGGCGGCTGTGCAGCATCATGGCCCGGCCCAGCAGGTACAGCCTCAGGAACATGGGCAGGGCCAAGACGATCTCCAGCTCGGTCTCCGACAGGGTCAGGCGGGTTTTGG
The DNA here is from genome assembly GCF_963383615.2 of Lipophrys pholis. Taxonomy (NCBI): domain Eukaryota; kingdom Metazoa; phylum Chordata; class Actinopteri; order Blenniiformes; family Blenniidae; genus Lipophrys; species Lipophrys pholis. The sequence goes on along the minus strand of NC_137643.1, from coordinate 7,502,724 downwards.
TCTGCTGGAAGTACGCCATCAGACCCACTGGGTAAGGATGGATGGCCACTGCAACCAGTTCCAGTATTATCAGAGCAAAGCGGTCGGTCGTCATGGCAATGCGCCAATCCTCGGCTCCAATGTCATGAACGTAGAGCTACGAGAGGAAAAAATACACATTTTTGGCTTTTTCTTTGATTTTCTTTCCGACGTCCTGACAATGCTGTTAGCGAGTCATAAAACGAGTGCTCGAACCTTGAAATTAAAACTCAACACAACTGAGTCTGAAAAAGGAAAAATGGAACTAAAAACTGTTTCTACAAGCAATTTCTTTGAGCCGGGGCGCGATAACGTTTTGCCTCAGATTGCAAGACACGTATAAATCGGAGAGAAGGTCACTGGAGGAGGACTTGCGTAAAGAACACAGATTACATAATGAAGAGGGGATAAGTTACCTGCACCTCACAGCAGTGGTACGCTATGATGAGGCCGAGCAGGAGAAGTGTGGAAAAACTGATGACCGACTTGATCACGAGGGAATAGATGGAGCTCTGCAGCACACAAACATTACATCATTGTGAGTTGATGACTGGCATGACAAAGCTGTATGAAAGATCTATCAAATGGCATGAGAAATTCTATGTAATCCGATAATCTCATCCACATCTATGCATGTAATCCATGGACATGATATAATGTACATGATCCAACAGGTTTCTGATGACAAGGATAAACAATCGTTGTCTTGTGAACTTTTTTCATAGGGTTTGTGACCGTGTTCGACCGGTCCTCTCCTCACTTTCTCACCTTGCTGTAGACGCTCCAAGAGAGCTCCGTCTCCAACACCATCATGACCACTCCGAAGAGCCCCACCGTCAGGGCGCAGTCGTTCAGCTGCTGCCTCCTCAGAAACAACGACCTCCTGTGGTGGAGGCGCCAGCCGATGTTGTGGGTCCTCGAGTACGAGTCGTCCTTTGCATTGGGCTTGCGTTTCGGGCTGTGCTGTGGACTGGCACTGGGGCTCCGACTGGGGCACTCGGCTCCCGGCAGCAGGCCTTTGATCGCGCAGCGTTCCTGCTGTTGATAAGCCTCCGCCTGCTGGTGGAGGCTGTCGTCCCTGCTGGTGATGATTATCTCCGGGAGACTCTGGCGGTCTTGCATTTCCAGAGAAACCCGGCTTGACCTGTGTCGTCCTCGGCCATCAGCATCTCTGACATCTAGATGCGACCTGCAGGGACCCTTGAAAGGCGACCCGCAAGACGACATGGGCACGTCAGTGAAAGATGTGACCTTCTCCTGCAGTCTGTGAGGGCCTGCGTTTTTAACTTTGCCCTGGTGATTTCGCTCCTTGTGTGCCGGGTTCTGTCTCGCCCCCCCTGATCTTTTGTCACATTTCCTCTCTTTGCCCTTGGGTTTGTCCGCTCTCCTGTTGGAGCGAGGAGAAGCCGTGACATAAAGGTGGCCGTTGTACAGCGGCGTGGTCGCCAAGGCCTGCGTTCTGTCCAGCCAGACCGTATGATCGGCCGGTGCTTGCACTGTGTGGTGGATCCCGCATTGTGGCGCACAAGACTGCGGCGGAGGGACCATTCTTGGTGGGAGGAGGGGGCGGTGGTCCTCCACGTCGTCTCCATCCACCACGGACAGGTTCATAGACGGGGAGTGCTCCATGGCGAGAGGGCTCGGCGTTCTTTCAGAGTGGTTGAAGCGAGGATGGCAGGGGACAGAGAGACGACAACGTTAGACCAAACAAAAACAAGTGAACAGATGGCAACAGCACTGTGAGGGAAGACTGAGGCGGAAGTTTTACTCACGAGAAGCTTAGTGATCAGAGATTTCCGAAATGTCTCTTTTGCATTTTACGTTTGCGTATGCTCAGCTGAATCTGTTTTGTTCTCTCACGTCTCATCCAGGTCTTGTTTGAATGAACAGTCAGTACTTAGGCTTCCTCCCACATGGGTTTATGTTCTTACCTTTTTGTTCAGGTTCTTGAGTCTACTATGAACATGAGGAAAGAGTCTTATTTTTTAGTCAGACAGCAGTTCTGTCCTGTAATTCTCCCGCCTGCTTTAGAATTCAATCCTATCGTCCTGACGATCACATCTGCCCAATTCTGAGGAGATCCTCAAGTAAAATCCTTCTGCCGCTTGAAAAGCCTTAAACACATTGCTCCCATTGAGAACATAAAAGCAGGGCTGCGTCTCACAAAAACATGCGATGTGTTCAGATCAAAATATTCCCAACGTCCGCACTCTGTAAGTAAGAACTTTCCTGCAATCCATTAGCAGCTTCGGCATCACAGCAGAGCTCCTCCCATCGATTCCAGCAGAGGTTATGAACTTTTCCCGCACGTGACGACATATGAAGCAAATACCCACGGATATCCATTACATTTTCAGGCATTTATTCCCTGTTTGGCTTTGTTTTCTGCTTTATCTTGTATCGCCATCATGGTATCTTCCTTAAAGCTGGCGGGGCTTAATGACTGCAAAGACTTTAAGTTGCAGATGTTACAGAGAGCAAAGGCAAAGACCGAATCATCTGTCAGCGTTTTTTTTTTTTATCTGGGATTGGCAGATTTCATCCTCCGTGTGTGTGTGTGTGTGTGTGTGTGTGTGTGTGTGTGTGTGTGTGTGTGTGTGTGTGTGTGTGTGTGGGTGTGTGTGTGTGTGTGTGTGTGTGTGTGTGGGTGGGTGCATTTCCTGACAAATGGGTGGCCTGATGTTAAAAATCAGCCTCAAATTAATTTGAAAAGTTTGACATGAATTGCTGTTGTATTGGATTTCATTTCTAATTCCGTCGGTTGGTGCCTTTACAGCCTTCACAGAGCTCCAAGTCGGTTATACAAACTTTTTATTTCTAATAAATCCAATCTTCACGAGAGAATAATAGTCCTCGATATCAATGCAGCAGATTAGTGTTGAAGATTAATCAAGTGAGACAGCGATCTGATACTTATGAGCTTATGAAATATGAAATATGTCACCCTTGAATCGAACAATATGCACAAAGCAGAGTGGCGTATTAAGCATTAAAGTCATAACAATGACATTCAAGCATCATTTATTTATCTAAATCCTGGTGACAGATGGGTCCACAGATAATAGAGCGAGGCCCAAGGAGCAAAGGGTGGGCGGAGCACATCCGGATAGTAGCAGGATAAAGAACGGCATTATCTAATCTGAAGACAACATGTATTTAAGGATAGATAGAGGGTGAAGGAGGTGAAGGGGGGTTGCGATGCTGGTGGGGAGCTGAGGCAGTGAATGAGTACAGGTGGAGGAGCTGAAACATGGTGCTGGTCTGACCATTCATTCGAATTTTTACTTCCTCTGGCTTCCCTCCAGATGTTAAATAGATTAATTATGCTAAAACTACTCCATGCTGCTCTGGGACTTCGCCAGATGCTACTGTTTGGATTTTTTATTTATTTTTTATTTTTTGCCTTGATATTACACAGGAAGAGGGCCTTCCCAACTCTTTGTGTCTCAGTGCGTGACTGTCAATACTAAAACTCCTCTGTTGGTAAATACAGACCCTCCCACACAGAGGAGTAGAGGACAAGTTACCGAAATATGAACATTTGATTTACTGAACTGACGTAACAGTGGTGTGTGACTCCCTCGACTCCGCTTATCATGGGGGCTACTAATGTTCTCCAATGATGACGTCCTTTAAAGAACAAGATGCTGAAAGGATATATGCACATCTGCAAGGACTCAAATTAATTCAAGCCTCCTGCCAAGTGTTTGTAAATCCTTGCTGCTGCGGCTGGTAGCTAAGCATGTCAATTCTGGGCTCTGTGGCCGGTCGCCAGCGCGGCTTCAATTAGTCTTCTCTGCTGCAAATCATCCTCTGGCTGTGAGGAAAGTGAAATTAAACGGGGATATTCTGAGTGGACTAATTGCTGCGGCTGGTAAATGGCAAATCCCCTTCGTGCTCTGAATCTTCACTGCGTGCCCGTCCGTCTTCTGGTGAGGATATTAATTGCTTTGGTGAGATCTGTTGGTAAACATTTGTCAAACGATAAACAAGAACAGCTTAAAGGTCAAGATCAGGATAAATGAATAGTTTGAGACTTTGGGAGCCATGCTGATGTAATTCATTGGGTAATAACACGAGAGGACATGAAAAAACCCAAATATACACGCCTGAAAGTAAATATTGGGTCAAATAGGTTTTATTAAAAGTGAATGGACATAAAATATTCAGAGTTTTGTAAACCAGTGGTAATGTGGGAAATATATATTCTCTGTGCGACAGGAAACTAGTGTGAACTAGAAACCAAACTACAGTAATTGGTTGAATTTTTGGGGGATTTTATTTTGGATTACCTGTAGGTGTCTGATAGATTTAATTTAATAAAGGAAGACCAGCTATACTGCAGTCAAATAAACTCAATAGTCTTCAGTACTCTTGCTATTTTCTTCAACTGATATGTTTTAATATGGTTGCTCAGAAGCAGATCAGAGTTGATTCACTCATTGTTTTTTTTAGACTGTAGTTTCCTGATGAAAGAGTAATATAGATCTTTATGTTATCTGCATAGTTATGATAGCACATTATGTCATTATCTAAAATCTGAGCCAGTGGGAGCATGTCAATGTAAACTGAAGTGGACCGAGGATGGAGCCTTGAGGAGTTCCACATGTATTTTTGTTAAGCCCAGCCTTGAAAGTCCCTGTGTTTTAGACAGGTTTTAAACCAGTTTGGTGCTGCGTCAGAGACGTCCACCCAATGCGGCCGTCTGTCTAGCGAAACGTCTTGATCAACAGTGTCAAATGCAGCAGGCGTCTGTGTTCAGACGCTGGGAAAAGGCTGAACACAGTGGTCAGCCTGACGAACAGAAACCAGCAGAAACGTCCTTAAATGGGCCCCTTATTCCAAACCTGTACATGTTCAAGGCCTGTAACCTTTAACTTGTGCCCTATTGCATACTAAGTTGAGTCAATAGTTCAACTTCAACAATATTCTCCCACACATTAGCAGCTACTTAAATGGAGACGGCATGTATTGCCACCTCAGGGGTGGATTAGAAAGTTGAGAGTTGGAGTTCAGAAGGTTTTCTCCAGTGATAAATTATTCTCATCCACTTCCTTTGAAGAGTCACTGCAAGTTCTAGCAACCAATTTGCGACTCCAATAAATGTTGAGATTTTTTTGTACAAGAGTGGACTTTACTACATTGTATGACGGTGTAGTGGTGAGCGCCGTTTGCTCACAGAATACATGGGATCGATTGACTTTACACAACTTAATGACATTAGATAAATAAATGAACTCTATGATATCTAATTTCCACAGCAGGTTTTGGTATTTACTTGCTTAGTTTCACATGAACACTGGAAACAATTGGAAGACCATCAGCATCTATCTGGACTTCAATAATTAACTCGTGTAGTTTGGTTTCAATCAATGGAGGTTCCAATAAATCGCTGCTCCAGTTCAAGAAATATTGACATATAAACTCAGATAAAGCCTTCGGTGAGCGGCTTTAGATTCCCCACATGTGTGCGTATGAATAATGTGAATGGCAGATTTTCAAAAGGTAAAAGAAAACAAAAAAAAAAGATAACTTTGATTTCATGCTCATACATTTCAAGCTGCTACAGAGAAACTAAACTGCATTGCGCGCTGTTTGATTTCACATCATGTCCACTTTTGTCCCACCGCTCCAGAGCTTACATCTAATTGTCTATTAGTAGAGAATTGCATCTGCTCAGTTCCATTCAAGACCCATCCACAAAATAAGCCCCTCTCACCAGACATCACAGCATGTGCTTGGTTTTGTCGATAAGTAAAGGGGACGTGTCAGCGTAGGAGCAGGCCGACTCCAATCAGCAGAGTAATTAAAAACACACAGCAAAGCGCTGCAGAGCACAGCAGCCCCGATGGCTGCACTGTCAGGGACAGTGTTCAGCATTTAGCACCGAGCGGGGCGAGCACTAGTCACGCCAGGTCAACATGATGGCCGTCTCGGCCTCAGCTGCGCAATCAGCATCACAATTAGGAACTTCCACCCGTCCATCTTCAGTACGGCTGGATTCAACTTCAGGTTCACAACTTCTGGAGCTGATCCCAAACCGACTCTGGGCTGAGGAAGGATTCACTCTGACAGGCCGCCAGTCCATCACAGGTCGAACACAGAGAGACAGACACACTCATGTTGACACCAACCGGCGATTTAGTGCAACCAGTTTGCAGAAAATGCAAGTTTTTTGACTGTGGGAAGAATTTATTACGTTCTTATTGAACTAGGTCGGTCAATTGAAAACCAGATTTAATTTGGAAAAAGCAGATTCAAAAACAGTAAGTACATGAAGAAAAGCATAAAAGTAAATAATCATACAATATGTCGTTGCAACCCGAAATTAGATAAGATGGAATAGAAGACAAAAATAAAACATATGAATGCCAAAAAAAAAGACTCCCTATTCCTGTGAGTCCATAGCAGTAACCATCCACATCCCCTGAAAATTACCAACATTCTTTTAAAAAAAAAAAATTAAGATAAACAGCAGATGTTCAGGAAATGACCTGTGGTGCAATATCATTGTCCAGATGATGCTCGCAATTCTTGTTTTCCTCCTCCAGCTCTCATCATCATTAATTCACAGTGTGCTCATTGTTTTCACTCATCTGCTGGCATTGTTTCCTAATTAGACTCGACTTTATAGCACTGACTCTCATCATCTTCTCGTGCCATTTAGCCCACTTTCTTTCTTGTTAATTAACAAGAAGGCCTGCCAGGGCCGCCGAGCTGCAGTTTGGAAAACAAACCAGCAGATGTCACCCACGCCTCAGTGCCCCCAATGTGAATTTTGATGAAGCGTAATGAATTTAGGTTTTTTGGGCTCATTGTCAAGCTGGTGCATAACAGCGCCACAAGCTTTACTCGCTTGATTATAATTTATTTTTTTCCTCCTTCATGAGATGAACTCAAAGTCAATTTGGCACACATTTACGCAGCAACGTTGGATGCATGCATCGCGTGCAGCAACAGGATGCTGCTGCTGTGATGATACATTGCGTCCTCGCTCCTCCACGCGCCGTGCACGTGCAGCCTTCCCCCGCGCTCACCGGTGACTCGGCCATCCTTCTTCCTCCTGCCTCGAGGGCCGCTTCAGCGTCCTCCGCGTGCAGCCGAGCGTGAACCGGCAGCCCCGGAGCGCCGCGGCGGTGTGACAGGCAGCCCGGGAGGGAGAGGGGTAATTCCGAAGGGCAGTAGAAGTAATAGGGTAATCTATTATACCGTCCAACTCTTTTCTTGCCCCCTCCTCCTCCTCCTCCTCCTCCTCCCTCCTCTCAGTCCTTCAGTTTCTCGCTGCCTCTGCCCTTGCATCAGCACTTCATGCGGCGGAATGAGAAGTCGAGTTTAACTATGCACATTTCCGTGGCCCTCCTGCCGAGCCCAGCACTTTCTCAATTAAACCGGAGTCCATCTGCCCCGCTGATTCAAAGCTGCGCCTCCCGCTGCGCGAGGGAAGAGGGGGGGGGGGGGGGGGGGGGGGGGGGGGGGGGCACCTTCACCGTGCGCGCGCGCACGCACTCACACGCACGCTTTCCAGGCCAGCAGTGCGTGACCACAGCCACTGTGCTGTGTTATCATATGTGAAAAGCAACTGTCGTATATTTGTCACACATGTTGAGCAGCCACATGGCGCACACGGGAGCCGCAGGGGGATTATGTGGAGGGAAGATGGCGCAACGAGACAATTTATAAAGAGGCAAATTTGCTCAAACTTTAAGAGATATTGTGGCCATCTAATTGGATTAAGAGGATTATTTTTGAATAGTTTGTATATTATTATGCACATATGGATCATATATAAAGCATTTTCACCTATCTACCCCTTCCCCATCCATCCATCCATCCATCCAGCGTCTATACTGCTTTATCCAACTCAGGGGACATTTCCCTTTAAACTTCTTCAGTCAGTTCTCCATTAGAGTTAAGATCCTTTAAAACCACTGCTTCTTTTGACTTTAATAAGGTCAACTCATGGCAATAGACCAATTACAACCTCTTCTGGACCATCTCCCTCCGCTCTGTCGACCCTCTCACCCCCATCACTGACATTGTTTTCTACTCTCCATTTTGGTCCCACCTCCCAGAGAGACAGAGGCAGCGGAAGAGGGAGAGAGAGAGAGAGAGAGAGAGAGAGAGAGAGAGAGAGAGAGAGAGAGAGAGAGAGAGAGAGAGAGAGCTCACAGCCAGCATCTCCTCCTCTTCCTCCTCTCCCGGCTCCCCTCTCTCCCACCACACGCTCTCACACTCCTTCCCTCTCATGCCGACTGGATGCAGACCAGAGGATTTCCAGCAGCTTCCTGAGTCTGTGCTCCCTCTCCTCTCTCTATCCCCTCCACCCCCTCCTCCACCCCCTCCTCCACCCCCTCCTCCTCCTCCTGTAACATCTGGAGCTTCACCTCTTCTGCCTCTTCTTTTCCTCCTCCACCAGGATGTGGCACTCGGTGGCTCTGCTCCTCTCTGGATTCTCGGCTCTGATCCACGGTGAGTCCGCTCGCATCTCTCTCGCTCTTCCAGTCTGTTTTTTTATTTTTTTTTTCAGGAATCTGATTGAAGTAGCGTTACGGGAATGTAGGGGTTCAGAAAACTGGAGTCGCTGCTGCTGATGCCTGATCCGTGAAGTGTGCACAGGAATAAGTAGAGAGGGAAAAAGACTCCAGTCGGAGAAAAGTGAGGATCTGGCTCACCTGTTTGCAAGCCTGTTTACATCCCTGCATTTCTAGTACCGAGTTGTTATTTTTGGGACACACGTTTGTTTGACCCAGGGGTTGGATGCTTGATTTGACATCAGCAAGACACACTGTCGAAAGACAATCTCAGCACTTCACTGCCTTTCCCCCCCTCATTCAAGCCTCGTTTTCCCCACATCAAAACCGGTGCACGTCAGGGGACGTCGCTCCACACATGGTGGCAGATCAGTCAAATTGCACGTATGGATCGGCTCTTCCATCTTGCCTCCCTGCTGTGGACGTGTTGATGCAGCCGAGCTGACGGGGCTGCGAGCAGTACAAGCTGCAGCTGAGTGTAGAAGGCTGACAGCGAATGGCAGAGCGGGTGAACTTTCCCTGCGGGCAGAGGCACCAGCAGCAAAATCGTGTTCACCCGGTTTGTTTGTTGTCAGGAGGAGTTTTTAGACCAGAGAGTGGAAGACATAAAAAGACACGAGAAGATAGAGAGCAAAAGTTTCAGACTGTATTTTTTTGGGGGGGGAGGGATTTTAAAGTCAAAAACATCCTCAGTTTCTTCTTTGCCTTGAAGGAAACAGGTTCAGCTCACTGTGCCTTCATGAACCCTGTTATTGCTGTTTCACACTCAGAATAGGTTCGTAGTGTTTCTTCTCCGGGCTGCATGTCATTTCCCCAAAGATTGAGTGTTATTTTCAACACCAAGACATGATTTCTAACGGCTGAACTAAGAAATCTGCCATTTCTGAGCAATATTTTACAACCTCTATTCGCATTTCAGCATGACATAAAGATTTAAAAACCTCCAGATCTTGGTCAGAATAAAAATTCAGCATGTCTGGATGAAGCTTGCCTCTGTGTTGGTGGAGTTACCGTCTGTCCATGAATGTCTCTATACAACATTTGATATGTACCTTTGAGTGTTTCAAATCAACCCAATTACGCAGTCATTAGTGCCAATTATGTACTGATAATGTTTCCCACTCGTTCTAATTAGATTCTCTTCACTGAGCGTTCACTGCACTCTGTGTGAATCTTCCTCTAAATCAGTGATGATGTGAGGGTGGGCTTCCCCTGGAAACTCTACAGCAGCAAGGAATATCTGGGGGTCAGGGGGCCTTTTAATTAGTTTTTTCAAATGGTAATTTCTTAAAAAAATTGTGATCAAAGGGAATCATGAATGAAGGAAATGCGTGGAGAGAAGAGAAAAAGGAATTATTTTATTAAATGACATTGTTAAATGTAATTTTTTGTTGGAGGTTTGGGACTTAACTGGAATTATAAAATTAACTACAGTCCCAAAGTGTAACATTGACTACAGTTGCAGACTATATGTGAAGACTAGCAGCCCTATTATTACCAATGGATCTCAACAGAAATGAACAAGAATGCCATATAATGTGTAGAATTCAACAAAAAAAGGGCAACTTGGTGTAACAGAAAGCCTCCATCCCGCCTCATACACGGTCAGTGTCAAGAGAAGCATAGCTAATGGTGATAACGGATAAGATTTGCTTTCAAATTTCAGGTAATTTCATCATTAAATCCAGTATTTTGCACCCTTTCCCCTGTGTGTTTTCATAAGTCATGTTCTTCAGGATGTAGCAAAAAATGAGAGAGTGCAGTTCCTCGGGGGCAAAATCTTTTGCTTTCATCAGCAACATTTATTTCCACAAACATCCATCCTGTCAATTAATTCCTTAAGTTTTTTGTAAAATGTTTTCCTTGACTACTGGTGTGTTTTTTTTTCTTCATTTAAATCAGTGCTGCAGTGTAACTAAGTGGTTTACTCTGAAATCTGGCAGGTTTTCCACAGACCTGAGTGACGTCTTTCTGCCCCCTCAGTGTCGTTGCAGGGCCCCCACCAAAGGAACCTGCTGAAAAACCTCTTGAAGGACTACAACCGGATGGAGCGGCCGGTGGGCAACGACTCCCACAGCCTCACCGTGGTCTTTTCCCTCAGTTTGATACAGATCATGGACGTGGTAGGTGTCCACAGCCACCGCTGTTCACCACCCACCAGATGGATGAACGATGGCGTGAGGCAAAATATGTATGTCTAAAATACAAATCTATTAGGGATTTTTAATGCAGCTTTTCTTCTTGGAAAACACATGTTTCATAAATAATTGATGCATAAACGATTAAAAAAGCAACATGAGCGAAAGCATTTCGGTGATAATTGTGGTGATCATACCAATGATCTTTTATCAGAATTGGGAATTCATTTGAAAAGTTGGAGGTGTAACGTTTAACCCAGATGCAAAGTCATGTTCAAATCCCTTCCTCTTAATTTACAGACCATTGATTTCTGCAGAAACGCAGTGTGCTTAAAAAACATTTGACTCGTGTTTTGCAGGATGAGAAGAACCAGGTCTTAACCTCCAATATGTGGCTGCGGATGGTAAGGACTGGAGAGTGTTTGGAGTGACCATGAACTCTCTGCTATTCACTCATTCGCTCATGCTTTCGATGAAGCGGTCGACAGTGTCTGCAACATGTGGATTAAAGTCATGACCTGCACTCCTTGAATCTGATGATAATATCTGTCAGTTTGAGAGGAAAGCGGAGTTAAAAGCTCAGCATCCTTTGGAAATAGAAAAGCGGTATTTCTTTAAATATGATTTATATCTTTAGTAATACATGCCAGCTGAGGAGCACTGGGGAATTGAGATGAAGCCGCTTACCTTTAGCCTGTGAGGACACAGACTGCATGTGTGTGTGTGTGTGTGTGTGTGTGTGTGTGTGTTTGTGTCGAGGGTCAAAGCTGTGTGCATTTATTTAGTAACTGCTGCAGTTTTAAACACTTCATCAGTGTTGTCGCATTCCTTCACAATCACAGTTATAACAATATTGGCACCGTCACCGACATTTTCATTAATTTCGTCAGTCATTATCTGCACTGCACTATCATTATCTTAGAAGTAAAAGTAAATAAAGCAGTTGTAAATGATAGCTAATGGGGGAAAAAAAACCTTCATTTAATTACTTTCGGCTGGCATTTAGAAGCTGATCCTCGCTAACAGCCAGAGGAACGTCCCTTTAAATCTCGGAACAGAGACACCTTTTCATCCTATCATTTTGTTCTCTTGTGCTTCAGTGTTGCTCATAAAGTCCCTGCAGCTCTGCTTTTAATAATGAAGCCATGCCATATGCATTACAGAGTTGGTTTGATCACTATCTCCAGTGGAACCAGAGCGACCATCCCGGGGTAAAAAACCTTCGCTTCACTACAGATCAGATCTGGACTCCAGACATCCTGCTCTACAACAGGTACAACTAACACCTGAACACACACTTCTCACACAGATGCGCCACTGATGCCACTCCCCCCCCCCCTGTCCTTCCTCAGTGCAGATGACGACTTTGACTCCACGTTTAAGACCAACGTGCTGGTGAACTCCAGCGGATATGCCGAGTATATGCCTCCAGGTGAGCCTCCTCCTCTTCCTCATCTCTCTTTTCTATCATTCATGATCCTTCTCTCTCGTGCCCCTGTCTCCCTTCATATCACCTCCTCATTTCCCCAAGGTGCAGCGCCAGCATCTCATTCCGCAGCCTGGGCATGCCTTGCCTGTTTGTACACTTGACATTAATATTTTATCAGAATGAAACTGCATCCCTGGTTAGTTGCTGGTTCCAGATTCCCAGAGCCGAGAGTAACGCCTATAAATAGGAGTCACCCGCTTCCTCTCGGCTTCCTCTCTTAACCCAAATGCACGATTCACACCAGCCTGTGAAAGTAATGACTCCCGTGGGTTTCCACAGGTCTTTACTTTGTACTTTCTCAGTCTTTTCTTTATACACAAGATTACAGAAGTCGGAGACTGAATCCCCCGTGTTGATAAGGGTTGAAGTGATATGGCCCTCTGAAGTGAAAGTCAAGGACTGTGAGCTCAGAAAACAACACTCTCTAAATTCTGCTCAGCAGTCATGTTTATTAATAAGCTGCTGCTGAATGCACACACAGCTGATGAGCCTGTGACTTGGATTCGAGTCAATTAGAGGAAGAACAAAAAAGATGGAGCTCCGGTTTGATACAATAAACGGAGGAGAGGTTCGACTCATGATGAAAAGAGTGAAAAGAGGGCAGGGGAGACTGCAAAATAGGGGGAATAATGAGGGAAACAGGAGTAAAAGGAAAGGAATGAGTCACAAAAGCCAAGCTGTGATTCCTTAGGTCTGGTTATTGTCTATAAACAGAAGGCAACAAGTCTGTGGGTGGTAGGCACGAAGCAGGGGCTTGACATTCGGTAAATAATTCATATGTGGAGGATCCCAGGTGTCTGCTGCATACTATCATGATGGGTCTTGCTGCTGAGGCGAAGGCGTTATGTTGTTACGTTTGAGTTAATGGCAAAACAGAAGATAAGGTGGAACGGGTTTTAGCTCATATCAGAATTGAGCGACGTTTACGACAAGGTAATCTTCTCTCTTGGCTTAGTAATGCCTTCTTGCAAAGCCATTTTCACAATGATGGAGTTTTATTTTGGGAGCCGTGAGCTCGAGATTGTTCCAAAGGTGCAGGAAAAAAAGAAAAAAAAGAAAAAAGAATTCAGGTGTCTTATAGGAGAGTGTTGCTCCGAGGTTTCTGGATAACTTTCAGAGGCGGGTTACAAAAATATACGATGCATGAAGGTGCACAGCGTTGGTGAGTGCAAAGGTAGAGAGAAGTGCTTTTACATAATCAGTGTCATTTAAGGTTCCGTGCCTCAGGAGCTCATAAGTGGAGTAATTATAAAGACATCAACCTCATGAAGGGAAAAACAAGAGCTTGGCGTTAGTGAGTGACTTTCCAACAGGGAGAAGTGAATAAAAGGAACATTTACTGGTGTTTCTTAATATGGTGCTTTAAAACAGGCATTCAACCTGCGAACCTCAATACTTTTCTCCAAACACTGCTCTCGTTTAACTTTGAAGGCTGATTTGCGTGTCAGCAGGCTCATAATGAAAGTCTTTGAGGGCTGTGAGGCTTCACTGGCATTTCAGTTCTGTGTGTGTGTGTGTGCGTGCGTGCGTGCGTGCGTGCCTGCGTGCGTGCGTGCGTGTATTTCGATGGTCTTTGATTCATTTATTTCAGCAATTACTTTAAAGGCTGCAGTTTGCCAGTGATCACTGTGAAGATCATTGTGATTCTTTGTGTGTGTGTGTGTGTGTGTGTGTGTGTGTGTGTGTGTGTGTGTGTGTGTGTGTGTGTGTGTGTGTGTGTGTGTGTGTGTGTGTGTGTGTGTGTGTGTGTGCGCGTGTGTGTTCGTTCTCATGATTTTGTGCCTACGTGTGCCCAATACCAAGCACATTTATTTTGCATGATAAAAGTGGTAATCTGATTACCACAACTGTGCACAATGTCATTTTTTCAGTGTCACTGTTGATGTTTTCCTCTCTTGCTGTGGCTGAAAGCTGCGTCTGCAGGCACGGTGCGTCTGCAGGCACGGTGCGTCTGCAGGCACGGTGCGTCTGCAGGCACGGTGCGTCTGAAGGCACGGTGCGTCTGCAGGCACGGTGCGTCTGCAGGCATGGTGCGGCAGCGGCGCTTGTTTTGCAGAAGTATCCGAGACCTTTGAGTGACGATGCAGGCTGCCAAGTTTTTCATAGACATTTCTTAAATGGGAGGTTGTGTCTAATCTAGTTTCTGCTTTCTTCAGCTGCCAAACTCAATTTCAAACGCTTCACTGTAGACCTGCGCAGTGTTCATGAAAATCCACTTGCAGTGTACAGTCTTGGGTGTGATGCAGCACTTATTGCACCATTCGTGGATAAAAAAAACTAAACAGAGAAGGTTGAGATAAGGTTTGAAATGAATGAATGATTCAGAAAAGTGGCTTGACATCCAAGACAGACCCTGCATAGCAAGTGATCCTCTGACACATCTTTGCCAGGCCACCTCAAGGGGTCAATATCGCAATCTAATCAAAAGATGACGCAGCTTTGGCTCTCTGACGCCTGTCCTTTTGTTCTCCCTCAGGAATCTTCATGAGCACGTGCAATGTGGACGTCCGCTGGTTTCCCTTCGACATCCAGAAATGTGAGCTGAAGTTTGGCTCCTGGACATACGACGGCTGGCTGCTGGACCTCCAGATGAACGACGCCGACATTTCGGGCTACATGCCCAACGGAGAGTGGGACCTCATCGGTGAGTAGGAGGTAAAGTCTCCTGTGTCGCCTCGCCAAAAGCATCAAGTCTTGGAGTGAATGTTGAGTTCGCTGCCCGCGGTCTTTCAGGTGTTCCCGGCACCAGAAATGAAGTCTTTTATGACTGCTGTAAGGAGCCTTACCTGGATGTGACGTTTATCATCACGATCCGCCGGCGGACGCTCTACTACGCCCTGAACCTGCTCATCCCCTGCGTGCTGCTGTCTTCTATGACCCTGCTCATCTTTGTGCTGCCAGCTGATTCTGGGGAGAAGATCTCACTGGGTGAGTGGATCAGACACGGCTACGACAGAGGAAACTGTACGTCTCATTTTGAAGTACATCTCGGATTCCAGCTTCATGAAATTGCAGACACCAAGTACTGAGTGGTCTGCTGAGACGGGACGGAAAATCGTAGGAATGTTTATTCACCTTACTATACTTGAACAGAGAAGTCCTATTTTTATTTTTCAAATCAATTTCACCCGACAACTCCAGTTCCAAATAGTTGGGACAATGTGTATTTTGTAATATTTATCGAGTCATAATTTTCACAATAGAGCACATAAGACATGCATCACATTTCAAAATAAGGGATCCTATGTTCCGTGAAAAATATTTGCTCATTTTGAATCATGTGGCAGCAACACATCTCAAAAAAAGGTGGAGATGGAGGAGTCGCCTCCTTTATTGTATTGCACACACAACCTCCTTCTGAAACAGTTTGGTGATTTTTCAATGTTTCTTTTTTTTCTGTGATGGTCCACCCATAGATGACATTTATATACTGTTTCTGCTTACAGTTTAGATGTCCCAACCTTGAGTTGGTGTTATAAATGAATATAACAGCACCACATAGAAAAAAGAGATATACTGTATATCCCTGCTTTGTTTAGGAATCAGAGCATTTGTGGCACACAAATAGGCAGAGCAGGCGAAACAGGAACACTTGACCTTAGTTTACAAGCAATACATTAAATAGATTCTACTGAATGTGATGTCTCAGACAGAGGAGCACTTAAAGCAATATAACTGAAAGGTATCGAGACAGCGTTCACAATGGCGGGAGCGGCATCCACCTTAAGAGAGGTGCTTGAAGTCTTCAGCCTGAATGAAAACGTCTGCAGAAACGTCCTTGATGAGGCCGCTTTTTAATGTTTGTAATCCAAGTATGAATACATCTCGTATTTCTGCCCATAGCATCTCTAAATTGAAGCGGATGCATTTGTAAGAGATGAATGTGAGTACTTGTACCTCCTCCGCTGCGCCACAAAATGCAGCTAAATCCAGGCCTACTGCACAATATTTCAGTTTTTCCTCCACTTAGTCGCTGAGCTATGAGCCGAGATGTACAAGGACAACCAGACAAGACAGAAAATAAAGAAATTGTGAGCCAGCAGACACGAATGTAGGCACAGAAGAAAAAACAACAACCCTGCTGTGCATTTGTTTGAAGGAAAGATGTTGGGGAGCGATCAAAGATTCACACAACGAAGGTAAACAGAAACTTAGCTTGAAGAAATCTCAATAGGCCACTTTTACTACAAAGACAAAATGTATGAAAGAAGGCAGCGACTGCAGAACGTCCCTCTGCTCATTTGTGTCTGCGGATGTTTACATTTCTCCTGCAAATGTCTTTGAAAGGTGCTTTTTTTTTTTTTTTTTCCTTTGCTTTTAAAAGAGGAGTTTATGATAATTTTGTCCCCCTCAACATTCAACCTGCCCACGAAGTGCCAGAAAACAACAACAACAACAATCTTCAACCTGAGTGCTCTTATCGTTCTTTAGTTGTGACGATATCCTGCAGAGAATGTTCCGTTAACGACGGGAAGAAAAGACGGGGGAGAAAGGAGGAGTGGCGCCGGAGACTACAGGGGGGCATCGAACAGGGAGAAATGAAGGGGAGCTCAGAGAGGAGAGGGATTACAGGATAAAATAGAAAGATGAGAAATGCGAGGAGGAGGAAACAGGGAGCGATGGGGTGTGGGAAGGTAGGAAGGAAAAAAAAGATAACAGACAGGAGAAAATAAAGTGTATGAGATGAGCGAGGAGAGGGAGGACTGATGAGGAGGAGAAGATGGGAGACATCCAAGTCACAATACAATAGGCAGAGAGAGATAGAGTGAGAGAGCGAGAGAGCGAGAGAGAGAGGGAGAGAGAGAGAGAGAGAGAGAGAGAGAGAGAGAGAGAGAGAGAGAGAGAGAGAGAGAGAGAGAGAGAGGGAGCGCTCACAGCCAGCATCTCCTCCTCTCCCTTTATTTTAATATGCTTCAGGCTGTTTGGAGATAAATGTCGTTCTCCCCATCAGGACTTTAAAGAGCTGAAGAAGTTAGAAGTGTTGGACAGAACCTTAATTTAGTTTGTTGAGTTTAGTTCTTTCACATTTCCTCAAATGTAGGAATTACATTCTTTTTTTTTCCAACTGCGGAAGACCATTTCTGAAGGTTGTCATATAAAACTGAAAAAAGAAGGAAATGTGTGTTTGGTCAGGCTGACTCTGTCGTGTAACAATGCTGCTTGAGAATACGTCTCATTCTTTTGAAAAGCCTGTTTTTACATCCGTTTTGTGGGAATGGCAGCAGCGCCGAGTATGTAAGTGAGTAATGAGGCAAAGCTTTTCTGCTGTTTGTGTGTGACACAACACATGGCGACAGTATGTGTGTCCCATGACGGACTGTCCACCTGTCCAGGATAGACATTGACTTTGCCTTTTGGATGGATGAAGCCCACACATAAGCCTGCAGCAGATTTGGTTGGTAGAGAAGATTTGGTATCTGTTTTTATGGGCTAAACTCACATCTTAGTTACAAATCTGGTGTTAATTTAAAAAAAAAACAAGCTTCCCACTATAAGATTTATTAGTTACAGTCTAGGAATAATCTACCAAAAGCAACCTTACATTTTGTGCTTTGTTGATGTGTATGAATTGTTACAGCGTCTTTGTCGATATCCATCTTTTAAAAGCAGTGTGACTAGTGTTGATAATACTTGTAAGAAGTACTTCACTGGTTTAACAAGCGACTCATGGACTAATAACAAATACGAGCATTGATCTGTGGAGCGACGGTTATGGTATGGTGGGATACAATCTCCTTCACGATCAATATGGTGCGGCGGAGTTAAAATCAAAACAAACAGGATAATTACTTCACATCAGATTTAAAAAAAAAAATCAGTCAGTTTTCTATTCTCGGGTCTGGAACATCTTGTATTCTGTGAAATCATCTAATCATATTTTTCTTTTTATCATTTTCCATTTTTCCAAAGACCATGAACAGACAGCTTCAGTAAAGACTGCCAGTACGTGGAGTAAAATATGGTAATTAACTGTAACCACAATGTGTACCTTCATTGTTACACTGACGAGTCCAATCACTCACCAGATACAGCGCTGAATATGAATCAATGCTCGAGCGTCTTTAGCAAATCCCTTTTGATTCAGGCCCGAGTGGGAGGGGGATCGGAGGGAAGCCATTGTCAACGCATATCGTCGACTTCAATACAAGACGCATTACACAGCATTTTTCCAAAGGGAGAGAGAGAGAGAGAGAGAGAGAGAGAGAGAGGGAGAGAGAGAGAGAGAGAGAGAGAGAGAAGAAAAAAGAAGCCAAGTCTTATACACACAGCCAATTAACCTATTGATGTAATTAAGTTGGAGAATTGATTAGTGGGAGAGAGCTTACACACACTGCCTTCCAGGAATTTACTCTGTCACTGCGCTTGATGGAGGTGACACAGGGACCCGGAGGCGGCCTCTGGGGTTAGAGTAGCATGCTCCGAAAGGGAATAACTGTCATTTTTGTTCAAAAGCGACATAAAATAGGCCGTTTTAATTTTGCTAATATCCTTAAAGAGCGTACACATTTTATCTGGAGGTGTGCCGGTTTAATCGATGCTTCTGAATGAGGACCGTTTATGCCAGCGCAGCACTCCTTAAATTTGAGTCTGTTGGTGAAGTGAGACAGACGAGGCAGATAAATGAAGACGGAGCTGGAATCAGAGCAGGAGGGTGTGAGAGGTGTGCGTGTTTACACGGCTTTAAAAAATGGTCATTGGCCGCGCGCGAGGGCTTTTTGCTGGAGAGGTACAGCATGTCAAAAAGTAATTTCCCGTATGAGGGTCGGCCTCTCATTTACATAAATCGAAAGCCGATGTCGTCCTGAGTGTGACCATTTATCAAAATACCAAACACACTAATGTAGTTTCTTACAAAGAGGCACTCAGGGGAGGAGACTAAACCGCAATATTGACTGCTTAACATAATGTAGTTAAAGACCCATCTATCTATCTGTGTTTCCGCAGGTATCACCGTCTTGCTGTCTCTCACTGTTTTCATGTTGCTGGTGGCAGAGATCATGCCGGCCACGTCCGACTCCGTCCCTCTCATAGGTAAGTGAAATCCAGCCGTTAATACGAATTAGACAAAATACGCTGCACTGAATTTCCATCTCACATTGCCTCTCGTGTTTTGGTTGTGAGTGGATTTCAGGAGAACGGTACGGTGAGGTAGTGGATTGTACTGCTGCCTCACATTTGGAATATTTGGTTGTTTTGTGTGGTTACTTGCCGTTTGTTCTCTGGCTCTGCCTTTCAACTAATCTAAATTTCGATAGGCTTTTATCTCAGCAGTCTTGCCTGCCTCTTGAATGGGTGAAGATAAATATTCTGTTTGATTTGAATCTTTTTCATCCACCGTAGGCGAACCGTTTCCGCATTAAAAGTGCGGAAAAAACACTGCCGGTCAAGGCGGATGGGATTCTG
The DNA here is from genome assembly GCF_963383615.2 of Lipophrys pholis. NCBI lineage: Eukaryota > Metazoa > Chordata > Actinopteri > Blenniiformes > Blenniidae > Lipophrys > Lipophrys pholis. The sequence goes on along the minus strand of NC_137643.1, from coordinate 7,483,144 downwards.
GTGAAAATGGGAGCATGTACACAAAAAGCACATCACAGCGAGTGGAAAATTCGGGCATTTTGTGATGTGACTTTTGTTTGATTTGGCGCAGCGTTTCTGCAAAAATCGAAAAAAAAAGTGAAACATTTTCCAGTGAAAGCAGGTGGGATTTTGGTGAAAATCACAAAATGGAGGGGATTCTAGTCGATACTAGTCAGCAGCAAGCACAGACAAAACTTCATCTGAAATATTCTAGTTCATAGAATCCAATCATCATTAGTATTTAAAAAAATTTTTGAACACAAAACTATGTTTTGTTCCCTATTTTTTCATGAATTCTGACATCTGAGGTGACAGTTTTGTCCGTCTGGACGTAGATGTCAGCGGTCGGTAAAAGATTATGATGTGACACTATTTCTCCAGGAATGTCGGAAGATGTAGAAAGAAGGCAACGCTGACCAGGGTAGGAGTTTATATATCGAACGACCTTCCTGCAACACAAAGAGTGTTACTGATTAGTGGGAGTGTGTGTCGTCCTGCTGTGCCAGCTCATTCATTCACACAGACCCCGTCTCACCTCGGCTGCTGCTACATGTGAAGCCGGCACAAAGGCACAGCTGAGGTGAAACAACAAATGGGGCAGTTTGGTAAAATAAAAAAGAAGATTAAAATTAGATTTCAAATTGGGTTGTAGATGATTATCGTCCATGTTGTTGCACATATAGGAAGTTAAACTAAACAGAACATTTGCACATGATGCAAAATATGTGATTAAATGTAATCATCCAAAGTGGATTCAGGTTTAAATATTTTGCACAGAAGTCGCTCTAATCAGTCTTATTATAGGACAAATAAACAACTTCCTGTTATTACAAATGAGCCAAAAATAAAAGTTTAAGGTGATGTTGAGAATTTCAAAAGAATTAAATTAAACTTCTGGCCATATGAGTGTGCTTGATGAGGTCCGCAAAAGTCAAGACAACATTTCTTGGCAATCCATCAAACAGCTGAAGTATTTGAGGCTGAACTAACGTGGCAGACAGAACTCAGTGCCATTCCCAACAGGGGATTTCTGCAGAGGATTGGAGGCTCTATCCTCCACACGCCACTGCAAGGTGTCAAAGCTGCAGAATGACCCCCCCCCAAAAAACTGTGATAACGGAGTTTATTGAGGCCACCTGCTTGCTTTAAAATTTAATTAGTGTAATTGATTGTGGCCGCACTACTGGAAAGTATGTTTAGTGAGCTGAGACTGCAGCCAGAGACAGATGTACGGCCATCTTTGCTTTAAGACACAACTGGTCATTAAAAATCTTGGAAAAACAAATGCAGTTACAATCATCCGAGCGACGCTTGCAGCATATTTTTTTATGAGAAATAACTCCTCTGATCTCAATCTTTTTAATGGTCCTGCCGACACAATACGCAGTGAGATAAGACGAAAAAAAAAACCCAAAAACCACAAAAAAACAAGCAAGCAGCTGTGAAGGTCAAAAACTCGACCCAAAGAATCGAGCGTTGTCGCTTTCAAGATGTCATATAAGGAGTCAGTAAATATAAAGCATTTTTAAAATGCTCTCAAAGCAATTGTATCACTCAGAAAAATAAGACTTTGTAAATTTTAAAACGATTGGATTGCGCCGTCCACGTCTTTCTCATAATGGTTTGGTCCAAGTGTTTCAGACTGGAGCTAAATCATCTCTAAGAAGCTACTTTGGAAAAAAAAAATAAAGAATCGCTCAAACATGACACTATTATTCACTTCTACATTTCATCACAATAAAATACATTTAACTTCATATCTATATTGCTTTTTCTTCACTTTTTCTATTATTATGACTTACAAAAGCGAATAACTTGTACTTACACTATAATAATCTATGTTTGAATACGATTACAGTAATATTTCTTCATCTTGATGTTATAGCTTCATTACACTCATTTGACCTTGCTGGCAGAACTGCTGAGTCTGAGCCAACAATTAGCCGTGCTGGGAGGTTTTCATTTCTATGTTTCACAACAGAAGCCGCAGTTGCATCTTTTAGCGTTTTGCTTAATTGTCCTCGACACATTTTTCTGTTCATTTTCCTCTACAACAAATAAATGTTTCTAAGAAAGTTAAGGCTTGAATGGAACTTGAATGAAGAGGGCTGCAGCGGAGAGAAAACCCCCAACATGGATGTACGTTTTCAGGAGACCCGTGTGGATTTTGTCTCAGCTATTCATCCTGAAAACATTCGGTCAGACCCTCGCTGGAATAGTAGGAAGTAATCGTGTGCATAGATAGACTCAAAAATAAAATACAGTCCTGCTTTACGTCCCTCCCAGGTCAGTACTTTGCCAGTATAATGATCATCGTTGGGATGTCGGTCATCGCCACCGTGGTGGTTCTGCAGTATCATCACCACGATCCCAACGGAGGAAACATGCCGAAATGGGTAATGCTGAGCCGACACTGTTAATCACCACAAGTCGTCCATTACTGAATACACACTGGTGGTCGTCCTGCCTCATAAATGATGGCCCAGCTTTCCTGCTAATATCTATTCCATCATTAGTGTCATTCTTCTTCAGTATCGTTCTCCATCACAGTTCAATCATTTGTTAGTGCTACCTGCGCTCGCCTTTCTCTCCTTCTTTTTAATTCTCCGACTTCCTCGGCTGTGACTCACCCGGCAGTGTCAGTCTGCCAGAATGTGTTCATCAAATGCTTCACCACAGACTTCGACGGGAGTGCATTTCAAAGAGCTCTGGATATGTAGGCGGATTCGATTTGACTCGTTCCTTCATCTTTTCTTCCTTGCCTGAAGTCGAACGTGAAAAACAAAAAATGCACCAAGTCTGCAAAAGTTTTGTTCATATATATATATATACAAAGAGAAATGTGGATGAAAAAGCTGAAATTACAATTCTTTTTGTATTACTCCTGTAGTTTTTATCAATCACTGAAATCCAAAACGACACTTTTATATGTTTCGTTTAGTGATTTGTGTTTGGATGAGAAAAATTGACGCGCTTGCGGTCGATGCTGTATGTATTGACAAGCTGCAAGGACGTTCTGTTGATGAATTGCCTGTTGAGACAGCCCAGTGGCCAATTAGCAAGCTAATTGATGCAGTTCAGTTGGGGGCATCGAACCAGCACATTTCATAATTGCAGCCTGAACAACAAAAAAAAAAAGAAAACTGCATCAAGAGTAACAGCAGCCGGGACTGCTACCTGGCTAGTAAACATACTCGGTGGGGACTAATTGAGCAGTCATCTGGACATTAGCTCCTCATTAGATGCCAGACGGCCTTCTGGATGCTGCTGGGCTACGATGCCTTTTTCAGGGGACGTGCAGAAAAAGCGATGAGAAGACGAGAAGACTGGAAAAAGGTATAAATTTGTGCCACTTTGTGCGGTTAAGCTTCCCTTTATCTTGAGGCTGCAGTTTACTGAAACATTATTGCGCCCTTATTACAGCCGTGAAATAGTAATCTGATCGTCGATCTTAATAATTTCACAGTTTGAACTTAATGCTGCCTCTGTAAGTATCCTCTCAGTGGGAATCTTGTTAAAGCACAAAATCTTCTTCGCCTCGGGCTGTCCCGGGCGGAGGATCTTACACTTCTGCTCATTCAAGTGCGGTTAGAGTTTGAAGCAAAACACAAGGTTGGAAAACACAAGCAGCATCAGTCCGTTAGAAAACGATGCTATTAGTCCGTCGAAGCTGGAGTTTTATATAGGTCACGATGTGTAGGTGGCTTACAGTGCTGTACAGAGTTCTGATGATTCTCTTTGTTGTCGGAATGTTTTCACGCTGCTTCCCGTCCTTCACTCCGAGCTCGTCTCCGTCTGTCCAGGTGCAGCTCGTTCTGCTCCAGTGGGTGGCGTGGTTCTTGCGTATGAAGCGGCCGGGTGAGAACGACGACCCGGGGCGGCCCCCGTGCGCCCCTCACCTGCGGCGCTGCTCCTCGGGCTCGCAGAGCGGGAGCATCCCCAACCCCACGGACGCCGGCCTCCACCCGCTGCACCCGCAGAGCCTGGCCCCCCTCCAGACGGTGTCCCTCCACGCGGGGCATCCCCACCTCCACGCCCAGTCCAGCGCCAACAACAACGGCAACCTTTTGTACATGGGCTTCCAGAGCATCGAGGAGTCCTCCGTGCTCTCAGAGCCCATCCAGAGGAATAACATCTCCGCGGGACCGCCGCGGGTGGCGGGGAGCCCGCCCCCGCACCTGCCGTCTCAGTTTTGCAGCTCGCCGCCGCCGCCTCCTACCCCGAATGTGGAAACGGTGGGTTGTCCCAGCACCGTGTCCAGTGGCGGGGGGTTTGGAGGCGGAGCGGGAGGGTGCTCGGCCGCGGGGATCGGAGACCCTCAGCTGCAGGCCATCCTGGAGGAGGTGCGCTACATGGCGGACCGTTTCCGGGAGCAGGACGAGACGGAGAGCATGGCCGACCAGTGGAAATTTGCCGGCGCCGTGATTGACCGGCTGTGTCTGGTGGCATTCAGCGTTTTCAACATCATATGCACCATATCAATCCTAATGTCGGCTCCCAACTTCGTGGAGGCTATTTCAAAGGACTTTGTTTGAAAGCAACGCGCAAAAAAAAAAAAAAAAAAAAGACGTGGACAAGCGAGAAGGATTGAATGAAGGGGATTGAATATGGGATAAAGGATGGAGTGGGCCCCGATCCAAGGAAACACAATTTCCAGTGGACTGTAGGCTCTGTGATTTGTGAAAGCAAGGAAATGAGGAATTGGAAAAGAAACAACTCAAAAAGAAATGGTTTTCTTTGCAATGTGATCTGTTTTGTAAGTGAAATATAAGAAAACAGATGAAAAGGCGAAGCCAGAGTAAAGTTAAAATGAGATTAAAGCGAGCAGGGTGCTTTATCAGATTCTTGACAAGGTGAAATGGATTGTTGTGGTTAATTCAAAGACTTTCCTTCCAAATTAAGGGGAAAGAAGATCAGAGGGGGGTAAAGAAAGAGGATTATCCGCCCAATGCAATCTGAAGTAAGAAAGCTCTTAAAGCGAGGGGGAAACCGAGGCAGTGAGAGGGGAAAAGAGACAGGCCGATAAATAGGGACGGAAAAATGAGACGGACATTTGACTGTTCTACTTTCTCGAGAAGTGACGAGAGCCTCCGTCTCTCCCACGTGTTGAGAAAACACAGCTTCATTTCAAGTGATGTGAGGACGAGAGGGCGAGCAGAAGTGAGAGAGAGAGAGAGAGAGAGAGAGTCTTTTCCAAGGACAGACAATAAAAGGGATGGTCATAAAGCAATGAGACGCCATCCCTTGTGACGCGGACAGAGTTTATCGTGGTAAGCGGCTTGATACTTGGATGTACAAAACTGGACCAAAGATCAAGAGCGCTGCAGCACAGAGGAACAGACGAGGATCTCATCTATTATTCAATCGCACCCATCTAATGGCCGTCAAATTGAAAGACCTCGGATAATCTCTAAGACTAATAAGCTTTTAAATGATGAACTCCCTTCTCCAATCGCGAGCCACTTTAAATTTCCGAGGCCTTATCTCTTTGAGACGATTTCCAATCTGCAACAATCAGGGGCGATCTAAAGCTCGTCGGCACCGCGTGTGGCGGCGCGCGGCGCTTATATGGCTCCCCTGCTGAATTACCCGGTCATCAGCGATGCAGTGACCAGCAGCTGCACAATGGTGGAGACCAGAAACAGTGATAACTCATGAAGCAGTAAGTGTATCTGACAGGTCATAATAGACCAATTAATCTCACTGGATTTTATATTGTAGGTCTGATAAGCCAGGTGGAGGTGTTTAAAAGAACCCGAATGACAGAAATAAAAGAGACAAGAGCGTTTACAACACTAAAGTTAATATGGAGAAGAGGCATCCCGTCACATCTGTGTCAGATCCCCGGAGTGGTTTCCAGATTCATGAGTGATTTCACATCCATCACAATGCGAATGAGATTTTAATTCCATGAAATTGAGTCGAGCAGACGAAGGGGCGGTCGGAGGATTTAAGTTTGTTCTGCGACCTTCAGCCTGAGTTCATGTGAGAATCAGCCCCTGGTAAACAAAGTGCGGCCTAAATTAGTTTCGGGATGAGCGAACTGAAGCTCAAGCAACAAATAAATGCCTCTTTGTCTCTGCGTGCAGTTTGAAAGTGTGACAACTCACTTCGACCTGTTTGCTTCTCTTGGCTTACAAAAGTTCAGTTAATAATTGACGGAACAATGAAGCCATATATTAAGTTATTCTCTTCATGTTACATGCAGCAGTTCTCTTTAACATGCGGGGAAGAAACGCAGAATTTTGGAATCTGCCGTAAAATGCGACTCGTCTTACCATAACTGGACACACGTTACAGTTGTGCGACTTTATTCTGGTGCCGAGTGACAAAAAAACAATCGATCATTCACAAGTGTCTGAGATCTCAATTAGTGCTCACTGCTGAGGAAAAGTGGAGTGAAAGAGGAAGCGTTAATGAGGCAGTCATTTTGAACACAGCCAAGATTACAGGAGGATCAGTCATTTAAAAACCTTGAAGCATATAAAAAAGAAAAAAAGGTGCACAGCCTCGAACAACTTCCAACTTCCAGTCGACTGGCACTGCGGAGGCTCATTTATTTTCTATGCGTCTTCAGCTTTTCACGTGGAAACAACTCTGCTGCACAGTCCTTTTACAACAGAAGTTACTTATCGTAAAGTGCACAAACACGTGTCCAGTCGCCACACAACCCCCAGAGTTGGAAAAGGAAGATAAATACTGATAACAGAACAAGTGTTTAATATTTGAACAAACATTCAAACTCTGCGCAGAGATCTGAAGCAGTTTCTCTCAGTTTTCCTGACTGTAATAGGAGACGAGCCTCAGAAACTAAACAGCAGATCTGAGTATTTCTGTATATTTTTGTATTGTTCATATATCACATAGTAAGTACACAGGTTTGGTTATTAGTATTTTCCGACAGTCGTATTTGATTTAATGCTGTATGGCACCATAATATGAAGTCTTACACAAATTACTGAGCTTATGTGCCAGAAAAGTAAAGTACTATGACAGAATCATTGATCTGTTGAGATCTGAGGCTACATTTCTCTCCGTACCTCCACGACTGTTCGCAGCGCTTGAGCGCGTCTCCCTTTAGCGCTTGATGCAGCACCGTTTCACCTCTGCACACGTGTTTTACTTGACAGTGCTGCCATCACAGTGCTTCTCACTGGCCGCCGATCATTAAAGTGATGGCGTCAAACAAATGGATCCACGTCTAGAGGGGGAGTTGTAAACCTGCTGTTCCAGGTCACATTAACTTAATATGTATTTAGAATTTGGCAGCACAAGTCAATTGTTTCGGATGCTGCTGCTGTTGTTTTTGGTCTTTGAGGGGATTTGATGGCAATAAGAAAAATAGAAACCGTTCACGTTTGCATTTACACTCAAATCCAAAAGGATTAAATGTGATTCCTACATTCCTGACCAACAATGTCTGCCTCTTGTGGCAATACATCTGCATTTTCTTACTGTGAACCGCTACACAGAGTGTAGAGACCGTTGTAGAAATTCTTTATATGTGCTCTATAACACTCTTCATCTTCTGTCTGGTCTCTTTTCCCCTTTAAAGTCAAGTCGTCTCGCGGGCAGAAAGTAAACTTCCTGCCAGGGGGTTTGGAGGAGGATGTTCTCCTTCCAGCACATACGGTACTGACACCTCAACACTCACATATGTACAGAAGCATTTCTCATCCTGGAAAATAAAGGATTCTCTTTGTCTTTTCTACCACCTTTGGTGCGACGCGCTTCCCATCTTTCTGTGTTGACAGTGGCTGCTCTGAATGACACTCCCCCCCCCAAAAAAAAAAAGAAAAAGTTGAGAAAAATGACAGCGAGGGGATGAGGAGGAGGTGGAGGAAGAGGAGAGAAAGTGCTGACGCGCACAGAGGGCTGGACAGGGCCTTAATTGATCACTCGTTCAGGAAGGAGAGTAGAGGAGAAGGGGGAGGAAGGGAGAGGGGAGGGTTAATGGAGGAAAGAGGGGGCATACTGGGTAATTCATTGGATTTATGAGGAACAGTGGCAGGGGAAGATGGGTGCTCAGACACGTATAACTCAGTCACAGACATCAAGCGAAAGGCCACCGCACTAAATCACAGCACGAGAGAAAATATAAACTCCAGGAATAAACAGAAATTAGAGACATATTTTTATGCGGCCATAACCCCATCAAGGGAGACTGTGTATGTTTGTGTGTGTGTGGCCTTGAATGTGTCACTCAGTCAGTGTGTCAGACCGACTGAGTAAAGCGTCAGGATTGTATTTATAGTAGTGTGTTAGACCGTATTCAGCCCAGGCAAGGCTCCCTGCTTGATGAGCTAACTCGAGGGGTCGAAAAATGTGCAATGCTGGCAATCTGGCAGCACTTAGATTTACTGTGTTCACTCGGATGAAATAAAAGAAGAGAGGAGAGAGAGAGCGAGACAGAGAGAGAGTGTGTGTGAAGATGCTGTACGTCCAATGGAAGGATGAGTCTCGGGGCTCTTGTATATGCAGAGAATCAATCAGATGCTTGGATTTTTTTTTTCTGACCCGACGCTCATTAAATAAGAGAATGGCGAGCTAAAATTTGCCCTCAGGCTTCCGACTCTATCAAGTGGGTCATTCAGCAGAACCACTGTGGAGGAGCAAGCACCATATAAAGCTCTCTCACTGAGTAAATATGCGGGGTGTGTTTGATCTCAGAAGATGCACACGTTAAAAGGAATACAATTGAGAACAAGACAGCAGAGGAACATAGAACTACAGCCATCAGTGGAGGCGTGTGCATAAGCAGCCCTGCGTGTGCACACCTGTTCTCTCTGAGAGGTTCACTGTGCTGCTGCAAGAACGCATCCCGGCATCTTGCGGCTGAAGCCGATCGATGCCTTTTAATTACCAAGGGCCAAAAGCGCTGGTCGATACAGCTGACGAGAAGCAGAGAGAGAGGGAGAGGGAGAGGGAGAGGGAGAGGGAGAGGGAGACGGAGAGAGGGAGAGATGCTCCAGACGGTGATTGATGCTCGCTCTTCCCAGTGAACCTACCTACAGATGTGTCGTTAGGCTTGATTAATCCCGCCAAGCCACATTCACTCACTTTACAGACTGTCATTTAACCAGACGGGGGCCGCCGCGGTCACAAGGTTAAGTGGACACAAGGTGTCCGCCCGGAGGAACAAAAGCCTCTCAACCAATAAGTCAGGGGTGGCCGCTTGCTCTCAACAATACAGGCGGCGTGTTTGTTCTACACCGATACCGAACCGACTGACATCGGATTTCCTACTAGACAAGAACTGATAAAATACAGATAAAACACGTCCAGAAATGCCAATTAGAGTCGTCTTCAGAAATGTGATACATTCCTACCGTGGGATCTTCAGCCATTGGCAAAGACATATATTGCTTTTCCCCTAAATTTTTTTGGTCGTTTCATCTGCGTCACTTGCACTGTGAATAATGAACTCAAAGTCATGTGTTCACTTCTTATCTACTGGGGAAACTTCAGTGATTTGGCAGTTTGATAAAACTGACAGCTTCCGACAAAGAAAAGAGAGATTCAACAGAAAGAAAAGATCTGAAAGCAGCAGAGGTCAAACAGACTTGGAAATTATGACATCTCTCATGAGACGGGAGTCTTTATAAATGGCTGCTTTTTCAAGATTCCATCAAGAAATCTTTGCGAGTCCCTCATGTGAAGGATATTCCGCCTCCGTCTGCACACTGAGGAGTCAGGATTGGTTATTTCTTGGCAATTTAGTGTCACCAATCAACCTCAAATACATGTTTTTGGACTGTGGGAGTTCATATAATGTCTTCTTGTCAACTCAGTTGTCACGTTTTGGGCAAATCTCACGAGTGTTCCCTTTTATTTTCACCCTGAAATGATTTAAACAGTGTTGCAGCTTCATTTTAAAGGCTGATTTATCAGTTGAGGAAATCAAACTTGAAATGTAAAATCATCGGGGTTTCTCGTGAGACCTAAAACGTGGAGTCCGATTCAGTGCAGGGGAAGTCTTGTGAGCCGGGTTGTGATGCTCTTTGATGTCATGTGATGATCCCTCTGATAAAGAAGCGGCCAGGCTGGAGGATCACGCAGTCTGCCTCCGGATTCGCTGATTATGAGACAAATTCTGTACGCGTTGCCTTTTGAAGCTCCTCTCGAAATAAAAATTATCTTTTTAAATTAAACAGTGATAACAATGAGCATAAAAAAAAACCCCACGAATCTTATGTTATGATACGCGACAGCAGTTTGTGGGGCCGTATTTATCTTGCAGACTAAATTGCTTTTAGTTGCTCCTCTCTGGAGAATGGTGCAATTCAGTGCAACGCAAATGGGTTTAATAAATAGGGAAAGACAAACAGGGATAATCCACAACATATATGCATGAATGGGTTTATGAGGAGTAACCGTGGTGCTTTTATAATTAGAAATTCATTTTTTTTTTTTTTTTAACATGAGGACGTGCAGATTTCTGCACTGAGAAGGAGAAAGGTTGCAGACACACACACACACAAATAAAAAAAACAATAGAGAAAAACAGAAAATACAAAGAATAAATCTAACAGAAATAGACTGCACAATTTCCTCTGAGTAAAGTGAGAATGGCACATTGGAGAGACTCCCACACTGCTTTCACTGAACACTCAATGCAAGTAGACGTTAAGTGGACCGAACACTTTCTCCCGCCGGTGTGACCAGTGGATAAGAAGCTGCTCTGTAGGTCTGAGGACATTATTCCAGCCTGACAGGTAAAATTGGCCGAGGAGAGAGTTCACTCTGCGCCCTCCAGCTATATGTCCGACTCCCAGCAAAGGTTGTATATAACTTGTAAGGGACGGAAATACTGAGACACTCCAGTGAAGGAAGACGATCTGGACAATGACCTCATTAAAACAGCCGTTTACAACCGTCTGAAACGGCTGCTTCTTGTGCAGGATTCAGAAGTAGCAACTGAGCATGACACTTCTGCTTTAAACTTCTCGTTTATTATAAATAAAATTATTTTAAGTTCGACACGGGATGCAACCACAGAAATGATGGAAAGTGATAATAGACAACATTTTTGACAACCTTTGTTGCAAATGACACATTTTATTGTAGGATGGTGTATGAGAATTATATCTCAGACATATGATAGAAATAATGAAATATGTGGGAATTTTCCTTCAGGTCGTACTTCAAATGATGGGGACATAATGGTGAGTCTGTTATACTTTTGTCACGTCACAAAAACAAGTAAAACGAGTTAAAAAACATGCTGATATTGATTACTTTAGTTTAGAGTCATCCACTGATCTGTCCATCTCTACCCAACAAATAAACACAGAAAGATCCTTGCATGAATTTCCTCTTCCTGCTGTTGGGCCACAGTACAAACCAATATTGTTCCAACTGATCTACCGATTAATATCACAAGATTATAAATCCTAAAAGTACTGTTGGAGAGTTTGTTCAGTTTCCTGACACTGGCTCTGTACAGACTCAAAACGCCTGCGTGTTCTGCTTATAAATTAAATTCCTAATGTGAACAAGCAGAAATGTTACTGCTTTTAATCTTCGATCTCACTTGAGTGCCAGAAATTATCAGCAGAATATGTGTATGTTTACTTTCCATCATTACTATTGCATCAAGTGGCTATTTGATATTGCAGCCAGCTCCAGTGGGGATGACGTTAACCATCTAATGCATTGCCGGAGAGCTGATCATATTTACATACATATTTAATCAGACAAACATTTTCTGTTCAAACCTATGGTGCAAATTAGTACAGTATCCTTTGTAAGTGAGCAGTGAAGTGATGGATAACGAGTCCGGAGACCATCTACCTGCTACATCTGGTCACCGCGGCATTTTCACCTGCGTTTAACCTCCATTCCAGCCTGGAGCAGGACACAGTGAGCGGAAAGACGTACGTGACCGGGGTTTCCAAAATATTACACTTTTCAATAAAGATACGGACACATTATGTGAGTTAATGCAAATAGCTTTCGGCCGAGTTTCATATTAGAGACGACAATGAGTCTTGAGGCAGAACCCGGGGTCTGTGACCTTGATCATCAAAAGAGCCATTTCTGCCGCCCCGTCCCATAATGAAAGGATTAAAAAAAGAAAAAAGGATGGGAGCTGGAAAACATATTTAACCTTCATATAAAGATAACAGCAAATTAGTGTGTTCACATTTAATGAAACTATATTTCCCCTGTAGAAATGTCCCTCTTTTTGTTTTTTTTCTCTTGATTTATACAGTTATCATACTGAGGGCTGAGGTCGGATACTAACCATAAATCATCCGCGGCGCGTGTGACAAAGTGGTACGGACCCATAATTCAGTTGAAATATTAAAACATTCTTTCTATTTAAGTGCCACATTTGTCACTTCAAACTGCAAGACAAGAGCCCATTCCGACGCCTGTCTGCTGTGTGTCACAATTAAAAAACTGAATAATAAAAAGAATAAAAGTGTTTACTTACATGCAATTATATGAAAGTTGTATGGAGCCGGAACAGAGGCGGGGTTAAGAGCTGCATGCAGCTCCAGGGTCGTGGCTTTGAAACACACGTGGGTTAGCCAGGGGGACAACGTTACTTATACAATACAGTGTTTTATTTGTCAATGAAAAACTCAATGAACTGAAGGATGATCAGTAGCTGGTGAGACTTTCTCTCACCAACAGCATTTTTTTCATTACAATTGTAAAAAAAAAAAAAAAATTAAATACAGAAAATGTACATCTTTTTTGTTTCACCTCTGCAGGAAGGTTGTTAAAATATTTCAGAAAAACGATGAAATGATGAAATTCCCCATCTTTTTTTGTATCCTTGCTGAGACGGCTCCCCAGACATCAATCTCCAACAGTCTGTACCTTCTTTGTCTCCTAGTTAATGGAAGGATGATGGTCATTTTCAGCACAACTCAGGCCGGGTATCAATTGAAATTACTCCAAATGACTGCAGTACTCGAGTTAAAAACAAGTTGACAAATGTTAAATGCATTCATGTTGATTAAGATTACATATACACCTAGAAGGCTCGGTTAAAATAATGCTCAGGAATCCTTGGGCAGTCCCAGTTTGGCCTTTTTTCTTAACTCTCCCACCATCTTGACTGCATGCTCAGGGTTCAGTGTCCTCGGCTGCATTATAAACTTGCAGCCTATCAGACGGTTGATTAGATTACTTGATGGATTAAGATGCACTTATCCGCCAGGCTTGCCTAAAAGTTTAACACTTCCCCATATAAATGGACGGCCACTTTTCACGGTGAAGGATCTGCAACGGAGAGCAGGTGGACGAAGGGAAAAAATGAAAAGTGAGGACAGGTTTTTAAAGTTGGCGTGGTGCGCTGGAGTTGGGCACTTTATGGGCCGGGTTCCACGGGGTACATTAACGAGCTCGGTGTTCTGGGTGTGAGTAATGGCTCCCCAGGGATTACACACAACGAAAAAGTTTAAGATCTGAGCAGCATGTGATCATCAAAATGTCACCGGGGCCTGTGGCTCTGTCAGAGTAACGTTGCCTGAAGCGTACTGTGCTGCTGGCTTTCCCCTCCTCCAACCGCACCAGGGCATTCTGGGATATTCTGCCATTTGTTAGGATCCAAAAAAGTTGTGTCAACACGTTTTGATCTTAAAGCGACTGAGACGTTTGCTGCCAGCCCCCCTCCGTCTCGCTTTTTTCCAACCCGGTTGAACTAAATTTGCCGTCAGGTTGACTTTAGCCCCTCTTCTCTTCCGTTGCGAGCCAAATGATTTTTCCCGCCGGGTCTCACTTTCACCACCGGCGACCGTATTTGCATAAACCCCTCCCACGCGCGCTCAAACTACAGGATCCATCGCAGTCAATGAGAGGCCGTTAAGGCAGAGCCAGAGACAGAATATTGCGCTGCAATGAACCTTTGACGCCACCTTGGTTGGCTGCTCTGAAAACGCTCGTTAAAGAGTTATACCGCGCGGCTGTAACACTTTGACCATTCTGAATGTGAAGGAATTAAAAGTGTATTACATGCTCTCTCCTCCTTTCTTTCACGGAGTTAATTGGTCCCAGTTGAGCAATGCCGCCGCTCCAGGTCTCTTTATGTCTCTGTAAGAGGATGCTCTTGACATTGGCGAGGCCTCGGTGTACGGAGAGACGAGCCACACGTGGATAAACACAATCTGAGGACTTCAGATGTTTACTTCTTGTAGAAACTCTCCTGGCAGCTCATTCGTGCCATTCATTAAAAAAAAAAAAAAAAATAAAAAAGTACATAAAAGCAGACAAACCCAACAGTTTTCCCAATATATAACTTTATTTAAAATATTGTTACAATTTATTACTCTACACAACATTTTCAAAACTTTTTTTTTTCTTTTTGTTTTACTGGTTAGTAAACCTTGACAAGTGTTTTAGATATAAAACCCTCTGTTATTTAGCTTAGTTCTGCCTCGGGGGTTAATTGATATCTTTACACACTTAGTAAAGGAGACAGCGCTTCTCTTTTAAACCCCCTTTGTTTCATTGTGTGTTCAGCTGATCCTCCAAACAGACACTCTCTCACTCACACACACTCACACTCACTCACACATGCACAATTAATGCTCGATGGTGGCTCTAACGTTACACTATGATTTCCCCAATCGTTATAGTTTCTGTTTAAATAAATAAAAGTTCTGAGTTGGAGAAACAAGAGTGCATTATTTGTCAAAAGGATACTCTTTTTTTTTTTTTTTACTCATAAAACAACTATTTACAGGTTATGCTGAAGACAGACAAACAAGGCTTAGATTTTTCAAACGACGTCTCTGCATCCTGGCTGCGGATAAAAAAGCCCCGTCTCTCAAAGCAACAAATAGAAAATAATTACACGCAGCCGAACGGCGAGAAAAACTGCACGTCCGTCCGTCCGTCCGTCCGTCCGTCCGTCCGTCCGTCCGTCCGTCCGTCCAGCCTTCAGGTTAGTCGCAGGCGGGACACGTCACCAGCCGTGAGCCAGATGTGCGGGGCTGACGCCGCAGTGTCAGAGAGTGAACTCGCGACCTGGCGAAGGCCTCTTCAGAGGAGCGTGAGCTCACAGAGTTTAAACTGAAGGGAAAACCCGCTGCGGAGCGACGGCAGCGTCTCAGTGGTGGTGACAAACACAAACTACCTGAGTCTCTAGCGCGGCCTATTTGAGCGTCACCGCATCTGCTGCACCGTCCAACATTCATCATTTTTGTTTCTAATTTCTGATATCATTCAACTTACAAGCTCTGGCTGTCCGGTTTCTCGAACACAAACACGGGTGGCGGGGGGGGGGGTACACTGACAGACAGAAACGATCCAACACGGGCCAACTGCACATACATCTCAACGTCCTCATTTCGTTTTCTTCACCTGAACACCATCAACACGACATTTAGCTCACTAAAGAAACGTCTGAAATAGACACTGACAGACAGTCCACACACACACACATACCTGTGTGTGGCATCTGGTGGAGACGAGACAAACCCAATCACAGAAATGCTTTAAAAGAAACAAAACAAAAAAACCCAAACAAACCAAAAAAAAAAAGAGCCGCTCCCTAAAAGCCTATTCACAGCAGCACGAGCCACGGGGACAGAGAACAAACATCAAACAGTAAAAAACACAGCTTTGAATACATTATTGGGAGGAGTGAGTCAGTTGTGCTCAACAGGAATAAAAGGAAGAGAGGCTGCACTGAGCGTGTTGAACAAACGTGGTGCTACCACGGCAACCGCATCCCCCAGCGATGACGGGAGACCAACCTGGAGAGAGTAAGGGCCGAGGACAGACGAGCCAGCGCACACACACAAAACCTGTGTCTGCCCAACCCTCATATGAAAAAAAAAAAAACCAACACCAAAACAAAACTCTTCAGTCATCCATCTCTAAACTGGCTGTCAAAATGACCACTTCTCTTTTTCTTAATTACCTGGGAGCGTCAGAATCTACCACAGTGACGTGTGTGTTGCTAAAAGCTGTCGTACAACCGAGGCCATGTTAAGTAGCAGAGAGACCGACACGTGCACGTGAGCGGGGCTGCCAACATCAGCTGCACAATGGGAGACGCTTTCAATTTGTCTCCATCTGCCCGGCGAGAGTCGCCTCTGTCGTACAGATACAAAAACCCTCATCTTCGTTTGCTGGCTCCTGCACCGACAGCTCATCACACGCCGCCAATCAGAGACTAAAAGCTTATCAGCAATGTCAGTGGAAAACACAGAGGACACACACACACACACACACACACACACACACACACACACACACACACACACACACACACACACACACACACACACACACACACACACACACACACACACACACACACACACACACACACACACACACACACACACACACACACACACACACACACACACACACACACACACACACACGGGGGAGTGTGCTCAAGGCAGCTGGCTGAAAGCAAATTATGACTGAAGCTCGGCAGGGAATCATCATTTATTGAACTGCATCTTAAGCTCGACTGAGAAGATAATTTAACTGGAGGGAAACTTCGACCTCTGCTTTGTAAGAGCCAACACAAGACGGGGGCAGTAAAAAAAAAAAATGTTCTCAGTTTAGATTTTTGGTCGCTGCCAAAAGGCAGGTGAAGCGCAAGAATGAGTCAGTGAGAACATGGCCGAGATAAACACAACTATTGCATTGAAGTGGAATTTAAATCAGTCTCAATTTGTCAGCTTTCCCCCCGCCGACCACACATGGAAACCACATTCCAGGTGGGACAATCACGTGAAGCTTCAGCTCCACAACGATGGGAAACAAGTACAGAAGAAATCTAACAATTGTGAGGAAAAAAAATAATATTTTCCCACAAAAACATAAAACTACATAATTGTAAAATTATATGTCATGTGCATACACACACAACTAATACTGTATAAGTTTAGGTGCTCTAAAAAAAAATTAAATAAAAAGCCTGGCTGTGGATAAAGTTACACAACATCCATCCTCCTGACTTGGTTAATGGACTGACTGCAGAGGAGTGATCCTCCGGGGTGACTTACAGAGCCAGAGGGATCACTCTTTAAGGAGCTCTGAGATTTCTATTCCTGCACAAAATGTACGCCTGAGTCGGTGCTATCCTCTGCTGCCCCCTGCTGCCTGATCCAGAAACTACAGTTCAAAGGGAAAGAAATTTCCCCCGTATATCGTTTGTTCAAGATATCGTTCCAGCACAGAACTGAGAACGAGAGCTTCTTCCTCTCGAATCCCCGAGCTCTGCAAAACCCCCTCAGGTAAAACAGTGAGGAGGGGAGGAGAGACCCCGTCCTGACATTAATGGCCGACTGCCAACAGACGTTTGGATGAGGTGAAAAATGGAGAATGAGATCTCAGTTAGCGTTTCACCGTGTTAGACCAAGAGACCAATTATTATAGCTCTTATATTAATCTATATTTTATCAGACGCAGAAATCGTTAAACATATAAACAGTTACAAACACATTCCCCCACATCTGGATCCATTTAGTTACACTTACATTGAGTTCCGACAGCGGTAGGACACCGAAGACTCCAGAGATAGAAAACATAATATCTGTTCATGTCCAGCATCAAAAGCATGACTTTGCTTTTTTGTTTCATTTGTAACCGACAGTGAAAGGAGAGGAAACCACTTTCTTCTTCTTCTTCTTTTTGCACCCCTCCCTTCTCATTTTCTCCTCAGTTCAGTGGACGAGCGCAACATCGCAGGACTTTGGACCGTGCGGGTCTGGTGGAAAGACGGACCACCACAATCCGCGAGCAGAGGTCAGCTCTCTCTCGTCCCTTTGCACAAACGCTGCTGCAGTGCCGTGGGTGACCCCGGCTGCGTTACACCTCGACTACAGGAGACAATCTGCTTGTGCCTGCCCCTCGTCACAGGGCTGATGCGTGGAGGAAAACAACAGACACGCTATGAAGATCTAATAGATGAGGTGAGCCTTGGTTTTTGTTGAGGTTTTTTTTTTTTGTTTTTTTCTCCTTCGTTGCTCGTGTTCCTGCAAGCGTGACAATTCAAATTTTCCCCAAATCAGTCGCTTCCAGTTTGTTTGATTGTTTTTTTTGTTTCGGGGGCAGGGATCGCCTCAGTCTGACGCTGAGCTGTGTGTTTGTCGATGGGCGCTTTCTGAGGTGGCTGTGATGATGTGAGTGGACCGGTACTTGTTTTGAAGAATTACAAAAGGTCTTAGGAAGTTGCAATCTCCCCCCCTAGGTGGCGCCATCCCTTCTGCTGCGTCTCCAGTGGAGGCAGATACTCTGGAACACAGAGAGACGGCTCAGGGCAACAGACCTTCAACGAGGAAAATGCTGCCACATTCATGTTACAAAGCACATCAGTCCCTCCACGAGAGCTCCCTTCTGCATGTCTTCCACTTTCTCAACCTCTCAGCTGTTCACTATTCTTTCCTGAAGCTCATAAAAGTTTTCCGTCATTCTCATGCCTCGCAGTCGTTTGTCCACATATTTTTGTCACAAGGGGCAAATAGTTTCACATCCTGAGTGCATCTCTCAGAAATGACTCGTCGCAACTCACATGACTGCGTGTGCAAATGCACTTTTTTTTTTTTTAAAGACACAAATCCTGACATTGGAACCAGAGAAAACACACCTCTGTGCTTCCTCGTTCTGCTCAACTGACCTTAATCACTTCCTGGTTTTACACTGAGGACGTGTTGAAGTGAAATCTGGGCTGACATTTGATTTCCTGCAAGAACACGTCAAAGCGAAGGCGGGGCGTGTTCCAGGCTTCACTGAGGTGATCATGTGTAGACATTGACCAGTAGGAGCTGATATTAAAAGCCAGAACAGGCCATTGGCTCAGTAGACATCCTGTCAAGCGGCAGATACTTTTCGAGTGGATGCAGAATTACAAAATGACACTTGACACCATTTTACAGGAAGAGAAAAGGAGATACGTTTATGGAAAAATACTCCAAATATCTGAAATTATTCAACTAATAGAACAAAAACTAGAGACATATTTTTAACTTCATGGAGTGCTTTACATGCAAGATATCACACTAAATTGAAGCATACTTCCCTGTAGCTTTATCCAAAGAGTAATTTACTAAGTATTCATAGATAATCACTGATTTTTGTGTCTTTGTTGTAGAGAAATAAAGAGCAGCTTTAAACTCTTGACATTTTAAGTTTCATCAGATAGTGAGTTTTTGAATAATTCATGTTTCTTGATGGTTGTCTTCAATCAAAGCAACCACCCTGTACTGTATCTGAATATGCTTCTTTTAAAACAAATAATGATTATGATCCTTCAGCCTCCATTTGACCTTTTAGTTCTGGCGTTCACTACATCACTGAAAATATTGTCTCTTTTTATTTCTGCCAAAACAAACATGTGGAACAACATTTGCAGCTTACCGTTGTTACTGCAGTTCTTGTTGTCTTTATCAGAAGCCTCTTCCTCAACCTGAGAGCAAAGGAGTGAATAAACAACTGTAAAACAAATCATGTTGGAGGCCAGACTGCAGGACTCGTGAATCAGTACAGACAAACATAAGAAGAAGCCAAGTTTGGACATTCAGAGCTGGCACGGAGTCGTGTGCTTCCCAGAAATGAGAGAGGAAAGGAGTGGTCTTTACCTGTTTCCTCCACTTCAGCTCACAAAAGACCCGCTCAAAGCACTCGTGCATGTAGTTGAACTGAGAGGAAAAAACACACGGCGATATTCAGGTTACCAATGCACCACAGCCTGAACAGCCACTGTGTAAACCTATGATTACACTAATTGCTTCGTTTTAACTACAGTTTAGATAAGATCTGGAGCAAATGCCATAATTATTATAATCAGGCCTACGTGACAGTTGGTGGTATTTTACAACAACTTCTTTAGACCCATTAAGACGTGAAGCCACATTGTTGTATGACCCAGAGTTCTCAGATTTCTGCAGGTTGCATTGTACTGGAAATCCACAGGCACATAATGAAGACATGCTGCAGAGCAGTGTGTGTGTGTGTGTGTGTGTGTGTGTGTGTGTGTGTGTGTGTGTGTGTGTGTGTAAACTTACATATGGAGTGAAGATCTTGACCCAGCGAGGTTTCTTCTCTCCCCTGGCATACTCAAAGCAGAAAGCCATCCCCTCCTCGTCAGTGTCCCAACGTTGCATCTCCGCCCATTCAAAGGCTATTACCTGATTCTGAAGTGGATAAAGAGATTGTATTTATAGGTATCAGCCTCTGGATTCATTCTCTTTGTTTATTCTGATTGAATTCTTTCCCATTGAGACACCAGACGTCTCTGTTTACATGAACACTGAATTAACTGCTGTGCAGGTTTTAAGATCGCTGGATTCAGTCAGTGGATAAAGCCCATGCTGTTTGGCACTGTGATGTTAGCCTTTTGAAACCTGGAAACATGATCCCAGGTCCGGCGATACCTGGAATCTCCCCAGTATTGAAGATGGGACTTGGTTAAACAGTCTGTTTATGTGTCCTGCATCCATCAGTTGCAGTTTGTCACAGTGATTTTCTTCAAAACACCATGCGTGAAGCATCTTGTGGTGACGTTACTTAACAGACAAGCAAATCTTTGACGTCTCAGAACCCGATGTGCCTTGTACTTGGACTCTGATCAGATCATAAAAACCTCCCTTCATCCGATCATAATTTCAACGTGATAGGGTCATTATAGTCACAAGTGTTTTATTCAAGATCCTTAAGGCCCATGTACGAACAGTTAATGTTTACTTTCAACACTGTTTTGATTCAGTCGATAGGAACAGTGCCATGTGAACGTAAAGGAACAATCAAGCCGAGGTGGAAGTCCAAATAGAGCCTTTCGCGGACAAAGCACAAACCGTCTATGTGCGCGGCAGTTTAACGCAGCCAACAGGGATTCTCACCTCCAGCGTGCCGTCCTCAGTGCAAGCGTGCAGCTTGAAGTGATTGATGCTGATAGCTGTGATGACGTGACCCTTCCTCCTGGAGTCGCAGGAGCAGTGGGGGAAAACCACCTCGTTGTAGCCCTCGCATGTCCGCAACAGGCTCAGGTACTAACGGGCGACATAAAGAGACGGATGAGTGACACTTGTCGCTTTCAGAAATAACTTCTTAACTCGTGAGTGTATCACTGTGTTAGTGCTGTCTTCACAGTTGTGAGAAACACTACTGTCACAAGAATGCTGACATTTTCTGCTCTGCGTCTTGGTCTTCTTAAAGATGCTTTGAACCCAAATTTCCACAAAAGATTTATTTATTTATTTATTATAAAATAATGCTCTTTGAGCCTCATTCCTGCTTTTACAAACCTTGATGAAATCAGATATTACCTGATACTTGATTATGGATTGCTCACAACGTGAGAAGCTACAGAGCGGTGAATGAACTAGACCTGTCACTATGAGTTCATGTGCTGCGAACTCCAAGGCTCCATCACTAAACCACGAGGGGTTCGAGGTTTTTCTGTCCATTTCTATTTGGTGGTGTTTTGGTGATGGCTCTGGTCAGCAGGCAAAAAGTGGAGTCATCCCGATCCCCTCCCCGAACAAAGACCGGTCTGTGGTACTGACCGTGGCCATCTTTCGCTGCTCTGCCAGTTTCTGCAGCTGGTAGGATTTGTCCTCTGTTTTTATGAATCCCTTCTTCACATCGTCCAGTGCCTAGACAGACAGAGGAAGAGATAACGTAAAGAGGCAGAACAGGATATATCACTTGAGGTGCTCACTGAAGAAAACAAACTACATTTTGCATCTACTGTATTCAATATGAGAAACATTCACATGTAGTGATGGACCTAGTGAGGCTATGCTCTGATTGTGGAGAGACTTTCTGAGCTCTGTGTCAGCTTTCAGCTCATCGTTCAATTGTCTTGCCCACAACTACCAGATTTTCTAGTAACTGCATCATTTCTGACTGTAGAAGGCCCAACCAGCTGTAGACAATGTGATCAGCACCAACCACCAGACAATGAGGAGCTGGTGCAGAACAGAGCTGATCATTTATCAGCTTAAAAGTGCTGAGTGAGGAAATATCGAAGGCCACAGTTGCAGAAATGCACTCCAAAACGAATGATAATGTCACCCCGTTAAGTACTGGACGTGATGAAAGCAGCTGTCTCCTAATATAAAAACAATCTGTATTAATTAAATAAGATGTGAAAGCTAAATGCTGTGCTCATGACGCTGCCCCATGAGGCCAGAATAGACACAAAAATAACCAGCAATTAGTCCGAGATTGTTATATTCCAGAAAGGGTTCTTTTCCACCTCTCATGTTTGCTTTAATGAGTCACTGCTGAACCTCACAAGCTTAAAATGCTTCAGGTATTGACCTTTACTGGTCAGCAGACAGCCTGCAGGATGTTGCTGCAGCTAATTTTAGTGAATTATTTTCCTCTCAGTTCATATCTGCTACTTCAAAAAGCTTTGGAAGAATCTCAGCCCCTGGTGAATTCTCATCTTTCTCTGTCCCAGACAGGCATTCTTTAGTTACCAAAGATTTGGTTTTTGCTTGGTTTAATGAAAAAGTATGTTTAGAATGATGTAGATGAAAGAATATTGATTTATAAATTAGAATAACTAAATGGGAGAACTACTGAACAGTAATAGAGTAAATGTTCACAAAATACTGTAATGGTCTGGATAGAGGACATGGCCGTTTTTCCTTCCCTGGTAATTGGTCCATAAAAAAGTGGTTGTGTTTTATTCAGGGTTTAATATTCAGCTCCAGGGGTTGTGTTGAGTTCTGCCTAACAGACCGAAGGGCTTCAGAAACAAGACAAACAAGCTGGATGTGATCTGTGGACACCTGACTGAGTCTCGAATGTTTTGGAGGGCAGCGAGGATGAGAGGCAGGAGCATGGGAGCGATGAGGATACTGTGAGGACACGGTGGACTGTGCATAAGACTGTATGTCACAAGGAAATATCTGAGAAACTCCGCAGTCTAAGCTTCGTGTGTTTAATGTATTTGTATCTATTCATTGGTTTTGGAAAACCCTTTTCAAAATATGAGCATGTTGGAAATCAAGAATATTTCAAAATAAAATAAAAAAAGTTGAAGAAGAAAGGAAAGAAAGAAATCCATGTCAAACAGGACAGAATTATAGTTATTACCTGGTGAAAACAGTAGTGCAGCGCCAGCGGGTTGTCTCGGAGCAGCTCCTCCTCCTGGAAGCTAAACAGCCATTTGCGTAGAGCTAAACAAGTCCCCGGCACTGCCGACGTGTAGTTCTGAACGTAAAGCTTGTGGGGAAACTCGTTGGGCGCCAGCTTCCGCACTGCAATGCAAAGAATTATGGAACGGAGAAATGAGGCGACGATAACTCACTGCCCCAAATATCAAGTCAAGTGTTCTTGTTTTCCAAAACTACACACATACCCCACAGCTGGGTGAGTTAATTAGACAAGTTTTTATTTAGAAAAAAGATATATATATATATATATATATATATATATATATAAATATAACATTAATGGGATGATAGACTGAGAAAGTCAACGGTGAGATGCCGCTCATACAGTTCTTACCAAAGGAGTGATTGATGACCTCAAAAAGGGCGAAGTAGCTGGCCATAATACTGTCCATTCCAACCTTCAACACTAACGCCTAGGAAAAAAAAGAGGATGACAGAGTCACGCTGACATATTACACAACATGAGAATTTAATACAAAGCCTGTCCCTGCCTACACAGTAAAGCGATGTTACCTGGTACACCTGGTCTGTAGTGCTGTTCTTACGGACTCTGACCGAGATGGTGGTTTTGTCTGGCAGCGCTATCCGCAGCTCCACGTCCGTCACTCCGTTATAGTTCTGCACAGAGAAAAATGACAAAAAGAGCAGCTGATGAGTGATAATAGATTGCATTCATGGCGATTTACTGCTACGCTCCTATTAAAAACAAAGAGAGTTTGAGTCTCAGCTGGAATAAACAGTAGCTTCTCCATTCCCGCACAGGAGCGGCCTCACATAGGTCGGGTCAGAATACCAACAAAGGAGAAGCATACCTCGTCTGATTCAGACAGAAACTCCTGCATGATGTCACTCTCCCCGATCACCCGCACAGAGCACACTGGAGACGACAGCGGAGAAAGATGGAGAGAGGTCAAAGTAAATCAAATAAACAAAGGCCAGCTAAATGTCACCATGTCTGTAACCCTCTGCTCATATCTGCAGCATTTACTGAACACTTTGAAAACTGATGACAGCCGGAGCAGCAAGACGTCCGCTCTCATTTTGATCGTTCTACACTGCTGGCTCGAGTTGAACAAGCGCTTTGAAAATGGAGTAGTAATTCTTCTTGAGCATATGGATTGCTTTTTGTGTTTTCCCTTGTTAAAAAAATAAAAATAAAAATCTACCCATAAGCAGGTTTATCCACAGGGGAGCGTTCCAAAGCAGCTTACCTCGCTCCAGATATTCCTCCAGGCCTCTGCGCCGAGCGTCCAGCTGCTGCTCCGACAGGGAGAAGGGCCATTTACCGGGAATCTTCGGGAAGTTGAAGTTGGAAAACTCCCTCTTGAGGTTCTGGTGCAGGATGGCAAACTCACGGTAGCGCTTGGAGCACAGCTGCCGACCTGACATGTACACATTGTACACCTACCGCCAAGGAAACAGACAATAAAGCATTTGATTGCAAAGTTTTAATCCAAGAGTTCGAGGTTGTTGTCTGGGTTTTTTTTATTTTTTTTTTATATCCATGATGAGATAAGCATTCCCCTCCTAGAAGAGAGATGTCAGACTCTGTTTAATGTCAGCAGTGAAGGTCATGTGTCAAATCAGCACTCACCACAAACCTCTCGGCGTGCTGCTCTACATGCTTGTATGTGGGAACAGAAATGGGCACGGCCTGTTTGTCGCTGTAGTCATAATTGGGCTGGACATCCTCTCCGCCCTCCAGTCCGTCGGCCTCCTGAGGTGGAACAGATAAGACAGCCAGAACCAGCTCCTTCTCCCCGGCGCGGATCAGGTCCACCACCTGCTTGTGGGTCGCACCTTCCACGCTCACCCCGTTACTGGAAGAAAGCCAAAACAAGATGTCAGGCACAATGAGCGGGAAGCACGGATAAATAGAGAAAAGGAATTCAATACATTTTTTTTCTCTTCTCAAAATGTCTTTCCAAACAATCAATCTATGTTTCAAAAGGGCAGTTCATTCAACTCTGCACGCACGGGGGCTATGAAGCATTGAGTGCTGAGCGGAGCTGAGCACGTCGCCTCCGCGGCACCCTGAACGACTCCCGTCTGCTTGTGCCGGATTGTATCCAAGTCATGTAGCATTTACATGGTTACTCTTGGAAAGAATTTTTAAAAATGCAACATCAATGTTACTAATAGGAGAGAATTATCATGATTCAACCAGAGGAACTTGTAGTGTTACCTGAGAAAAGATCCAATGGGACTTCAAGACATTGACTGAAAAAAAAAACCCTAAACAAAACCCAACATCAGATAATTGCAGCTTGGTCAGGTAAGACGACGAGGCTGGTGTCAAATTACAAGAGCTCGCTCATGAAGTACAAACGGGTACTCTGGTAGACAATGTCAAAAAAGCGAACAATTAAGAGCACAAGGTCCCCTTTAAAATCCAGATACATCAGTGTTACCTAAGATACCCTGAAGACATGCAGCGACAACAAACTGAGTCACCGGCTCTCTGTGGGCAGAAAACCTAACAGCCAAAACCCCAAATTCACAAGGAGTCATATAGATTAAATGATGGGTTTTTTTAAGCAAGATATGTCACTTCACAAAGTACCAGTGTGCATAGAGATTCATGCATCTATGAGTATAATAATAATAATTTGCTTTAAAAAAAAAAGAGAGTCCATTTTTAAAATGTATTTCCGACATGTCGTCCTTTTATAGTGTGTTAGGGCACTTTTGTCCGTTGACTGGCAGTGTTGGTAGTGTTGAGTAAGCAGGTCGGCTCTAATGTTCCCCTCTCCTTTGGTGCTCCGAGACACACACACACCTCCCTTCTTGGCTTTGACGAGGCCAGATGGCAGCAGCATCAGGTGTCTCTGCTAATCTGCCCATGAGAAACAGTGGGATGGACATAGTGGAGGGGGGAAAACGGCAGGCGCCGTCCATGGCGTGCCGCGTTTATCCGAGTCTTTGCGTCTCATTTTATGGAGGCACAACGAAAGGTGACGGGACGGAAGAGGCTCGGTGGAAAGTGAAAATCATGCGAGCAGGGCGAGCTCGCGTGCTGCGGATACAGATATTGACAAGACAGACTTAATCTGAACTGATCAACAGAGTAGAAAAACTTGGGGGAAGGAGGAGGAAGATAAAGGGAAGTAGGTTCAAAACTATGCGGATCCTGTAAGACAAACCAGAAACACAACCCATGTCTGTAGGCGTCAATGTCAATTAGACTCGGACACAAATGAAGCTAAATTAGGACTGAAGTAAATGTCATCTGGAAACAGAATTAGTTTTTGTTTTGAAAGCGATCGCCGCACACACGGAACCGCCGACATTCAGTCCACATGAAGGCTCGCGCAGCATCTGCTGTGATCCGGATGACGGTGTAGTGAATGTGCACTTTTTCCGAGAAGGGCTGTTGAATTCAGACAAGTGAGCAGCACTGTGGAATCCTCCATTGTTGTTGTATATCCACTCGCACATGGGCAGAAACATGCCTGACTGTCATGTCACATTTCAGATAAGTTGTGTTTTCCCCGTTTACACACAGGCCAGCGCACTCCGAAAATGTTGCACTTGTTTACTGTGACGGTGTCATATTACCACCACACAATAGATTTAACTAAATACTCTATCTGCCACCAACTGTGAGATTTGCTGAGCAAACGACACAACAGCGACACAACGGCACTTCATGTAGTAATACAAGATTCTCATAGCCCTAATAAAGAATTCTTTAAGTCACAGAGCAGGAAAAACAGGTCTATTCTTCTTATCTGATGATCTCCACAAGCACAGCTCAGGCAGTGGAGATAGAGTCAGAAAATAAACTCCACATATTAACGTTATTCTTGTTGAACCTTTGAAACAAACTGCTGACACAAGATAAACTTGAGCGGCTTTTTGTGAGGTTTTGCGGCGCAGTCACACTGGTTCATAAGTCACATGTAAGTATTGTAGGGGTCATGTGACTCTGGAGAGATTCAAAGGTTTAAATGGCTGAAGATCAGACTGTGTAAAAACTATACTGATGTCTCAGCAAGTGGAAGTAAAGGGAAGCGTTCCCTGTTTCAATTCCTCTTTTTCTTTTTTTTTTATAGCTTTTAACCTATGGTCACTTTCACAGCTACCTATTTATGTTCCCACTGGTTTTAAAGTTTCCAAACACACACATGCAACGTCAGGAACTATGAAGGAAGGAGTGCTCGTTAAAACTGGCCATGTTGAGCAGGGTTACAAATAAGAGATGAATGACTTTCTGTGGGGGAAAATTCAAAATCAAATGCAAATGTTTTAGAGGGCGATATGCAGAAATATCAATACAGCATAACTCCCAAGTGTAACAGTCGTGACTCACTGAATAAAATCACATCTTTAGAGGTGAAATCACCCTGTGGTTAGAATAGCAACCCAAAAAAAAAGAGAAAGTGAAGCCAGCATGATGAAGTGGATCAGAGATGGCCCTGAAACTCCCTCAATATGAAGCCTTTTGAGAATATTGTTGTATGGCAAGTGTTTAACAGGTGTATTTGCTGGATAGAAGTCTGTGTGTGTTTGCTCTGTGACGGAGAGGTGAATTGTCCAGGGTGTATCCTGTCCTCGCCCTTAGTAAGCTGGGATCAGCTTGAAGGTATGGAAGGTGGATTGATGGATGGATGGACATATCCAAACAAAGTCATGTGGGAAGTAAATAGATGCACAAGCAGCACCACAGCTAGAGAATTATATCGATACATTTATGTTAAAGATAATAACACTTTTATAGGAGGAAAACTGTCCTGCAGCTCGTCTGCATGTGTATTAAAACCACTAGGAAGACATAATGACAGTGATGAGAGTCCAAACCAGCACCTACACCAGCTGGGAAGGCGAGGAGCTCACACAGTCTCACTGATGCTGAGCTGCAGTGACAACACTGCTTTTGTCCATCAGGGTCAAAACACGGATCGCCGGTACCGTGACCTCGGCTGAGGTTGGAGTTTGTCAGCAGCTGCACGCTGAAGCAGCCGCTGCGCAGGACGCCGTGTTAGCCACAGCGGCAGCTAGCCGGAGCTAATCAACATGCACAGCCTGTTGTCCAACTTATGTAAGCCGCTTCGCTTTCTGCCCGACTCACCGGCAGCAGCTTCACGCGCCGCGTCAACAAACGCTGAGTTTGGTGTGAATTGGCCCTTTAAGTGAGGTCGTTTAAACGGACAGTTGTGTTTTTAGTAACACACGGAGCCTGACGGGAGGCTAATTACAACACATGCCTGGAAGAGGGAGACTGGAGCTACACGGTTAGCCTCGGATGCTAACTCCGAGCAGAAGAAGCCCACTTACACTTCCAGGATCCGGTCGCCCTTCGCTATCCCGGCCCGGTCCGCGGCTCCTCCGGGCAGCACGGCGCTGACATGCTGGAGCGGCGCGTACAGTTCCCCGTTGATGCTCCGCAGCTGCCCACCCTCGCTGACCTGACCGCGAACGTTGAAGCCGTAGCCGGACTCCGACTTGACGATCCGCACCATCCGCGGACCCGACATCACCGTGGCGGCGGTCTGGCCCGCGGTGCCCGCCGACGAGCCGACCACCGGACCGTTGCGGGACGCCGAAGGGAGAGCCGGCCGAATCTCATCGTCTCCTACATCCGCCATCTTCTTCTCAGGCACACTCCCCCCCCCCACCAACTGCCAGTCGGTGTCTTCTACCAAATTCAAAACAACACTCGGGCTCTGTCCCTCAGCGCCGCCGGAGCTCCACAGACCGACTCTGTTGTTCTCAGCCCGCCCCTCCGCAGCGTCACGAGACACGGCCGCACAACGTGACCCGCCGGAGGCGTCACCGGCTCCAGAGGCGTCACCGGCCCCGATGAACGTCAAGCTGTGTCACGTTAAACACCTGCATTTCACCAAAGGCTCTTATTCAACACGTTTTCCTTCTAATTATTGATTTCCACAAAAATACAACTTAAAACTTTCTGTAAAAATGTATGTATTGGATATTATACAAAGACTAAATAAATAAATAAATAGATAGATAGATAGATAGATAGATAGATAGATAGATAGATAAATATTATCCATCTATCCATCCATCTTCCAGCTCCTCTGGGGGGACCCCGAGACGCTTCCAGGCCAAGCCAGAGATATAATCTCTCCAGTGAGTCCTGGGCCGACCTCGCGGCCTCCTCCCAGTTGGATGTGCCTAAAGGGAGGTGACCAGGTATTTCTCCAAGGACTGATCAAGAACTACATCTAACTCAAAACACAATATTACACCGATTGTAACGCTCACAATTCATTTAGGATTTTATGATTCTTCAAGGGCCACACAGTCGAAAAGCAGGATTTTCTAGTTTGACCTCAACACAGTCCAGTCGTCCATCTTCTGCACATGCACTCACATTTGAGGCAGATCGACGGCTTATTTTTTGGACCCACCGAACCTGACGTGACATGAGAACACAGAGCACCACACCAAAATCGCTGCTCTTGGGCCTAAATCTAACAAAACAAAACATCCAGGTATAGTTGCTTCCAATCTGAGGGAAATCTACCTGCAGGGTGTGTAGTGTGTCAACAGAAATAAGACACAGAGGATGTTGTGGGGACATATCACAAGTATCAGCTTACAGAGATTATGTCCATGACATATTTATGCAACTCTCCAGCAGGGAAGAACATACTAATTATACACAGCTCATGTGGCTGTTGAATGACTATCATGCATTTTACAAGAGAAAAAAAAAATATTGCACACACACACACACACACATATTCCACACAATATCACTACAAGTTTGTTTTTTTAAAATTGTGTTTGACAAAGTGAACAACGCCAGTGTTTCGGAGAAAAGGGTTATTTATTATTACATTGCAATATCATTTTTTTGTGACTTGACTTTTGTGCCTTTGAGCAGTACAAAATAATGCATCCCTTCAACAAATCAATCTGACAAAGGGGCCCTCCTCTTGTCTGCTGCTCTTTCAGCCGACCCCAAGGTGGCGTTAGATCCTCATTTACTTGACTTGACGAATTCGTGGCACATCACAGTGAGGGCCATGACCAAGTTACCAAACTCTTTGAAATCCACCTTGTTGTCTCTGTTTCTGTCCAAATCTTTGAAAATTTTGTCCACTGCTTCCTTGTCGTTGGCTTTCTGTAATGAAGGAAAGCATCAGACTGGTCATCCACAACGTAATATCTCAGTACAAAACTCTACAATGGTGCAGTTATGCGGCGTTGCAGTGCAATGAAGCAGGTGTCACTCACGCCCAGGAGTTCTCCAAGTTCGTTCTGAAGAAGCTCCTTCAGCTCCGACTTAGTTAGAGTGTCACTTTCTCCGTCCTTTCCAGCATATTTGTCGAAGACACTGAGGAGGAGGACCATGGCCTGCTGGGTGCTAGACATGATGACGGCTAGTTCGTGAAGACAGAAACAGACTTCAGTTAAATTGTTAATCCCGATTGTCCATTAAACCCCCCCCCCCCGAAAATATTCAAATGTCTGAAAACAAAGTTGTTGTTCTCCAATGACGCTCTCATGACTCCATCTAGGGGCAGAGTCAAGCTTCGTTAAGTTCATCTGGTGTTGATTAAAGTGGATCATGTGGTGTCGTGGTGAAATTTGGGATTTTTGTTTTGTTTCCAGGGGGAAACAAAGGAGTTGGCATCACATCTGGAGGCATTGCTTAGTGGAAACAGGATCTAAAAAGTGGACTCACTCCTTGCAGGGGCCTTTTCTTTTTTAACTCATTACTTCTCTAATCTTTAACAGTTTTGATGCGTCATTCATGTAAACAGAATTGAATAGAAATACGATTATAATCCCAGAGGGGGGGATTCTTGATGTAATGATGTAACAGCAGTGAAGTATAAAGTGGCTTTAATGCCTTTAAGGAAGCAAACAAGGGTGACAGCATTGCTTTTGTCTCTGCCAAACTCTTCCTCTGTTTTTCCATGAGATCTACTAATAAACTCAGGCTGGGTTTCCTCCTGGGCTGAACCACTCCTTTCTCACTCTGCCACCAGTCTCTAATCCACCGCATCTGCTAAGTGACACAGGAAATTGTTAAGGCAACAGCTCAATCTCTCTAGGTAACTCATTTGAACTCGATCAAGAAGCAGGCCACGGCTTGATTAACATCCCAGGAGTTTAGTCTCTAACACAGTTTGAATAGTGTAGGTTTTTTTTTTTTTTGTTTCTTTCCCCACTGGAGAGAGTGTGTTGTGGCTGCATTGTGACTCATATGTGCTGTTCCCTCTCTGGGGCCCGAGCCGAGGAAACTGTGGCATCAGATTTGTAAACAGATTGGAATTTGCGGAGGAGGATGCCCAGAACCAGCACGATTAAACTGTTTACATTTTTTGAATTTGGTGCAACTATTAGAATCAGACGTTGCTGCTGAACTCAGGATGCGCACAGTAATATTTAAGAAAGCATTACTGGCTCAAAGTGGGCAAAGAACCTTTCCCCCGGCGCTAAAGGAAAACTGAGCAACGGATGTTGCAACAAGAAGTTACAGAAACGGCGAAGGCAAAAAAAAATAGTCTCACAAAAAACCCTGAAATTGCAAACACTTGTGAATCAGATCTTTTTAAGTGCATTCAAATAAAACAAAACTCACAATAATTACATAGTTAGAATTTTGCAAAATGCTACAGAACAAATCATTGGTCCTTTTTTTTATTTTTTATAACTAGTATCTGCAACTTTACTACTACAAACAATATTCACATTTCTTTCTTTTACTCACCAAAGTTTTGATGGCAGAAGACGGGAGAATGAAATGAGGCTTGGAGGAGCTGCAGTGATGGAAAATGGATGCAGCTCGGGTTTTATACATCACCACACCCTGCATCCCTCCTTCTATGATGCTCCCTTCATCCCCGACCACTCCCCCACCCCGACTCCCTCTCTGTCAGGCTGCTGCTTTTAATTCTTCAACGTTTTCTTTCAATAAGCACTTAATCTATAGTCCCTTCCAGCATCTCGGGGTTTTACAACAAAGAGCTTATATCGCATATGAAAGACATTGTTACCAGTAATTTCACATTTTATGACGTCCAGTTGCTTTTGAAGCAGCAGTTAGAGCCAGCCGCGAGAGCAAGGAAGATGCCCAACAGGGAGTGTTGCCGGCTCATATTACAAGGCAGATTGTGCATGCGATTGTTTTTTCATCATTCTTTACGGTAACCGTTTGTTTATACCGTTAGTTTAGTGCTCCCCCCCCCCCCCCCCCCCCAACGTTTAATCAACATTTTTTCTTTGGAGAAACACCCTGGAGTGTATTTATTGGCGTCCCTCTTTAAGGCTGTTGTTCAATGAGTCGATGGAGGGACTGATGAATCACTTTTTTGTCGCGATGGAGTCGCTCACAGCTGCTACAAAACCCAAAGAAAAAAGGAGATCCACAATTTGTGTCACACACTTTAGTTCAGAGCCTCACACAAACAGATCGGGTAAAGACCGTGGAAGGCGGAGGACAGATGCAAGAGTTAGGAGATGTTTTTAAGCAATTGCCAAAATAAAGCAGATGTTTTTAAAAAAAAATAAAATCTTAATTTCAGACTCGCACTGTGCTGTGAATGTCTGCGGATTTGAAATGAGGAGGATGTGCTTTGGCAATAATCATAACTCTCTCTCACTCAGAAAAGTAGAAAAACAAGGACTAAAACAGTTGAATGTGAATTTTGTTGTGCAGTTTTGTGTTACGGGACACTGTGATTGCTTGTTGCGTTTACAGATTCCTTGTGTCTTTTGTCTATTTCTTGTTTAATTGTCTGAAATGCACATGATGCGGAAGAGAAAACATTTGGAAAAGTGAGTCACTTAGAGTTGATTGTTATCATCCTGAATGGGACCACTCTTCTTCGCATGTTTGTGGAGAAGCAATGAGTCACAGTCACGTCCCTTAAGCTCAAGTCTTACAGAAGTAGAAGAAGAAGAAGAGGGAGAAGAAGAAGAAAAGCCCCCCAAAAAATGCATACAGTGGAAACTTTGTGTGTTTGTTTCTATGTGTGTGTGTGGTCTGCTGTGTGGCTTTGAATTACATATAAACTGTCTTTAGTGGGGATGCAATTGTTTCAGGCCTCTAATTAACTTCAAAGTCTCACTAAATCTAGATCACGGGTTTGAAAAAGTTCCTGTCACCATCATGCAACATGATCATTTATTTTCAACATTCAAACATTGCAGTCCTTTTTTTTTTTTTTTTTTTTGACTGGGGAACTCTTTAGTCAGATTATTTCCGGTTGTCATCTTCCCTCACAGCTACCAGTACAGGAAAATAGTCGATTACCATGGCAACCACGTTTTGCAAAACTCCCAGCTGTGATTCATACGAAGAAACTATGTGCGTTAAATCTGGAAAGTAAACACAGCCAAGCCTCACGGCCAGTATTGGAATCACAGCTGTGCTTTTGCGCCATCTAGCGGACATTTATAATACTGTGCCCTTTTCTGAAACTTATTAAGCGGATAGTCAAATAAAAAAAACGGAATTATATTCGACAAGATTAAAAAAAAAAAAAAAAAACATTTTTGCATAAGACAAAAAGACCTAATCGCTTCATTAAACTTTTACTGATTACATTTTTGGATTTATCAAGTATTATACCAATACATCAACTAAGTCAAAGTTGTATGTTGTTTCTGCCCCACAAACTGTGTTTGACAAATCTATTGGAACCTGCGGCCTGTTAGCTAATACAGTAATAGTTAACTCAAACGGGCATCATTTATTGTGAAATATACTGTCGTACCACAATATTTTATACCCCTTCATATGTCATTGAGTCGCAAACACAGAAAGGCACCTTGTATTAAATTGTTCACATATTCAGAGATGGAGAATTTCAACAGCTGGGTGTTGTTAATTTCTGGAGTCAGTATTAAAAACAGCACTAAATGTTTTCTATATGTAATTAAAATCTGTTGTAAAGTGTCAAACTGACCATGTATTTCACAAAACAAAATATATTGTTTAAAAACCCTCCTGTCACTTCAAAACGTATCCCGTCTTTTTTTAATCACCACATAATCAACATGCAAAAATGGTTTTTATCTTCTAACTTATAATTTTGTGAAAATATTGGGTCACTTGCCATAAAACGGGTCAAGAGTATTCAAAAATGTCAAACTGGACTTTTCGGAAGAAAATGAAGAGCAGCCACAGAAGTTGTACATATGGACATGGAGAACATGGAAAACCCCTCACAGAAAGTCTACTGCTGGACTTCAATCAAGTTATTTTTATTTATTTTTTGCTGTGAGGTGAAAACACTGTACAGCCACTATACATTTTGCATTCCAAAAACAACCAAAAGCCAAAACCTTCAGGTAACGGGACGTCACTGAGGGGAATTATCTAAAGTATGAGATGAAAAAAAATAATTTGGCAGACATCGTCTTGGCCCTGATCGAGGCTACAAGGGGTCTTTGAATGCTTGGCCTGTTCAGACCGGACATATTATTGTTGAGTGTGTTTTCTTCACTAGGTGTCAGGTGTGGTATGCATCAGGGAATACTTCCTAAACTCTGGCCCCACACCAGAACACGCCCCACAGGAAAATGACTGAACAGTGGCTGTAAAACCGTGAGGGTCTGCAGGGTCATTCAAGCTGTGACAAAGGTCGTGATGTGTGTGTTAGTAAGTCTCACACAAACAGAGAACAGGTCTAAACCTGGACACGACGTCACAGATGAGCGTAGATCTTCTTGAGTCGTACTCAGAGAGACTTATTCATTATGACAAATGGTTGTTTTAGTCTTCTGGATCACAGGATAATCATATAGCAACTCGAATGGGTGTTTTCTGTCTTTTTTTTGTTGTTGGATATACGCATAACTGAAGAGATCTTGTGATAGGAAACATTTTGGCAAGCGCACAAGAGGAACATTGACTCAGTCTGCAGAGGAGGAATCCCCGGGCCTGTACACTCAGCTGTGGGTCACATGGGTGTGGTGCTTCTGTAAACTCTACCCCCCCCCCCCCCCCACACACACACACACACACACACACACACACACACACCCACACACACACACCACAGTTGCCTAGGCAACCTCAGTGTTTGCACTGTAACTATGGACAAGGGCATCAAATCTTAAACCCCACCCATGGAGGTGTGGTCAAAAACTTCCTCAGTTTTGTCTTCCAGGCATGCCTCATTCAGATTGAAAAGTCTGCTTTTTCTATCATTAATCGGGGGCTTCGGCCTCAGATAGGTAGAAATGATATATCTCTCCTGAACGTAGTGCTGCCTTAGAGACTTTATTTTAGAGCAAAGATACTTCCATCAGATCCACAGAAGGGGATGGGTTAAACAAGTCACGTGCTGTCTTTGCTTTCGCGTTTCCATCTTTCACCAGACATGAGACACAATGAAAAGAATTTTGTGGTGAAAAAAAGAAAAAAGAGAGCGAGAGCTGCAATGATTGGCTGTGACAGTCCACATTTCTGTGATGCACTTGAAGGGTTATTTGATTTAGTCAGGCCCACTATAATGAAACACTAGTGACACAACACAGTATCATCTAGTTCATCTATTTATCATGAATGCCTGGTCGTGCCCAGCGTTGCAACACCGCATGAGTGATTATGCCTCACGGAGAGGTGTGTTTGTATCTGGGACATTCTGCGGATTCCTTAGGGCAGTGATAAAAGGGACTTTATCAAGCAGAGAGGGAGCGGTCCATCTGCACTTTAACACTCAGAGAAGCAAAGAATACAGGCGGAGCTTATATCGCCACACCTATAGTCACTGCTGGACTGAAAACGTGGAGAAAAATCCTGTGAATTTGCTTATGGACATGGGGAAATTTGAATTATTTGGCCACGCGTTTTTGATCTTTAAATAAGAATAAAGAGAACTTCCCTCATGACACGTTGGTTTAACGTTTGATCTTCAATGTGGGGGAACCAGGTGTGACATTATGCAGGACGACCTCAGGTGGAACGTTATCCAAGTTGCAATGATTTATGTATGTTGACCCCAGTAAGAGAGCACATTGTAAACACACACACACGGTAAAAAAAATATATATATAAAAAAAATAAAAGCTGCACAAGCAGTTTGAAACGATTCACTGTTTTTAATTGACAAAACTATGTTTACAAAAACTGAACTGTATTTATTTATTTTTGGTCTTTCTCCGTCGCCTTTCACTTCTTAGCTGCCTTCTTCATGTGCATCTGGTAGCACTCCTCGCAGGCAATGGAAAGTCCCACAACCAGAGAAACAAACTCCTCAAAGTCCACCTGGCCGTCACCGTTGGTGTCCAGGTCCTTCATGATCTTGTCCACGGCAGCGGGGTCCTTCTGGGACTGCGGTTAACAGAAAGACATCAGCGTCATTTCACAGTTTCAAACTATTTTGCGCTCAGTGCAGTGGTCTTTCTCTCACTTTTAAGAAGTTGGTCAGCTCGTTCTCCATCAGCTCTCTCAGCTCTCGCCTGTTCAGTGTGCCGTTCTTTCCTTCTTTGGAGGCGTAACGGTGAAACACCTTGATGAGTGACTCCATTGCATTTTCCAGTTCGGAAGGCATGATTGCTGAAGTGTGTCTGGACTGAAAGGCAAGATTGAGACGAAGCAGGAAAGAAACATTACTATTGGGGACTTAAAAAAAAAAAATAGAAAAGACTTTGTGATACGTAATTGTTTTGAGTTAATTTGACTTTTAGACAAAAACACATTGAATGATCTTATGAGAGAATTTATGCATTCACGTGATCACCTCAGTATAATCATTTAGCATCCCTTGTGTGAAGCATATGTCTGGTAATATCTTCTAACATTTTACAAATAATAAAAAAGGGTAAATCAAAAGTAAACTCCAAAATGGAGGCTCTAAATGGAAGGAAGCTGCAGAGTGTGTGCACATACCCAGAATCCCACCACACCCTTATACAGCCTACACTTCACCTATGAACTATATAAACTCCAAAATATAAGCAAACAGTGGTACTCCAGGGAATTAATACAATCAAACATCACGGCAGGTTGATAACTGTGAAAAATACTGAACTTTTAATGTTTAAAGTGCAAATTGAAAAGTTTGGAAATTCAAATCAGAACAATCGTCTATTATCACCCTTAAAATTTTAAAACAAAACTAGGACTTTGCATCTGAGTCAAAAACAAAACAAAACAAAACAAAACAAAAAAAACACAGTACAACTCAGTAATCCTCAGTAATCCTTCCACAGCTGACAGGCTGTATAGCTTCGAGCGCTCATCGCATTCAAGGAAATCTCGGCAAAGCTGAAGGTGGAAGACGAGTGCAGCATCGTTACTTCTTACCGTGCAGCGCTGGAGACGTGGCCGGGAAGCAGAAGTGGGAACAATCAGAAGTTTGGAACAAACGCAGCGCAGATTTTATAGGAAGGCGCCGCCCCGGCCGCTGCGCACTGCGCACTGAGTCACACGCTTTGGTACACGGTGTAACTTACTGGTGAGGCATTCTTTAAATCATGTTAAGGAGCCGATCCCTCCTTTACATGAAGAAAAAAGAGTAGTAGTTTT